>NW_026989847.1:2400000-3000000 GCF_036321535.1 Camelus dromedarius | reverse complement strand
GAGTGGAGAATGAAAATGAAAAGAAATTTGTGTTCCCAACAATCTAGGTGAAAGACGGCTTACACACACACTTATCTCTCAGAACAGAACATGTGGAGAGACGTTCGTTCATCTAGCACAAAGGGAAAGGGTTGCAGGAGAAACTTTATTCTGGTTTCTCAGTCTGTTTCCTAGTGCCGGTTTGAAGTTCCTGCAGTTTTCACTGTAAAACCGAGTTGGAGCTAGTTCCTCCCCTTACATATTTATGGAGTGGTGATTGCAACTGAAAGGAAAATTTGTGTTCCCAACAAGCTAGGTGAAAAAAGGCTTACACACAAACTTATCTCTCAGAACGGAGCATGTGGAGTGACGTTCGTTCATCTAGCACAATGGAAAGTGTTGCAGGAGAAACTTTTACTCATTTCTCAGTCTGTTTCCCTTGACGGTTTGAAATTCCTGCAGTTTTCACTGTAAAACCGACATGGAGCTAGTACCTCCCCGTATATTTGTAGGGATTGGAGTTTGAAACTGAAAAGAATCTTTGTGTTTACAACAAGCTAGTTGAAGGACGGCTTTCTAACACACTTATCTCTCAGAACTTAGCATGTGGAGAGACGTTCGTTCATCTGGAACAAAGGAAAATGTTTGCAGGAGAAACATTTACAATGGTTTCTCAGTTTGTTTCCTAGGGTCAGTTTGAAGTTCATGCATTTTTCACTGTAAAACCGTGTTGGAGCTTGTACCTTACCATATATATGTATGGAGTGTAGTTTGCAACTGAAAAGGAACTTTGTGTTCCCAACAAGCTAATTGAAGTACGGCTTACACACAAAATTATCTCTCAGAACTGAGCATGTTGAGAGACGTTCGTTCATCTAGCACAAAGGGAACAGGTTGCAGGAGAAACATATAGTCTGGTTTCTCAGTCTGTTTCCTAGTGCTGGTTTGAAGTTCCTGAAGTTATCACTGTAAAAGCGATTTGGAGCTTGTAACTCCCCTTACATATGTATGGAGTGGAGTTTGCAACTGAAAAGAAAATTTGTGTTCCCCAAAAGCTAGGTGAATTGCGGCTTACACACACAATTATCTGTCAGAACTGAGCATGTGGAGAGACGTTCGTTCATGTATCACAAAGGGAACGGGTTGCAGGAGAAATTTTTACTCTGTTATCTCAGTCTGTTTCCTAGTGACGGTTTGAAGTTCCTGCAGTTTTCACTGTAAAACCGAGTTGGAACAAGTACCTCCCCTTATATATGTATGGAGTCGAGTTTGCAACTGAAAAGAAAATTTGTGTTCCTAACAAGCTAGTTGAAAGACGGCTAACACACACACTTTTCTCTCAGAAATATGCATGTGGAGAGACGTTCGTTCATCTAGCAAAAACGGAAAGGGTTGCAGGAGAAACTTTTACTCTGGTTTCTCAGTCTGTTTCTTAGTGCCGGTTTGAAGTTCCTGCAGTTTTCACTGTAAAACCGAGTTGGAGTAAGTACCTCCCCTCATCTATGTATGAAGTGTGGTTTGAAACTGAAAAGAAAATTATTTTCCCAACAAGCTAGGTGAAAGACTGCTTACACACACACTTATCTCTTCACTACTGAGCATGTGGATAGACGTTCATTCATCTGGAAGAAAGGAAAAGTTTTGCAGGAAAAAATTTACAATGGTTTCTCAGTTTGTTTCCTAGGGTCGGTAAGATGTTCCTGCAGTTTTCACTGTAAATTCGAGTCTGTGCAACTACCTCCCCTTATATATGTATAGATTGGAGTTTGCAACTGAAAAGAAAATTTGTGTTCCCAACAAGCTTCATGAAAGGCTGCTTACTCACACACATATCTCTCAGAACTGAGCATGTGGAGAGACGTTCGTTCATCTAGCAAAAAGGTAAAGGGTTGCAGGAGAAACTTTTACTGTGTTTTCTCAGTCTGTTTCCTAGTGCCGGTTTGACGTTCCTGCAGTTTTCACTGTAAAACCGATTTGGAGCTTGTACCTACCCATATTTATGTATGCAGTGGAGTTTGCAAGTGAAAAGAAATTTTGTGTTCCCAACAAGCTAAGTGAAGAACGGCATTCAAACACACATATCTCTCAGACCTGAGCTGTGGAGAGACGTTCGTTCATCTAGCAAAAAGGGAACGGTTTGCAAGAGAAACCCTTACTCTGGTATCTCAGTATTTTTCCTAGAGCCGTTTTGTAGTTCCTGCAGTTTTCATTGTAAAACCGAGTTGGAGCATGTACCTCCCGTTATATATGTATGGTGTGGAGTTTGCAACTGAAAAGAAAGTTTGTGTTTACAACAAGCTAGGTGAAGGACGGCTTTCTAACACACTTATCTCTCAGAACTGAGCATGTGGAGAGACGTTCGTTCATCTGGAACAAAGAAAAATGTTTGCAGGAGAAACCTTTACTCTGGTTTCTCAGTCTGTTTCCTAGTGCCGGTTAAAATTTCCTGCAGTTTATACTGTAAAATCGAGTTGGAGCTAATACCTTCCCATATATATGTATGCATTGGAATTTGCAACTGAAAAGAAATTATGTGTTCCCAACAGGCTAAGTTTAGGGTGGATTTCACACACACTTATCTCTCAGAACTGAGCATGTGGTGATAAGTTCGTTCATCTAGCACAAATGGAATGGTTTGCAGTAGAAAATATTACTTTGGGTTCTCAGTCTGATTCTTAGTGCCGGTTAGAAGTTCCTGCAATTTTCACTGTAAAACCGATTTGGAGCAAGTACCTCCCCATATATATTTAGGGACTGGAGTTTGCAAATTAAAAGAAAATTTCTGTTCCCAACAAGCTACGTGAAATACGGCTTACACACACAAATATCTCTCAGAACTGAGCATGTGGAGAGACGTTCGTTCATCTATCACAAAGGGAAAAGGTTGCAGGAGAAACTTTTACTCTGGTTTCTCACTCTGTTTCCTAGTGCCGGTTTGAAGTTCCTGCAGTTTTCACTGTAAAACCGGGTTGGAGCTAGTACCTCCCCATATATATGTATGGAGTGGAGTTTGCAACTGAAAAGAAACTTTGTGTTCCCAACAAGCAAGGTGAAAGACGGCTTACACACACAATTATCTCTCAGAACTGAGCATGTGGAGTGACGTTCGTTCATCTAGCACAAAAGGATCGGGTTGCAGGAGAAACTTTTACTCTGGTTTCTCAGTCTGTTTCCTAGTGCCGGTTTGACGTTCCTGCAGTTTTCACTGTAAAACCGAGTTGGAGCACGTACCTCCCTTATATATGTATGGAGTGGAGATTGAAAATGAAAAGAAATTTGTGTTCCCAACAATCTAGGTGAAAGACGGCTTACACACACACTTATCTCTCAGAACTGAACATGTGGAGGGACGTTCGTTCATCTAGCACAAAGGGAAAGGTTTGCAGGAGAAACTTTATTCTGGTTTCTCAGTCTGTTTCCTAGTGCCGGTTTGAAGTTCCTGCAGTTTTCACTGTAAAACCGAGTTGGAGCTAGTTCCTCCCCTTACATATTTATGGAATGAAGTTTGCAACTGAAAAGGAACTTTGTGTTCCCAACAAGCTAATTGATGGACAGCTTACACACACACATTTCTCTCAGAACTGAGCAAGTGGAGAGACGTTCATTCATCTAGCACAAAGGGAACGGGTTGCAGGAGAAACATTTACTCTGGTTTCTGAGTCTGTTTCCTAGTGCTGGTTTGAAATTCCTGCAGTTTTCCCTGTAAAACCGATTTGGAGCTAGTACCTACCCTTATATATGTATGGAGTGCAGTTTGCAACTGAAAAGAAAATTTGTGATCCCAACAAGCTAGGTGAAGGGCGGCTTTAAAACACAATTATCTCTCAGAACTGAGCATGTGGAGAGACGTTCGTTCATCTAGCACAAAGGGAACGGGTTGCAGGAGAGACTTTTACTCTGGTTTCTCAGTCTGTTTCCATGTGCCGGATTGAAGTTCCTGCAGTTTTCACTGTAAAACCTTGTTGGAGCTAGTTCCTCCCCTTACATATTTATGGAGTGGTGATTGTAACTGAAAAAAAATTTGTGTTCCCATCAAGCTAGGTGAAAAAAGGCTTACACACACACTTATCTCTCAGAACTGAGCATGTGGAGTGACTTTCGTTCATCTAGCACAAAGGGAAAGGGTTGCAGGAGAAACTATATTCTAGTTTCTCAGTCTGTTTCCTAGTGCCGGTTTGAAGTTCCTGCAGTTTTCACTGTAAAACCGTGTTGGAGCTACTACCTCAGCATATATAAGTGTGGAGTGGAGATAGCAACTGAAAAGAAAATTTGTGTTCCCAACAAGTTAGGTGAAAGACGGCTTACACACACACTTATCTCTCAGAAATGAACATGTGGAGAGACGTTCGTTCATCTAGCACAAACGGAAAGTGTTGCAGGAGAAATTTTACTCTGGTTTCTCAGTCTGTTTCCTAGTGCCGTTTTGAATTTCTTGCAGTTTTCACTGTAAAACCGTGTTGGAGCTTGTACCTCACCATATATATTTATGGAATGAAATTTGCAACTGAAAAGGATCTTTGTGTTCCCAACAAGCTAATTGATGGACAGCTTACACACACATATATCTCTCAGAACTGAGCAAGTGGAGAGACGTTCGTTCATCTAGCACAAACGGAAAGTGTTTCAGGAGAAACTTTTACTCTGGTTTCTCAGTCTGTTTCCTAGTGCCGGTTTGAAGTTCCTGAAGTTTTCACTGTAAAACCGAGTTGGAGCAAGTACCTCCCCTTATATATGTATGAAGTGTAGTTGGCAACACAAAATAAAATTATTTTCCCAACAAGCTATGTGAAAGACGGCTTACACACACACTTATCTCTCACTACTGAGCATGTGGAGAGACGTTCATTCATCTGGAAGAAAGGAAAAGTTTTGGAGGGGAAAATTTACAATGCTTTCTCAATTTTTTCCTTGGGTCAGTATGATGTTCCTGCAGTTTTCACTGTAAAACCGAGTTGGAGATAGTACCTCCCCATATATATGTATGGAGTGGAGTTTGCAAATGAAAAGAAACTTTGTGTTGCCAAAAAGCAAGGTAAAGGACGGCATTCTAACACAATTATCTCCCAGAACTGAGCATGTGGAGAGACGTTCGTTCATCTGGAACAAAATAAAATGTTTGCAGGAGAAACTTTTACTCTGGTTTCTCAGTCTGTCTCCTAGTGCCGGTTAGAATTTCCTGCAGTTTATACTGTAAAATCGAGTTGGAGCTAATACCTTCCCATATATATGTATGCATTGGAGTTTGCAACTGAAAAGAAATTATGTGTTCCCAACAGGCTACGTTTAGGGTGGATTTCACACACACTTATCTCTCAGAACTGAGCATGTGGTGATAAGTTCGTTCATCTAGCACAAATGGAATGGTTTGCAGTAGAAAATATTACTCTGGGTTCTCAGTCTGATTCCTAGTGCTGGTTAGAATTTCCTGCAATTTTCATTGTAAAACCGATTTGGAGCAAGTACCTTCCCATATATATTTAAGGACTGGAGTTTGCAAATTAAAAGAAAATTTCTGTTCCCAAAAATCTAGGTGAAATACGGCTTACACACACAATTATCTCTCAGAACTGAGCATGTGGAGAGATGTTCGTTCATCTAGCACAAAGGGAAAGGGTTGCAGGAGAAACTTTTACTCTGGTTTCTCAGTCTCTTTCCTAGTGCCTGTTTGAAGTTCCTGCAGTTTTCACTGTAAAATCGAGTTGGAGCTAGTACCTCCCCATATATATGTATGCAGTGGTGTTTGCAAGTGAAAAGAAATTATGTGTTCCCAACAGGGTAGTTTTAGGGCGGATTTCACACACACTTATCTCTCAGAAGTGATCATGTGGAGAGAAGTCTGTTCATCTAGCACAAATGGAATGGTTTGCAGTAGAAAATTTTACTCGGGTTTCTCAGTCTGTTTCCTAGTGCCGGTTTGAAGTTCCTGCAATTTTTACTGTAAAACCGAGTTGGAGCAAGTACCTCCCCTTATATATGTATGGAGTGGAGATTGAAAATGAAAAGAAATTTCTGTTCCCAACAATCTAGGTGAAAGACGGCTTACACACACACTTATCCCTCAGAACTGAGCATGTGGAGAGACGTTCGTTGATCTAGCACAAAGGGAAAGGTTTGCAGGAGAAACTTTATTCTGGTTTCTCAGTCTGTTTCCTAGTGCCGGTTTGAAGTTCCTGCAGTTTTCACTGTAAAACCGTGTTGGAGCTGCTACCTCAGCATATATATGTGTGGAGTGGAGATTGCAACTGAAAAGAAACTTTGTGTTCCCAACAAGCTAGGTGAAAGACGGTTTACACACACAATTATCTCTTAGAAATGAACATGTGGAGATACGTTCGTTCATCTAGCACAATGGAAAGTGTTGCAGGAGAAACTTTTACTCTGGTTTCTCAGTCTGTTTCCCTTGACGGTTTGAAATTCCTGCAGTTTTCACTGTAAAAGAGAGTTGGGACAAGTACCTCCCCTTATATATGTATGGAGTGAAGTTTGCAACTGAAAAGAAAATTTGTGTTCCCAAAAAGCTAGGTGAAACACGGCTTACACACACACATATCTCTCATAACTGAGCATGTGGAGAAAAGTTCGTTCATCTAGCACAAAGGGAAAGGGTTGCTAGAGAAACTTTTATCTGGTTTCTCAGTCTGTTTCCTAGTGCCGGTTTGAAGTTCCTGCAGTTTTCACTGTAAATCCGAGTTTGAACGAGTACCTCCCCTTATATTTGTAAGGATTTGAGTTTGCAACTGAAAAGAAAATATGTGTTCCCAACAAGCTAGGTGAAGGGCGGCTTTCAAACACAATTATCTCTCATGCCTGAGCATGTGGAGAGACGTTCGTTCATCTAGCACAAAGGGAACGGGTTGCAGTAGAAACTTTTACTCTGGTTTCTCAGTCTGTTTCCATGTGCCGGAATGAAGTTCCTGCAGTTTTCACTGTAAAACCGATTTGGAGCTAGTACCTCCATATATATGTATAGAGTGGAGTTTGCAACTGAAAAGAAACATTGTGTTCCTAGCAAGCTTGTTTAATTGGGGCTTTCACTCTCACTAATCCCTCAGAACTTAGCATGTGGAGAGAAGTTCGTTCATCTAGCAAAAATGGATCTGTTTGCAGGAGAAACACTTCCTCTGCTTTCTCAATCTGTTTCCTAGTGCCGGTTTGAATTTCCTGCAGTTTTCACTGTAAAAACGATATGGAGCTAGTACCTCCCCGTATATATGTAGGGATTGGAGTTTGCAACTGAAAAGAATCTTTGTGTTTACAACAAGCTAGTTGAAGGACGCCTTTCTAACACACTAATCTCTCAGAACTTAGCATGTGGAGAGACGTTCGTTCATCTGGAACAAAGGAAAATTTTTGCAGGAGAAACATTTACACTAGTTTCTCAGATTGTTTCCTAGGATCAGTTTGAAGTTCCTGCAGTTTTTACTGTAAAACCGTGTTGGAGCTTGTACCTTACCATATATATGTATGGAATGTAGTTTGCAACTGAAAAGGAATTTTGATTTCCCAACAAGCTAATTGAAGTACGGCTTACACACAAAATTATCTCTCAGAACTGAGGATGTTGAGAGACGTTCGTTCATCTAGCACAAAGGGAACGGGTTGCAGGAGAAACATATACTCTGGTTTCTCAGTCTGTTTCCTAGTGCTGGTTTGATGTTCCTGAAGTTATCACTGTAAATGCGATTTGGAGCTTGTAACTCCCCTTACATATGTATGGAGTGGAGTTTGCAACTGAAAAGAAAATTTGTGTTCCCCAAAAGCTTGGTGAATTGCGGCTTACACACACAATTATCTCTCAGAACTGAGCATGTGGAGAGACGTTCGTTCATGTAGCACAAAGGGAACGGGTTGCAGGAGAAATTTTTACTGTGGTGTCTCAGTCTGTTGCCTAGTGCCGGTTTGAAGTTCCTGCAGTTTTCACTGTAAAACCGATTTGGAACAAGTACCTCCCCTTATATATGTATGGAGTCGTGTTTTCAACTGAAAAGAAAATTTGTGTTCATAACAAGCTAGGTGAAAGACGGCTTACACACACACTATTCTCTCAGAACTGAGCATGTGGAGAGACGTTCGTTCATGTAGCACAAAGGGAACGGGTTGCAGGAGAAATTTTTACTCTGGTGTCTCAGTCTGTTGCCTAGTGCCGGTTTGAAGTTCCTGCAGTTTTCACTGTAAAACCGATTTGGAGCAAGTACCTCCCCTTATATATATATGGAGTCGTGTTTTCAACTGAAAAGAAAATTTGTGTTCATAACAAGCTAGGTGAAAGACGGCTTACACACACACTTTTCTCTCAGAAATGAGCATGTGGAGAGACGTTCGTTCATCTAGCACAAACGGAAAGGGTTGCAGGAGAAACTTTTACTCTGGTTTCTCAGTCTGTTTCCTAGTGCCGGTTTGAAATTCCTGCAGTTTTCACTGTAAAACCGACTTGGACCAAGTACCTCCCATTATATATGTATGAAGTGTAGTTTGCTACTGAAAAGAAAATTATTTTTCCAACAAGCTAGGTGAAAGACGGCTTACACACACACTTATCTCTCACAACTGAGCATGTGGAGATACGTTCATTCATCTGGAAGAAAGGAAAAGTTTTGCAGGGGAAAATTTACAATGGTTTCTCTGTTTTTTTCCTAGGTTCGGTATGAAGTTCCTGCAGTTTTCACTGTAAAACCGATTTGGAGCTAGTACCTTCCCATATATATGTTTGGAGTGGAGTTTGCAACTGAAAAGAAACTTTGTGTTCCCAACCGGCATAGGTGAAGGGCTGCTTTCACACACACTTTCCTCTCAGAACTGAGCATGTGGAGAGAATTTGGTTCATCTAGCACAAACGGAACGGGATTCAGGAAAATTTTTACTCTGGTTTCTCAGTCTGTTTCCTAGTACCGGTTTGAAGTTCCTGCAGTTTTCACTGTAAAACCGAGTTGGAGATAGTACCTCCCCATATATATGTATGGAGTGGAGTTTGCAAATGAAAAGAAACTTTGTGTTGCCAACAAGCAAGGTGAAGGACGGCTTTCACTCACACTTATCTCTCAGAACTGAGCATGTGGAGAGACGTTCGTTCATCTAGCAAAAAGGGAACGGGTTGCAGGAGAAACTTTCACACTGGTTTCCCAGTCTGTTTCCTATTGCCGGTTTGAAGTTCCTGCACTTTTCACTGTAAAACCGAGTCGGTGCAACTACCTCCCCTTATATATGTATGGATTGGAGTTTGCAACTGAAAAGAAAATTAGTGTTCCCAACAAGCTTGATGAAATACGGCTTACACACACACTTATCCCTAAGAACTGAGCATGTGAAGAGACGTTCGTTCATCTAGCAAAAAGGAAACGGTTTGCAGGAGAAACTTTTACTGTGGTTTTTCAGTCTGTTTCCTAGTGCCGGTTTGACGTTCCTGCACTTTTCACTGTAAAACCGATTTGGAGCTTGTACCTACCCATATTTATGTATGCAGTGGAATTTGCAACTGAAAAGAAACTTTGTGTTCCCAGCAAGCTAAGTGAATAACGGCATTCAAACACACATATCTCTCAGACCTGAGCTGTGGAGAGACCTTCGTTCATCTAGCAAAAATGGAACGGGTTGCAGGAGAAACCCTTACTCTGGTATCTCAATATTTTTTCTAGAGCTGGTTTGAAGTTCCTGCAGTTATCATTGTAAAAGAGAGTTGGAGCATGTACCTCCCCTTATATATGTATGGTGTGGAGTTTGCAACTGAAAAGGAACTTTGTGTTTACAACAAGCTAGTTGAAGGACGGCTTTCTAACACACTTATCTCTCAGAACTGAGCATGTTGAGAGACGTTCGTTCATCTGGAACAAAGAAAAATATTTGCAGGAGAAACAATTACACTGGTTTTTCAGTTTGTTTCCTAGGGTCGGCTTCAAGTTCCTGAAGATTTCACTGAAAAACATTCTTTGAGCTTGTACCTCACAATATATATGTATGGAGTGGAGTTTGCAACTGAAAAGGAACATTGTGTTCCCAACAAGCTAATTGAAGGACGGCTTACACGCACACTTATCTCTCAGAACTGAGCATGTTGAGAGACGTTCGTTCATCTAGCACAAATTGAACGGGGTTGCAGGAGAAACGTTTACTCTGGTATCTCAGTCTGTTTCCTAGTGCTGGTTTGAATTTCTTGCAGTTTTCACTGTAAAACCGATTTGAAGCTAGTACCACCCCATATATATGTATGGAGTGGAGTTTGCAACTGAAAAGAAACTTTGTGTTCCCAACAAGCTTGGTGAAGTGCGGCTTTCACTCTCAGTTATCCCTCAGAACTGAGCATGTGGAGAGACTTTCGTTCATCTAGCACAAAGGGAACGGTTTGCAGGAGAAATTTTTACTCTGGATTCTCAGTCTGTTTCCTATTGCCGGTTTGAAGTTCCTGCAGTTTTCATTGTAAAACCGATTTGGAGCTAGTACCTCCCTATATATATATATATATGGATTGGAGATTGCAACTGAAAAGAAACTTTGTGTTCCCAATAAGCTAGGTGAAGGACGGCTTTCAAACACACTATAATTTTCAGAACTGAGCATGTGGAGAGACTTTCATTCATCTAGCACAAGGGGAACCGTCTGCAGAAGAAACCCTTACTCTGGTATCTCAGTTTGTTTCCTATTGACGGTTTTAAATTCCTGCAGTTTTCACTGTAAAGCCGATTTGGAGCTTGTACTTACCCATATTTAGTTATGCAGTGGAGTTTGCAAATGAAAAGAAACTTTGTGTTCCCAAGAAGCTAAGTGAAGAACTGCATACAAACACACATATATATCAGACCTGAACTGTGGAGAGACGTTCGTTCATCTAGCAAAAATTGAACGGGTTTCAGGAGAAACCCTTACTCTGGTATCTCAGTCTTTTTCCTAGAGCCGGTTGAAGTTCCTGCAGTTTTCACTGTAAAACCGAGTTGCAGCTAGTACCTCCCCATATACATGTAGGGAATGTAGTTTTCAACTGCGAAGAAACTTTGTTTTCCCAACAAGCAATATGAAGGACGGCTTTCACACTCAATTATCTCTCAGAACTGAGCATGTGGAGAGACGTTCGTTCATCTAGAACAAAGGGAACGGGTTGCAGGAGAAATTTTACTCTGGTTTCTCAGTCTGTTTCCTAGTGCCCTTTAGAAGTTCCTGCAGATTTCACTGTAAAACCGAGTCGGAGATAGTACCTCCCAATATATATGTATGGAGTGGAGTTTGCAACTGAAAAGAAACTTTGTGTTCCCAACAGGCTTGGTGAAGTGCGGCTTTCTCTCACACTTATTTCTCAGAACTGAGCATGTGGAGAGACGTTCGTTCATCTAGCACAAAGGGAAAGGGTTGCAGGAGAAACTTTTACTCTGGTTTCTCAGTCTGTTTCCTAGTGCCGGTTTGAAGTTCCTGCAGTTTTCACTTAAAACCGAGTTGGAGCTAGTACCTCCCCTTATATATGTATGGAGTTAAATTTGCAACTGAAAAGAAAATTTGTGTTCCCAACAAGCTAGGTGAAAGACTGCTTACACACACACACATCTCTCAGAACTGAGCATGTGGAGAGACTTTCGTTCATGTAGCACAAAAAGAACGGATTGCAGGGGAACTTTTACTCTGGTTTCTCAGTCTGTTTCCTAGTTCCGGTTTGAAGTTCCTGCAGTTTTCAATGTAAAACAGATTTGGAGCTAGTACCTCCCCATATATTTGTATGGAGTGGGGTTTGCAACTGAAAAGAAACTTTGTGTTCCCAACAAGCTTGGTGAAGTGCGGCTTTCACTCTCAGTTATCCCTCAGAACTGAGCATGTGGAGAGACTTTCGTTCATCTAGCACAAAGGGAACGTTTTGCAGGAGAAATTTTTACTCTGGATTCTCAGTCTGTTTCCTATTGCCTGTTTGAAGTTCCTGCAGTTTTCATTGTAAAACCGATTTGGAGCTAGTACCTCCCTATATATATATATATGGATTGGAGATTGCAACTGAAAAGAAACTTTGTGTTCCCAACAAGCTAGGTGAAGGACGGCTTTCAAACACACTATAATTTTCCGAACTGAGCATGTGGAGAGACTCTCATTCATCTAGCACAAAGGGAACCACCTGCAGAAGAAACCCTTACTCTGGTATCTCAGTCTGTTTCCTATTGCCGGTTTTAAATTCCTGCAGTTTTCACTGTAAAGCCGATTTGGAGCTTGTACCTACCCATATTTAATTATGCAGTGGAGTTTGCAACTGAAAAGAATCTTTGTGTTCCCAACAAGCTAAGTGAAGAACGGCATTCAAACACACATATATCTCAGACCTCAGCTGTGGAGAGACGTTCATTCATCTAGCATAAATTGAACGGGTTTCAGGAGAAACCCTTACTCTGGTATCTCAGTCTTTTTCCTAGAGCCGGTTTGAAGTTCCTGCAGTTTTCATTGTAAAACCGAGTTGGAGCAAGTACCTCCCCTTATATATGTATTGATTGGAGTTTGCCTCTGAAAAGAAAATTTGTGTTCCCAACAAGCAAGCGGAAAGACTGCTTACACACACACTTATTTCTCAGAACTGAGCATGTGGAGAGACGTTCGTTCATCTAGCTCAAAGGAACGGGTTGTAGGGGAAACATATACTCTGGTTTCTCAGTCTATTTCCTAGTGCCGGTTTGAAGTTCCTGCAGTTTTCACTGTAAAACCGAGTTGGAGCTAGTACCTCCTCATATATATATATGGAATGTAGTATTCAACTGCGAAGAAACTTTGTTTTCCCAACAAGCAATATGAAGGACGGCTTTCACACACAATTATCTCTCAGAACTGAGCATGTGGAGAGACGTTCGTTCATCTAGAACAAAGGGAACGGTTTGCAGGAGAAATTTTACTCTGGTTTCTCAGTCTGTTTCCTAGTGCCGGTTAGAAGTTCCTGCAGTTTTCACTGTAAAACCGAGTCGGAGATAGTACCTCCCCATATATATGTATGGAGTGGAGTTTGCAACTGAAAAGGAACTTTGTGTTCCCAACAAGAAATTTGAAGTACGGCTTTCACTCACACTTATTTCTGAGAAATGAGGATGTGGAGAGACGTTCGTTCATCTAGCACAAAGGGAAAAGGTTGCAGGAGAAACTTTTACTCTGCTTTCTCAGTCTGTTTCGTAGTGCCGGTTTGAAGTTCCTGCAGTTTTCACTGTAAAACCGCGTTGGAGCTAGTACCTCCCCTTATATACGTATGGAGTTAAATTTGCAACTGAAAAGAAAATTTGTGTTCCCATCAAGCTAGGTGAAAGACTGCTTACACACACACACATCTCTCAGAACTGAGCATGGGGAGATACTTTCATTCATGTAGCACAAAAAGAACGGATTGCAGGGGAACTTTTACTCTGGTTTCTCAGTCTGTTTCCTAGTGCCGGTTTGAATTTCCTGCAGTTTTCAATGTAAAACCGAGTTGGATCTAGTACCTCCCCATATATATGTATGGATTGGAGTTTGCAACTGAAAAGAAACTTTGTGTTCTCAACAAGATAGGTGAAGGACGGCTTTCACACACATTTTTCTCTCAGAACTGAGCATGTGGAGAGACGTTCGTTCATGTAGCACAAAGGGAACTGGTTGCAGGAGAAATTTTTACTCAGGTTTCTCAGTCTGTTGCCTAGTGCCGGTTTGAAGTTCCTGCAGATTTCACTGTAAAACCGAGTTGGATATAGTACCTCCCCATATATATGTATGGGGTGGATTTTGCAACTGAAAAGAAACTTTGTGTTCCCAACAAGCTAGGTGAAAGACGGCTTACACACACAATTATCTCTCAGAACTGAACATGTGTAGAGACGTTCGTTCATCTATCACAAATGGAACGGTTTGCAGGGAAACTTTTACTCTGGTTTCTCAGTCTGTTTCCTAGTGCCGTTTTGAAGTTCCTGCAGTTGTTTCTGTAAAACCGAGTCGGAGCAAGTACATACCCTTATATATGTATTTAGTGGAGTTTGCAACTGAAAAGAAAACTTGTGTTCTCAACAAGCTAAGTGAAAAACGGCTTACACACACACATATCACTCCGAACTGAGCATGTGGAGAGACGTTCATTCATCTGGAAGAAAGGAAAAGTTTTGCAGGAGAAATATTTACACTGGATTCTCAGTTTGTTTCCTAGGGTTGTTTTGAAGTTCCTACAGTTTTCACTGTAAAACCGTGTTGGAACTTGTACCTCACAATATAAATGTATGGAGTGGTGTTTGCAACTGAAAAGGAACATTGTGTTCCCAAAAAGCTAATTGAAGGACGGCTTACACACACACTTATCTCTCAGAACTGAGCATGTTGAGAGACGTTCGTTTATCTAGCACAAAAGGAACGGGTTGCAGGAGAAATTTTACTCTGGTTTCTCAGTCTGTTTCCAAGTGCCTGTTTGAAGTTCCTGCAGTTTTCACTGTGAAACCGAGTTGGAGCTGGTACTTCCCCATATATTTTTAGGGATTGTAGTTTTCACCTGTGAAGAAACTTTGTGTTACCAACAAGCTTTTTGAAGTACTGCTTTCACCCACACTTATCTCTCAGATCTTATAATGTGGAGAGACGTTCGTTCATCTAGAACATAGGGAATGGGTTGCAGGAGAAAGTTTACTCTGGTTTATCAGTCTGTTTCCTAGTGCCTGTTTGAAGTTCCTGCAGTTTTCACTGTAAAACCGATTTGGAGCTAGTACCTCCCCATATATATTTATGGAGTGGAGTTTGCAACAGAAAAGTAACATTGTGCCCCCAACAAGCTTGGTGAAGTGGGGCTTTCACTCTCAGTTATCCCTCAGAACTGAGTATGTGGAGAGACGTTCGTTCACCTAGCACAAAGGGAACGGTTTGCATGAGAAACTTTACTCTGGTTTCTCACTCTGTTTCCTAATGCCGGTTGGAAGTTGCTGCAGTTTTCACTGTAAAACCGAGTTGGAGCTTGTACCTCCTCATATATATGTATGGAGTGGAGTTTGCACCTGAAAAGAAACTATGTGTTAACAACAAGGTAGGTGAAGGTCTGCTTTCAAACACACTTATCTCTCAGAACTGAGCATGTGGAGAGACGTTCGTTAATCTAGCAAAAAGGGAACGGGTTGTGGGGGAAACCCTTACTCTGGTATCTAAGTCTGTTTCTTAGTGCCGGGTTTAAGTTCCTGCAGTTTTCCCTGTAAACCGTGTTGGAGCTTGTACCTCCCCATATTAAGTATGGAGTGGAGTTTGCAACTGAAAAGAAACTTTTTGTTCCCAACATTATAGGTGAAGGACTGCATTTACACACACATATCTCTCAGAACTTAGCATGTGGAGAGACGTTCGTTCATCTGGAACAAAGGGAAATGTTTCCAGGAGAAATATTTACTCTGATTTCTCAGTCTGTTTCCTAGAGTCGGATTTAATTTCCTGAGTTTTCAGTGTAAAAATGGGTTGGAGCTTGTAACTCACCATGTAGATATATGGAGTGGAGTTTGCCAATGAAAAGAAAATTTGTGTTCCCAAGAAGCTAGGTGAAAAACGGCTTAAACACACACTTATCTCTCAGAACTGAGCAAGTGGAGAGACGTTTCTTCATCTAGCACAAAGGGAACGGTTTGCAGGGGAATCTTTTACTCTGGTTTCACAGTCTATTTCCTAGTGCCAGTTTGAAGTTCCTGCAGTTTTCGCTGTAAAACCGAGTTGGAGCTAGTACCTCCCCTTATATATGTATGGAGAGGGTTTTGCAACTGAAAAGAAAATTTTTGTTCCCAACAAGCTAGGTGAAAGATGGCTTACACACACACTTATCTCTCAGAACTGAGCATGTGGAGAGACGTTCGTTCAACTAGCACAAAAGGAACAGTTTGCAGGAAAAACTTTTACTCTGGTTTCTCAGTCTGTTTCATAGTGCCTGTTTGAAGTTCCTACAATTTTCACTGTAAAAGAATTTGGAGCTAGTACTTCCACATATATATGTATGGACTGGAGTTTGCAACTGAAAACAAACTTTGTGTTCCCAACAAATTAGGTGAAGGAACGGCTTTCACACACATTTATCTCTCAGAACTGAGCATGTGGATAGACATTCGTTCATCTCTAACAAAGGGAACGGTTTGCAGGAGCAACTTTTTCTCTGGTATCTCAGTCTGTTCCCTAGAGCCGGTTTGAAATTCCTGCAGTTTTCTCTGTTAAACCGTGTTGGAGATATTACCTCCCCTTTTATATATATGGATTGGAGTTTACATCTGAATAGGAACTTTGTGTTCCCACAAGCTAGGTGAAGGACCGATTTCACACACACTGATCTCTCAGAACTGAGCATGTGGAGAGACCTTCTTTCATCTATCACAAAGGGAACGGGTTGCAGTAGGAAATTATACTCTGGCTTTTAAGTCTGTTTCCTAGTGCCGGTTTGGAATTCCTGCAGTTTTCAATGTAAAAACGAGTTGGAGCTTGTACATCCCCATATATATGTAAGGAGAGGAGTTAGAAACTGAAAAGAAACTTTCTGTTCCCAACAAGCTATTTGAAGGGCGGCTTACACACTCACTTATCTCTCAGAACTGAGCATGTGGTGAGACGTTCGTTAATCTAGCACATATGCAACGGGTTGCAGGGGAAATTTTACTATGGTTTCTCAGTATGTATACTAGTGCCGGTTTGAAGTTCCTGCAGTTTTCACTGTAAAAAGAGTTGGAGCTTGTACCACCCATATGTATGTATGGATTTGAGATTGCAAATGAAAAGAAACTTTATGTGCTCAGCCATCTAGGTGAAGGACGGCTTTCACACACAATTATCTCTCAGAACTCAGCATGTGGTGAGACGTTCGTTCATCTAGCACAAAGGGAACGGGTTGCAGGAGAAACTTTTACTCGTTTTTCTCAGTCTGTTTACTAGTGCCGGTTTGAAGTTCCTGCAGTTTTCACTGTAAAATCGAGTTTGAGCTATTACTTTCCCATATATATGTATGGAGTGGTGTTAGCAACTGAAAAGGATCTTTGTGTTCCCAACAAGCTAGGTGAAGGACGGCATTCACACACACATATCTCTCCTAACTAAGCATGTGTAGAGACTTTCGTTCATCTAGCACAAAGGGAACGGGTTTCAGGAGAATCTTTTACTCTGGTTTCTCAGTCTGTTTCCTAGTGCCGGTTTGAATTTCCTGCAGTTATCACTGTAAAACCGATTTGGAGATATTACCACCTCATATATATTTATTGAGTGGAGTTTGCAAATAAAAAGTAACTTTGTGTTCCCAACAATCTAAGTGAATTTCGGCTTTAACACACAATTATCTCTCAGAACTGAGCATGTGGAGAGACGTTCATTCATCTAGCACAAAGGGAACGGGTAGCAGGGGAAACTTTTACTCGGTTTTTTCAGTCTGTTTCCTAGTGTCGGTTTGAAATTCCTGCATCTTTCACCCTAAACCCGAGTTGAAGCAAGTACCTCCCCTTATAAATGTATGGAGTGGAGTTTGCAACTGAAAAGAAAATTTGTGTTCCCAACAAGCTAGTTGAAAGACGGCTTACACACACACTTATCTCTCAGTACTGAGCATGTGGAGAGACGTTCATTCATGTGGAAGAAAGGAAAAGATTTGCAGGAGAAACATTTACAGTGGATTCTCAGTTTGTTTCCTAGGGTCGGTTTGAAGTTCCTACATTTTTCACTGTAAAACCGTGTTGGAACTTTTACCTCACAATATATATGTATGGAGTGGAGTTTGCAACTGAAAAGAAACATTGTGTTCCCAAAAAGCTAATTGAAAGACGGCTTACACACACACTTATCTCTCAGAACTTAGCTGTTGAGAGACGTTCGTTCATCTAGCACAAAGGGAACGGGTTGCAGGGGAAAGTTTACTCTGGTTTCTCAGTCTGTTTCCTAGTGCCTGTTTGAAGTTCCTGCAGTTTTCACTGTAAAACCGATTTGGACTTAGTACCTCCCCATATATATGTATGGAGTGGAGTATGCAACTGAAAAGTAACTTTGTGCTCCCAACAAGCTTGGTGAAGTGGGGCTTTCACTCTCAGTTATCCCTCAGATCTGAGCATGTGGAGAGACTTTCGTTCATCTAGCACAAAGGGAAAGGTTTGCATGAGAATCTTTTACTCTGTTTTCTCACTCTGTTTCCTAGTGCCGGTTGGAAGTTCCTGCAGTTTTCACTGTAAAATCGAGTTGGAGCTTGTACCTCCTCATATATATGTATGGAGTGGAGGTTGCACCTGAAAAGAAACTTTGTGTTAACAACAAGGTAGGTGAAGGTCTGCTTTCAAACACACTTAACTCTCAGAACTGAGCATGAGGAGAGACGTTCGTTAATCTAGCAAAAAGGGAACGGGTTGTGGGGGAAACCCATACTCTGGTATCTAAGTCTGTTTCCTAGTGCCGGGTTTAAGTTCCTGCAGTTTTCCCTGTAAACCGTGTTGGAGTTTGTAACTCCCCATATTAAGTATGGGGTGGAGTTTGCAACTGAAAAGAAACTTTTTGTTCCCAACAGTACAGGTGAGGACTGCTTTAACACACACATATCTCTCAGAAATTAGCATGTGGAGAGACGTTCGTTCATCTGGAACAAAGGGAACGGGTTGCAGGGGAAAGTTTACTCTGGTTTCTCAGTCTGTTTCCTAGTGCCTGTTTGAAGTTCCTGCAGTTTTCACTGTAAAACCGATTTGGACTTAGTACCTCCCCATATATATTTATGGAGTGGAGTTTGCAACTGAAAAGTAACTTTGTGCTCCCAACAAGCTTGGTGAAGTGGGGCTTTCACTCTCAGTTATCCCTCAGATCTGAGCATGTGGAGAGACATTCGTTCATCTAGCACAAAGGGAAAGGTTTGCATGAGAATCTTTTACTCTGTTTTCTCACTCTGTTTCCTAGTGCCGGTTGGAAGTTCCTGCAGTTTTCACTGTAAAATCGAGTTGGAGCTTGTTCCTCCTCATATATATGTATGGAGTGGAGTTTGCACCTGAAAAGAAACTTTGTGTTAACAACAATGTAGGTGAAGGTCTGCTTTCAAACACACTTAACTCTCAGAACTGAGCATGAGGAGAGACGTTCGTTAATCTAGCAAAAAGGGAACGGGTTGTGGGGGAAACCCTTACTCTGGTATCTAAGTCTGTTTCCTAGTGCCGGGTTTAAGTTCCTGCAGTTTTCCCTGTAAACCGTGTTGGAGTTTGTAACTCCCCATATTAAGTATGGGGTGGAGTTTGCAACTGAAAAGAAACTTTTTGTTCCCAACAGTACAGGTGAGGACTGCATTAACACACACATATCTCTCAGAAATTAGCATGTGGAGAGACGTTCGTTCATCTGGAACAAAGGGAAAATTTTCCAGGAGAAACATTTACTCTGATTTCTCAGTCTGTTTCCTAGGGTCGGATTTATTTCCTGAGTTTTCAGTGTAAAAATGTGTTGGAGCTTGTATCTCACAATATAGATGTATGGAGTGGAGTTTGCCAATGAAAAGAAAATTTGTGTTCCCAACAAGCTAGGTGAAAAACGGATTAAACACACACTTATCTCTCAGAACTGAGCAAGTGGATAGACGTTCCTTAATCTAGCACAAAGGGAACGGTTTGCAGGGTAAATTTTACTCTGGTTTCACAGTCTATTTCCTAGTGCCGGTTTGAAGTTCCTGCAATTTTCACTGTAAAACCGAGTTGGAGCTAGTAGCACACCATATATATTTATGGACTGGGGTTTGCAACTGAAAAAAAACTTTGTGTTCCCAACAAATTAGGTGAAGGAACGGCTTTCACACACAATTATCTCTCAGAACTGAGCATGTGGAGAGACGTTCGTTCATCTCTAACAAAAGGAACGGGTTGCAGCAGAAACTTTTACTCTGGTTTCTCAGTCTGTTTCCTACTGCCGGTTTGATGTTCCTGCAGTTTTCACTGTAAAACCGATTTGGAGCTAGTACCTCCTCATATATATGTATGGAGTGGAGTTTGCAACTGAAAAGGAACTTTGTGTTCCCAAGAAGCAAGGTGAAAGACGGCTTACACACAGAATTATCTCTCAGAACTGAGCATGTGGAGTGACGTTCGTTCATCTAGCACAAAAGGATCGGGTTGCAGGAGAAACTTTTACTCTGGTTTCTCAGTCTGTTTCCTCGTGCCGGTTTGAAGTTCCTGCAGTTTTCACTGTAAAACCGAGTTGGAGCATGTACCTCCCTTATATATGTATGGAGTGGAGATTGAAAATGAAAAGAAATTTGTGTTCCCAACAATCTAGGTGAAAGACGGCTTACACACACACTTATCTCTCAGAACTGAACATGTGGAGAGACGTTCGTTTACCTAGCACAAAGGGAAAGGGTTGCAGGAGAAACTTTATTCTGGTTTCTCAGTCTGTTTCCTAGTGCCGGTTTTAAGTTCCTGCAGTTTTCAATGTAAAACCGAGTTGGAGCTAGTTCCTCCCCTTACATATTTATGGAATGAAGTTTGCAACTGAAAAGGAACTTTGTGTTCCCAACAAGCTAATTGATGGACAGCTTACACACACACATATCTCTCAGAACTGAGCAAGTGGAGAGACGTTCGTTCATCTAGCACAAATGGAACGGGTTGCAGGAGAAACATTTACTCTGGTTTCTGAGTCTGTTTCCTATTGCTGGTTTGAAATTCCTGCAGTTTTCACTGTAAAACCGATTTGGAGCTAGTACCTACCCTTATATATGTATGGAGTGCAGTTTGCAACTGAAAAGAAAATTTGTGATCCCAACAAGCTAGGTGAAGGGCGGCTTTCAAACACAATTATCTCTCAGAACTGAGCATGTGGAGAGACGTTCGTTCATCT
The DNA here is from genome assembly GCF_036321535.1 of Camelus dromedarius. Lineage (NCBI taxonomy): Eukaryota > Metazoa > Chordata > Mammalia > Artiodactyla > Camelidae > Camelus > Camelus dromedarius. The sequence continues at coordinate 2,979,270 of NW_026989847.1, read as the reverse complement.
AGCACAAAGGGAACGGGTTGCAGGAGAGACATTTTCTCTGTTTTCTCAGTCTGTTTCCATGTGCCGGATTGAAGTTCCTGCAGTTTTCACTGTAAAACCTTGTTGGAGCTAGTTCCTCCCCTTACATATTTATGGAGTGGTGATTGCAACTGAAAAAAAATTTGTGTTCCCAACAAGCTAGGTGAAAAAAGGCTTACACACACACTTATCTCTCAGAACTGAGCATGTGGAGTGACTTTCATTCATCTAGCACAAAGGGAAAGGTTTGCAGGAGAAACTATATTCTGGTTTCTCAGTCTGTTTCCTAGTGCCGGTTTGAAGTTTCTGCAGTTTTCACTGTAAAACCGTTTTGGAGCTACTACCTCAGCATATATATGTGTGGAGTGGAGATAGCAACTGAAAAGAAAATTTATGTTCCCAACAAGTTAGGTGAAAGACGGCTTACACACACACTTATCTCTCAGAAATGAACATGTGGAGAGACGTTCGTTCATCTAGCACAAACGGAAAGGGTTGCAGTAGAAATTTTACTCTGGTTTCTCAGTCTGTTTCCTAGTGCCGGTTTGAATTTCCTGCAGTTTTCACTGTAAAACCGTGTTGGAGCTTGTACCTCACCATATATATTTATGGAATGAAATTTGCAACGGAAAAGGATCTTTGTGTTCCCAACAAGCTAATTGATGGACAGCTTACACACACACATATCTCTCAGAACTGAGCAAGGGGAGAGACGTTCGTTCATCTAGCACAAACGGAAAGTGTTGCAGGAGAAACTTTTACTCTGGTTTCTCAGTCTGTTTCCTAGTGCCGGTTTGAATTTCCTGAAGTTTTCACTGTAAAACCGAGTTGGAGCAAGTACCTCCCCTTATATATGTATGAAGTGTTGTTGGCAACTCAAAATAAAATTATTTTCCCAACAAGCTATGTGAAAGACGGCTTACACACACACTTATCTCTCACTACTGAGCATGTGGAGAGACGTTCATTCATCTGGAAGAAAGGAAAAGTTTTGGAGGGGAAAATTTACAATGCTTTCTCAATTTGTTTCCTAGGGTCAGTATGATGTTCCTGCAGTTTTCACTGTAAAACCGAGTTGGAGATAGTACCTCCCCATATATATGTATGGAGTGGAGTTTGCAAATGAAAAGAAACTTTGTGTTGCCAACAAGCAAGGTGAAGGACGGCTTTCTAACACAATTATCTCCCAGAACTGAGCATGTGGAGAGACGTTCGTTCATCTGGAACAAAATAAAATGTTTGCAGGAGAAACTTTTACTCTGGTTTCTCAGTCTGTCTCCTAGTGCCGGTTAGAATTTCCTGCAGTTTATACTGTAAAATCGAGTTGGAGCTAATACCTTCCCATATATATGTATGCATTGGAGTTTGCAACTGAAAAGAAATTATGTGTTCCCAACAGGCTACGTTTAGGGCGGATTTCACACACACTTATCTCTCAGAACTGAGCATGTGGTGATAAGTTCGTTCATCTAGCACAAATGGAATGGTTTGCAGTAGAAAATATTACTCTGGGTTCTCAGTCTGATTCCTACTGCCGGTTAGAATTTCCTGCAATTTTCATTGTAAAACCGATTTGGAGCAAGTACCTCCCCATATATATTTAAGTACTGGAGTTTGCAAATTAAAAGAAAATTTCTGTTCCCAAAAATCTAGGTGAAATACGGCTTACACACACAATTATCTCTCAGAACTGAGCATGTGGAGAGATGTTCGTTCATCTAGCACAAAGGGAAAGGGTTGCAGGAGAAACTTTTACTCTGGGTTCTCAGTCTCTTTCCTAGTGCCTGTTTGAAGTTCCTGCAGTTTTCACTGTAAAATCGAGTTGGAGCTAGTACCTCCCCATATATATGTATGCAGTGGTGTTTGCAAGTGAAAAGAAATTATGTGTTCCCAACAGGGTAGGTTTAGGGCGGATTTCACACACACTTATCTCTCAGAAGTGATCATGTGGAGAGAAGTCTGTTCATCTAGCACAAATGGAACGGTTTGCAGTAGAAAATTTTACTCGGGTTTCTCAGTCTGTTTCCTAGTGCCGGTTTGAAGTTCCTGCAGTTTTCACTGTAAAACCGAGTTGGAGCAAGTACCTCCCCTTATATATGTATGGAGTGGAGATTGAAAATGAAAAGAAATTTCTGTTCCCAACAATCTAGGTGAAAGACGGCTTACACACACACTTATCTCTCAGAACTGAGCATGTGGAGAGACGTTCGTTGATCTAGCACAAAGGGAAAGGTTTGCAGGAGAAACTTTATTCTGGTTTCTCAGTCTGTTTCCTAGTGCCGGTTTGATGTTCCTGCAGTTTTCACTGTAAAACCGAGTTGGAGCTAGTACCTCCCCTTACATATTTATGGAGTGGTGATTGCAACTGAAAGGAAAACTTGTGTTCCCAACAAGCTAGGTGAAAAAAGGCTTACACACACACTTATCTCTCAGAACGGAGCATGTGGAGTGACGTTCGTTCATCTAGCACAAAGGAAAGGGTTGCAGGAAAACTATATTCTTTGTCAGTCTGTTTCCTAGTGCCGGTTTGAAGTTCCTGCAGTTTTCACTGTAAAACCGTGTTGGAGCTGCTACCTCAGCATATATATGTGTGGAGTGGAGATTGCAACTGAAAAGAAACTTTGTGTTCCCAACAAGCTAGGTGAAAGACGGTTTACACACACACTTATCTCTCAGAAATGAACATGTGGAGATACGTTCGTTCATCTAGCACAATGGAAAGTGTTGCAGGAGAAACTTTTACTCTGGTTTCTCAGTCTGTTTCCCTTGACGGTTTGAAATTCCTGCAGTTTTCACTGTAAAAGAGAGTTGGAGCAAGTACCTCCCCTTATATATGTATGGAGTGAAGTTTGCAACTGAAAAGAAAATTTGTGTTCCCAAAAAGCTAGGTGAAACACGGCTTACACACACACATATCTCTCATAACTGAGCATGTGGAGAAAATTTCGTTCATCTAGCACAAAGGGAAAGGGTTGCTAGAGAAACTTTTATCTGGTTTCTCAGTCTGTTTCCTAATGCCGGTTTGAAGTTCCCTCAGTTTTCACTGTAAATCCGAGTTTGAACGAGTACCTCCCCTTATATTTGTAAGGATTTGAGTTTGCAACTGAAAAGAAAATATGTGTTCCCAACAAGCTAGGTGAAGGGCGGCTTTCAAACACAATTATCTCTCATGCCTGAGCATGTGGAGAGACGTTCGTTCATCTAGCACAAAGGGAACGGGTTGCAGTAGAAACTTTTACTCTGGTTTCTCAGTCTGTTTCCATGTGCCGGAATGAAGTTCCTGCAGTTTTCACTGTAAAACCGATTTGGAGCTAGTACCTCCATATATATGTATAGAGTGGAGTTTGCAACTGAAAAGAAACTTTGTGTTCCTAACAAGCTTGTTTAATTGGGCTTTCACTCTCACTAATCCCTCAGAACTTAGCATGTGGAGAGAAGTTCGTTCATCTAGCAAAAATGGATCTGTTTGCAGGAGAAACACTTCCTCTGCTTTCTCAATCTGTTTCCTAGTGCCGGTTTGAATTTCCTGCAGTTTTCACTGTAAAAACGATATGGAGCTAGTACCTCCCCGTATATATGTAGGGATTGGAGTTTGCAACTGAAAAGAATCTTTGTGTTTACAACAAGCTAGGTGAAGGACGCCTTTCTAACACACTAATCTCTCAGAACTTAGCATGTGGAGAGACGTTCGTTCATCTGGAACAAAGGAAAATTTTTGCAGGAGAAACATTTACACTAGTTTCTCAGATTGTTTCCTAGGATCAGTTTGAAGTTCCTGCAGTTTTCACTGTAAAACCGTGTTGGAGCTTGTACCTTACCATATATATGTATGGAATGTAGTTTGCAACTGAAAAGGAATTTTGATTTCCCAACAAGCTAATTGAAGTACGGCTTACACACAAAATTATCTCTCAGAACTGAGCATGTTGAGAGACGTTCGTTCATCTAGCACAAAGGGAACGGGTTGCAGGAGAAACATATACTCTGGTTTCTCAGTCTGTTTCCTAGTGCTGGTTTGATGTTCCTGAAGTTATCACTGTAAAAGCGATTTGGAGCTTGTAACTCCCCTTACATATGTATGGAGTGGAGTTTGCAACTGAAAAGAAAATTTGTGTTCCCCAAAAGCTTGGTGAATTGCGGCTTACACACACAATTATCTCTCAGAACTGAGCATGTGGAGAGACGTTCGTTCATGTAGCACAAAGGGAACGGGTTGCAGGAGAAATTTTTACTGTGGTGTCTCAGTCTGTTGCCTAGTGCCGGTTTGAAGTTCCTGCAGTTTTCACTGTAAAACCGATTTGGAGCAAGTACCTCCCCTTATATATGTATGGAGTCGTGTTTTCAACTGAAAAGAAAATTTGTGTTCATAACAAGCTAGGTGAAAGACGGCTTACACACACACTTTTCTCTCAGAACTGAGCATGTGGAGAGACGTTCGTTCATGTAGCACAAAGGGAACGGGTTGCAGGAGAAATTTTTACTCTGGTGTCTCAGTCTGTTGCCTAGTGCCGGTTTGAAGTTCCTGCAGTTTTCACTGTAAAACCGTTTTGGAGCAAGTACCTCCCCTTATATATGTATGGAGTCGTGTTTTCAACTGAAAGGAAAATTTGTGTTCATAACAAGCTAGGTGAAAGACGGCTTACACACACACTTTTCTCTCAGAAATGAGCATGTGGAGAGACGTTCGTTCATCTAGCACAAACGGAAAGGGTTGCAGGAGAAACTTTTACTCTGGTTTCTCAGTCTGTTTCCTAGTGCCGGTTTGAAATTCCTGCAGTTTTCACTGTAAAACCGAGTTTTAGCAAGTACCTCCCCTTATATATGAATGAAGTGTAGTTTGCAACTGAAATGAAAATTGTTTTCCCAACAAGCTAGGTGAAAGACGGCTTACACACACACTTATCTCTCACAACTGAGGATGTGGAGATACGTTCATTCATCTGGAAGAAAGGAAAAGTTTTGCAGGGGAAAATTTACAATGGTTTCTCTGCTTTTTCCTAGGTTCGGTATGAAGTTCCTGCAGTTTTCACTGTAAAACCGATTTGGAGCTAGTACCTTCCCATATATATGTTTGGAGTGGAGTTTGCAACTGAAAAGAAACTTTGTGTTCCCAACAAGCTTGATGAAAGACGGCTTACACACACACTTATCCCTAAGAACTGAGCATGTGAAGAGACGTTCGTTCATCTAGCAAAAAGGGAACGGTTTGCAGGAGAAACTTTTACTGTGGTTTTTCAGTCTGTTTCCTAGTGCCGGTTTGACGTTCCTGCACTTTTCACTGTAAAACCGATTTGGAGCTTGTACCTACCCATATTTATGTATGCAGTGGAATTTGCAACTGAAAAGAAACTTTGTGTTCCCAGCAAGCTAAGTGAATAACGGCATTCAAACACACATATCTCTCAGACCTGAGCTGTGGAGAGACCTTCGTTCATCTAGCAAAAAGGGAACGGGTTGCAGGAGAAACCCTTACTCTGGTATCTCAATATTTTTTCTAGAGCTGGTTTGAAGTTCCTGCAGTTATCATTGTAAAAGAGAGTTGGAGCATGTACCTCCCCTTATATATGTATGGTGTGGAGTTTGCAACTGAAAAGAAACTTTGTGTTTACAACAAGCTAGTTGAAGGACGGCTTTCTAACACACTTATCTCTCAGAACTGAGCATGTTGAGAGACGTTCGTTCATCTGGAACAAAGAAAAATATTTGCAGGAGTAACAATTACACTGGTTTTTCAGTTTGTTTCCTAGGGTCGGCTTCAAGTTCCTGAAGATTTCACTGAAAAACATTCTTTGAGCTTGTACCTCACAATATATATGTATGGAGTGGAGTTTGCAACTGAAAAGGAACATTGTGTTCCCAACAAGCTAATTGAAGGACGGCTTACACGCACACTTATCTCTCAGAAATGAGCATGTTGAGAGACGTTCGTTCATCTAGCACAAATTGAACGGGGTTGCAGGAGAAACGTTTACTCTGGTATCTCAGTCTGTTTCCTAGTGCTGGTTTGAATTTCTTGCAGTTTTCACTGTAAAACCGATTTGAAGCTAGTACCACCCCATATATATGTATGGAGTGGAGTTTGCAACTGAAAAGAAACTTTGTGTTCCCAACAAGCTTGGTGAAGTGCGGCTTTCACTCTCAGTTATCCCTCAGAACTGAGCATGTGGAGAGACTTTCGTTCATCTAGCACAAAGGGAACGGTTTGCAGGAGAAATTTTTACTCTGGATTCTCAGTCTGTTTCCTATTGCCGGTTTGAAGTTCCTGCAGTTTTCATTGTAAAACCGATTTGGAGCTAGTACCTCCCTATATATATATATATATGGATTGGAGATTGCAACTGAAAAGAAACTTTGTGTTCCCAACAAGCTAGGTGAAGGACGGCTTTCAAACACACTATAATTTTCAGAACTGAGCATGTGGAGAGACTTTCATTCATCTAGCACAAGGGGAACCGTCTGCAGAAGAAACCCTTACTCTGGTATCTCAGTTTGTTTCCTATTGACGGTTTTAAATTCCTGCAGTTTTCACTGTAAAGCCGATTTGGAGCTTGTACTTACCCATATTTAGTTATGCAGTGGAGTTTGCAACTGAAAAGAAACTTTGTGTTCCCAAGAAGCTAAGTGAAGAACTGCATACAAACACACATATATATCAGACCTGAACTGTGGAGAGACGTTCGTTCATCTAGCAAAAAGTGAACGGGTTTCAGGAGAAACCCTTACTCTGGCATCTCAGTCTTTTTCCTAGAGCCGGTTGAAGTTCCTGCAGTTTTCACTGTAAAACCGAGTTGCAGCTAGTATCTCCCCATATACATGTATGGAATGTAGTTTTCAACTGCGAAGAAACTTTGTTTTCCCAACAAGCAATATGAAGGACGGCTTTCACACTCAATTATCTCTCAGAACTGAGCATGTGGAGAGACGTTCGTTCATCTAGAAAAAAGGGAACGGGTTGCAGGAGAAATTTTACTCTGGTTTCTCAGTCTGTTTCCTAGTGCCTTTTAGAAGTTCCTGCAGATTTCACTGTAAAACTGAGTCGGAGATAGTACCTCCCAATATATATGTATGGAGTGGAGTTTGCAACTGAAAAGAAACTTTGTGTTCCCAACAAGCTTGGTGAAGTGCGGCTTTCTCTCACACTTATTTCTCAGAACTGAGCATGTGGAGAGACGTTCGTTCATCTAGCACAAAGGGAAAGGGTTGCAGGAGAAACTTTTACTCTGGTTTCTCAGTATGTTTCCTAGTGCAGGTTTGAAGTTCCTGCAGTTTTCACTTAAAACCGAGTTGGAGCTAGTACCTCCCCTTATATATGTATGGAGTTAAGTTTGCAACTGAAAAGAAAATTTGTGTTCCCAACAAGCTAGGTGAAAGACTGCTTACACACACACACATCTCTCAGAACTGAGCATGTGGAGAGACTTTCGTTCATGTAGCACAAAAAGAACGGATTGCAGGGGAACTTTTACTCTGGTTTCTCAGTCTGTTTCCTAGTTCCGGTTTGAAGTTCCTGCAGTTTTCAATGTAAAACAGATTTGGAGCTAGTACCTCCCCATATATTTGTATGGAGTGGGGTTTGCAACTGAAAAGAAACTTTGTGTTCCCAACAAGCTTGGTGAAGTGCGGCTTTCACTCTCAGTTATCCCTCAGAACTGAGCATGTGGAGAGACTTTCGTTCATGTAGCACAAAAAGAACGGATTGCAGGGGAACTTTTACTCTGGTTTCTCAGTCTGTTTCCTATTGCCTGTTTGAAGTTCCTGCAGTTTTCATTGTAAAACCGATTTGGAGCTAGTACCTCCCTATATATATATATATGGATTGGAGATTGCAACTGAAAAGGAACATTGTGTTCCCAACAAGCTAGGTGAAGGACGGCTTTCAAACACACTATAATTTTCAGAACTGAGCATGTGGAGAGACTCTCATTCATCTAGCACAAAGGGAACCACCTGCAGAAGAAACCCTTACTCTGGTATCTCAGTCTGTTTCCTATTGCCGGTTTTAAATTCCTGCAGTTTTCACTGTAAAGCCGATTTGGAGCTTGTACCTACCCATATTTAATTATGCAGTGGAGTTTGCAACTGAAAAGAATCTTTGTGTTCCCAACAAGCTATGTGAAGAACGGCATTCAAACACACATATATCTCAGACCTGAGCTGTGGAGAGACGTTCATTCATCTAGCATAAATTGAACGGGTTTCAGGAGAAACCCTTACTCTGGTATCTCAGTCTTTTTCCTAGAGCCGGTTTGAAGTTCCTGCAGTTTTCATTGTAAAACCGAGTTGGAGCAAGTACCTCCCCTTATATATGTATGGATTGGAGTTTGCCTCTGAAAAGAAAATTTGTTTTCCCAACAAGCAAGCGGAAAGACTGCTTACACACACACTTATTTCTCAGAACTGAGCATGTGGAGAGACGTTCGTTCATCTAGCTCAAAGGAACGGGTTGTAGGGGAAACATATACTCTGGTTTCTCAGTCTATTTCCTAGTGCCGGTTTGAAGTTCCTGCAGTTTTCACTGTAAAACCGAGTTGGAGCTAGTACCTCCTCATATATATATATGGAATGTAGTATTCAACTGCGAAGAAACTTTGTTTTCCCAACAAGCAATATGAAGGACGGCTTTCACACACAATTATCTCTCAGAACTGAGCATGTGGAGAGACGTTCGTTCATCTAGAACAAAGGGAACGGTTTGCAGGAGAAATTTTACTCTGGTTTCTCAGTCTGTTTCCTAGTGCCGGTTAGAAGTTCCTGCAGTTTTCACTGTAAAACCGAGTCGGAGATAGTACCTCCCCATATATATGTATGGAGTGGAGTTTGCAACTGAAAAGGAACTTTGTGTTCCCAACAAGAAATTTGAAGTACGGCTTTCACTCACACTTATTTCTGAGAAATGAGGATGTGGAGAGACGTTCGTTCATCTAGCACAAAGGGAAAAGGTTGCAGGAGAAACTTTTACTCTGCTTTCTCAGTCTGTTTCGTAGTGCCGGTTTGAAGTTCCTGCAGTTTTCACTGTAAAACCGCGTTGGAGCTAGTACCTCCCCTTATATACGTATGGAGTTAAATTTGCAACTGAAAAGAAAATTTGTGTTCCCATCAAGCTAGGTGAAAGACTGCTTACACACACACACATCTCTCAGAACTGAGCATGGGGAGATACTTTCATTCATGTAGCACAAAAAGAACGGATTGCAGGGGAACTTTTACTCTGGTTTCTCAGTCTGTTTCCTAGTGCCGGTTTGAATTTCCTGCAGTTTTCAATGTAAAACCGAGTTGGATCTAGTACCTCCCCATATATATGTATGGATTGGAGTTTGCAACTGAAAAGAAACTTTGTGTTCTCAACAAGATAGGTGAAGGACGGCTTTCACACACATTTTTCTCTCAGAACTGAGCATGTGGAGAGACGTTCGTTCATGTAGCACAAAGGGAACTGGTTGCAGGAGAAATTTTTACTCAGGTTTCTCAGTCTGTTGCCTAGTGCCGGTTTGAAGTTCCTGCAGATTTCACTGTAAAACCGAGTTGGATATAGTACCTCCCCATATATATGTATGGGGTGGATTTTGCAACTGAAAAGAAACTTTGTGTTCCCAACAAGCTAGGTGAAAGACGGCTTACACACACAATTATCTCTCAGAACTGAACATGTGTAGAGACGTTCGTTCATCTATCACAAATGGAACGGTTTGCAGGGAAACTTTTACTCTGGTTTCTCAGTCTGTTTCCTAGTGCCGTTTTGAAGTTCCTGCAGTTGTTTCTGTAAAACCGATTCGGAGCAAGTACATACCCTTATATATGTATTTAGTGGAGTTTGCAACTGAAAAGAAAATTTGTGTTCCCAACAAGCTAAGTGAAAAACGGCTTACACACACACATATCACTCCGAACTGAGCATGTGGAGAGACGTTCATTCATCTGGAAGAAAGGAAAAGTTTTGCAGGAGAAATATTTACACTGGATTCTCAGTTTGTTTCCTAGGGTTGTTTTGAAGTTCCTACAGTTTTCACTGTAAAACCGTGTTGGAACTTGTACCTCACAATATAAATGTATGGAGTGGTGTTTGCAACTGAAAAGGAACATTGTGTTCCCAAAAAGCTAATTGAAGGACGGCTTACACACACACTTATCTCTCAGAACTGAGCATGTTGAGAGACGTTCGTTTATCTAGCACAAAAGGAACGGGTTGCAGGAGAAATTTTACTCTGGTTTCTCAGTCTGTTTCCAAGTGCCTGTTTGAAGTTCCTGCAGTTTTCACTGTGAAACCGAGTTGGAGCTGGTACTTCCCCATATATTTTTAGGGATTGTAGTTTTCACCTGTGAAGAAACTTTGTGTTACCAACAAGCTTTTTGAAGTACTGCTTTCACCCACACTTATCTCTCAGATCTTATAATGTGGAGAGACGTTCGTTCATCTAGAACATAGGGAATGGGTTGCAGGAGAAAGTTTACTCTGGTTTATCAGTCTGTTTCCTAGTGCCTGTTTGAAGTTCCTGCAGATTTCACTGTAAAACCGATTTGGAGCTAGTACCTCCCCATATATATTTATGGAGTGGAGTTTGCAACAGAAAAGTAACATTGTGCCCCCAACAAGCTTGGTGAAGTGGGGCTTTCACTCTCAGTTATCCCTCAGAACTGAGCATGTGGAGAGACGTTCGTTCACCTAGCACAAAGGGAACGGTTTGCATGAGAAACTTTACTCTGGTTTCTCACTCTGTTTCCTAGTGCCGGTTGGAAGTTGCTGCAGTTTTCACTGTAAAACCGAGTTGGAGCTTGTACCTCCTCATATAAATGTATGGAGTGGAGTTTGCACCTGAAAAGAAACTTTGTGTTAACAACAAGGTAGGTGAAGGTCTGCTTTCAAACACACTTATCTCTCAGAACTGAGCATGTGGAGAGACGTTCGTTAATCTAGCAAAAAGGGAACGGGTTGTGGGGGAAACCCTTACTCTGGTATCTAAGTCTGTTTCTTAGTGCCGGGTTTAAGTTCCTGCAGTTTTCCCTGTAAACCGTGTTGGAGCTTGTACCTCCCCATATTAAGTATGGAGTGGAGTTTGCAACTGAAAAGAAACTTTTTGTTCCCAACAGTATAGGTGAAGGACTGCTTTTACACACACATATCTCTCAGAACTTAGCATGTGGAGAGACGTTCGTTCATCTGGAACAAAGGGAAATGTTTCCAGGAGAAACATTTACTCTGATTTCTCAGTCTGTTTCCTAGAGTCGGATTTAATTTCCTGAGTTTTCAGTGTAAAAATGGGTTGGAGCTTGTAACTCACCATGTAGATATATGGAGTGGAATTTGCCAATGAAAAGAAAATTTGTGTTCCCAACAAGCTAGGTGAAAAACGGCTTAAACACACACTTATCTCTCAGAACTGAGCAAGTGGAGAGACGTTTCTTCATCTAGCACAAAGGGAACGGTTTGCAGGGGAATCTTTTACTCTGGTTTCACAGTCTATTTCCTAGTGACAGTTTGAAGTTCCTGCAGTTTTCGCTGTAAAACCGAGTTGGAGCTAGTACCTCCCCTTATATATGTATGGAGAGGGTTTTGCAACTGAAAAGAGAATTTTTGTTCCCAACAAGCTAGGTGAAAGATGGCTTACACACACACTTATCTCTCAGAACTGAGCATGTGGAGAGACGTTCGTTCAACTAGCACAAAAGGAACAGTTTGCAGGAAAAACTTTTACTCTGGTTTCTCAGTCTGTTTCATAGTGCCTGTTTGAAGTTCCTACAATTTTCACTGTAAAAGAATTTGGAGCTAGTACTTCCACATATATATGTATGGACTGGAGTTTGCAACTGAAAACAAACTTTGTGTTCCCAACAAATTAGGTGAAGGAACGGCTTTCACACACATTTATCTCTCAGAACTGAGCATGTGGATAGACATTCGTTCATCTCTAACAAAGGGAACGGGTTGCAGGAGAAATATTTACTCTGGTTTCTCAGTCTGTTTCCTAGTGCTGGTTTGATGTTCCTGCAGTTTTCACTGTAAAACCGAGTTGGAGCTAGTACTTCCCCTTATATATGTACGGAGAGGAGTTTGCAACTGAAAAGAAATTTTGTGTTCCCAACAAGCTAAGTGCAAGCCTGCTTACACACACACTTATCTCTCAGAACTGAGCATGAGGAGAGACTTTCGTTCATCTAGCACTGAGTGAACTGGTTGCAGGAGAAACCCTAACTCTGGTCTCTCAGTGTGTTTCCTAGTGCTGGTTTGTAATTCCTGCAGTTTTCACTGTAAAACCGATTTGGAGCTTGTACCTCCCCATATTTATGTATGGAGTGGGGTTTGCAACTGAAAAGAAACTTTGTTTTCCCAATAAGCTAAGTGAAGTACAGCATTCAAACACACATATCTCTCAGGCCAGAGCATGTGGAGAGACGTTCGTTCATCTAGCAAAAAGGGAACGGTTTGCAGGAGCAACTTTTTCTCTGGTATCTCAGTCTGTTCCCTAGAGCCGGTTTGAAATTCCTGCAGTTTTCTCTGTTAAACCGTGTTGGAGATATTACCTCCCCTTTTATATATATGGATTGGAGTTTACATCTGAATAGGAACTTTGTGTTCCCACAAGCTAGGTGAAGGACGGCTTTCACACACACTGATCTCTCAGAACTGAGCATGTGGAGAGACCTTCTTTCATCTATCACAAAGGGAACGGGTTGCAGTAGGAAATTATACTCTGGCTTTTAAGTCTGTTTCCTAGTGCCGGTTTGGAATTCCTGCAGTTTTCAATGTAAAAACGAGTTGGAGCTTGTACATCCCCATATATATGTAAGGAGAGGAGTTAGCAACTGAAAAGAAACTTTCTGTTCCCAACAAGCTATTTGAAGGGCGGCTTACACACTCACTTATCTCTCAGAACTGAGCATGTGGAGAGACATTCGTTAATCTAGCACATATGCAACAGGTTGCAGGGGAAATTTTACTATGGTTTCTCAGTCTGTATACTAGTGCCGGTTTGAAGTTCCTGCAGTTTTCACTGTAAAAAGAGTTGGAGCTTGTACCACCCATATATATGTATGGATTTGAGATTGCAAATGAAAAGAAACTTTATGTGCTCAACCATCTAGGTGAAGGACGGCTTTCACACACAATTATCTCTCAGAACTGAGCATGTGGTGAGACGTTCGTTCATCTAGCACAAAGGAAATGTGTTGCTGGAGAAACTTTTACTCGTTTTTCTCAGTCTGTTTACTAGTGCCGGTTTGAAGTTCCTGCAGTTTTCACTGAAAAATCGAGTTTGAGCTATTACTTTCCCATATATATGTATGAAGTGGTGTTAGCAAATGAAAAGGATCTTTGTGTTCCCAACAAGCTAGGTGAAGGACGGCATTCACACACACATATCTCTCCTAACTAAGCATGTGTAGAGACTTTCGTTCATCTAGCACAAAGGGAACGGGTTTCAGGAGAATCTTTTACTCTGGTTTCTCAGTCTGTTTCCTAGTGCCGGTTTGAATTTCCTGCAGTTATCACTGTAAAACCGATTTGGAGATATTACCACCTCATATATATTTATTGAGTGGAGTTTGCAAATTAAAAGTAACTTTGTGTTCCCAACAATCTAAGTGAATTTCGGCTTTAACACACAATTATCTCTCAGAACTGAGCATGTGGAGAGACATTCATTCATCTAGCACAAAGGGAACGGGTAGCAGGGGAAACTTTTACTCGGTTTTTTCAGTCTGTTTCCTAGTGTCGGTTTGAAGTTCCTGCATCTTTCACTGTAAACACGAGTTGAAGCAAGTACCTCCCCTTATAAATGTATGGAGTGGAGTTTGCCACTGTAAAGAAAATTTGTGTTCCCAACAAGCTAGGTGAAAGACGGCTTACACACACACTTATCTCTCAGTACTGAGCATGTGGAGAGACGTTCATTCATGTGGAAGAAAGGAAAAGATTTGCAGGAGAAACATTTACAGTGGTTTCTCAGTTTGTTTCCTAAGGTCGGTTTGACGTTCCTACATTTTTCACTGTAAAACCGTGTTGGAACTTTTACCTCACAATATATATGTATGGAGTGGAGTTTGCAACTGAAAAGGAACATTGTGTTCCCAAAAAAGCTAATTGAAAGACGGCTTACACACACACTTATCTCTCAGAACTTAGCTGTTGAGAGACGTTCGTTCATCTAGCACAAAGGGAACGGGTTGCAGGGGAATGTTTACTCTGGTTTCTCAGTCTGTTTCCTAGTGCCTGTTTGAAGTTCCTGCAGTTTTCAGTGTAAAACCGATTTGGACTTAGTACCTCCCCATAAATATTTATGGAGTGGAGTTTGCAACTGAAAAGTAACTTTGTGCTCCCAACAAGCTTGGTGAAGTGGGGCTTTCACTCTCAGTTATCCCTCAGATCTGAGCATGTGGAGAGACTTCGTTCATCTAGCACAAAGGGAAAGGTTTGCATGAGAATCTTTTACTCTGTATTCTCACTCTGTTTCCTAGTGCCGGTTGGAAGTTCCTGCAGTTTTCACTGTAAAATCGAGTTGGAGCTTGTACCTCCTCATATATATGTATGGAGTGGAGTTTGCACCTGAAAAGAAACTTTGTGTTAACAACAATGTAGGTGAAGGTCTGCTTTCAAACACACTTAACTCTCAGAACTGAGCATGAGGAGAGACGTTCGTTAATCTAGCAAAAAGGGAACGGGTTGTGGGGGAAACCCTTACTCTGGTATCTAAGTCTGTTTCCTAGTGCCGGGTTTAAGTTCCTGCAGTTTTCCCTGTAAACCGTATTGGAGTTTGTAACTCCCCATATTAAGTATGGGGTGGAGTTTGCAACTGAAAAGAAAATTTGTTCCCAACAGTACAGTTGAGGACTGCTTTAACACACACATATCTCTCAGAAATTAGCATGTGGAGAGACGTTCGTTCATCTGGAACAAAGGGAACGGGTTGCAGGGGAAAGTTTACTCTGGTTTCTCAGTCTGTTTCCTAGTGCCTGTTTGAAGTTCCTGCAGTTTTCACTGTAAAACCGATTTGGACTTAGTACCTCCCCATATATATTTATGGAGTGGAGTTTGCAACTGAAAAGTAACTTTGTGCTCCCAACAAGCTTGGTGAATTGGGGCTTTCACTCTCAGTTATCCCTCAGATCTGAGCATGTGGAGAGACTTTCGTTCATCTAGCACAAAGGGAAAGGTTTGCATGAGAATCTTTTACTCTGTTTTCTCACTCTGTTTCCTAGTGCCGGTTGGAAGTTCCTGCAGTTTTCACTGTAAAACCGAGTTGGAATTTGTACCTCCTCATATATATGTATGGAGTGGAGTTTGCACCTGAAAAGAAACTTTGTGTTAACAACAAGGTAGGTGAAGGTCTGCTTTCAAACACACTTAACTCTCAGAACTGAGCATTAGGAGAGACGTTCGTTAATCTAGCAAAAAGGGAACGGGTTGTGGGGGAAACCCTTACTCTGGTATCTAAGTCTGTTTCCTAGTGCCGGGTTTAAGTTCCTGCAGTTTTCCCTGTAAACCGTGTTGGAGTTTGTAACTCCCCATATTAAGTATGGGGTGGAGTTTGCAACTGAAAAGAAACTTTTTGTTCCCAACAGTACAGGTGAGGACTGCTTTAACACACACATATCTCTCAGAAATTAGCATGTGGAGAGACGTTCGTTCATCTGGAACAAAGGGAACGGGTTGCAGGGGAAAGTTTACTCTGGTTTCTCAGTCTGTTTCCTAGTGCCTGTTTGAAGTTCCTGCAGTTTTCACTGTAAAACCGATTTGGACTTAGTACCTCCCCATATATATTTATGGAGTGGAGTTTGCCACTGAAAAGTAACTTTGTGCTCCCAACAAGCTTGGTGAAGTGGGGCTTTCACTCTCAGTTATCCCTCAGATCTGAGCATGTGGAGAGACTTTCGTTCATCTAGCACAAAGGGAAAGGTTTGCATGAGAATCTTTTACTCTGTTTTCTCACTCTGTTTCCTAGTGCCGGTTGGAAGTTCCTGCAGTTTTCACTGTAAAACCGAGTTGGAGCTTGTACCTCCTCATATATATGTATGGAGTGGAGTTTGCACCTGAAAAGAAACTTTGTGTTAACAACAAGCTAGGTGAAGGTCTGCTTTCAAACACACTTAACTCTCAGAACTGAGCATGAGGAGAGACGTTCGTTAATCTAGCAAAAAGGGAACGGGTTGTGGGGGAAACCCTTACTCTGGTATCTAAGTCTGTTTCCTAGTGCCGGGTTTAAGTTCCTGCAGTTTTCCCTGTAAACCGTGTTGGAGTTTGTAACTCCCCATATTAAGTATGGGGTGGAGTTTGCAACTGAAAAGAAACTTTTTGTTCCCAACAGTATAGGTGAGGACTGCTTTAACACACACATATCTCTCAGAAATTAGCATGTGGAGAGACGTTCGTTCATCTGGAACAAAGGGAAAATTTTCCAGGAGAAACATTTACTCTGATTTCTCAGTCTGTTTCCTAGGGTCGGATTTATTTCCTGAGTTTTCAGTGTAAAAATGTGTTGGAGCTTGTAACTCACAATATAGATGTATGGAGTGGAGTTTGCCAATGAAAAGAAAATTTGTGTTCCCAACAAGCTAGGTGAAATACGGCTTAAACACACACTTATATCTCAGAACTGAGCAAGTGGATAGACGTTCCTTAATCTAGCACAAAGGGAACGGTTTGCAGGGGAAATTTTACTCTGGTTTCACAGTCTATTTCCTAGTGCCTGTTTGAAGTTCCTGCAATTTTCACTGTAAAACCGATTTGGAGCTAGTACCATACCATATATATTTATGGACTGGAGTTTGCAACTGAAAAAAAATTTGTGTTCCCAACAAATTAGGTGAAGGAACGGCTTTCACACACAATTATCTCTCAGAACTGAGCATGTGGAGAGACGTTCGTTCATCTCTAACAAAGGGAACGGGTTGCAGGAGAAACTTTTACTCTGGTTTCTCAGTCTGTTTCCTAGTGCCGGTTTGATGTTCCTGCAGTTTTCACTGTAAAACCGATTTGGAGCTAGTACCTCCTCATATATATGTATGGAGTGGATTTTGCAACTGAAAAGGAAATTTGTGTTCCCAAGAAGCTTGATTAAGAGGGGCTTACACTCTCAATTATCCCTCAGTACTGAGCATGTGGAGAGACTTTCGTTCATCTAGAACAAAGGGAACGTGTTGCAGTAGGAACTATTTCTCTGGTTTCTCAGTCTGTTTCCTAGTGCCGGTTTGAAGTTCCTGCATTTTTCCCTGTAAAACCGAGTTGGAGCTAGTACCTCCCCTTATATATGTACGGAGAGGGGTTGGCAACTGAAAAGAAATTTTGTGTTCCCAACAAGCTAGGTGAAAGCCTGCTTACACACACACTTATCTCTCAGAACTGAGCATGTGCAGAGACTTTCGTTCATCTAGCACAAAGTGAACTGGTTGCAGAAGAAACCCTATCTCTGGTATCTCAGTGTGTTTCCTAGTGCTGGTTTGTAATTCCTGCAGTTTTCACTGTAAAACCGATTTGGAGCTTGTACCACCCCATATTTATGTATGGAGTGGGGTTTGCAACTGAAAAGAAACTTTGTTTTCACAATAAGCTAAGTGAAGTACAGCATTCAAAAACACATATCTCTCAGACCAGAGCATGTGGAAAGACGTTCGTTCATCAAGCAAAAATGGAAAGGTTTGCAGGAGCAACTTTTACTCTGGTATTTCAGTCAGTTTCCTAGAGCCGGTTTGAAGTTCCTGCAGTTTTCTCTGTTAAACCGTGTTGGAGATAGTACCTCCCCTTTTATATATATGGATTGGAGTTTACATCTGAATAGGAACTTTGTGTTCCCACAAGCTAGGTGAAGGACGGCTTTCACACACAATGATCTCTCAGAACTGATCATGTGGAGAGACGTTCATTCATCTAGCACAAAGGGAACGGGTTGCAGTAGGAAATTATACTCTGGCATTTAAGTCTGTTTCCTAGTGCCGGTTTGAAGTTCCTGCCATTTTAAATGTAAAAACGAGTTGGAGCTTGTACATCCCCATATATATGTAAGGAGAGGAGTTAGCATCTGAAAAGAAACTTTGTGTACCCAACAAGCTATGTGAAGGGCGGCTTTCACACTCACTTATATATCAGAAATGAGTATGTGGAGAGACATTCGTTAATCTAGCACATATGGAACGGGTTGCAGGGGAAATTTTACTATGGTTTCTCAGTCTGTTTACTAGTGCCGCTTTGAATTTCCTCCAGTTTTCACTGTAAAAAGAGTTGGAGCTTGTACCACCCATATATATGTATGGATTTGAGATTGAAAATGAAAAGAAACTTTATGTGCCCAACAAGCTAGGTGAAGGACGTCTTTCACACACAATTATCTCTCAGAACTGAGCGTGTGGTGAGACGTTCGTTCATCTAGCACAAAGGAAATGGGTTGCTGGGAAACTTTTACTCGTTTTTCTCAGTCTGTTTACTAGTGCCGGTTTGAAGTTCCTGCAGTTTTTACTTTATTACCGAGTTGGAGCTAGTACCTCCCCATATATATGTTTGGAGTGGAGTTTGCAAATGAACAATATCTTTGTGTTCCCAACAAGTTAGATGAAGAACGGATTTCACACACAATTATATCTCCGAACCTAGCATGTGGAGGGACGTTCGTTCATCTAGCACAAAGTGAACTGGTTTCAGGAGAAACATTTACTCTGGTTTCTCAGTCTGTTTCCTAGTGCCGTTTTGAAGTTCCTGCAGTTTTCACTGAATTAACGAGTTGCAGATAGTACCTCCCCATATATATATTTGGAGTGGAGTTTGCAACTGAAAAGAAAATTTGTGTTCCCTACAAGTTAGATGAAATAAGGCTTACACACACACTTATCTCTCAGAAATGAGCATGTGGAGAGACGTTCGCTCATCTAGCACAAAAGGAACGGGTTGCAGGAGAAACTATAACTCTGGTTTCTCTGTCTGTTTCCTAGTACCGGTTTGAAGTTCCTGCAGTTTTCACTGTAAATCCGAATTGGAGCTAGTACCTCCCCATATATATGTATGGAGTGGAGTTTGCAACTGAAAAGAAATTTTGTGTTCCCAACAAACTAGGTGAAGGAACTGCTTTCACACACACTTATTTCTCAAAACAGAGCATGTGGAAAAACTTTCATTCATCTACAACAAATGGAACGGGTTGCAGGAGAATCTTTCACTCTGGTTACTCAGTGTGTTTCCTAGTACCGGTATGAAGTTCCTGCAGTTTTCACTGTAAAACGGATTTGGAGCTATTGCCTCCCCATATATATGTATGGAGTGGATTTTGCAACTGAAAAGAAACTTTGTGTTCCCAACAAGCTTGGTGAAGTGGGGCTTACACTGTCACGTATCCCTCAGACCTGAGCATGTGGAGAGACTTTCGTTCATCTAGCAAAAAGGGAACGAGTTGCAGAAGAAACCCTTACTCTGGTTTCTCAGTCTGTTTCCTAGTGCCGTTTAAAATTGCTGCAGTTTCCACTGTAAAACCGATTTGGAGCTTCTAAATCCTCATATTTATGTACGGAGTGGCGTTTGCAACTGAAAATAAACTTTGTGTTCCCAATAAGATAAGTGAAGGACGGCATTCAAACACCCATATCTCTCTGAATTGAGCATGTGGAGAGACGTTCGTTCATCTAGCAAAAGGGGAACGGGTTGCAGGAGAAACTCTTACTCTGGTATCTCAGTGTGTTTCCTAGTGCTGGTTTGAAGTTCCTGCAGTTTTCACAGTAAAACAGAGTGGGAGCTTGTACCACCCCATATATATGTATGGAGTGGAGTTTGCAACTGAAAAGAAACTTTGTGTTCCCAACAAGCTAAGTGAAGTACGGCTTTCACACACACTTATCTCTCAGAACTGAGCATTTGGAGAGATCTTCGTTCATCTAGCACAAAGGGAACGGGTTGCAGGGGAAATTTTTACTATGGTTTCTCAGTCTTTTTCCTAGTGCCGGTTTGAATTTCCTGCAGTTTTCACTGTAATACCGAGTTGGAACTTGTACCTCCCCGTATACTTTCATGGGTTGGATTTTGCAACTGAAAAGAAACTTTGGGTTCCCAACAAGCTAGTTGCAGGATGGCTTTCACACACACTTAACTCTCAGAAATGAGCATGTGGATCGACGTTCATTCATCTAGCACAAATGGAACTTGTTGCAGGAGAAACATTTACTCTGGTTTCTCAGTCTGTTTCCTAGTGCCGGTTTGAAGTTCCTGCAGTTTTCACTGAATTACCGAGTTGGAGATTGTACCTCCCCATATATATGTTTGGAGTGGAGTTTGCAACTGAAAAGAATGTTTGTGTTCCCAACAAGCTAGGTGAAGGACGGCATTCCCACAAACAAAACTTTCAGAACTGAGCATGTGGAGAGACATTCGTTCATCTAGCACAAAAGGATCGGGTGGCAGGTGCAACATTTACTCAGGATTCTCAGTCTGTTTCCTAGTGCCGGTTTGAAGTTCCTGCAGTTTTGACTGTAAAATCGAGTTTGAGCATGTACCTCCCCTTATATATGTATGGAGTGGAGTTTTCCACTGAAAAGAAAATTTGTGTTCCCAACAATTTATATGAAATAAGGCTTACACACACACTTATTTCTCAGAAATGAGCATGTGGAGAGACGTTCGTTCATCTAACACAAAAGGAACGGTTTGCAGGAAGAAAATATACTCTGGTTTCTCAGTCTGTTTCCTAGTGCCGGTTTGAAATTCCTGCAGATTTCACTGTAATACCGAGTTGGAGCTTGTACCTCCCCATATATATGTATGGAGTGGAGTTTGCAACTGAAAAGAAAATTTGTGTTCCCAACAGGCTAATTTAAGGACGGCTATCACACACAATTATCTCTCAGAACTGAGCATTTGGAGAGACTTTCTTTCATGTGGTACAAATGGAACGGTTTGCAGGAGAAACATTTACTCTTCTTTCTCAATCTGTTTCCTAGTGCCGGTTTGAAGTTCCTGCAGTTTTGACTGTAAAATCGAGTTTGAGCTTGTACCTCCCCATATATATGTTGGAGTGGAGTTAGCAACTTAAAAGAAACTTTGTGTTCCGAACAAGCTAGTTGAAGGACAGCTTTCACACACATATATCTCTCAGAACTGAGCATGTGTAGAGACGTTCGTTCATTTAGCACAATGGGAACGTGTTTCAGGAGAAACATTTACTCTGGTTTCTCAGTCTGTTTCCTAGTGCCGGTTTGAAATTCCTGTAGTTTTCACTGTAAAACCGAGTTGGAGCTAGTACCTCCCCATATATATGTATGGAGTGGAGTTAGCAACTGAAAAGAAACTTTGTGTTCTGAACAAGCTAAGTGAAGGAAGGCATTCACACACACTTATTTCTCTGAATATTGCATGTGGAGAGACGTTCGTTCATCTAGCACAAAGGGAATGGGTTGCAGGAGAAACTTTTACTCTGGTTTCTCAGTCTGTTTCCTAGTGCCGGTTTGATGTTCCAGCAGTTTTCACTGTAAAACCGAGTTGTAAATTGTACCTCCCCGTATATTTTTATGTGTTGGAATTTTCAACTGAAAAGAAAATTTGGGTTCCCAATAAGCAAGGTGCAGGAAGGCTTTCACACACAATTTACTCTTAGAAATGAGCATGTGGTGGGACGTTCGTTCATCTAGCACAAAGGGAACGGGTTGCAGTGGAAGCTTTTAATCTGGTTTCTCAGTCTGTTTCCTAGTGCAGGTTTGAAGTTCCTGCAGCTTTCACTTTAAAACCGAGTTGGGGCTGGAACCTCCCCATATATATGTATGGAGTGGAATTTGCAACTAAAAAGAAACTTTGTGTTCCCAACAAGCTAGGTGAAGAATGGCATTCACACACATTTATCTCTCAGAACAGAGCTTGTGGAGAGACTTTCGTTCATCTAACACAAAGGAAAAGGGTTGCAGGACAAACAATTACTCTGGTTTCTCAGTCTGTTTCATATAACCGGTTTGAAGTTCCTGCAGTTTTCACTGTAAAACCGAGTTGGAGCTCGTAACTCCCCATATAAATGTATGGAGAGGAGTTTGCAACTGAAGAGAAACTTTGTGTTCCCAACAAGCTAGGTGAAGGACGGCTTTCACACACACTTATCTCTCAGAACAGAGCTTGTGGAGAGACGTTCGTTCATCTAGCACAAAGGAACGGTTTGCAGGAGAAACTTTTACTCTGGATTCTCAGTTTGTTTCCTAGTGCGGGTTTGAATTTCCAGCAGATTTCACTGTAAAACCGAGTTGGAGCTAGTAGTTCCCCATATATATGTATGGAGTGGAGGTTGCAACTGAAAAGATACTTTGTGTTCCCAACAAGTTAGATGAAATAAGGCTTACACACACACTTATGTCTCAGAAATGAGCATTTGGAGAGACGTTCGTTCATCTAGCACAAATGGAACGGGTTGCAGGTCAACCTTTTCTCAGGTTTCTCAATCTGTTTCCTAGTGCCGGTTTGAAGTTCCTGCAGTTTTTACTTTATTACCGAGTTGGAGCTAGAACCTCCCCATATATATGTTTGGAGTGGAGTTTGAAAATGAAAAGAATCTTTGTGTTCCCAACAAGCTAGGTGAAGAACGGCATTCACACAAACAAATCTCTCAGAACTGAGCATGTGGAGAGACGTTCGTTCATCTAGCACAAAGGATCAGGTTGCAGGAGCAACATTTACTCTGGTTTCTCAGTCTGTTTCCTAGTACCGGTTTGAAGTTCCTGCAGTTTTCACTGTAAAACCGAGTTGGAGCTAGTACCTCCCATTATATATATATGGAATGTAATTTGCATCTGAAAAGGAACTTTGTGTTCCCAAAAAGCTAGGTGAAGGACGGCTTTCACACATACAGATCTCTCAGAACTGAGCATGTGGAGAGACATTCGTTCATCTAGTACAAAGAGAATGGTTTGCAGGAGGAAATTATGCTCTGGATTCTCAGTCTGTTTCCTTGTGCCGGTTTGAAGTTCCAGTAGATTTTACTGTAAAACCAATTTGGAACTAGTACCCCCCCATATGTATCTATGGATTGTAATTATAAACTAAAAGAAACTGTGTGTTCCCAACTAGCTAGGTGAAGGACGGCTTTCACACACATTTATTTCTCAGAACAGAGCATGTGGAGAGACGTTCGTTCATCTAGCAAAAAGGGAACGGGTTGCAGATGAAACTTTTCCTCAAGTTTCTCAGTCTGTTTCCTAGTGAAGGTTTGAAGTTCCGGCAGTTTTTACTGTTACACCGAGTTGGAGCTAGAACTTACCCATAAATAAGTTTGGAGTGGAGTTTGCAACTGAAAAGGTACTTTGTGTTCCCAAAAAGCTAGGTGAAGTACGGCTTTCACACACAATTATATCTCACAACTGAGCATGTGGAGAGACGTTCGTTAATCTAGCACAAATTGTATGGGTTGCAGGAGAAACTTTTACTCTGGTTTCTCACTCTATTTCCTAGTGCCGGTTTGAAGTTCCTGCATTTTTCACTGTAAAACCGATTTGGAGCTAGTACCTCCCCATATATATGTTTGGAGTGGATTTTGCAACTGAAAAGAATCATTGTGTTCCCAACAAGCTAGGTGAAGTACGGCTTTTACACACACTTTTCTCTCAGAACTGATCATGTGGCGAGACGTTCGTTCATCAAGCACAAAAGGAACGGGTTGCAGGTGCAAATTTTACTCAGGTTTCTCAGTCTGTTTCCTAGTGCCGGTTTGAAGTTCCTGCAGTTTTCACTGTAAAAACGAGTTGGAGCTTGTACCTCCCCATATATATGTTTGGAGTGGAGTTTACAAATGAAAAGAATCTGTGTATTCCCAACAAGCTAAGTGAAGGACGGCTTTCACACACACTTATCCCTCAGAACTGAGCATGTAGAGAGACGTTCGTTCATATAGCAGAAAGGGAACAGGTTGCAGGAGAAACTTTTACTGTGGTTTCTCACTCTTTTCCTAGTGCCTTTTTGAATTTCCTGCAGTTTTCACTGTAAAACCGAGTTGTAAATTGTACCTCCCCGTATATTTTTATGTGTTGGAATTTTCAACTGAAAAGAAAATTTGGGTTCCCAATAAGCAAGGTGCAGGAAGGCTTTCACACACAATTTACTCTTAGAAATGAGCATGTGGTGGGACGTTCGTTCATCTAGCACAAAGGGAACGGGTTGCAGTGGAAGCTTTTAATCTGGTTTCTCAGTCTGTTTCCTAGTGCAGGTTTGAAGTTCCTGCAGCTTTCACTTTAAAACCGAGTTGGGGCTGGAACCTCCCCATATATATGTATGGAGTGGAATTTGCAACTAAAAAGAAACTTTGTATTCCCAACAAGCTAGGTGAAGAATGGCATTCACACACATTTATCTCTCAGAACAGAGCTTGTGGAGAGACTTTCGTTCATCTAACACAAAGGAAAAGGGTTGCAGGACAAACAATTACTCTGGTTTCTCAGTCTGTTTCATATAACCGGTTTGAAGTTCCTGCAGTTTTCACTGTAAAACCGAGTTGGAGCTCGTAACTCCCCATATAAATGTATGGAGAGGAGTTTGCAACTGAAGAGAAACTTTGTGTTCCCAACAAGCTAGGTGAAGGACGGCTTTCACACACACTTATCTCTCAGAACAGAGCTTGTGGAGAGACGTTCGTTCATCTAGCACAAAGGAACGGTTTGCAGGAGAAACTTTTACTCTGGATTCTCAGTTTGTTTCCTAGTGCGGGTTTGAATTTCCAGCAGATTTCACTGTAAAACCGAGTTGGAGCTAGTAGTTCCCCATATATATGTATGGAGTGGAGGTTGCAACTGAAAAGATACTTTGTGTTCCCAACAAGTTAGATGAAATAAGGCTTACACACACACTTATGTCTCAGAAATGAGCATTTGGAGAGACGTTCGTTCATCTAGCACAAATGGAACGGGTTGCAGGTCAACCTTTTCTCAGGTTTCTCAATCTGTTTCCTAGTGCCGGTTTGAAGTTCCTGCAGTTTTTACTTTATTACCGAGTTGGAGCTAGAACCTCCCCATATATATGTTTGGAGTGGAGTTTGAAAATGAAAAGAATCTTTGTGTTCCCAACAAGCTAGGTGAAGAACGGCTTTCACACAAACAAATCTCTCAGAACTGAGCATGTGGAGAGACGTTCGTTCATCTAGCACAAAGGATCAGGTTGCAGGAGCAACATTTACTCTGGTTTCTCAGTCTGTTTCCTAGTACCGGTTTGAAGTTCCTGCAGTTTTCACTGTAAAACCGAGTTGGAGCTAGTACCTCCCCATATATATGTATGGAGTGGGGTTTGCAACTGAAAAGAAACTTTGTGTTCCCAACAAGCTTGGTGAAGAGGTGCTTACACTCTCACATATCCATCAGACCTGAGCATGTGGAGAGACTTTCGTTCATCTATCAAAAAGGGAACGGGTTGCAGAAGAAACCCTTACTCTGGTTTCTCAGTCTGTTTCCTAGTGCCGTTTAGAAATTGCTGCAGTGTTCACTGTAAAACCGATTTGGAGCTTCTAAATCCTCACATTTATGTACGGAGTGGAGTTTGCAACTGAAAATAAACTTTGTGTTCCCAATAAGATAAGTGAAGGACGGCATTCAAACACCCATATCTCTCTGAATTGAGCATGTGGAGAGACGTTCGTTCATCTAGCAAAAGGGGAACGGGTTGCAGGGGAAACTTTTACTCTGGTATCTCAGTGTGTTTCCTAGAGCCGGTTTGAAGTTCCTGCAGTTTTCTCTGTAAAACCTTGTTGGAGCTAGTACCTCCCATTATATATATATGGAATGGAATTTGCATCTGAAAAGGAACTTTGTGTTCCCAAAAAGCTAGGTGAAGGACGGCTTTCACACATACAGATCTCTCAGAACTGAGCATGTGGAGAGACATTCGTTCATCTAGTACAAAGAGAATGGTTTGCAGGAGGAAATTATGCTCTGGATTCTCAGTCTGTTTCCTTGTGCCGGTTTGAAGTTCCAGTAGATTTTACTGTAAAACCAATTTGGAACTAGTACCCCCCCATATGTATCTATGGATTGTAATTATAAACTAAAAGAAACTGTGTGTTCCCAACTAGCTAGGTGAAGGACGGCTTTCACACACATTTATTTCTCAGAACAGAGCATGTGGAGAGACGTTCGTTCATCTAGCAAAAAGGGAACGGGTTGCAGATGAAACTTTTCCTCAAGTTTCTCAGTCTGTTTCCTAGTGCCGGTTTGAAGTTCCGGCAGTTTTTACTGTTACACAGAGTTGGAGCTAGAACTTACCAATATATAAGTTTGGAGTGGAGTTTGCAACTGAAAAGGTACTTTGTGTTCCCAAAAAGCTAGGTGAAGTACGGCTTTCACACACAATTATATCTCACAACTGAGCATGTGGAGAGACGTTCGTTAATCTAGCACAAATTGTATGGGTTGCAGGAGAAACTTTTACTCTGGTTTCTCACTCTATTTCCTAGTGCCGGTTTGAAGTTCCTGCATTTTTCACTGTAAAACCGATTTGGAGCTAGTACCTCCCCATATATATGTTTGGAGTGGATTTTGCAACTGAAAAGAATCATTGTGTTCCCAACAAGCTAGGTGAAGTACGGCTTTTACACACACTTTTCTCTCAGAACTGATCATGTGGCGAGACGTTCGTTCATCAAGCACAAAAGGAACGGGTTGCAGGTGCAAATTTTACTCAGGTTTCTCAGTCTGTTTCCTAGTGCCGGTTTGAAGTTCCTGCAGTTTTCACTGTAAAAACGAGTTGGAGCTTGTACCTCCCCATATATATGTTTGGAGTGGAGTTTACAAATGAAAAGAATCTTTGTGTTCCCAACAAGCTAAGTGAAGGACGGCTTTCACACACACTTATCTCTCAGAACTGAGCATGTAGAGAGACGTTCGTTCATATAGCAGAAAGGGAACAGGTTGCAGGAGAAACTTTTACTGTGGTTTCTCACTCTTTTCCTAGTGCCTTTTTGAATTTCCTGCAGTTTTCACTGTAAAACCGAGTTGTAAATTGTACCTCCCCGTATATTTTTATGTGTTGGAATTTTCAACTGAAAAGAAAATTTGGGTTCCCAATAAGCAAGGTGCAGGAAGGCTTTCACACACAATTTACTCTTAGAAATGAGCATGTGGTGGGACGTTCGTTCATCTAGCACAAAGGGAACGGGTTGCAGTGGAAGCTTTTAATCTGGTTTCTCAGTCTGTTTCCTAGTGCAGGTTTGAAGTTCCTGCAGCTTTCACTTTAAAACCGAGTTGGGGCTGGAACCTCCCCATATATATGTATGGAGTGGAATTTGCAACTAAAAAGAAACTTTGTGTTCCCAACAAGCTAGGTGAAGAATGGCATTCACACACATTTATCTCTCAGAACAGAGCTTGTGGAGAGACTTTCGTTCATCTAACACAAAGGAAAAGGGTTGCAGGACAAACAATTACTCTGGTTTCTCAGTCTGTTTCATATAACCGGTTTGAAGTTCCTGCAGTTTTCACTGTAAAACCGAGTTGGAGCTCGTAACTCCCCATATAAATGTATGGAGAGGAGTTTGCAACTGAAGAGAAACTTTGTGTTCCCAACAAGCTAGGTGAAGGACGGCTTTCACACACACTTATCTCTCAGAACAGAGCTTGTGGAGAGACGTTCGTTCATCTAGCACAAAGGAACGGTTTGCAGGAGAAACTTTTACTCTGGATTCTCAGTTTGTTTCCTAGTGCGGGTTTGAATTTCCAGCAGATTTCACTGTAAAACCGAGTTGGAGCTAGTAGTTCCCCATATATATGTATGGAGTGGAGGTTGCAACTGAAAAGATACTTTGTGTTCCCAACAAGTTAGATGAAATAAGGCTTACACACACACTTATGTCTCAGAAATGAGCATTTGGAGAGACGTTCGTTCATCTAGCACAAATGGAACGGGTTGCAGGTCAACCTTTTCTCAGGTTTCTCAATCTGTTTCCTAGTGCCGGTTTGAAGTTCCTGCAGTTTTTACTTTATTACCGAGTTGGAGCTAGAACCTCCCCATATATATGTTTGGAGTGGAGTTTGAAAATGAAAAGAATCTTTGTGTTCCCAACAAGCTAGGTGAAGAACGGCTTTCACACAAACAAATCTCTCAGAACTGAGCATGTGGAGAGACGTTCGTTCATCTAGCACAAAGGATCAGGTTGCAGGAGCAACATTTACTCTGGTTTCTCAGTCTGTTTCCTAGTACCGGTTTGAAGTTCCTGCAGTTTTCACTGTAAAACCGAGTTGGAGCTAGTACCTCCCCATATATATGTATGGAGTGGGGTTTGCAACTGAAAAGAAACTTTGTGTTCCCAACAAGCTTGGTGAAGAGGTGCTTACACTCTCACGTATCCCTCAGACCTGAGCATGTGGAGAGACTTTCGTTCATCTATCAAAAAGGGAACGGGTTGCAGAAGAAACCCTTACTCTGGTTTCTCAGTCTGTTTCCTAGTGCCGTTTAGAAATTGCTGCAGTGTTCACTGTAAAACCGATTTGGAGCTTCTAAATCCTCACATTTATGTACGGAGTGGAGTTTGCAACTGAAAATAAACTTTGTGTTCCCAATAAGATAAGTGAAGGACGGCATTCAAACACCCATTTCTCTCTGAATTGAGCATGTGGAGAGACGTTCGTTCATCTAGCAAAAGGGGAACGGGTTGCAGGGGAAACTTTTACTCTGGTATCTCAGTGTGTTTCCTAGAGCCGGTTTGAAGTTCCTGCAGTTTTCTCTGTAAAACCGAGTTGGAGCTAGTACCTCCCATTATATATATATGGAATGGAATTTGCATCTGAAAAGGAACTTTGTGTTCCCAAAAAGCTAGGTGAAGGACGGCTTTCACACATACAGATCTCTCAGAACTGAGCATGTGGAGAGACATTCGTTCATCTAGTACAAAGAGAATGGTTTGCAGGAGGAAATTATGCTCTGGATTCTCAGTCTGTTTCCTTGTGCCGGTTTGAAGTTCCAGTAGATTTTACTGTAAAACCAATTTGGAACTAGTACCCCCCCATATGTATCTATGGATTGTAATTATAAACTAAAAGAAACTGTGTGTTCCCAACTAGCTAGGTGAAGGACGGCTTTCACACACATTTATTTCTCAGAACAGAGCATGTGGAGAGACGTTCGTTCATCTAGCAAAAAGGGAACGGGTTGCAGATGAAACTTTTCCTCAAGTTTCTCAGTCTGTTTCCTAGTGCCGGTTTGAAGTTCCGGCAGTTTTTACTGTTACACCGAGTTGGAGCTAGAACTTACCCATATATAAGTTTGGAGTGGAGTTTGCAACTGAAAAGGTACTTTGTGTTCCCAAAAAGCTAGGTGAAGTACGGCTTTCACACACAATTATATCTCACAACTGAGCATGTGGAGAGACGTTCGTTAATCTAGCACAAATTGTATGGGTTGCAGGAGAAACTTTTACTCTGGTTTCTCACTCTATTTCCTAGTGCCGGTTTGAAGTTCCTGCATTTTTCACTGTAAAACCGATTTGGAGCTAGTACCTCCCCATATATATGTTTGGAGTGGATTTTGCAACTGAAAAGAATCATTGTGTTCCCAACAAGCTAGGTGAAGTACGGCTTTTACACACACTTTTCTCTCAGAACTGATCATGTGGCGAGACGTTCGTTCATCAAGCACAAAAGGAACGGGTTGCAGGTGCAACTTTTACTCTGGTTTCTCAGTCTGTTTCCTAGTGCCGGTTTGAAGTTCCTGCAGTTTTCACTGTAAAAACGAATTGGAGCTTGTACCTCCCCATATATATGTTTGGAGTGGAGTTTACAAATGAAAAGAATCTTTGTATTCCCAACAAGCTAAATGAAGGACGGCTTTCACACACACTTATCTCTCAGAACTGAGCATGTAGAGAGACGTTCGTTCATATAGCAGAAAGGGAACAGGTTGCAGGAGAAACTTTTACTGTGGTTTCTCACTCTTTTTCCTAGTGCCTTTTTGAATTTCCTGCAGTTTTCACTGTAAAACCGAGTTGTAAATTGTACCTCCCCGTATATTTTTATGTGTTGGAATTTTCAACTGAAAAGAAAATTTGGGTTCCCAATAAGCAAGGTGCAGGAAGGCTTTCACACACAATTTACTCTTAGAAATGAGCATGTGGTGGGACGTTCGTTCATCTAGCACAAAGGGAACGGGTTGCAGTGGAAGCTTTTAATCTGGTTTCTCAGTCTGTTTCCTAGTGCAGGTTTGAAGTTCCTGCAGCTTTCACTTTAAAACCGAGTTGGGGCTGGAACCTCCCCATATATATGTATGGAGTGGAATTTGCAACTAAAAAGAAACTTTGTGTTCCCAACAAGCTAGGTGAAGAATGGCATTCACACACATTTATCTCTCAGAACAGAGCTTGTGGAGAGACTTTCGTTCATCTAACACAAAGGAAAAGGGTTGCAGGACAAACAATTACTCTGGTTTCTCAGTCTGTTTCATATAACCGGTTTGAAGTTCCTGCAGTTTTCACTGTAAAATCGAGTTGGAGCTTGTACCTCACCATATATATGTATGGAGTGGAGATTGCAACTGAAAAGAAACTTTGTGTTCCCAACAAGCTAGGTGAAGGACGGCTTTCACACACACTTATCTCTCAGAACTGAGCATGTGGAGAGACTTCCGTTCATCTAGCACAAATGGAAAGGTATGCAGGGGAAACATTTACTCTGTTTTCTCACTCTGATTCCTAGTTCCTGTTTGAAGTTCCTGCAGTTGTCACTGTAAAACCGAGTTGGAACTAGTAGTTCCCCATATATATTTATGGAGTGGTGTTGGAAACTGAAAAAAGCTTTGTGTTCCCAACAAGCTAGGTGAAGTTCGGCTTTCACACACACTTATCCCTCATAACTGAGCATGTGGAGAGACGTTCGTTCATCTAGCACAAAGGGAAAGGGTTGCAGGAGAAACATTTACCCTGGTTTCTCAGTCTGATTCTTAGTGCCGGTTTGAAGTTCCTGCAGTTTTCACTGAATTACTGAGATGGAGAGAGTACCCCCCATATATATGTTTGGAGTGGAGTTTGCAACTGAAAAGAATCTTTGTTTTCCCAACAAGCTAGGTGAAGGACGGCTTTCACACAAACATAACTCTTAAAACTGAGCATGTGGAGAGAATTTCGTTCATCTAGCACAAAAGGAACGGGTTGCGGGAGCAACATTTACTCAGGATTCTCAGTCTGTTTCCTAGTGCCGGTTTGAAGTTCCTGCAGTTTTCACTGTAAAACTGAGTTGGAGCTAGTACCACCCCTTATA
This sequence comes from Camelus dromedarius, assembly GCF_036321535.1. Taxonomy (NCBI): domain Eukaryota; kingdom Metazoa; phylum Chordata; class Mammalia; order Artiodactyla; family Camelidae; genus Camelus; species Camelus dromedarius. Next base: position 2,948,094 of record NW_026989847.1, on the reverse strand, counting down.
TATGTATGGAGTGGAGTTTGCAACTGAAAAGAAACTTTGTGTTCCCAACAAGCTAGGTGAAGGACGGCTTTCACACACAATTATCTCTCAGAACTGATCATGTGGAGAGACTTTCGTTCATCTAGCACAAAGGAAAGGTTTGCAGGGGAAACTTTTACTATGGATCCTCAGTCTGTTTACTAGTGCCGGTTTTAAGTTCCTGCAGTTTTCACAGTATAAACGAGTTGGCGCTAGTACCACCCATATATAGGTATGGATTTGTGATTGCAAATGAAAAGAAACTTTATGTGCCCAACAAGCTAGGTGAAGGAAGGCTTTCACAAACAATTATCTCTCAGAACTGAGCATGTGGTGAGACGTTCTTTCATTTAGCACAAATGAATTGGGTTGCTTGAGAAACTTTTACTCTTCATTCTCAGTCTGTTTCCTAGTGCCGGTTTGACGTTCCTGCAGTTTTCACAGTAAAATCGATTTTGAGCTAGTACCTTCCCATATATATACATGGATTGGAGTTAGCAACTGAAAAGAAACTTTGTGTTCCCAACAAGCTAGGTGAAGGACGGCATTCACACAAAGTTAACTCCCAGAAATGAGCATGTGGAGGGACTTTCGTTCATCTAGCATAAAGGGAATGGTTTGCAGGGAAACTTTTAATATGGTTTCTCATTCTGTTTCCTAGTGCAGGTTTGAAGTTCCTGCAGGTTTCACTGTAAAATCGTGTTGGATCTAGTACCTACCCATATAAATGTACGGAGTGGATTTTGCAACATAAGAGAAACTTTGTTTTCCCAACAAGCTAGGTGAAGGACGGCTTTCACTCACACTTATCTCTCAGAACGGAGCATGTGGAGACACGTTCGTTCATCTAGCACATAGGGAAAGGGTTGCAGGAGAAACTTTTACTCTGGTTTCTCAGTCTGTTTCCTAGTGCCTGTTTGAATTTCCTGCAGTTATCACTGTAAAAACGAGTTGGACCTTGTACCTCCCCATATATATGTATGGAGTAGAGTTTGCAAATCAAAAGAAACTTTGTGTTCCCAACAAGCTAAGTGAAGGACGGCTTTCACACACACTTATCTCTCAGAACTGATCATGAGGAGAGACCTTCGTTCATCTAGCACAAAGGGAACGGGTTGCAGGAGAAACTTTTACTATGGTTTCTCAGTCTTTTTCCTAGTGCATGTTTGAAGTTCCTTCAGTTTTCACTGTAAAAATGAGTTGGAGCTAGTAGCTCCCCATAAATTTGTATGGAGTGGAGTTCGCTACTGAAAAGAATCTTTGTGTTCCCACCAAGCTAGTTTAAGGACGGCATTCACACACAATTAACTCTCAGAAATGAGCATGTGGAGGGCCATTCGTTCATCTATCACAAAGGGAACGGGTTGCAGTGGAAACTTTTAATATGGTTTCTCAGTCTGTTTCCTAGTGCAGGTTTGAAGTTCCTGCAGGTTTCACTGTAAAATAGAGTTGGAGCTAGTACCTCCCAATATATATGTATAGATTTGTGATTGCAACTGATACGAAACTTTGTGTGCCCAACAAGCTAGGTGAAGGACGGCTTTCACACACAATTATCACTAAGAACTGAGCATGTGGTGAGACGTTCGTTCATCTAGCATAACGGGAACGGGTTTCAGAAAAACTTTAACTCTGGTTTCTCAGTCTGTTTCCTAGTGCCGTTTTGAAGTTCCTGCCGTATTCAATGTAAAACCGAGTTGGGGCTAGTACCTCCCCATATATATTTATGGAGTGGAGTTTGCAACTGAAAAGGAACTTTGTGTTCCCAACAAGCTAGTTGAAGGACGGTTTTAACACACACTTATCTCTCAGAACTGAGCTTGTGGAGAGAATTTCGCTCATCTAGCACTAAAGGAACGGGTTACATGAGAAACTATTACGCTGGTCTCAGTTTGTTTCCTAGTGCCGTTTTGAATTTCCTGAATTTTTCACTGTAAAACCGAGTTGGAACTAGTACCTCACAATATAAATGTTTGGAGTGGAGTTTACTATTGAAAATAAACTATTTGTTCCCAACAAGCTAGGTGAAGAATGGCATCAACACACACTTATCTCTCAGAACAGAGTGCTGGAGAGAGGTTCTTTCATCTAGCACAAAGGGAAAGGGTTGCAGGACAAACTTTGTCTCTGGTTTCTCAGTCTGTTTCCTAGTACCGGTTTTAAGTTCCTGCAGTTTTCACTGTAAAACCGAGTTGGAGCTAGTACCTCCCCATATAAATGTACGGAGTGGAGTTTGCAACGGAAATGAAACTTTGTGTTCCCAACAAGCTAGGTGAAGGACGGCTTTCACACACACTTATGTCTCAGAACTGAGCATGTGGAGAGACGTTCGTTCATCTAGCACAAATGGAACAGGATGCAGGAGCAACTATTTTTCAGGTTTCTCAATCTGTTTCCTAGTGCCGGGTTGAAGTTCCTGCAGTTTTTAGTTTAATACCGATTTGGAGCTATTACCTCCCCATATATATGTTTTTAGTGGAGTTTGCAAATGAAAAGAATCTTTGTGTTCCCAACAAATTAGATGAAGGACGGCTTTCACACACACTTATTTCTCTGAACGGAGCATGTGGAGAGACGTTCGTTCATGTAGCACAAAGGTAACGTGTTGAAGGAGAAACGTTTACTATGGTTCCTCAGTCTGTTTCCTAGTGCCGGTTTGAAGTTCCTGCAGTTTTCTCTGTAAAACCGAGTTGGAGCTAGTACCTCCCCTTATATATGTATGGATTGGATTTTGCATCTGAATAGGAATTTTGTTTTCCCAACAAGCTAGGTGAAGGACGGCTTTCACACACAATGATCTCTCAGAACTGAGCATGTGGAGAAACTTTCTTTCATGTGGTACAAAGGGAACGTTTTGCAGGAGAAATATTTACTCTGGTTTCTCAATCTGTTTCCTAGTGCCGGTTTGAAGTTCCTGCAGTTTTCACTGTAAAAACGTGTTGGAGCTAGTTCCTCCACATATATATGTATGGATTTGGGATTGCAACTGAAAAGAAACTTTATGTGTCCAACAAGCTAAGTGAAGGACGGCTTTCACACACAATTATCTCTCAGAACTGAGCATGTGGTGAGACGTTCGTTCATCTAGCACAAAGGAAATCGGTTGCTGGATAAACTTTTACTCTGTTTTCTCAGTCTGTTTCGTAGTGCCGTTTTGATATTCCTGCAGTTTTCACAGTAAAAACGATTTGGTTCTAGTACCTCCCAATATAAATGTTTGGAGTGGAGTTGGCATCTGAAAAGAAACATTGTGTTCCCAACAAGCTAAGTGAAGGACGGCTTTCACACACACTTATCTCTCAGGATTGAGCTTGTGGAGAGAATTTCGTTCATCTAGCTCTAAATTAACGGGTTGCATGAGAAACTATTACGCTGGTCTCATTGTTTTTCCTAGTGCCGGGATGAATTTCCTGAATTTTTCACTGTAAAAACGAGTTGGAAATTGTAACTCCCCATATAAATGTTTGGAGTGGAGTTGGCAACTGAAAAGAAACTTTTTGTTCCCAACAAGCTAGGTGATGTACGGCATTCACACATATTTATCTCTCAGAACAGAGCTTGTGGAGAGACTTCGTTCATCTAACACAAAGGAAAAGTGTTGCAGGACAAACATTTACCCTGGTTTCTCAGTCTGTTTCCTAGAGCCGGTTTGAAGTTCCTGCAGTTTTCACTGTAAAACCGAGGTGGAGCTAGTAGTTCCCCATATATATGTATGGAGTGGAGGTTGCAACTGAAAAGATACTTTGTGTTCCCAACAAGTTAGATGAAATAAGGCTTACACACACACTTATCTCTCAGAAATGAGCATGTGGAGAGACGTTCGCTCATCTAGCACAAAAGGAACGGGTTGCAGGAGAAACTATAACTCTGGTTTCTCTGTCTGTTTCCTAGTACCGGTTTGAAGTTCCTGCAGTTTTCACTGTAAATCCGAATTGGAGCTAGTACCTCCCCATATATATATATGGAGTGGAGTTTGCAACTGAAAAGAAATTTTGTGTTCCCAACAAACTAGGTGAAGGAACTGCTTTCACACACACTTATTTCTCAAAACAGAGCATGTGGAAAAACTTTCATTCATCTACAACAAATGGAACGGGTTGCAGGAGAATCTTTCACTCTGGTTACTCAGTGTGTTTCCTAGTACCGGTATGAAGTTCCTGCAGTTTTCACTGTAAAACGGATTTGGAGCTATTGCCTCCCCATATATATGTATGGAGTGGATTTTGCAACTGAAAAGAAACTTTGTGTTCCCAACAAGCTTGGTGAAGTGGGGCTTACACTGTCACGTATCCCTCAGACCTGAGCATGTGGAGAGACTTTCGTTCATCTAGCAAAAAGGGAACGAGTTGCAGAAGAAACCCTTACTCTGGTTTCTCAGTCTGTTTCCTAGTGCCGTTTAAAATTGCTGCAGTTTCCACTGTAAAACCGATTTGGAGCTTCTAAATCCTCATATTTATGTACGGAGTGGCGTTTGCAACTGAAAATAAACTTTGTGTTCCCAATAAGATAAGTGAAGGACGGCATTCAAACACCCATATCTCTCTGAATTGAGCATGTGGAGAGACGTTCGTTCATCTAGCAAAAGGGGAACGGGTTGCAGGAGAAACTCTTACTCTGGTATCTCAGTGTGTTTCCTAGTGCTGGTTTGAAGTTCCTGCAGTTTTCACAGTAAAACCGAGTGGGAGCTTGTACCACCCCATATATATGTATGGAGTGGAGTTTGCAACTGAAAAGAAACTTTGTGTTCCCAACAAGCTAAGTGAAGTACGGCTTTCACACACACTTATCTCTCAGAACTGAGCATTTGGAGAGATCTTCGTTCATCTAGCACAAAGGGAACGGGTTGCAGGGGAAACTTTTACTATGGTTTCTCAGTCTTTTTCCTTGTGCCGGTTTGAATTTCCTGCAGTTTTCACTGTAATACCGAGTTGGAACTTGTACCTAACCGTATACATTTATGGGTTGGATTTTGCAACTGAAAAGAAACTTTGGGTTCCCAACAAGCTAGTTGCAGGATGGCTTTCACACACACTTAACTCTCAGAAATGAGCATGTGGATCGACGTTCATTCATCTAGCACAAATGGAACTTGTTGCAGGAGAAACATTTACTCTGGTTTCTCAGTCTGTTTCCTAGTGCCGGTTTGAAGTTCCTGCATTTTTCACTGTAAAACCGATTTGGAGCTAGTACCTCCCCATATATAAGTTTGGAGTGGATTTTGCAACTGAAAAGAATCATTGTGTTCCCAACAAGCTAGGTGAAGTACGGCTTTTACACACACTTTTCTCTCAGAACTGATCATGTGGCGAGACGTTCGTTCATCAAGCACAAAAGGAACGGGTTGCAGGTGCAAATTTTACTCAGGTTTCTCAGTCTGTTTCCTAGTGCCGGTTTGATGTTCCTGCAGTTTTCACTGTAAAAACGAGTTGGAGCTTGTACCTCCCCATATATATGTTTGGAGTGGAGTTTACAAATGAAAAGAATCTTTGTATTCCCAACAAGCTAAGTGAAGGACGGCTTTCACACACACTTATCTCTCAGAACTGAGCATGTAGAGAGACGTTCGTTCATATAGCAGAAAGGGAACAGGTTGCAGGAGAAACTTTTACTGTGGTTTCTCACTCTTTTTCCTAGTGCCTTTTTGAATTTCCTGCAGTTTTCACTGTAAAACCGAGTTGGAGCTAGTACTTCCCCATATATATGTATGGTGTGGATTTTGCAACTGAAAACAAACTTTGTGTTCCCAACAATCTTGGTGAGGTGCGGCTTTCACTCACACATATCTCTCAGAAATGAGCATGTGGAGAAACATTCGAACATCTAGCATAAAGGGAACGGTTTGCAGGAGAAATTTTTCTATGGTATCTCAGTCTCTTTCCTAGGGCCGTTTTGAAGTTCCTGCAGTTTTCAGTGTAAAATAGAGATGGAGCTAGGACCTCCCCATATTTTGGTATGGATTGGAATTTGCAAAAGAAAAGAAAATTTGTGTTCCCAACAAGCTACTTGAAGGACGGTTTTCACACAAAAATTACGCTCAGTAATGACCATCTGGAGAGACTTTCGTTCATCTAGCACACAGGAACGGGTTGCAGGAACAACATTTACTCAGGATTCTCCATCTGTTTCCTAGTGCCAGTTTGATATTCCTGCAGTTATTATTGTAAAACCGAGTTGGATTTGTACCTCCCCATATATATGTTTGGAGTGGAGTTTGCAACTGAAAAGAATCTTTGTGTTCCCAACAAGCTAGTTGAAGGACGGCTTTCACACAAACTTACCTCTCAGAACTGAGCATGTGGAGAGACGTTCGTTCATCTAGCACAAAGGGAACGGTTTGCAGGAGGAACTATTACTCTGGTTTCTCACTCTGTTTCCTAGTGCCGGTTTGAAGTTCCTGCAGTTTTCACTGTAAAACCGAGTTGGAGCTAGTACCTCCCCATATATATTTATGGAGTGAGGTTTGCAGCTGAAAAGGAACTTTTGTTCCCAACACGCTAGTTGAAGGACGGCTTTCACACACACTTATCTCTCAGAATTGAGCATGTGTAGAGACATTCGTTCATCTAGCACCAATGATCAGGTTGCAGGAGCAACATTTACTCTGGTTTCTCAGTCTGTTTCCTAGTGCCGGTTTGAAGTTCCAGCAGTTTTCACTGTAAAACCGAGTTGTAAATTTTACCTCCCCGTATATTTTTATGGGTTGCAGTTTGCAACTGAAAAGAAACTTTGGGTTCCCAACAAGCTAGGTGCAGGACGGCTTTCACACACAATTAACTCTTAGAAATGAGCATGTGGAGGGACGTTCGTTCATCTAGCACAAAGGGAACGGGTTGCAGTGGAAACTTTTAATCTGGTTTCTCAGTCTGTTTCCTAGTGCATGTTTGAAGTTCCTGCAATTTTCACTGTAAAATCGAGTTGGAGCTAGTACCACCCCATATATATGTATGGAGTGGAGTTTGCAAATTAAAAGAAACTTTGTGTTCCCAAAAATCTAAGTGAAGGACGGCTTTAACACACACTTATCTCTCAGAACTGAGCATGTGGAGAGATGTTCGTTCATCTAGCACAAAGGGAACGGGTTGCAGGGGAAACATTTACTCTGTATTCTCAGTCTATTTCCTAGTGCCGGTTTGATTTTCCTGCGGTTTTCACTGTAAAAGCGAGTTGGGGCTAGTACCTCCCCATATATATTTATGGAGTGGTGTTTGCAACTGAAAAGGAACTTTGTGTTCCCAACAAGCTATTTGATGTACGGTTTTAACACACACTTATCTCTCAGAATTGAGCTTGTGGAGAGAATTTCGTTCATCTAGCTCTAAAGGAACGGGTTGCATGAGAAATTATTACGCTGGTCTCATTGAGTTTCATACTGCCAGGATGAATTTCCTGAATATTTCACTGTAAAAACGAGTTGGAAATTGTACCTCCCCATATAAATGTTTGGAGTGGAGTTGGCAACTGAAGAGAAACTTTGTCTTCCCAACATGCTAGGTGATGGACGGCATTCACACACACTTATCTCTCAGAAGGGAGCATGTGGAGAGACATTCGTTCATCTAGCACAAAGGAACGATTTGCAGGAGAAACTTTTACTCTGGTTTCTCAGTTTGTTTCCTAGTGCGGGTTTGAATTTCCAGCAGTTTTCACTGTAAAACCGAGTTGGAGCTAGTAGTTCCCCATATATATATATGGAGTGGAGGTTGCAAATGAAAACATAGTTTGTGTTCCCAACAAGTTAGATGAAATAAGGCTTACACACACACTTATCTCTAAGAAATGAGTATGTGGAGAGACGTTCGTTCATCTAGCACAAATGGAACGGGTTGCAGAATCAACTTTTTCTCAGGTTTCTCAATCTGTTTCCTAGTGCCGGTTTGAAGTTCCTGCAGTTTTTACTTTATTACCGAGTTGGAGCTAGTACCTCCCCATATATATGTTTGGAGTGGAGTTTGCAAATGAACAATATCTTTGTGTTCCCAACAAGTTAGATGAAGAACGGATTTCACACACACTTATATCTCCGAACCTAGCATGTGGAGGGACGTTCGTTCATCTAGCACAAAGTGAACTGGTTTCAGGAGAAACATTTACTCTGGTTTCTCAGTCTGTTTCCTAGTGCCGTTTTGAAGTTCCTGCAGTTTTCACTGAATTAACGAGTTGCAGATAGTACCTCCCCATATATATATTTGGAGTGGAGTTTGCAACTGAAAAGAAAATTTGTGTTCCCTACAAGTTAGATGAAATAAGGCTTACACACACACTTATCTCTCAGAAATGAGCATGTGGAGAGACGTTCGCTCATCTAGCACAAAAGGAACGGGTTGCAGGAGAAACTATAACTCTGGTTTCTCTGTCTGTTTCCTAGTACCGGTTTGAAGTTCCTGCAGTTTTCACTGTAAATCCGAATTGGAGCTAGTACCTCCCCATATATATGTATGGAGTGGAGTTTGCAACTGAAAAGAAATTTTGTGTTCCCAACAAACTAGGTGAAGGAACTGCTTTCACACACACTTATTTCTCAAAACAGAGCATGTGGAAAAACTTTCATTCATCTACAACAAATGGAACGGGTTGCAGGAGAATCTTTCACTCTGGTTACTCAGTGTGTTTCCTAGTACCGGTATGAAGTTCCTGCAGTTTTCACTGTAAAACGGATTTGGAGCTATTGCCTCCCCATATATATGTATGGAGTGGATTTTGCAACTGAAAAGAAACTTTGTGTTCCCAACAAGCTTGGTGAAGTGGGGCTTACACTGTCACGTATCCCTCAGACCTGAGCATGTGGAGAGACTTTCGTTCATCTAGCAAAAAGGGAACGAGTTGCAGAAGAAACCCTTACTCTGGTTTCTCAGTCTGTTTCCTAGTGCCGTTTAAAATTGCTGCAGTTTCCACTGTAAAACCGATTTGGAGCTTCTAAATCCTCATATTTATGTACGGAGTGGCGTTTGCAACTGAAAATAAACTTTGTGTTCCCAATAAGATAAGTGAAGGACGGCATTCAAACACCCATATCTCTCTGAATTGAGCATGTGGAGAGACGTTCGTTCATCTAGCAAAAGGGGAACGGGTTGCAGGAGAAACTCTTACTCTGGTATCTCAGTGTGTTTCCTAGTGCTGGTTTGAAGTTCCTGCAGTTTTCACAGTAAAACCGAGTGGGAGCTTGTACCACCCCATATATATGTATGGAGTGGAGTTTGCAACTGAAAAGAAACTTTGTGTTCCCAACAAGCTAAGTGAAGTACGGCTTTCACACACACTTATCTCTCAGAACTGAGCATTTGGAGAGATCTTCGTTCATCTAGCACAAAGGGAACGGGTTGCAGGGGAAACTTTTACTATGGTTTCTCAGTCTTTTTCCTAGTGCCGGTTTGAATTTCCTGCAGTTTTCACTGTAATACCGAGTTGGAACTTGTACCTCCCCGTATACTTTTATGGGTTGGATTTTGCAACTGAAAAGAAACTTTGGGTTCCCAACAAGCTAGTTGCAGGATGGCTTTCACACACACTTAACTCTCAGAAATGAGCATGTGGATCGACGTTCATTCATCTAGCACAAATGGAACTTGTTGCAGGAGAAACATTTACTCTGGTTTCTCAGTCTGTTTCCTAGTGCCGGTTTGAAGTTCCTGCAGTTTTCACTGAATTACCGAGTTGGAGATTGTACCTCCCCATATATAAGTTTGGAGTGGAGTTTGCAACTGAAAAGAATGTTTGTGTTCCCAACAAGCTAGGTGAAGGACGGCATTCCCACAAACAAAACTTTCAGAACTGAGCATGTGGAGAGACTTTCGTTCATCTAGCACAAAAGGATCGGGTGGCAGGTGCAACATTTACTCAGGATTCTCAGTCTGTTTCCTAGTGCCGGTTTGAAGTTCCTGCAGTTTTGACTGTAAAATCGAGTTTGAGCATGTACCTCCCCTTATATATGTATGGAGTGGAGTTTTCCACTGAAAAGAAAATTTGTGTTCCCAACAATTTATATGAAATAAGGCTTACACACACACTTATTTCTCAGAAATGAGCATGTGGAGAGACGTTCGTTCATCTAACACAAAAGGAACGGTTTGCAGGAAGAAAATATACTCTGGTTTCTCAGTCTGTTTCCTAGTGCCGGTTTGAAATTCCTGCAGATTTCACTGTAATACCGAGTTGGAGCTTGTACCTCCCCATATATATGTATGGAGTGGAGTTTGCTACTGAAGAGAAAATTTGTGTTCCCAACATGCTAATTTAAGGACGGCTATCACACACAATTATCTCTCAGAACTGAGCATTTGGAGAGACTTTCTTTTATGTGGTACAAATGGAACGGGTTGCAGGAGAAACATTTACTCTTCTTTCTCAATCTGTTTCCTAGTGCCGGTTTGAAGTTCCTGCAGTTTTGACTGTAAAATCGAGTTTGAGCTTGTACCTCCCCATATATATGTAGGAGTGGAGTTAGCAACTGAAAAGAAACTTTGAGTTCTGAACAAGCTAAGTGAAGGAAGGCATTCACACACACTTATTTCTCTGAATATTGCATGTGGAGAGACGTTCGTTCATCTAGCACAAAGGGAATGGGTTGCAGGAGAAACTTTTACTCTGGTTTCTCAGTCTGTTTCCTACTGCCGGTTTGAAGTTCCTGCAGTTTTCACTGTAAAACCGAGTTGGAGCTTGTACCTCCCCATATAAATGTACGGAGTGGAGTTTGCAACAGAAATGAAACTTTGTGTTCCCAACAAGCTAGGTGAAGGACGGCTTTCACACACACTTATGTCTCAGAACTGAGCATATGGAGAGACGTTCGTTCATCTAGCACAAATGGAACAGGATGCAGGGGCAACTTTTTTTCAGGTTTCTCAATCTGTTTCCTAGTGCCGGGTTGAAGTTCCTGCAGTTTTTAGTTTAATACCGATTTGGAGCTATTACCTCCCCATATATATGTTTTTATTGGAGTTTGCAAATGAAAAGAATCTTTGTGTTCCCAACAAATTAGATGAAGGACGGCTTTCACACACACTTATTTCTCTGAACGGAGCATGTGGAGAGACGTTCGTTCATGTAGCACAAATGTAACGTGTTGAAGGAGAAACGTTTACTATGGTTTCTCAGTCTGTTTCCTAGTGCCGGTTTGAAGTTCCTGCAGTTTTCACTGTAAAACCGAGTTGGAGCTAGTACCTCCCCATATAAATGTACGGAGTGGAGTTTGCAACAGAAATGAAACTTTGTGTTCCCAACAAGCTAGGTGAAGGACGGCTTTCACACACACTTATGTCTCAGAACTGAGCATGTGGAGAGACGTTCGTTCATCTAGCACAAATGGAACAGGATGCAGGAGCAACTTTTTTTCAGGTTTCTCAATCTGTTTCCTAGTGCCGGGTTGAAGTTCCTGCAGTTTTTAGTTTAATACCGATTTGGAGCTATTACCTCCCCATATATATGTTTTTATTGGAGTTTGCAAATGAAAAGAATCTTTGTGTTCCCAACAAATTAGATGAAGGACGGCTTTCACACACACTTATTTCTCTGAACGGAGCATGTGGAGAGACGTTCGTTCATGTAGCACAAAGGTAACGTGTTGAAGGAGAAACGTTTACTATGGTTTCTCAGTCTGTTTCCTAGTGCCGGTTTGAAGTTCCTGCAGTTTTCTCTGTAAAACCGAGTTGGAGCTAGTACCTCCCCTTATATATGTATGGATTGGATTTTGCATCTGAATAGGAATTTTGTTTTCCCAACAAGCTAGGTGAAGGACGGCTTTCACACACAATGATCTCTCAGAACTGAGCATGTGGAGAAACTTTCTTTCATGTGGTACAAAGGGAACGTTTTGCAGGAGAAATATTTACTCTGGTTTCTCAATCTGTTTCCTAGTGCCGGTTTGAAGTTCCTGCAGTTTTCAATGTAAAAACGTGTTGGAGCTAGTTCCTCCCCATATATATGTATGGATTTGGGATTGCAACTGAAAAGAAACTTTATGTGTCCAACAAGCTAAGTGAAGGACGGCTTTCACACACAATTATCTCTCAGAACTGAGCATGTGGTGAGACGTTCGTTCATCTAGCACAAAGGAAATCGGTTGCTGGATAAACTTTTACTCTGTTTTCTCAGTCTGTTTCGTAGTGCCGTTTTGATATTCCTGCAGTTTTCACAGTAAAAACGATTTGGTGCTAGTACCTCCCAATATAAATGTTTGGAGTGGAGTTGGCATCTGAAAAGAAACATTGTGTTCCCAACAAGCTAAGTGAAGGACGGCTTTCACACACACTTATCTCTCAGGATTGAGCTTGTGGAGAGAATTTCGTTCATCTAGCTCTAAATTAATGGGTTGCATGAGAAACTATTACGCTGGTCTCATTGTTTTTCCTAGTGCCGGGATGAATTTCCTGAATTTTTCACTGTAAAAACGAGTTGGAAATTGTTCCTCCCCATATAAATGTTTGGAGTGGAGTTGGCAACTGAAAAGAAACTTTTTGTTCCCAACAAGCTAGGTGATGTACGGCATTCACACATATTTATCTCTCAGAACAGAGCTTGTGGAGAGACGTTCGTTCATCTAACACAAAGGAAAAATGTTGCAGGACAAACATTTACCCTGGTTTCTCAGTCTGTTTCCTAGAGCCGGTTTGAAGTTCCTGCAGTTTTCACTGTAAAACCGAGGTGGAGCTAGTAGTTCCCCATATATATGTATGGAGTGGAGGTTGCAACTGAAAAGATACTTTGTGTTCCCAACAAGTTAGATGAAATAAGGCTTACACACACACTTATCTCTAAGAAATGAGCATGTGGAGAGACGTTCGTTCATCTAGCACTAATGGAACGGGTTGCAGGATCAACTTTTTCTCAGGTTTCTCAATCTGTTTCCTAGTGCCGGTTTGAAGTTCCTGCAGTTTTTACTTTATTACCGAGTTGGAGCTAGTACCTCCCCATATATATGTTTGGAGTGGAGTTTGCAAATGAAAAGAATCTTTGGGTTCCCAACAAGTTAGATGAAGAACGGCTTTCACACACACTTATATCTCTGAACCTAGCATGTGGAGGGACGTTCGTTCATCTAGCACAAAGGGAACTGGTTGCAGGAGAAAGATTTACTCTGGTTTCTCAGTCTGTTTCCTAGTGCCGTTTTGAAGTTCCTGCAGTTTTCACTGAATTAACGAGTTGGAGATAGTACCTCCCCATATATATGTTTGGAGTGGAATTTGCAACTGAAAAGAATCTTTGTGTTCCCAGCAAGCTAGGTGAAGGACGGATTTCACACAAACATAACTCTAAGAAATGAGCATGTGGAGAGACGTTCGTTCATCTAGCACAAAAGGAACGGGTTGCAGGAGCAACATTTACTCAGGATTCTCAGTCTGTTTCCTAGTGCCGGTTTGAAGTTCCAGCAGTTTTCACTGTAAAACCGAGTTGTAAATTTTACCTCCCCGTATATTTTTATGGGTTGGAGTTTGCAACTGAAAAGAAACTTTGGGTTCCCAACAAGCTAGGTGCAGGACGGCTTTCACACACAATTAACTCTTAGAAATGAGCATGTGGAGGGACGTTCGTTCATCTAGCACAAAGGGAACGGGTTGCAGTGGAATCTTTTAATCTGGTTTCTCAGTCTGTTTCCTAGTGCATGTTTGAAGTTCCTGCAATTTTCACTGTAAAATCGAGTTGGAGCTAGTACCACCCCATATATATGTATGGAGTGGAGTTTGCAAATTAAAAGAAACTTTGTGTTCCCAAAAATCTAAGTGAAGGACGGCTTTAACACACACTTATCTCTCAGAACTGAGCATGTGGAGAGATGTTCGTTCATCTAGCACAAAGGGAACGGGTTGCAGGGGAAACATTTACTCTGTATTCTCAGTCTATTTCCTAGTGCCGGTTTGATTTTCCTGCGGTTTTCACTGTAAAAGCGAGTTGGGGCTAGTACCTCCCCATATATATTTATGGAGTGGTGTTTGCAACTGAAAAGGAACTTTGTGTTCCCAACAAGCTATTTGATGTACGGTTTTAACACACACTTATCTCTCAGAATTGAGCTTGTGGAGAGAATTTCGTTCATCTAGCTCTAAAGAACGGGTTGCATGAGAAATTATTATGCTGGCCTCATTGAGTTTCATACTGCCAGGATGAATTTCCTGAATTTTTCACTGTAAAAACGAGTTGGAAATTGTACCTCCCCATATAAATGTTTGGAGTGGAGTTGGCAACTGAAGAGAAACTTTGTCTTCCCAACATGCTAGGTGATGGAAGGATTTCACACACACTTATCTCTCAGAAGGGAGCATGTGGAGAGACTTTCGTTCATCTAGCACAAAGGAACGATTTGCAGGAGAAACTTTTACTCTGGTTTCTCAGTTTGTTTCCTAGTGCGGGTTTGAATTTCCAGCAGTTTTCACTGTAAAACCGAGTTGGAGCTAGTAGTTCCCCATATATATATATGGAGTGGAGGTTGCAAATGAAAACATACTTTGTGTTCCCAACAAGTTAGATGAAATAAGGCTTACACACACACTTATCTCTAAGAAATGAGTATGTGGAGAGACGTTCGTTCATCTAGCACAAATGGAACGGGTTACAGAATCAACTTTTTCTCAGGTTTCTCAATCTGTTTCCTAGTGCCGGTTTGAAGTTCCTGCAGTTTTTACTTTATTACCGAGTTGGAGCTAGTACCTCCCCATATATATGTTTGGAGTGGAGTTTGCAAATGAACAATATCTTTGTGTTCCCAACAAGTTAGATGAAGAACGGATTTCACACACAATTATATCTCCGAACCTAGCATGTGGAGGGACGTTCGTTCATCTAGCACAAAGTGAACTGGTTTCAGGAGAAACATTTACTCTGGTTTCTCAGTCTGTTTCCTAGTGCCGTTTTGAAGTTCCTGCAGTTTTCACTGAATTAACGAGTTGCAGATAGTACCTCCCCATATATATATTTGGAGTGGAGTTTGCAACTGAAAAGAAAATTTGTGTTCCCTACAAGATAGATGAAATAAGGCTTACACACACACTTATCTCTCAGAAATGAGCATGTGGAGAGACGTTCGCTCATCTAGCACAAAAGGAACGGGTTGCAGGAGAAACTATAACTCTGGTTTCTCTGTCTGTTTCCTAGTACCGGTTTGAAGTTCCTGCAGTTTTCACTGTAAATCCGAATTGGAGCTAGTACCTCCCCATATATATGTATGGAGTGGAGTTTGCAACTGAAAAGAAATTTTGTGTTCCCAACAAACTAGGTGAAGGAACTGCTTTCACACACACTTATTTCTCAAAACAGAGCATGTGGAAAAACTTTCATTCATCTACAACAAATGGAACGGGTTGCAGGAGAATCTTTCACTCTGGTTACTCAGTGTGTTTCCTAGTACCGGTATGAAGTTCCTGCAGTTTTCACTGTAAAACGGATTTGGAGCTATTGCCTCCCCATATATATGTATGGAGTGGATTTTGCAACTGAAAAGAAACTTTGTGTTCCCAACAAGCTTGGTGAAGTGGGGCTTACACTGTCACGTATCCCTCAGACCTGAGCATGTGGAGAGACTTTCGTTCATCTAGCAAAAAGGGAACGAGTTGCAGAAGAAACCCTTACTCTGGTTTCTCAGTCTGTTTCCTAGTGCCGTTTAAAATTGCTGCAGTTTCCACTGTAAAACCGATTTGGAGCTTCTAAATCCTCATATTTATGTACGGAGTGGCGTTTGCAACTGAAAATAAACTTTGTGTTCCCAATAAGATAAGTGAAGGACGGCATTCAAACACCCATATCTCTCTGAATTGAGCATGTGGAGAGACGTTCGTTCATCTAGCAAAAGGGGAACGGGTTGCAGGAGAAACTCTTACTCTGGTATCTCAGTGTGTTTCCTAGTGCTGGTTTGAAGTTCCTGCAGTTTTCACAGTAAAACCGAGTGGGAGCTTGTACCACCCCATATATATGTATGGAGTGGAGTTTGCAACTGAAAAGAAACTTTGTGTTCCCAACAAGCTAAGTGAAGTACGGCTTTCACACACACTTATCTCTCAGAACTGAGCATTTGGAGAGATCTTCGTTCATCTAGCACAAAGGGAACGGGTTGCAGGGGAAACTTTTACTATGGTTTCTCAGTCTTTTTCCTAGTGCCGGTTTGAATTTCCTGCAGTTTTCACTGTAATACCGAGTTGGAACTTGTACCTCCCCGTATACTTTTATGGGTTGGATTTTGCAACTGAAAAGAAACTTTGGGTTCCCAACAAGCTAGTTGCAGGATGGCTTTCACACACACTTAACTCTCAGAAATGAGCATGTGGATCGACGTTCATTCATCTAGCACAAATGGAACTTGTTGCAGGAGAAACATTTACTCTGGTTTCTCAGTCTGTTTCCTAGTGCCGGTTTGAAGTTCCTGCAGTTTTCACTGAATTACCGAGTTGGAGATTGTACCTCCCCATATATAAGTTTGGAGTGGAGTTTGCAACTGAAAAGAATGTTTGTGTTCCCAACAAGCTAGGTGAAGGACGGCATTCCCACAAACAAAACTTTCAGAACTGAGCATGTGGAGAGACTTTCGTTCATCTAGCACAAAAGGATCGGGTGGCAGGTGCAACATTTACTCAGGATTCTCAGTCTGTTTCCTAGTGCCGGTTTGAAGTTCCTGCAGTTTTGACTGTAAAATCGAGTTTGAGCATGTACCTCCCCTTATATATGTATGGAGTGGAGTTTTCCACTGAAAAGAAAATTTGTGTTCCCAACAATTTATATGAAATAAGGCTTACACACACACTTATTTCTCAGAAATGAGCATGTGGAGAGACGTTCGTTCATCTAACACAAAAGGAACGGGTTGCAGGAAGAAAATATACTCTGGTTTCTCAGTCTGTTTCCTAGTGCCGGTTTGAAATTCATGCAGATTTCACTGTAATACCGAGTTGGAGCTTGTACCTCCCCATATATATGTATGGAGTGGAGTTTGCAACTGAAAAGAAAATTTGTGTTCCCAACATGCTAATTTAAGGACGGCTAT
Source organism: Camelus dromedarius (assembly GCF_036321535.1). Taxonomy (NCBI): domain Eukaryota; kingdom Metazoa; phylum Chordata; class Mammalia; order Artiodactyla; family Camelidae; genus Camelus; species Camelus dromedarius. Next base: position 2,931,116 of record NW_026989847.1, on the reverse strand, counting down.
CACACACAATTATCTCTCAGTACTGAGCATTTGGAGAGACTTTCTTTCATGTGGTACAAATGGAACGGTTTGCAGGAGAAACATTTACTCTTCTTTCTCAATCTGTTTCCTAGTGCCGGTTTGAAGTTCCTGCAGTTTTGACTGTAAAATCGAGTTTGAGCTTGTACCTCCCCATATATATGTAGGAGTGGAGTTAGCAACTTAAAAGAAACTTTGTGTTCCGAACAAGCTAGATGAAGGACAGCTTTCACACACACATATCTCTCAGAACTGAGCATGTGTAGAGACGTTCGTTCATTTAGCACAATGGGAACGTGTTTCAGGAGAAACATTTACTCTGGTTTCTCAGTCTGTTTCCTAGTGCCGGTTTGAAATTCCTGCAGTTTTCACTGTAAAACCGAGTTGGAGCTAGTACCTCCCCATATATATGTATGGAGTGGAATTTGCAACTAAAAAGAAACTTTGTGTTCCCAACAAGCTAGGTGAAGAATGGCATTCACACACATTTATCTCTCAGAACAGAGCTTGTGGAGAGACTTTCGTTCATCTAACACAAAGGAAAAGGGTTGCAGGACAAACAATTACTCTGGTTTCTCAGTCTGTTTCATATAACCGGTTTGAAGTTCCTGCAGTTTTCACTGTAAAACCGAGTTGGAGCTCGTAACTCCCCATATAAATGTATGGAGAGGAGTTTGCAACTGAAGAGAAACTTTGTGTTCCCAACAAGCTAGGTGAAGGACGGCTTTCACACACACTTATCTCTCAGAACAGAGCTTGTGGAGAGACGTTCGTTCATCTAGCACAAAGGAACGGTTTGCAGGAGAAACTTTTACTCTGGATTCTCAGTTTGTTTCCTAGTGCGGGTTTGAATTTCCAGCAGATTTCACTGTAAAACCGAGTTGGAGCTAGTAGTTCCCCATATATATGTATGGAGTGGAGGTTGCAACTGAAAAGATACTTTGTGTTCCCAACAAGTTAGATGAAATAAGGCTTACACACACACTTATGTCTCAGAAATGAGCATTTGGAGAGACGTTCGTTCATCTAGCACAAATGGAACGGGTTGCAGGTCAACCTTTTCTCAGGTTTCTCAATCTGTTTCCTAGTGCCGGTTTGAAGTTCCTGCAGTTTTTACTTTATTACCGAGTTGGAGCTAGAACCTCCCCATATATATGTTTGGAGTGGAGTTTGAAAATGAAAAGAATCTTTGGGTTCCCAACAAGCTAGGTGAAGAACGGCTTTCACACAAACAAATCTCTCAGAACTGAGCATGTGGAGAGACGTTCGTTCATCTAGCACAAAGGATCAGGTTGCAGGAGCAACATTTACTCTGGTTTCTCAGTCTGTTTCCTAGTACCGGTTTGAAGTTCCTGCAGTTTTCACTGTAAAACCGAGTTGGAGCTAGTACCTCCCCATATATATGTATGGAGTGGGGTTTGCAACTGAAAAGAAACTTTGTGTTCCCAACAAGCTTGGTGAAGAGGTGCTTACACTCTCACGTATCCCTCAGACCTGAGCATGTGGAGAGACTTTCGTTCATCTATCAAAAAGGGAACGGGTTGCAGAAGAAACCCTTACTCTGGTTTCTCAGTCTGTTTCCTAGTGCCGTTTAGAAATTGCTGCAGTGTTCACTGTAAAACCGATTTGGAGCTTCTAAATCCTCACATTTATGTACGGAGTGGAGTTTGCAACTGAAAATAAACTTTGTGTTCCCAATAAGATAAGTGAAGGACGGCATTCAAACACCCATATCTCTCTGAATTGAGCATGTGGAGAGACGTTCGTTCATCTAGCAAAAGGGGAACGGGTTGCAGGGGAAACTTTTACTCTGGTATCTCAGTGTGTTTCCTAGAGCCGGTTTGAAGTTCCTGCAGTTTTCTCTGTAAAACCGAGTTGGAGCTAGTACCTCCCATTATATATATATGGAATGGAATTTGCATCTGAAAAGGAACTTTGTGTTCCCAAAAAGCTAGGTGAAGGATGGCTTTCACACATACAGATCTCTCAGAACTGAGCATGTGGAGAGACATTCGTTCATCTAGTACAAAGAGAATGGTTTGCAGGAGGAAATTATGCTCTGGATTCTCAGTCTGTTTCCTTGTGCCGGTTTGAAGTTCCAGTAGATTTTACTGTAAAACCAATTTGGAACTAGTACCCCCCCATATGTATCTATGGATTGTAATTATAAACTAAAAGAAACTGTGTGTTCCCAACTAGCTAGGTGAAGGACGGCTTTCACACACATTTATTTCTCAGAACAGAGCATGTGGAGAGACGTTCGTTCATCTAGCAAAAAGGGAACGGGTTGCAGATGAAACTTTTCCTCAAGTTTCTCAGTCTGTTTCCTAGTGCCGGTTTGAAGTTCCGGCAGTTTTTACTGTTACACCGAGTTGGAGCTAGAACTTACCCATATATAAGTTTGGAGTGGAGTTTGCAACTGAAAAGGTACTTTGTGTTCCCAAAAAGCTAGGTGAAGTACGGCTTTCACACACAATTATATCTCACAACTGAGCATGTGGAGAGAAGTTCGTTAATCTAGCACAAATTGTATGGGTTGCAGGAGAAACTTTTACTCTGGTTTCTCACTCTATTTCCTAGTGCCGGTTTGAAGTTCCTGCATTTTTCACTGTAAAACCGATTTGGAGCTAGTACCTCCCCATATATATGTTTGGAGTGGATTTTGCAACTGAAAAGAATCATTGTGTTCCCAACAAGCTAGGTGAAGTACGGCTTTTACACACACTTTTCTCTCAGAACTGATCATGTGGCGAGACGTTCGTTCATCAAGCACAAAAGGAACGGGTTGCAGGTGCAACTTTTACTCAGGTTTCTCAGTCTGTTTCCTAGTGCCGGTTTGAAGTTCCTGCAGTTTTCACTGTAAAAACGAGTTGGAGCTTGTACCTCCCCATATATATGTTTGGAGTGGAGTTTACAAATGAAAAGAATCTTTGTATTCCCAACAAGCTAAGTGAAGGACGGCTTTCACACACACTTATCTCTCAGAACTGAGCATGTAGAGAGACGTTCGTTCATATAGCAGAAAGGGAACAGGTTGCAGGAGAAACTTTTACTGTGGTTTCTCACTCTTTTTCCTAGTGCCTTTTTGAATTTCCTGCAGTTTTCACTGTAAAACAGAGTTGGAGCTAGTACTTCCCCATATATATGTATGGTGTGGATTTTGCAACTGAAAACAAACTTTGTGTTCCCAACAATCTTGGTGAGGTGCGGCTTTCACTCACACATATCTCTCAGAAATGAGCATGTGGAGAAACATTCGAACATCTAGCATAAAGGGAACGGTTTGCAGGAGAAATTTTTCTATGGTACCTCAGTCTCTTTCCTAGGGCCGTTTTGAAGTTCCTGCAGTTTTCAGTGTAAAATAGAGATGGAGCTAGGACCTCCCCATATTTTGGTATGGATTGGAATTTGCAAAAGAAAAGAAACATTGTGTTCCCAACAAGCTACTTGAAGGACGGCTTTCACACAAAAATTACGCTCAGTAATGACCATCTGGAGAGACTTTCGTTCATCTAGCACACAGGAACGGGTTGCAGGAGCAACATTTACTCAGGATTCTCCATCTGTTTCCTAGTGCCAGTTTGATATTCCTGCAGTTATTATTGTAAAACCGAGTTGGATTTCTACCTCCCCATATATATGTTTGGAGTGGAGTTTGCAACTGAAAAGAATCTTTGTGTTCCCAACAAGCTAGTTGAAGGACGGCTTTCACACAAACTTACCTCTCAGAACTGAGCATGTGGAGAGACGTTCGTTCATCTAGCACAAAGGGAACGGTTTGCAGGAGGAACTATTACTCTGGTTTCTCACTCTGTTTCCTAGTGCCGGTTTGAAGTTCCTGCAGTTTTCACTGTAAAACCGAGTTGGAGCTAGTACCTCCCCATATATATTTATGGAGTGAGGTTTGCAGCTGAAAAGGAACTTTTGTTCCCAACACGCTAGTTGAAGGACGGCTTTCACACACACTTATCTCTCAGAATTGAGCATGTGTAGAGACATTCGTTCATCTAGCACCAAGGAACGCCTTGCAGGAGAAAATTTACTCTTGTTTCTCAGTCTGTTTCCTATTTCCGGTTTGAAGTTCCTGCCGTTATCACTGTAAAAAAAGTTGGAGCTAGTACCTACCCATATATATAATTGGAGTGGAGTTCGCATCTGAAAAGAAACTTTGTGTTCCCAACAAGCTAGGTGAAGGACGGCTTTCACACACACTAATCTCTCAGAACTGAGCATGTGGTGAGACGTTCGTTCATCTAGCACAAAGGGAAGGGGCTTCAGGAAAAACTTTTACTCTGGTTTCTCAGTCTGTTTCCTAGTGCCGGTTTAAAGTTCCTGCAGTTTTCACTGTAAAATCGATTTGGACCTAGAATATCCCCATGTAAATATATGGAGTGGAGTTTGGAACTAAAAAGAATCTTTTGTTCCTAGCAAGCTAGGTGATGTAAGGCTTTCACACACACTTATCTCTCAGAACTGAGCATGTGGACAGACTTTCGTTCATCTAGCACAATGGGAACGGGTTGCAGGAGAAATTATTAGTCTGGTTTCCTTGTCTGTTTCCTTGTGCCGGTTTGAAGTTCCAGTAGATTTCACTGTAAATCTGATTTGGAACTAGTACCCCCCCATATATATCTATGGATTGTAATTTTAAACTGAAAAGAATCTTTGTGTTCCCAACTAGCTAGGTGAAGGACGGCTTTCACACACATTTATCTCTCAGAATTGAGCATGTGGAGAGAATTTCAATCATGTAACACAAAGGGTACGTTTGGCAGTAGAAACTTTTATTCCGGTTTCTCACTCTGTTTCCTAGTGCCGGTTTGAAGTTCCGGCAGTTTTTATTCTAACACCGAGTTGGAGCGAAAACTTCCCCATTTATATGTTGGGAGTGGAGTTTGCATCTGAAAAGGTACTTTGTGTTCCCAACAACCTAGGTGAAGGACGGCTTTCACACACACATATCTCTCAGAACTGAGCATGTGTAGAGACGTTCGTTCATTTAGCACAATGGGAACGTGTTTCAGGAGAAACATTTACTCTGGTTTCTCAGTCTGTTTCCTGGTGCCGGTTTGAAATTCCTGCAGTTTTCACTGTAAAACCGAGTTGGAGCTAGTACCTCCCCATATATATGTATGGAGTGGATTTAGCAACTGAAAAGAAACTTTGTGTTCTGAACAAGCTAAGTGAAGGAAGGCATTCACACACACTTATTTCTCTGAATATTGCATGTGGAGAGACGTTCGTTCATCTAGCACAAAGGGAATGGGTTGCAGGAGAAACTTTTACTCTGGTTTCTCAGTCTGTTTCCTAGTGCCGGTTTGATGTTCCAGCAGTTTTCACTGTAAAACCGAGTTGTAAATTGTACCTCCCCGTATATTTTTATGTGTTGGAATTTTCAACTGAAAAGAAAATTTGGGTTCCCAATAAGCAAGGTGCAGGAAGGCTTTCACACACAATTTACTCTTAGAAATGAGCATGTGGTGGGACGTTCGTTCATCTAGCACAAAGGGAACGGGTTGCAGTGGAAGCTTTTAATCTGGTTTCTCAGTCTGTTTCCTAGTGCAGGTTTGAAGTTCCTGCAGCTTTCACTTTAAAACCGAGTTGGGGCTGGAACCTCCCCATATATATGTATGGAGTGGAATTTGCAACTAAAAAGAAACTTTGTGTTCCCAACAAGCTAGGTGAAGAATGGCATTCACACACATTTATCTCTCAGAACAGAGCTTGTGGAGAGACTTTCGTTCATCTAACACAAAGGAAAAGGGTTGCAGGACAAACAATTACTCTGGTTTCTCAGTCTGTTTCATATAACCGGTTTGAAGTTCCTGCAGTTTTCACTGTAAAACCGATTTGGAGCTCGTAACTCCCCATATAAATGTATGGAGAGGAGTTTGCAACTGAAGAGAAACTTTGTGTTCCCAACAAGCTAGGTGAAGGACGGCTTTCACACACACTTATCTCTCAGAACAGAGCTTGTGGAGAGACGTTCGTTCATCTAGCACAAAGGAACGGTTTGCAGGAGAAACTTTTACTCTGGATTCTCAGTTTGTTTCCTAGTGCGGGTTTGAATTTCCAGCAGATTTCACTGTAAAACCGAGTTGGAGCTAGTAGTTCCCCATATATATGTATGGAGTGGAGGTTGCAACTGAAAAGATACTTTGTGTTCCCAACAAGTTAGATGAAATAAGGCTTACACACACACTTATGTCTCAGAAATGAGCATTTGGAGAGACGTTCGTTCATCTAGCACAAATGGAACGGGTTGCAGGTCAACCTTTTCTCAGGTTTCTCAATCTGTTTCCTAGTGCCGGTTTGAAGTTCCTGCAGTTTTTACTTTATTACCGAGTTGGAGCTAGAACCTCCCCATATATATGTTTGGAGTGGAGTTTGCAAATGAAAAGAATCTTTGTGTTCCCAACAAGCTAGGTGAAGAACGGCTTTCACACAAACAAATCTCTCAGAACTGAGCATGTGGAGAGACGTTCGTTCATCTAGCACAAAGGATCAGGTTGCAGGAGCAACATTTACTCTGGTTTCTCAGTCTGTTTCCTAGTACCGGTTTGAAGTTCCTGCAGTTTTCACTGTAAAACCGAGTTGGAGCTAGTACTTCCCCATATATATGTATGGAGTGGGGTTTGCAACTGAAAAGAAACTTTGTGTTCCCAACAAGCTTGGTGAAGAGGTGCTTACACTCTCACTTATCCCTCAGACCTGAGCATGTGGAGAGACTTTCGTTCATCTATCAAAAAGGGAACGGGTTGCAGAAGAAACCCTTACTCTGGTTTCTCAGTCTGTTTCCTAGTGCCGTTTAGAAATTGCTGCAGTGTTCACTGTAAAACCGATTTGGAGCTTCTAAATCCTCACATTTATGTACGGAGTGGAGTTTGCAACTGAAAATAAACTTTGTGTTCCCAATAAGATAAGTGAAGGACGGCATTCAAACACCCATATCTCTCTGAATTGAGCATGTGGAGAGACGTTCGTTCATCTAGCAAAAGGGGAACGGCTTGCAGGGGAAACTTTTACTCTGGTATCTCAGTGTGTTTCCTAGAGCCGGTTTGAAGTTCCTGCAGTTTTCTCTGTAAAACCTAGTTGGAGCTAGTACCTCCCATTATATATATATATGGAATGGAATTTGCATCTGAAAAGGAACTTTGTGTTCCCAAAAAGCTAGGTGAAGGACGGCTTTCACACATACAGATCTCTCAGAACTGAGCATGTGGAGAGACATTCGTTCATCTAGTACAAAGAGAATGGTTTGCAGGAGGAAATTATGCTCTGGATTCTCAGTCTGTTTCCTTGTGCCGGTTTGAAGTTCCAGTAGATTTTACTGTAAAACCAATTTGGAACTAGTACCCCCCCATATGTATCTATGGATTGTAATTATAAACTAAAAGAAACTGTGTGTTCCCAACTAGCTAGTTGAAGGACGGCTTTCACACACATTTATTTCTCAGAACAGAGCATGTGGAGAGACGTTCGTTCATCTAGCAAAAAGGGAACGGGTTGCAGATGAAACTTTTCCTCAAGTTTCTCAGTCTGTTTCCTAGTGCCGGTTTGAAGTTCCGGCAGTTTTTACTGTTACACCGAGTTGGAGCTAGAACTTACCCATATATAAGTTTGGAGTGGAGTTTGCAACTGAAAAGGTACTTTGTGTTCCCAAAAAGCTAGGTGAAGTACGGCTTTCACACACAATTATATCTCACAACTGAGCATGTGGAGAGACGTTCGTTAATCTAGCACAAATTGTATGGGTTGCAGGAGAAACTTTTACTCTGGTTTCTCACTCTATTTCCTAGTGCCGGTTTGAAGTTCCTGCATTTTTCACTGTAAAACCGATTTGGAGCTAGTACCTCCCCATATATATGTTTGGAGTGGATTTTGCAACTGAAAAGAATCATTGTGTTCCCAACAAGCTAGGTGAAGTACGGCTTTTACACACACTTTTCTCTCAGAACTGATCATGTGGCGAGACGTTCGTTCATCAAGCACAAAAGGAACGGGTTGCAGGTGCAACTTTTACTCTGGTTTCTCAGTCTGTTTCCTAGTGCCGGTTTGAAGTTCCTGCAGTTTTCACTGTAAAAACGAGTTGGAGCTTGTACCTCCCCATATATATGTTTGGAGTGGAGTTTACAAATGAAAAGAATCTTTGTATTCCCAACAAGCTAAGTGAAGGACGGCTTTCACACACACTTATCTCTCAGAACTGAGCATGTAGAGAGACGTTCGTTCATACAGCAGAAAGGGAACAGGTTGCAGGAGAAACTTTTACTGTGGTTTCTCACTCTTTTTCCTAGTGCCTTTTTGAATTTCCTGCAGTTTTCACTGTAAAACCGAGTTGGAGCTAGTACTTCCCCATATATATGTATGGTGTGGATTTTGCAACTGAAAACAAACTTTGTGTTCCCAACAATCTTGGTGAGGTGCGGCTTTCACTCACACATATCTCTCAGAAATGAGCATGTGGAGAAACATTCGAACATCTAGCATAAAGGGAACGGTTTGCAGGAGAAATTTTTCTATGGTATCTCAGTCTCTTTCCTAGGGCCGTTTTGAAGTTCCTGCAGTTTTCAGTGTAAAATAGAGATGGAGCTAGGACCTCCCCATATTTTGGTATGGATTGGAATTTGCAAAAGAAAAGAAAATTTGTGTTCCCAACAAGCTACTTGAAGGACGGCTTTCACACAAAAATTATGCTCAGTAATGACCATCTGGAGAGACTTTCGTTCATCTAGCACACAGGAACGGGTTGCAGGAGCAACATTTACTCAGGATTCTCCATCTGTTTCCTAGTGCCAGTTTGATATTCCTGCAGTTATTATTGTAAAACCGAGTTGGATTTGTACCTCCCCATATATATGTTTGGAGTGGAGTTTGCAACTGAAAAGAATCTTTGTGTTCCCAACAAGCTAGTTGAAGGACGGTTTTCACACAAACTTACCTCTCAGAACTGAGCATGTGGAGAGACGTTCGTTCATCTAGCACAAAGGGAACGGTTTGCAGGAGGAACTATTACTCTGGTTTCTCACTCTGTTTCCTAGTGCCGGTTTGAAGTTCCTGCAGTTTTCACTGTAAAACCGAGTTGGAGCTAGTACCTCCCCATATATATTTATGGAGTAAGGTTTGCAGCTGAAAAGGAACTTTTGTTCCCAACACGCTAGTTGAAGGACGGCTTTCACACACACTTATATCTCAGAATTGAGCATGTGTAGAGGCATTCGTTCATCTAGCACCAAGGAACGCCTTGCAGGAGAAAATTTACTCTTGTTTCTCAGTCTGTTTCCTATTTCCGGTTTGAAGTTCCTGCCGTTATCACTGTAAAAAAAGTTGGAGCTAGTACCTACCCATATATATAATTGGAGTGGAGTTCGCATCTGAAAAGAAACTTTGTGTTCCCAACAAACTAGATGAAGGACGGCTTTCACACACACTTATCTCTCAGAACTGAGCATGTGGAGATTCGTTCGTTCATCTAGCACAAACGGAACTGGTTGCAGGAGAAACTATTTCTCTGGTTTCTCACTCTGTTTCCTAGTGCCGTTTTGAATTTCCTGCAATTTTCACTATTAAACCGAGTTGGAGCTAGTACCTCCCCATATATATGTACGGTGTGGTGTTTGCATCTGAAAAGAAACTTTGTGTTTCCAACAAGTTAGGTGAAGTACGGCTTTCACACACAATTATCTCTCAGAATTGATCATGTGGAGAGACTTTCGTTCATCTAACACAAAGGGTACGGGTGGCAGGGGAAACTTTTACTCCGGTTTCTCACTCTGTTTCCTAGTGCCGGTTTGAAGTTCCTGCAGATTTCACTGTAAAACACAGTTGGAGCTAGTACCATCCCATATATATGTTTGGAGTGGAGTTTGGAACTAAAAAGAATCTTTGTGTTCCTAGCAAGCTAGGTGAAGTAAGGATTTCACACACACTTATCTCTCAGAGCTGAGCATGTGGAGAGATTTTCGTTCATCTAACACAAATGGAACGGGTTGCAGGAGAAACTTGTATTCTTGTTTCTCAGTCTGTTTCCTAGTTCCTGTTTGAAGTTCCTGCCTTTTTCACTGTAAAAACAAGTTGGAGCTATTACCTCCCCAAATATATGTTTGGAGTGGAGTTAGCTACTGAAAAGAAACTTTGTGTTCCCAACAAGCTAGGTGAAGGACGGCTTTCACACACACTAATCTCTCAGAACTGAGCATGTGGTGAGACGTTCGTTCATCTAGCACAAAGGGAATGCGTTGCAGGAGAAACTTTTACTCTGGTTTCTCAGTCTGTTTCCTAGTGCCGGTTTGATGTTCCAGCAGTTTTCACTGTAAAACCGAGTTGTAAATTGTACCTCCCCGTATATTTTTATGTGTTGGAATTTTCAACTGAAAAGAAAATTTGGGTTCCCAATAAGCAAGGTGCAGGAAGGCTTTCACACACAATTTACTCTTAGAAATGAGCATGTGGTGGGACGTTCGTTCATCTAGCACAAAGGGAACGGGTTGCAGTGGAAGCTTTTAATCTGGTTTCTCAGTCTGTTTCCTAGTGCAGGTTTGAAGTTCCTGCAGCTTTCACTTTAAAACCGAGTTGGGGCTGGAACCTCCCCATATATATGTATGGAGTGGAATTTGCAACTAAAAAGAAACTTTGTGTTCCCAACAAGCTAGGTGAAGAATGGCATTCACACACATTTATCTCTCAGAACAGAGCTTGTGGAGAGACTTTCGTTCATCTAACACAAAGGAAAAGGGTTGCAGGACAAACAATTACTCTGGTTTCTCAGTCTGTTTCATATAACCGGTTTGAAGTTCCTGCAGTTTTCACTGTAAAACCGAGTTGGAGCTCGTAACTCCCCATATAAATGTATGGAGAGGAGTTTGCAACTGAAGAGAAACTTTGTGTTCCCAACAAGCTAGGTGAAGGACGGCTTTCACACACACTTATCTCTCAGAACAGAGCTTGTGGAGAGACGTTCGTTCATCTAGCACATAGGGAAAGGGTTGCAGGATCAACATTTTCTCAGGTTTCTCAATCTGTTTCCTAGTGCCGGTTTGAAGTTCCTGCAGTTTTTACTTTATTACCGAGTTGGAGCTAGTACCTCCCCATATATATGTTTGGAGTGGAGTTTGCAAATGAAAAGAATCTTTGTGTTCCCAACAAGTTAGATGAAGAACGGCTTTCACACGCACTTATATCTCTGAACCTAGCATGTGGAGGTACGTTCGTTCATCTAGCACAAAAGGAACTGGTTGCAGGAGAAAGATTTACTCTGGTTTCTCAGTCTGTTTCCTAGTGCCGTTTTTAAGTTCCTGCAGTTTTCACTGAATTAACGAGTTGGAGATAGTACCTCCCCATATATATGTTTGGAGTGGAATTTGCAACTGAAAAGAATCTTTGTGTTCCCAGCAAGCTAGGTGAAGGACGGATTTCACACAAACATAACTCTAAGAAATGAGCATGTGGAGAGACATTCGTTCATCTAGCACAAAATGAACGGGTTGCAGGAGCAACATTTATTCAGGATTCTCAGTCTGTTTCCTAGTGCCGGTTTGAAGTTCCAGCAGTTTTCACTGTAAAACCGAGTTGTAAATTTTACCTCCCCGTATATTTTTATGGGTTGCAGTTTGCAACTGAAAAGAAACTTTGGGTTCCCAACAAGCTAGGTGCAGGACGGCTTTCACACACAATTAACTCTTAGAAATGAGCATGTGGAGGGACGTTCGTTCATCTAGCACAAAGGGAACGGGTTGCAGTGGAAACTTTTAATCTGGTTTCTCAGTCTGTTTCCTAGTGCATGTTTGAAGTTCCTGCAATTTTCACTGTAAAATCGAGTTGGAGCTAGTACCACCCCATATATATGTATGGAGTGGAGTTTGCAAATTAAAAGAAACTTTGTGTTCCCAAAAATCTAAGTGAAGGACGGCTTTAACACACACTTATCTCTCAGAACTGAGCATGTGGAGAGATGTTCGTTCATCTAGCACAAAGGGAACGGGTTGCAGGGGAAACATTTACTCTGTATTCTCAGTCTATTTCCTAGTGCCGGTTTGATTTTCCTGCGGTTTTCACTGTAAAAGCGAGTTGGGGCTAGTACCTCCCCATATATATTTATGGAGTGGTGTTTGCAGCTGAAAAGGAACTTTGTGTTCCCAACAAGCTATTTGATGTACGGTTTTAACACACACTTATCTCTCAGAATTGAGCTTGTGGAGAGAATTTCGTTCATCTAGCTCTAAAGGAACGGGTTGCATGAGAAATTATTACGCTGGTCTCATTGAGTTTCATACTGCCAGGATGAATTTCCTGAATTTTTCACTGTAAAAACGAGTTGGAAATTGTACCTCCCCATATAAATGTTTGGAGTGGAGTTGGCAACTGAAGAGAAACTTTGTCTTCCCAACATGCTAGCTGATGGACGGCTTTCACACACACTTATCTCTCAGAAGGGAGCATGTGGAGAGACTTTCGTTCATCTAGCACAAAGGAACGATTTGCAGGAGAAACTTTTACTCTGGTTTCTCAGTTTTTTTCCTAGTGCGGGTTTGAATTTCCAGCAGTTTTCACTGTAAAACCGAGTTGGAGCTATTAGTTCCCCATATATATATATGGAGTGGAGGTTGCAAATGAAAACATACTTTGTGTTCCCAACAAGTTAGATGAAATAAGGCTTACACACACACTTATCTCTAAGAAATGAGTATGTGGAGAGACGTTCGTTCATCTAGCACAAATGGAACGGGTTGCAGAATCAACTTTTTCTCAGGTTTCTCAATCTGTTTCCTAGTGCCGGTTTGAAGTTCCTGCAGTTTTTACTTTATTACCGAGTTGGAGCTAGTACCTCCCCATATATATGTTTGGAGTGGAGTTTGCAAATGAACAATATCTTTGTGTTCCCAACAAGTTAGATGAAGAACGGATTTCACACACACTTATATCTCCGAACCTAGCATGTGGAGGGACGTTCGTTCATCTAGCACAAAATGAACTGGTTTCAGGAGAAACATTTACTCTGGTTTCTCAGTCTGTTTCCTAGTGCCGTTTTGAAGTTCCTGCAGTTTTCACTGAATTAACGAGTTGCAGATAGTACCTCCCCATATATATATTTGGAGTGGAGTTTGCAACTGAAAAGAAAATTTGTGTTCCCTACAAGTTAGATGAAATAAGGCTTACACACACACTTATCTCTCAGAAATGAGCATGTGGAGAGACGTTCGCTCATCTAGCACAAAAGGAACGGGTTGCAGGAGAAACTATAACTCTGGTTTCTCTGTCTGTTTCCTAGTACCGGTTTGAAGTTCCTGCAGTTTTCACTGTAAATCCGAATTGGAGCTAGTACCTCCCCATATATATGTATGGAGTGGAGTTTGCAACTGAAAAGAAATTTTGTGTTCCCAACAAACTAGGTGAAGGAACTGCTTTCACACACACTTATTTCTCAAAACAGAGCATGTGGAAAAACTTTCATTCATCTACAACAAATGGAACGGGTTGCAGGAGAATCTTTCACTCTGGTTACTCAGTGTGTTTCCTAGTACCGGTATGAAGTTCCTGCAGTTTTCACTGTAAAACGGATTTGGAGCTATTGCCTCCCCATATATATGTATGGAGTGGATTTTGCCACTGAAAAGAAACTTTGTGTTCCCAACAAGCTTGGTGAAGTGGGGCTTACACTGTCACGTATCCCTCAGACCTGAGCATGTGGAGAGACTTTCGTTCATCTAGCAAAAAGGGAACGAGTTGCAGAAGAAACCCTTACTCTGGTTTCTCCTTCTGTTTCCTAGTGCCGTTTAAAATTGCTGCAGTTTCCACTGTAAAACCGATTTGGAGCTTCTAAATCCTCATATTTATGTACGGAGTGGCGTTTGCAACTGAAAATAAACTTTGTGTTCCCAATAAGATAAGTGAAGGACGGCATTCAAACACCCATATCTCTCTGAATTGAGCATGTGGAGAGACGTTCGTTCATCTAGCAAAAGGGGAACGGGTTGCAGGAGAAACTCTTACTCTGGTATCTCAGTGTGTTTCCTAGTGCTGGTATGAAGTTCCTGCAGTTTTCACAGTAAAACCGAATGGGAGCTTGTACCACCCCATATATATGTATGGAGTGGAGTTTGCAACTGAAAAGAAACTTTGTGTTCCCAACAAGCTAAGTGAAGTACGGCTTTCACACACACTTATCTCTCAGAACTGAGCATTTGGAGAGATCTTCGTTCATCTAGCACAAAGGGAACGGGTTGCAGGGGAAACTTTTACTATGGTTTCTCAGTCTTTTTCCTAGTGCCGGTTTGAATTTCCTGCAGTTTTCACTGTAATACCGAGTTGGAACTTGTACCTCCCCGTATACTTTTATGGGTTGGATTTTGCAACTGAAAAGAAACTTTGGGTTCCCAACAAGCTAGTTGCAGGATGGCTTTCACACACACTTAACTCTCAGAAATGAGCATGTGGATCGACGTTCATTCATCTAGCACAAATGGAACTTGTTGCAGGAGAAACATTTACTCTGGTTTCTCAGTCTGTTTCCTAGTGCCGGTTTGAAGTTCCTGCAGTTTTCACTGAATTACCGAGTTGGAGATTGTACCTCCCCATATATATGTTTGGAGTGGAGTTTGCTACTGAAAAGAATGTTTGTGTTCCCAACAAGCTAGGTGAAGGACGGCATTCCCACAAACAAAACTTTCAGAACTGAGCATGTGGAGAGACTTTCGTTCATCTAGCACAAAAGGATCGGGTGGCAGGTGCAACATTTACTCAGGATTCTCAGTCTGTTTCCTAGTGCCGGTTTGAAGTTCCTGCAGTTTTGACTGTAAAATCGAGTTTGAGCATGTACCTCCCCTTATATATGTATGGAGTGGAGTTTTCCACTGAAAAGAAAATTTGTGTTCCCAACAATTTATATGAAATAAGGCTTACACACACACTTACTTCTCAGAAATGAGCATGTGGAGAGACGTTCGTTCATCTAACACAAAAGGAACGGTTTGCAGGAAGAAAATATACTCTGGTTTCTCAGTCTGTTTCCTAGTGCCGGTTTGAAATTCCTGCAGATTTCACTGTAAAAACGAGTTGGAGCTTGTACCTCCCCATATATATGTATGGAGTGGAGTTAGCAACTGAAAAGAAACTTTGTGTTCTGAACAAGCTAACTGAAGGAAGGCATTCACACACACTTATTTCTCTGAATATTGCATGTGGAGAGACGTTCGTTCATCTAGCACAAAGGGAATGGTTTGCAGGAGAAACTTTTACTCTGGTTTCTCAGTCTGTTTCCTAGTGCCGGTTTGATGTTCCAGCAGTTTTCACTGTAAAACCGAGTTGTAAATTGTACCTCCCCGTATATTTTTATGTGTTGGAATTTTCAACTGAAAAGAAAATTTGGGTTCCCAATAAGCAAGGTGCAGGAAGGCTTTCACACACAATTTACTCTTAGAAATGAGCATGTGGTGGGACGTTCGTTCATCTAGCACAAAGGGAACGGGTTGCAGTGGAAGCTTTTAATCTGGTTTCTCAGTCTGTTTCCTAGTGCAGGTTTGAAGTTCCTGCAGCTTTCACTTTAAAACCGAGTTGGGGCTGGAACCTCCCCATATATATGTATGGAGTGGAATTTGCAACTAAAAAGAAACTTTGTGTTCCCAACAAGCTAGGTGAAGAATGGCATTCACACACATTTATCTCTCAGAACAGAGCTTGTGGAGAGACTTTCGTTCATCTAACACAAAGGAAAAGGGTTGCAGGACAAACAATTACTCTGGTTTCTCAGTCTGTTTCATATAACCGGTTTGAAGTTCCTGCAGTTTTCACTGTAAAACCGAGTTGGAGCTCGTAACTCCCCATATAAATGTATGGAGAGGAGTTTGCAACTGAAGAGAAACTTTGTGTTCCCAACAAGCTAGGTGAAGGACGGCTTTCACACACACTTATCTCTCAGAACAGAGCTTGTGGAGAGACGTTCGTTCATCTAGCACAAAGGAACGGTTTGCAGGAGAAACTTTTACTCTGGATTCTCAGTTTGTTTCCTAGTGCGGGTTTGAATTTCCAGCAGATTTCACTGTAAAACAGAGTTGGAGCTAGTAGTTCCCCATATATATGTATGGAGTGGAGGTTGCAACTGAAAAGATACTTTGTGTTCCCAACAAGTTAGATGAAATAAAGCTTACACACACACTTATGTCTCAGAAATGAGCATTTGGAGAGACGTTCGTTCATCTAGCACAAATGGAACGGGTTGCAGGTCAACCTTTTCTCAAGTTTCTCAATCTGTTTCCTAGTGCTGGTTTGAAGTTCCTGCAGTTTTTACTTTATTACCGAGTTGGAGCTAGAACCTCCCCATATATATGTTTGGAGTGGAGTTTGAAAATGAAAAGAATCTTTGTGTTCCCAACAAGCTAGGTGAAGAACGGCTTTCACACAAACAAATCTCTCAGAACTGAGCATGTGGAGAGACGTTCGTTCATCTAGCACAAAGGATCAGGTTGCAGGAGCAACATTTACTCTGGTTTCTCAGTCTGTTTCCTAGTACCGGTTTGAAGTTCCTGCAGTTTTCACTGTAAAACCGAGTTGGAGCTAGTACCTCCCCATATATATGTATGGAGTGGGGTTTGCAACTGAAAAGAAACTTTGTGTTCCCAACAAGCTTGGTGAAGAGGTGCTTACACTCTCACGTATCCCTCAGACCTGAGCATGTGGAGAGACTTTCGTTCATCTATCAAAAAGGGAACGGGTTGCAGAAGAAACCCTTACTCTGGTTTCTCAGTCTGTTTCCTAGTGCCGTTTAGAAATTGCTGCAGTGTTCACTGTAAAACCGATTTGGAGCTTCTAAATCCTCACATTTATGTACGGAGTGGAGTTTGCAACTGAAAATAAACTTTGTGTTCCCAATAAGATAAGTGAAGGACGGCATTCAAACACCCATATCTCTCTGAATTGAGCATGTGGAGAGACGTTCGTTCATCTAGCAAAAGGGGAACGGGTTGCAGGGGAAACTTTTACTCTGGTATCTCAGTGTGTTTCCTAGAGCCGGTTTGAAGTTCCTGCAGTTTTCTCTGTAAAACCGAGTTGGAGCTAGTACCTCCCATTATATATATATGGAATGGAATTTGCATCTGAAAAGGAACTTTGTGTTCCCAAAAAGCTAGGTGAAGGACGGCTTTCACACATACAGATCTCTCAGAACTGAGCATGTGGAGAGACAGTCGTTCATCTAGTACAAAGAGAATGGTTTGCAGGAGGAAATTATGCTCTGGATTCTCAGTCTGTTTCCTTGTGCCGGTTTGAAGTTCCAGTAGATTTTACTGTAAAACCAATTTGGAACTAGTACCCCCCCATATGTATCTATGGATTGTAATTATAAACTAAAAGAAACTGTGTGTTCCAACTAGCTAGGTGAAGGACGGCTTTCACACACATTTATTTCTCAGAACAGAGCATGTGGAGAGACGTTCGTTCATCTAGCAAAAAGGGAACGGGTTGCAGATGAAACTTTTCCTCAAGTTTCTCAGTCTGTTTCCTAGTGCCGGTTTGAAGTTCCGGCAGTTTTTACTGTTACACCGAGTTGGAGCTAGAACTTACCCATATATAAGTTTGGAGTGGAGTTTGCAACTGAAAAGGTACTTTGTGTTCCCAAAAAGCTAGGTGAAGTACGGCTTTCACACACAATTATATCTCACAACTGAGCATGTGGAGAGAAGTTCGTTAATCTAGCACAAATTGTATGGGTTGCAGGAGAAACTTTTACTCTGGTTTCTCACTCTATTTCCTAGTGCCGGTTTGAAGTTCCTGCATTTTTCACTGTAAAACCGTTTTGGAGCTAGTACCTCCCCATATATATGTTTGGAGTGGATTTTGCAACTGAAAAGAATCATTGTGTTCCCAAAAAGCTAGGTGAAGTACGGCTTTTACACACACTTTTCTCTCAGAACTGATCATGTGGCGAGACGTTCGTTCATCAAGCACAAAAGGAACGGGTTGCAGGTGCAACTTTTACTCAGGTTTCTCAGTCTGTTTCCTAGTGCCGGTTTGAAGTTCCTGCAGTTTTCACTGTAAAAACGAGTTGGAGCTTGTACCTCCCCATATATATGTTTGGAGTGGAGTTTACAAATGAAAAGAATCTTTGTATTCCCAACAAGCTAAGTGAAGGACGGCTTTCACACACACTTATCTCTCAGAACTGAGCATGTAGAGAGACGTTCGTTCATATAGCAGAAAGGGAACAGGTTGCAGGAGAAACTTTTACTGTGGTTTCTCACTCTTTTTCCTAGTGCCTTTTTGAATTTCCTGCAGTTTTCACTGTAAAACAGAGTTGGAGCTAGTACTTCCCCATATATATGTATGGTGTGGATTTTGCAACTGAAAACAAACTTTGTGTTCCCAACCATCTTGGTGAGGTGCGGCTTTCACTCACACATATCTCTCAGAAATGAGCATGTGGAGAAACATTCGAACATCTAGCATAAAGGAACGGTTTGCAGGAGAAATTTTTCTATGGTATCTCAGTCTCTTTCCTAGGGCCGTTTTGAAGTTCCTGCAGTTTTCAGTGTAAAATAGAGATGGAGCTAGGACCTCCCCATATTTTGGTATGGATTGGAATTTGCAAAAGAAAAGAAACATTGTGTTCCCAACAAGCTACTTGAAGGACGGCTTTCACACAAAAATTACGCTCAGTAATGACCATCTGGAGAGACTTTCGTTCATCTAGCACACAGGAACGGGTTGCAGGAGCAACATTTACTCAGGATTCTCCATCTGTTTCCTAGTGCCAGTTTGATATTCCTGCAGTTATTATTGTAAAACCGAGTTGGATTTCTACCTCCCCATATATATGTTTGGAGTGGAGTTTGCAACTGAAAAGAATCTTTGTGTTCCCAACAAGCTAGTTGAAGGACGGCTTTCACACAAACTTACCTCTCAGAACTGAGCATGTGGAGAGACGTTCGTTCATCTAGCACAAAGGGAACGGTTTGCAGGAGGAACTATTACTCTGGTTTCTCACTCTGTTTCCTAGTGCCGGTTTGAAGTTCCTGCAGTTTTCACTGTAAAACCGAGTTGGAGCTAGTACCTCCCCATATATATTTATGGAGTGAGGTTTGCAGCTGAAAAGGAACTTTTGTTCCCAACACGCTAGTTGAAGGACGGCTTTCACACACACTTATCTCTCAGAATTGAGCATGTGTAGAGACATTCGTTCATCTACCACCAAGGAACGCCTTGCAGGAGAAAATTTACTCTTGTTTCTCAGTCTGTTTCCTATTTCCGGTTTGAAGTTCCTGCCGTTATCACTGTAAAAAAAGTTGGAGCTAGTACCTACCCATATATATAATTGGAGTGGAGTTCGCATCTGAAAAGAAACTTTGTGCTCCCAACAATCTAGATGAAGGACGGCTTTCACACACACTTATCTCTCAGAACTGAGCATGTGGAGATTCGTTCGTTCATCTAGCACAAACGGAACTGGTTGCAGGAGAAACTATTTCTCTGGTTTCTCACTCTGTTTCCTAGTGCCGTTTTGAATTTCCTGCAATTTTCACTATTAAACCGAGTTGGAGCTAGTACCTCCCCATATATATGTACGGTGTGGTGTTTGCATCTGAAAAGAAACTGTGTTTCCAACAAGTTAGGTGAAGTACGGCTTTCACACACAATTATCTCTCAGAATTGAGCATGTGGAGAGACTTTCGTTCATCTAACACAAAGGGTACGGTTGGCAGGGGAAACTTTTACTCCGGTTTCTCACTCTGTTTCCTAGTGCCGGTTTGAAGTTCCTGCAGATTTCACTGTAAAACACAGTTGGAGCTAGTACCATCCCATATATATGTTTGGAGTGGAGTTTGGAACTAAAAAGAATCTTTGTGTTCCTAGCAAGCTAGGTGAAGTAAGGCTTTCACACACACTTATCTCTCAGAGCTGAGCATGTGGAGAGATTTTCGTTCATCTAACACAAATGGAACGGGTTGCAGGAGAAACTTGTATTCTTGTTTCTCAGTCTGTTTCCTAGTTCCTGTTTGAAGTTCCTGCCTTTTTCACTGTAAAAACAAGTTGGAGCTATTACCTCCCCAAATATATGTTTGGAGTGGAGTTAGCTACTGAAAAGAAACTTTGTGTTCCCAACAAGCTAGGTGAAGGACGGCTTTCACACACACTAATCTCTCAGAACTGAGCATGTGGTGAGACGTTCGTTCATTTAGCACAAAGGGAATGCGTTGCAGGAGAAACTTTTACTCTGGTTTCTCAGTCTGTTTCCTAGTGCCGGTTTGATGTTCCAGCAGTTTTCACTGTAAAACCGAGTTGTAAATTGTACCACCCCGTATATTTTTATGTGTTGGAATTTTCAACTGAAAAGAAAATTTGGGTTCCCAATAAGCAAAGTGCAGGAAGGCTTTCACACACAATTTACTCTTAGAAATGAGCATGTGGTGGGACGTTCATTCATCTAGCACAAACGGAACTGGTTGCAGTGGAAGCTTTTAATCTGGTTTCTCAGTCTGTTTCCTAGTGCATGTTTGAAGTTCCTGCAGCTTTCACTTTAAAACCGAGTTGGGGCTGGAACCTCCCCATATATATGTATGGAGTGGAATTTGCAACTAAAAAGAAACTTTGTGTTCCCAACAAGCTAGCTGAAGAATGGCATTCACACACATTTATCTCTCAGAACAGAGCTTGTGGAGAGACTTTCGTTCATCTAACACAAAGGAAAAGGGTTGCAGGACAAACAATTACTCTGGTTTCTCAGTCTGTTTCATATAACCGGTTTGAAGTTCCTGCAGTTTTCACTGTAAAACCGAGTTGGAGCTCGTAACTCCCCATATAAATGTATGGAGAGGAGTTTGCAACTGAAGAGAAACTTTGTGTTCCCAACAAGCTAGGTGAAGGACGGCTTTCACACACACTTATCTCTCAGAACAGAGCTTGTGGAGAGACGTTCGTTCATCTAGCACATAGGGAAAGGGTTGCAGGAGAAACTTTTACTCTGGTTTCTCAGTCTGTTTCCTAGTGCCTGTTTGAATTTCCTGCAGTTATCACTGTAAAAACGAGTTGGACCTTGTACCTCCCCATATATATGTATGGAGTAGAGTTTGCAAATCAAAAGAAACTTTGTGTTCCCAACAAGCTAAGTGAAGGACGGCTTTCACACACACTTATCTCTCAGAACTGATCATGAGGAGAGACCTTCGTTCATCTAGCACAAAGGGAACGGGTTGCAGGAGAAACTTTTACTATGGTTTCTCAGTCTTTTTCCTAGTGCATGTTTGAAGTTCCTTCAGTTTTCACTGTAAAAATGAGTTGGAGCTAGTAGCTCCCCATAAATTTGTATGGAGTGGAGTTCGCTACTGAAAAGAATCTTTGTGTTCCCACCAAGCTAGTTTAAGGACGGCATTCACACACAATTAACTCTCAGAAATGAGCATGTGGAGGGCCATTCGTTCATCTATCACAAAGGGAACGGGTTGCAGTGGAAACTTTTAATATGGTTTCTCAGTCTGTTTCCTAGTGCAGGTTTGAAGTTCCTGCAGGTTTCACTGTAAAATAGAGTTGGAGCTAGTACCTCCCAATATATATGTATAGATTTGTGATTGCAACTGATACGAAACTTTGTGTGCCCAACAAGCTAGGTGAAGGACGGCTTTCACACACAATTATCACTACGAACTGAGCATGTGGTGAGACGTTCGTTCATCTAGCACAATGGGAACGGGTTTCAGAAAAACTTTAACTCTGGTTTCTCAGTCTGTTTCCTAGTGCCGTTTTGAAGTTCCTGCCGTATTCAATGTAAAACCGAGTTGGGGCTAGTACCTCCCCATATATATTTATGGAGTCGAGTTTGCAACTGAAAAGGAACTTTGTGTTCCCAACAAGCTAGTTGAAGGACTGTTTTAACACACACTTATCTCTCAGAACTGAGCTTGTGGAGAGAATTTCGCTCATCTAGCACTAAAGGAACGGGTTACATGAGAAACTATTACACTGGTCTCAGTTTGTTTCCTAGTGCCGTTTTGAATTTCCTGAATTTTTCACTGTAAAAACGAGTTGGAACTAGTACCTCACAATATAAATGTTTGGAGTGGAGTTTACAATTGAAAATAAACTATTTGTTCCCAACAAGCTAGGTGAAGAATGGCATCCACACACACTTATCTCTCAGAACAGAGTGCTGGAGAGAGGTTCTTTCATCTAGCACAAAGGGAAAGGGTTGCAGGACAAACTTTTTCTCTGGTTTCTCAGTCTGTTTCCTAGTGCCGGTTTGAAGTTCCTGCAGTTTTCACTGTAAAACCGAGTTGGAGCTAGTACCTCCCCATATAAATGTACGGAGTGGAGTTTGCAACAGAAATGAAACTTTGTGTTCCCAACAAGCTAGGTGAAGGACGGCTTTCACACACACTTATGTCTCAGAACTGAGCATGTGGAGAGACGTTCGTTCATCTAGCACAAATGGAACAGGATGCAGGAGCAACTTTTTTTCAGGTTTCTCAATCTGTTTCCTAGTGCCGGGTTGAAGTTCCTGCAGTTTTTAGTTTAATACCGATTTGGAGCTATTACCTCCCCATATATATGTTTTTATTGGAGTTTGCAAATGAAAAGAATCTTTGTGTTCCCAACAAATTAGATGAAGGACGGCTTTCACACACACTTATTTCTCTGAACGGAGCATGTGGAGAGACGTTCGTTCATGTAGCACAAAGGTAACGTGTTGAAGGAGAAACGTTTACTATGGTTTCTCAGTCTGTTTCCTAGTGCCGGTTTGAAGTTCCTGCAGTTTTCTCTGTAAAACCGAGTTGGAGCTAGTACCTCCCCTTATATATGTATGGATTGGATTTTGCATCTGAATAGGAATTTTGTTTTCCCAACAAGCTAGGTGAAGGACGGCTTTCACACACAATGATCTCTCAGAACTGAGCATGTGGAGAAACTTTCTTTCATGTGGTACAAAGGGAACGTTTTGCAGGAGAAATATTTACTCTGGTTTCTCAATCTGTTTCCTAGTGCCGGTTTGAAGTTCCTGCAGTTTTCAATGTAAAAACGTGTTGGAGCTAGTTCCTCCCCATATATATGTATGGATTTGGGATTGCAACTGAAAAGAAACTTTATGTGTCCAACAAGCTAAGTGAAGGACGGCTTTCACACACAATTATCTCTCAGAACTGAGCATGTGGTGAGACGTTCGTTCATCTAGCACAAAGGAAATCGGTTGCTGGATAAACTTTTACTCTGTTTTCTCAGTCTGTTTCGTAGTGCCGTTTTGATATTCCTGCAGTTTTCACAGTAAAAACGATTTGGTGCTAGTACCTCCCAATATAAATGTTTGGAGTGGAGTTGGCATCTGAAAAGAAACATTGTGTTCCCAACAAGCTAAGTGAAGGACGGCTTTCACACACACTTATCTCTCAGGATTGAGCTTGTGGAGAGAATTTCGTTCATCTAGCTCTAAATTAACGGGTTGCATGAGAAACTATTACGCTGGTCTCATTGTTTTTCCTAGTGCCGGGATGAATTTCCTGAATTTTTCACTGTAAAAACGAGTTGGAAATTGTTCCTCCCCATATAAATGTTTGGAGTGGAGTTGGCAACTGAAAAGAAACTTTTTGTTCCCAACAAGCTAGGTGATGTACGGCATTCACACATATTTATCTCTCAGAACAGAGCTTGTGGAGAGACGTTCGTTCATCTAACACAAAGGAAAAGTGTTGCAGGACAAACATTTACCCTGGTTTCTCAGTCTGTTTCCTAGAGCCGGTTTGAAGTTCCTGCAGTTTTCACTGTAAAACCGAGGTGGAGCTAGTAGTTCCCCATATATATGTATGGAGTGGAGGTTGCAACTGAAAAGATACTTTGTGTTCCCAACAAGTTAGATGAAATAAGGCTTACACACACACTTATCTCTAAGAAATGAGCATGTGGAGAGACGTTCGTTCATCTAGCACTAATGGAACGGGTTGCAGGATCAACTTTTTCTCAGGTTTCTCAATCTGTTTCCTAGTGCCGGTTTGAAGTTCCTGCAGTTTTTACTTTATTACCGAGTTGGAGCTAGTACCTCCCCATATATATGTTTGGAGTGGAGTTTGCAAATGAAAAGAATCTTTGGGTTCCCAACAAGTTAGATGAAGAACGGCTTTCACACACACTTATATCTCTGAACCTAGCATGTGGAGGGACGTTCGTTCATCTAGCACAAAGGGAACTGGTTGCAGGAGAAAGATTTACTCTGGTTTCTCAGTCTGTTTCCTAGTGCCGTTTTGAAGTTCCTGCAGTTTTCACTGAATTAACGAGTTGGAGATAGTACCTCCCCATATATATGTTTGGAGTGGAATTTGCAACTGAAAAGAATCTTTGTGTTCCCAGCAAGCTAGGTGAAGGACGGATTTCACACAAACATAACTCTAAGAAATGAGCATGTGGAGAGACGTTCGTTCATCTAGCACAAAAGGAACGGGTTGCAGGAGCAACATTTACTCAGGATTCTCAGTCTGTTTCCTAGTGCCGGTTTGAAGTTCCAGCAGTTTTCACTGTAAAACCGAGTTGTAAATTTTACCTCCCCGTATATTTTTATGGGTTGGAGTTTGCAACTGAAAAGAAACTTTGGGTTCCCAACAAGCTAGGTGCAGGACGGCTTTCACACACAATTAACTCTTAGAAATGAGCATGTGGAGGGACGTTCGTTCATCTAGCACAAAGGGAACGGGTTGCAGTGGAATCTTTTAATCTGGTTTCTCAGTCTGTTTCCTAGTGCATGTTTGAAGTTCCTGCAATTTTCACTGTAAAATCGAGTTGGAGCTAGTACCACCCCATATATATGTATGGAGTGGAGTTTGCAAATTAAAAGAAACTTTGTGTTCCCAAAAATCTAAGTGAAGGACGGCTTTAACACACACTTATCTCTCAGAACTGAGCATGTGGAGAGATGTTCGTTCATCTAGCACAAAGGGAACGGGTTGCAGGGGAAACATTTACTCTGTATTCTCAGTCTATTTCCTAGTGCCGGTTTGATTTTCCTGCGGTTTTCACTGTAAAAGCGAGTTGGGGCTAGTACCTCCCCATATATATTTATGGAGTGGTGTTTGCAACTGAAAAGGAACTTTGTGTTCCCAACAAGCTATTTGATGTACGGTTTTAACACACACTTATCTCTCAGAATTGAGCTTGTGGAGAGAATTTCGTTCATCTAGCTCTAAAGGAACGGGTTGCATGAGAAATTATTACGCTGGTCTCATTGAGTTTCATACTGCCAGGATGAATTTCCTGAATTTTTCACTGTAAAAACGAGTTGGAAATTGTACCTCCCCATATAAATGTTTGGAGTGGAGTTGGCAACTGAAGAGAAACTTTGTCTTCCCAACATGCTAGGTGATGGAAGGCTTTCACACACACTTATCTCTCAGAAGGGAGCATGTGGAGAGACTTTCGTTCATCTAGCACAAAGGAACGATTTGCAGGAGAAACTTTTACTCTGGTTTCTCAGTTTGTTTCCTAGTGCGGGTTTGAATTTCCAGCAGTTTTCACTGTAAAACCGAGTTGGAGCTAGTAGTTCCCCATATATATATATGGAGTGGAGGTTGCAAATGAAAACATACTTTGTGTTCCCAACAAGTTAGATGAAATAAGGCTTACACACACACTTATCTCTAAGAAATGAGTATGTGGAGAGACGTTCGTTCATCTAGCACAAATGGAACGGGTTGCAGAATCAACTTTTTCTCAGGTTTCTCAATCTGTTTCCTAGTGCCGGTTTGAAGTTCCTGCAGTTTTTACTTTATTACCGAGTTGGAGCTAGTACCTCCCCATATATATGTTTGGAGTGGAGTTTGCAAATGAACAATATCTTTGTGTTCCCAACAAGTTAGATGAAGAACGGATTTCACACACACTTATATCTCCGAACCTAGCATGTGGAGGGACGTTCGTTCATCTAGCACAAAGTGAACTGGTTTCAGGAGAAACATTTACTCTGGTTTCTCAGTCTGTTTCCTAGTGCCGTTTTGAAGTTCCTGCAGTTTTCACTGAATTAACGAGTTGCAGATAGTACCTCCCCATATATATATTTGGAGTGGAGTTTGCAACTGAAAAGAAAATTTGTGTTCCCTACAAGTTAGATGAAATAAGGCTTACACACACACTTATCTCTCAGAAATGAGCATGTGGAGAGACGTTCGCTCATCTAGCACAAAAGGAACGGGTTGCAGGAGAAACTATAACTCTGGTTTCTCTGTCTGTTTCCTAGTACCGGTTTGAAGTTCCTGCAGTTTTCACTGTAAATCCGAATTGGAGCTAGTACCTCCCCATATATATGTATGGAGTGGAGTTTGCAACTGAAAAGAAATTTTGTGTTCCCAACAAACTAGGTGAAGGAACTGCTTTCACACACACTTATTTCTCAAAACAGAGCATGTGGAAAAACTTTCATTCATCTACAACAAATGGAACGGGTTGCAGGAGAATCTTTCACTCTGGTTACTCAGTGTGTTTCCTAGTACCGGTATGAAGTTCCTGCAGTTTTCACTGTAAAACGGATTTGGAGCTATTGCCTCCCCATATATATGTATGGAGTGGATTTTGCAACTGAAAAGAAACTTTGTGTTCCCAACAAGCTTGGTGAAGTGGGGCTTACACTGTCACGTATCCCTCAGACCTGAGCATGTGGAGAGACTTTCGTTCATCTAGCAAAAAGGGAACGAGTTGCAGAAGAAACCCTTACTCTGGTTTCTCAGTCTGTTTCCTAGTGCCGTTTAAAATTGCTGCAGTTTCCACTGTAAAACCGATTTGGAGCTTCTAAATCCTCATATTTATGTACGGAGTGGCGTTTGCAACTGAAAATAAACTTTGTGTTCCCAATAAGATAAGTGAAGGACGGCATTCAAACACCCATATCTCTCTGAATTGAGCATGTGGAGAGACGTTCGTTCATCTAGCAAAAGGGGAACGGGTTGCAGGAGAAACTCTTACTCTGGTATCTCAGTGTGTTTCCTAGTGCTGGTTTGAAGTTCCTGCAGTTTTCACAGTAAAACCGAGTGGGAGCTTGTACCACCCCATATATATGTATGGAGTGGAGTTTGCAACTGAAAAGAAACTTTGTGTTCCCAACAAGCTAAGTGAAGTACGGCTTTCACACACACTTATCTCTCAGAACTGAGCATTTGGAGAGATCTTCGTTCATCTAGCACAAAGGGAACGGGTTGCAGGGGAAACTTTTACTATGGTTTCTCAGTCTTTTTCCTAGTGCCGGTTTGAATTTCCTGCAGTTTTCACTGTAATACCGAGTTGGAACTTGTACCTCCCCGTATACTTTTATGGGTTGGATTTTGCAACTGAAAAGAAACTTTGGGTTCCCAACAAGCTAGTTGCAGGATGGCTTTCACACACACTTAACTCTCAGAAATGAGCATGTGGATCGACGTTCATTCATCTAGCACAAATGGAACTTGTTGCAGGAGAAACATTTACTCTGGTTTCTCAGTCTGTTTCCTAGTGCCGGTTTGAAGTTCCTGCAGTTTTCACTGAATTACCGAGTTGGAGATTGTACCTCCCCATATATATGTTTGGAGTGGAGTTTGCAACTGAAAAGAATGTTTGTGTTCCCAACAAGCTAGGTGAAGGACGGCATTCCCACAAACAAAACTTTCAGAACTGAGCATGTGGAGAGACTTTCGTTCATCTAGCACAAAAGGATCGGGTGGCAGGTGCAACATTTACTCAGGATTCTCAGTCTGTTTCCTAGTGCCGGTTTGAAGTTCCTGCAGTTTTGACTGTAAAATCGAGTTTGAGCATGTACCTCCCCTTATATATGTATGGAGTGGAGTTTTCCACTGAAAAGAAAATTTGTGTTCCCAACAATTTATATGAAATAAGGCTTACACACACACTTATTTCTCAGAAATGAGCATGTGGAGAGACGTTCGTTCATCTAACACAAAAGGAACGGTTTGCAGGAAGAAAATATACTCTGGTTTCTCAGTCTGTTTCCTAGTGCCGGTTTGAAATTCCTGCAGATTTCACTGTAATACCGAGTTGGAGCTTGTACCTCCCCATATATATGTATGGAGTGGAGTTTGCTACTGAAGAGAAAATTTGTGTTCCCAACATGCTAATTTAAGGACGGCTATCACACACAATTATCTCTCAGAACTGAGCATTTGGAGAGACTTTCTTTCATGTGGTACAAATGGAACGGGTTGCAGGAGAAACATTTACTCTTCTTTCTCAATCTGTTTCCTAGTGCCGGTTTGAAGTTCCTGCAGTTTTGACTGTAAAATCGAGTTTGAGCTTGTACCTCCCCATATATATGTAGGAGTGGAGTTAGCAACTTAAAAGAAACTTTGTGTTCCGAACAAGCTAGATGAAGGACAGCTTTCACACACACATATCTCTCAGAACTGAGCATGTGTAGAGACGTTCTTTCATTTAGCACAATGGGAACGTGTTTCAGGAGAAACATTTACTCTGGTTTCTCAGTCTGTTTCCTAGTGCCGGTTTGAAATTCCTGCAGTTTTCACTGTAAAACCGAGTTGGAGCTAGTACCTCCCCATATATATGTATGGAGTGGAGTTAGCAACTGAAAAGAAACTTTGAGTTCTGAACAAGCTAAGTGAAGGAAGGCATTCACACACACTTATTTCTCTGAATATTGCATGTGGAGAGACGTTCGTTCATCTAGCACAAAGGGAATGGGTTGCAGGAGAAACTTTTACTCTGGTTTCTCAGTCTGTTTCCTACTGCCGGTTTGAAGTTCCTGCAGTTTTCACTGTAAAACCGAGTTGGAGCTTGTACCTCCCCATATAAATGTACGGAGTGGAGTTTGCAACAGAAATGAAACTTTGTGTTCCCAACAAGCTAGGTGAAGGACGGCTTTCACACACACTTATGTCTCAGAACTGAGCATATGGAGAGACGTTCGTTCATCTAGCACAAATGGAACAGGATGCAGGGGCAACTTTTTTTCAGGTTTCTCAATCTGTTTCCTAGTGCCGGGTTGAAGTTCCTGCAGTTTTTAGTTTAATACCGATTTGGAGCTATTACCTCCCCATATATATGTTTTTATTGGAGTTTGCAAATGAAAAGAATCTTTGTGTTCCCAACAAATTAGATGAAGGACGGCTTTCACACACACTTATTTCTCTGAACGGAGCATGTGGAGAGACGTTCGTTCATGTAGCACAAAGGTAACGTGTTGAAGGAGAAACGTTTACTATGGTTTCTCAGTCTGTTTCCTAGTGCCGGTTTGAAGTTCCTGCAGTTTTCACTGTAAAACCGAGTTGGAGCTAGTACCTCCCCATATAAATGTACGGAGTGGAGTTTGCAACAGAAATGAAACTTTGTGTTCCCAACAAGCTAGGTGAAGGACGGCTTTCACACACACTTATGTCTCAGAACTGAGCATGTGGAGAGACGTTCGTTCATCTAGCACAAATGGAACAGGATGCAGGAGCAACTTTTTTTCAGGTTTCTCAATCTGTTTCCTAGTGCCGGGTTGAAGTTCCTGCAGTTTTTAGTTTAATACCGATTTGGAGCTATTACCTCCCCATATATATGTTTTTATTGGAGTTTGCAAATGAAAAGAATCTTTGTGTTCCCAACAAATTAGATGAAGGACGGCTTTCACACACACTTATTTCTCTGAACGGAGCATGTGGAGAGACGTTCGTTCATGTAGCACAAAGGTAACGTGTTGAAGGAGAAACGTTTACTATGGTTTCTCAGTCTGTTTCCTAGTGCCGGTTTGAAGTTCCTGCAGTTTTCTCTGTAAAACCGAGTTGGAGCTAGTACCTCCCCTTATATATGTATGGATTGGATTTTGCATCTGAATAAGAATTTTGTTTTCCCAACAAGCTAGGTGAAGGACGGCTTTCACACACAATGATCTCTCAGAACTGAGCATGTGGAGAAACTTTCTTTCATGTGGTACAAAGGGAACGTTTTGCAGGAGAAATATTTACTCTGGTTTCTCAATCTGTTTCCTAGTGCCGGTTTGAAGTTCCTGCAGTTTTCAATGTAAAAACGTGTTGGAGCTAGTTCCTCCCCATATATATGTATGGATTTGGGATTGCAACTGAAAAGAAACTTTATGTGTCCAACAAGCTAAGTGAAGGACGGCTTTCACACACAATTATCTCTCAGAACTGAGCATGTGGTGAGACGTTCGTTCATCTAGCACAAAGGAAATCGGTTGCTGGATAAACTTTTACTCTGTTTTCTCAGTCTGTTTCGTAGTGCCGTTTTGATATTCCTGCAGTTTTCACAGTAAAAACGATTTGGTGCTAGTACCTCCCAATATAAATGTTTGGAGTGGAGTTGGCATCTGAAAAGAAACATTGTGTTCCCAACAAGCTAAGTGAAGGACGGCTTTCACACACACTTATCTCTCAGGATTGAGCTTGTGGAGAGAATTTCGTTCATCTAGCTCTAAATTAATGGGTTGCATGAGAAACTATTACGCTGGTCTCATTGTTTTTCCTAGTGCCGGGATGAATTTCCTGAATTTTTCACTGTAAAAACGAGTTGGAAATTGTTCCTCCCCATATAAATGTTTGGAGTGGAGTTGGCAACTGAAAAGAAACTTTTTGTTCCCAACAAGCTAGGTGATGTACGGCATTCACACATATTTATCTCTCAGAACAGAGCTTGTGGAGAGACGTTCGTTCATCTAACACAAAGGAAAAATGTTGCAGGACAAACATTTACCCTGGTTTCTCAGTCTGTTTCCTAGAGCCGGTTTGAAGTTCCTGCAGTTTTCACTGTAAAACCGAGGTGGAGCTAGTAGTTCCCCATATATATGTATGGAGTGGAGGTTGCAACTGAAAAGATACTTTGTGTTCCCAACAAGTTAGATGAAATAAGGCTTACACACACACTTATCTCTAAGAAATGAGCATGTGGAGAGACGTTCGTTCATCTAGCACTAATGGAACGGGTTGCAGGATCAACTTTTTCTCAGGTTTCTCAATCTGTTTCCTAGTGCCGGTTTGAAGTTCCTGCAGTTTTTACTTTATTACCGAGTTGGAGCTAGTACCTCCCCATATATATGTTTGGAGTGGAGTTTGCAAATGAAAAGAAACTTTGGGTTCCCAACAAGCTAGGTGCAGGACGGCTTTCACACACACTTATATCTCTGAACCTAGCATGTGGAGGGACGTTCGTTCATCTAGCACAAAGGGAACGGGTTGCAGTGGAATCTTTTAATCTGGTTTCTCAGTCTGTTTCCTAGTGCATGTTTGAAGTTCCTGCAATTTTCACTGTAAAATCGAGTTGGAGCTAGTACCACCCCATATATATGTATGGAGTGGAGTTTGCAAATTAAAAGAAACTTTGTGTTCCCAAAAATCTAAGTGAAGGACGGCTTTAACACACACTTATCTCTCAGAACTGAGCATGTGGAGAGATGTTCGTTCATCTAGCACAAAGGGAACGGGTTGCAGGGGAAACATTTACTCTGTATTCTCAGTCTATTTCCTAGTGCCGGTTTGATTTTCCTGCGGTTTTCACTGTAAAAGCGAGTTGGGGCTAGTACCTCCCCATATATATTTATGGAGTGGTGTTTGCAACTGAAAAGGAACTTTGTGTTCCCAACAAGCTATTTGATGTACGGTTTTAACACACACTTATCTCTCAGAATTGAGCTTGTGGAGAGAATTTCGTTCATCTAGCTCTAAAGAACGGGTTGCATGAGAAATTATTATGCTGGCCTCATTGAGTTTCATACTGCCAGGATGAATTTCCTGAATTTTTCACTGTAAAAACGAGTTGGAAATTGTACCTCCCCATATAAATGTTTGGAGTGGAGTTGGCAACTGAAGAGAAACTTTGTCTTCCCAACATGCTAGGTGATGGAAGGCTTTCACACACACTTATCTCTCAGAAGGGAGCATGTGGAGAGACTTTCGTTCATCTAGCACAAAGGAACGATTTGCAGGAGAAACTTTTACTCTGGTTTCTCAGTTTGTTTCCTAGTGCGGGTTTGAATTTCCAGCAGTTTTCACTGTAAAACCGAGTTGGAGCTAGTAGTTCCCCATATATATATATGGAGTGGAGGTTGCAAATGAAAACATACTTTGTGTTCCCAACAAGTTAGATGAAATAAGGCTTACACACACACTTATCTCTAAGAAATGAGTATGTGGAGAGACGTTCGTTCATCTAGCACAAATGGAACGGGTTGCAGAATCAACTTTTTCTCAGGTTTCTCAATCTGTTTCCTAGTGCCGGTTTGAAGTTCCTGCAGTTTTTACTTTATTACCGAGTTGGAGCTAGTACCTCCCCATATATATGTTTGGAGTGGAGTTTGCAAATGAACAATATCTTTGTGTTCCCAACAAGTTAGATGAAGAACGGCTTTCACACACACTTATATCTCCGAACCTAGCATGTGGAGGGACGTTCGTTCATCTAGCACAAAGTGAACTGGTTTCAGGAGAAACATTTACTCTGGTTTCTCAGTCTGTTTCCTAGTGCCGTTTTGAAGTTCCTGCAGTTTTCACTGAATTAACGAGTTGCAGATAGTACCTCCCCATATATATATTTGGAGTGGAGTTTGCAACTGAAAAGAAAATTTGTGTTCCCTACAAGTTAGATGAAATAAGGCTTACACACACACTTATCTCTCAGAAATGAGCATGTGGAGAGACGTTCGCTCATCTAGCACAAAAGGAACGGGTTGCAGGAGAAACTATAACTCTGGTTTCTCTGTCTGTTTCCTAGTACCGGTTTGAAGTTCCTGCAGTTTTCACTGTAAATCCGAATTGGAGCTAGTACCTCCCCATATATATGTATGGAGTGGAGTTTGCAACTGAAAAGAAATTTTGTGTTCCCAACAAACTAGGTGAAGGAACTGCTTTCACACACACTTATTTCTCAAAACAGAGCATGTGGAAAAACTTTCATTCATCTACAACAAATGGAACGGGTTGCAGGAGAATCTTTCACTCTGGTTACTCAGTGTGTTTCCTAGTACCGGTATGAAGTTCCTGCAGTTTTCACTGTAAAACGGATTTGGAGCTATTGCCTCCCCATATATATGTATGGAGTGGATTTTGCAACTGAAAAGAAACTTTGTGTTCCCAACAAGCTTGGTGAAGTGGGGCTTACACTGTCACGTATCCCTCAGACCTGAGCATGTGGAGAGACTTTCGTTCATCTAGCAAAAAGGGAACGAGTTGCAGAAGAAACCCTTACTCTGGTTTCTCAGTCTGTTTCCTAGTGCCGTTTAAAATTGCTGCAGTTTCCACTGTAAAACCGATTTGGAGCTTCTAAATCCTCATATTTATGTACGGAGTGGCGTTTGCAACTGAAAATAAACTTTGTGTTCCCAATAAGATAAGTGAAGGACGGCATTCAAACACCCATATCTCTCTGAATTGAGCATGTGGAGAGACGTTCGTTCATCTAGCAAAAGGGGAACGGGTTGCAGGAGAAACTCTTACTCTGGTATCTCAGTGTGTTTCCTAGTGCTGGTTTGAAGTTCCTGCAGTTTTCACAGTAAAACCGAGTGGGAGCTTGTACCACCCCATATATATGTTTGGAGTGGAGTTTGCAACTGAAAAGAATGTTTGTGTTCCCAACAAGCTAGGTGAAGGACGGCATTCCCACAAACAAAACTTTCAGAACTGAGCATGTGGAGAGACTTTCGTTCATCTAGCACAAAAGGATCGGGTGGCAGGTGCAACATTTACTCAGGATTCTCAGTCTGTTTCCTAGTGCCGGTTTGAAGTTCCTGCAGTTTTGACTGTAAAATCGAGTTTGAGCATGTACCTCCCCTTATATATGTATGGAGTGGAGTTTTCCACTGAAAAGAAAATTTGTGTTCCCAACAATTTATATGAAATAAGGCTTACACACACACTTATTTCTCAGAAATGAGCATGTGGAGAGACGTTCGTTCATCTAACACAAAAGGAACGGTTTGCAGGAAGAAAATATACTCTGGTTTCTCAGTCTGTTTCCTAGTGCCGGTTTGAAATTCATGCAGATTTCACTGTAATACCGAGTTGGAGCTTGTACCTCCCCATATATATGTATGGAGTGGAGTTTGCAACTGAAAAGAAAATTTGTGTTCCCAACATGCTAATTTAAGGACGGCTATCACACACAATTATCTCTCAGTACTGAGCATTTGGAGAGACTTTCTTTCATGTGGTACAAATGGAACGGTTTGCAGGAGAAACATTTACTCTTCTTTCTCAATCTGTTTCCTAGTGCCGGTTTGAAGTTCCTGCAGTTTTGACTGTAAAATCGAGTTTGAGCTTGTACCTCCCCATATATATGTAGGAGTGGAGTTAGCAACTTAAAAGAAACTTTGTGTTCCGAACAAGCTAGATGAAGGACAGCTTTCACACACACATATCTCTCAGAACTGAGCATGTGTAGAGACGTTCGTTCATTTAGCACAATGGGAACGTGTTTCAGGAGAAACATTTACTCTGGTTTCTCAGTCTGTTTCCTAGTGCCGGTTTGAAATTCCTGCAGTTTTCACTGTAAAACCGAGTTGGAGCTAGTACCTCCCCATATATATGTATGGAGTGGAATTTGCAACTAAAAAGAAACTTTGTGTTCCCAACAAGCTAGGTGAAGAATGGCATTCACACACATTTATCTCTCAGAACAGAGCTTGTGGAGAGACTTTCGTTCATCTAACACAAAGGAAAAGGGTTGCAGGACAAACAATTACTCTGGTTTCTCAGTCTGTTTCATATAACCGGTTTGAAGTTCCTGCAGTTTTCACTGTAAAACCGATTTGGAGCTCGTAACTCCCCATATAAATGTATGGAGAGGAGTTTGCAACTGAAGAGAAACTTTGTGTTCCCAACAAGCTAGGTGAAGGACGGCTTTCACACACACTTATCTCTCAGAACAGAGCTTGTGGAGAGACGTTCGTTCATCTAGCACAAAGGAACGGTTTGCAGGAGAAACTTTTACTCTGGATTCTCAGTTTGTTTCCTAGTGCGGGTTTGAATTTCCAGCAGATTTCACTGTAAAACCGAGTTGGAGCTAGTAGTTCCCCATATATATGTATGGAGTGGAGGTTGCAACTGAAAAGATACTTTGTGTTCCCAACAAGTTAGATGAAATAAGGCTTACACACACACTTATGTCTCAGAAATGAGCATTTGGAGAGACGTTCGTTCATCTAGCACAAATGGAACGGGTTGCAGGTCAACCTTTTCTCAGGTTTCTCAATCTGTTTCCTAGTGCCGGTTTGAAGTTCCTGCAGTTTTTACTTTATTACCGAGTTGGAGCTAGAACCTCCCCATATATATGTTTGGAGTGGAGTTTGAAAATGAAAAGAATCTTTGGGTTCCCAACAAGCTAGGTGAAGAACGGCTTTCACACAAACAAATCTCTCAGAACTGAGCATGTGGAGAGACGTTCGTTCATCTAGCACAAAGGATCAGGTTGCAGGAGCAACATTTACTCTGGTTTCTCAGTCTGTTTCCTAGTACCGGTTTGAAGTTCCTGCAGTTTTCACTGTAAAACCGAGTTGGAGCTAGTACCTCCCCATATATATGTATGGAGTGGGGTTTGCAACTGAAAAGAAACTTTGTGTTCCCAACAAGCTTGGTGAAGAGGTGCTTACACTCTCACGTATCCCTCAGACCTGAGCATGTGGAGAGACTTTCGTTCATCTATCAAAAAGGGAACGGGTTGCAGAAGAAACCCTTACTCTGGTTTCTCAGTCTGTTTCCTAGTGCCGTTTAGAAATTGCTGCAGTGTTCACTGTAAAACCGATTTGGAGCTTCTAAATCCTCACATTTATGTACGGAGTGGAGTTTGCAACTGAAAATAAACTTTGTGTTCCCAATAAGATAAGTGAAGGACGGCATTCAAACACCCATATCTCTCTGAATTGAGCATGTGGAGAGACGTTCGTTCATCTAGCAAAAGGGGAACGGGTTGCAGGGGAAACTTTTACTCTGGTATCTCAGTGTGTTTCCTAGAGCCGGTTTGAAGTTCCTGCAGTTTTCTCTGTAAAACCGAGTTGGAGCTAGTACCTCCCATTATATATATATGGAATGGAATTTGCATCTGAAAAGGAACTTTGTGTTCCCAAAAAGCTAGGTGAAGGATGGCTTTCACACATACAGATCTCTCAGAACTGAGCATGTGGAGAGACATTCGTTCATCTAGTACAAAGAGAATGGTTTGCAGGAGGAAATTATGCTCTGGATTCTCAGTCTGTTTCCTTGTGCCGGTTTGAAGTTCCAGTAGATTTTACTGTAAAACCAATTTGGAACTAGTACCCCCCCATATGTATCTATGGATTGTAATTATAAACTAAAAGAAACTGTGTGTTCCCAACTAGCTAGGTGAAGGACGGCTTTCACACACATTTATTTCTCAGAACAGAGCATGTGGAGAGACGTTCGTTCATCTAGCAAAAAGGGAACGGGTTGCAGATGAAACTTTTCCTCAAGTTTCTCAGTCTGTTTCCTAGTGCCGGTTTGAAGTTCCGGCAGTTTTTACTGTTACACCGAGTTGGAGCTAGAACTTACCCATATATAAGTTTGGAGTGGAGTTTGCAACTGAAAAGGTACTTTGTGTTCCCAAAAAGCTAGGTGAAGTACGGCTTTCACACACAATTATATCTCACAACTGAGCATGTGGAGAGAAGTTCGTTAATCTAGCACAAATTGTATGGGTTGCAGGAGAAACTTTTACTCTGGTTTCTCACTCTATTTCCTAGTGCCGGTTTGAAGTTCCTGCATTTTTCACTGTAAAACCGATTTGGAGCTAGTACCTCCCCATATATATGTTTGGAGTGGATTTTGCAACTGAAAAGAATCATTGTGTTCCCAACAAGCTAGGTGAAGTACGGCTTTTACACACACTTTTCTCTCAGAACTGATCATGTGGCGAGACGTTCGTTCATCAAGCACAAAAGGAACGGGTTGCAGGTGCAACTTTTACTCAGGTTTCTCAGTCTGTTTCCTAGTGCCGGTTTGAAGTTCCTGCAGTTTTCACTGTAAAAACGAGTTGGAGCTTGTACCTCCCCATATATATGTTTGGAGTGGAGTTTACAAATGAAAAGAATCTTTGTATTCCCAACAAGCTAAGTGAAGGACGGCTTTCACACACACTTATCTCTCAGAACTGAGCATGTAGAGAGACGTTCGTTCATATAGCAGAAAGGGAACAGGTTGCAGGAGAAACTTTTACTGTGGTTTCTCACTCTTTTTCCTAGTGCCTTTTTGAATTTCCTGCAGTTTTCACTGTAAAACAGAGTTGGAGCTAGTACTTCCCCATATATATGTATGGTGTGGATTTTGCAACTGAAAACAAACTTTGTGTTCCCAACAATCTTGGTGAGGTGCGGCTTTCACTCACACATATCTCTCAGAAATGAGCATGTGGAGAAACATTCGAACATCTAGCATAAAGGGAACGGTTTGCAGGAGAAATTTTTCTATGGTACCTCAGTCTCTTTCCTAGGGCCGTTTTGAAGTTCCTGCAGTTTTCAGTGTAAAATAGAGATGGAGCTAGGACCTCCCCATATTTTGGTATGGATTGGAATTTGCAAAAGAAAAGAAACATTGTGTTCCCAACAAGCTACTTGAAGGACGGCTTTCACACAAAAATTACGCTCAGTAATGACCATCTGGAGAGACTTTCGTTCATCTAGCACACAGGAACGGGTTGCAGGAGCAACATTTACTCAGGATTCTCCATCTGTTTCCTAGTGCCAGTTTGATATTCCTGCAGTTATTATTGTAAAACCGAGTTGGATTTCTACCTCCCCATATATATGTTTGGAGTGGAGTTTGCAACTGAAAAGAATCTTTGTGTTCCCAACAAGCTAGTTGAAGGACGGCTTTCACACAAACTTACCTCTCAGAACTGAGCATGTGGAGAGACGTTCGTTCATCTAGCACAAAGGGAACGGTTTGCAGGAGGAACTATTACTCTGGTTTCTCACTCTGTTTCCTAGTGCCGGTTTGAAGTTCCTGCAGTTTTCACTGTAAAACCGAGTTGGAGCTAGTACCTCCCCATATATATTTATGGAGTGAGGTTTGCAGCTGAAAAGGAACTTTTGTTCCCAACACGCTAGTTGAAGGACGGCTTTCACACACACTTATCTCTCAGAATTGAGCATGTGTAGAGACATTCGTTCATCTAGCACCAAGGAACGCCTTGCAGGAGAAAATTTACTCTTGTTTCTCAGTCTGTTTCCTATTTCCGGTTTGAAGTTCCTGCCGTTATCACTGTAAAAAAAGTTGGAGCTAGTACCTACCCATATATATAATTGGAGTGGAGTTCGCATCTGAAAAGAAACTTTGTGTTCCCAACAAGCTAGGTGAAGGACGGCTTTCACACACACTAATCTCTCAGAACTGAGCATGTGGTGAGACGTTCGTTCATCTAGCACAAAGGGAAGGGGCTTCAGGAAAAACTTTTACTCTGGTTTCTCAGTCTGTTTCCTAGTGCCGGTTTAAAGTTCCTGCAGTTTTCACTGTAAAATCGATTTGGACCTAGAATATCCCCATGTAAATATATGGAGTGGAGTTTGGAACTAAAAAGAATCTTTTGTTCCTAGCAAGCTAGGTGATGTAAGGCTTTCACACACACTTATCTCTCAGAACTGAGCATGTGGACAGACTTTCGTTCATCTAGCACAATGGGAACGGGTTGCAGGAGAAATTATTAGTCTGGTTTCCTTGTCTGTTTCCTTGTGCCGGTTTGAAGTTCCAGTAGATTTCACTGTAAATCTGATTTGGAACTAGTACCCCCCCATATATATCTATGGATTGTAATTTTAAACTGAAAAGAATCTTTGTGTTCCCAACTAGCTAGGTGAAGGACGGCTTTCACACACATTTATCTCTCAGAATTGAGCATGTGGAGAGAATTTCAATCATGTAACACAAAGGGTACGTTTGGCAGTAGAAACTTTTATTCCGGTTTCTCACTCTGTTTCCTAGTGCCGGTTTGAAGTTCCGGCAGTTTTTATTCTAACACCGAGTTGGAGCGAAAACTTCCCCATTTATATGTTGGGAGTGGAGTTTGCATCTGAAAAGGTACTTTGTGTTCCCAACAACCTAGGTGAAGGACGGCTTTCACACACACATATCTCTCAGAACTGAGCATGTGTAGAGACGTTCGTTCATTTAGCACAATGGGAACGTGTTTCAGGAGAAACATTTACTCTGGTTTCTCAGTCTGTTTCCTGGTGCCGGTTTGAAATTCCTGCAGTTTTCACTGTAAAACCGAGTTGGAGCTAGTACCTCCCCATATATATGTATGGAGTGGATTTAGCAACTGAAAAGAAACTTTGTGTTCTGAACAAGCTAAGTGAAGGAAGGCATTCACACACACTTATTTCTCTGAATATTGCATGTGGAGAGACGTTCGTTCATCTAGCACAAAGGGAATGGGTTGCAGGAGAAACTTTTACTCTGGTTTCTCAGTCTGTTTCCTAGTGCCGGTTTGATGTTCCAGCAGTTTTCACTGTAAAACCGAGTTGTAAATTGTACCTCCCCGTATATTTTTATGTGTTGGAATTTTCAACTGAAAAGAAAATTTGGGTTCCCAATAAGCAAGGTGCAGGAAGGCTTTCACACACAATTTACTCTTAGAAATGAGCATGTGGTGGGACGTTCGTTCATCTAGCACAAAGGGAACGGGTTGCAGTGGAAGCTTTTAATCTGGTTTCTCAGTCTGTTTCCTAGTGCAGGTTTGAAATTCATGCAGATTTCACTGTAAAAACGAGTTGGAGCTTGTACCTCCCCATATATATGTATGGAGTGGAGTTTGCAACTGAAAAGAAAATTTGTGTTCCCAACATGCTAATTTAAGGACGGCTATCACACACAATTATCTCTCAGAACTGAGCATTTGGAGAGACTTTCTTTCATGAGGTACAAATGGAACGGGTTGCAGGAGAAACATTTACTCTTCTTTCTCAATCTGTTTCCTAGTGCCGGTTTGAAGTTCCTGCAATTTTGACTGTAAAATCGAGTTTGAGCTTGTACCTCCCCATATATATGTAGGAGTGGAGTTAGCAAATTAAAAGAAACTTTGTGTTCCGAACAAGCTAGTTGAAGGACAGCTTTCACACACACATATCTCTCAGAACTGAGCATGTGTAGAGACGTTCGTTAATTTAGCACAATGGGAACGTGTTTCAGGAGAAACATTTACTCTGGTTTCTCAGTCTGTTTCCTAGTGCCAGTTTGAAGTTCCTGCAGTTTTGAGTGTAAAACCGAGTTGGAGCTAGTACCTCCCCATATATATGTAAGGAGTGGAGTTAGCAACTGAAAAGAAACTTTGTGTTCTGAACAAGCTAAGTGAAGTACGGCTTTCACACACACTTATCTCTCAGAACTGAGCATTTGGAGAGATCTTCGTTCATCTAGCTCAAAGGGAACGGGTTGCAGGGGAAACTTTTACTATGGTTTCTCAGTCTTTTTCCTAGTGCCGGTTTGAATTTCCTGCAGTTTTCACTGTAATACCGAGTTGGAACTTGTACCTCCCCGTATACTTTTATGGGTTGGATTTTGCAACTGAAAAGAAACTTTGGGTTCCCAACAAGCTAGTTGCAGGATGGCTTTCACACACACTTAACTCTCAGAAATGAGCATGTGGATCGACGTTCATTCATCTAGCACAAATGGAACTTGTTGCAGGAGAAACATTTACTCTGGTTTCTCAGTCTGTTTCCTAGTGCCGGTTTGAAGTTCCTGCAGTTTTCACTGAATTACCGAGTTGGAGATTGTACCTCCCCATATATATGTTTGGAGTGGAGTTTGCAACTGAAAAGAATGTTTGTGTTCCCAACAAGCTAGGTGAAGGACGGCATTCCCACAAACAAAACTTTCAGAACTGAGCATGTGGAGAGACTTTCGTTCATCTAGCACAAAAGGATCGGGTGGCAGGTGCAACATTTACTCAGGATTCTCAGTCTGTTTCCTAGTGCCGGTTTGAAGTTCCTGCAGTTTTGACTGTAAAATCGAGTTTGAGCATGTACCTCCCCTTATATATGTATGGAGTGGAGTTTTCCACTGAAAAGAAAATTTGTGTTCCCAACAATTTATATGAAATAAGGCTTACACACACACTTATTTCTCAGAAATGAGCATGTGGAGAGACGTTCGTTCATCTAACACAAAAAGAACGGTTTGCAGGAAGAAAATATACTCTGGTTTCTCAGTCTGTTTCCTAGTGCCGGTTTGAAATTCATGCAGATTTCACTGTAAAAACGAGTTGGAGCTTGTACCTCCCCATATATATGTATGGAGTGGAGTTTGCAACTGAAAAGAAAATTTGTGTTCCCAACATGCTAATTTAAGGACGGCTATCACACACAATTATCTCTCAGAACTGAGCATTTGGAGAGACTTTCTTTCATGAGGTACAAATGGAACGGGTTGCAGGAGAAACATTTACTCTTCTTTCTCAATCTGTTTCCTAGTGCCGGTTTGAAGTTCCTGCAATTTTGACTGTAAAATCGAGTTTGAGCTTGTACCTCCCCATATATATGTAGGAGTGGAGTTAGCAAATTAAAAGAAACTTTGTGTTCCGAACAAGCTAGTTGAAGGACAGCTTTCACACACACATATCTCTCAGAACTGAGCATGTGTAGAGACGTTCGTTAATTTAGCACAATGGGAACGTGTTTCAGGAGAAACATTTACTCTGGTTTCTCAGTCTGTTTCCTAGTGCCAGTTTGAAGTTCCTGCAGTTTTGAGTGTAAAACCGAGTTGGAGCTAGTACCTCCCCATATATATGTAAGGAGTGGAGTTAGCAACTGAAAAGAAACTTTGTGTTCTGAACAAGCTAAGTGAAGGAAGGCATTCACACACACTTATTTCTCTGAATATTGCATGTGGAGAGACGTTCGTTCATCTAGCACAAAGGGAATGGGTTGCAGGAGAAACTTTTACTCTGGTTTCTCAGTCTGTTTCCTAGTGCCGGTTTGATGTTCCAGCAGTTTTCACTGTAAAACTGAGTTGTAAATTGTACCACTCCGTATATTTTTATGTGTTGGAATTTTCAACTGAAAAGAAAATTTGGGTTCCCAATAAGCAAGGTGCAGGAAGGCTTTCACACACAATTTACTCTTAGAAATGAGCATGTGGTGGGACGTTCGTTCATCTAGCACAAAGGGAACGGGTTGCAGTGGAAGCTTTTAATCTGGTTTCTCAGTCTGTTTCTTAGTGCAGGTTTGAAGTTCCTGCAGCTTTCACTTTAAAACCGAGTTGGGGCTGGAACCTCCCCATATATATGTATGGAGTGTAATTTGCAACTAAAAAGAAACTTTGTGTTCCCAACAAGCTAGGTGAAGGACGGCTTTCACACACACTTATCTCTCAGAACAGAGCTTGTGGAGAGACGTTCGTTCATCTAGCACAAAGGAACGGCTTGCAGGAGAAACTTTTACTCTGGATTCTCAGTTTGTTTCCTAGTGCGGGTTTGAATTTCCAGCAGATTTCACTGTAAAACCGAGTTGGAGCTAGTAGTTCCCCATATATATGTATGGAGTGGAGGTTGCAACTGAAATGATACTTTGTGTTCCCAACAAGTTAGATGAAATAAGGCTTACACACACACTTATGTCTCAGAAATGAGCATTTGGAGAGACGTTCGTTCATCTAGCACAAATGGAACGGGTTGCAGGTCAACCTTTTCTCAGGTTTCTCAATCTGTTTCCTAGTGCCGGTTTGAAGTTCCTGCAGTTTTTAATTTATTACCGAGTTGGAGCTAGAACCTCCCCATATATATGTTTGGAGTGGAGTTTGAAAATGAAAAGAATCTTTGTGTTCCCAACAAGCTAGGTGAAGAACGCCTTTCACACAAACAAAACTCTCAGAACTGAGCATGTGGAGGGACGTTCGTTCATCTAGCACAAAGGATCAGGTTGCAGGAGCAACATTTACTCTGGTTTCTCAGTCTGTTTCCTAGTACCGGTTTGAAGTTCCTGCAGTTTTCACTGTAAAACCGAGTTGGAGCTAGTACCTCCCCATATATATGTATGGAGTGGAGTTTGCAACTGAAAAGAAACTTTGTGTTCCCAACAAGCTTGGTGAAGAGGTGCTTACACTCTCACGTATCCCTCAGACCTGAGCATGTGGAGAGACTTTCGTTCATCTATCAAAAAGGGAACGGGTTGCAGAAGAAACCCTTACTCTGGTTTCTCAGTCTGTTTCCTAGTGCCGTGTAGAAATTGCTGCAGTGTTCACTGTAAAACCGATTTGGAGCTTCTAAATCCTCACATTTATGTACGGAGTGGAGTTTGCAACTGAAAATAAACTTTGTGTTCCCAATAAGATAAGTGAAGGACGGCATTCAAACACCCATTTCTCTCTGAATTGAGCATGTGGAGAGACGTTCGTTCATCTAGCAAAAGGGGAACGGGTTGCAGGGGAAACTTTTACTCTGGTATCTCAGTGTGTTTCCTAGAGCCGGTTTGAAGTTCCTGCAGTTTTCTCTGTAAAACCGAGTTGGAGCTAGTACCTCCCATTATATATATATGGAATGGAATTTGCATCTGAAAAGGAACTTTGTGTTCCCAAAAAGCTAGGTGAAGGACGGCTTTCACACATACAGATCTCTCAGAACTGAGCATGTGGAGAGACATTCGTTCATCTAGTACAAAGAGAATGGTTTGCAGGAGGAAATTATGCTCTGGATTCTCAGTCTGTTTCCTTGTGCCGGTTTGAAGTTCCAGTAGATTTTACTGTAAAACCAATTTGGAACTAGTACCCCCCCATATGTATCTATGGATTGTAATTATAAACTAAAAGAAACTGTGTGTTCCCAACTAGCTAGGTGAAGGACGGCTTTCACACACATTTATTTCTCAGAACAGAGCATGTGGAGAGACGTTCTTTCATCTAGCAAAAAGGGAACGGGTTGCAGATGAAACTTTTCCTCAAGTTTCTCAGTCTGTTTCCTAGTGCCGGTTTGAAGTTCCGGCAGTTTTTACTGTTACACCGAGTTGGAGCTAGAACTTACCCATATATAAGTTTGGAGTGGAGTTTGCAACTGAAAAGGTACTTTGTGTTCCCAAAAAGCTAGGTGAAGTACGGCTTTCACACACAATTATATCTCACAACTGAGCATGTGGAGAGACGTTCGTTAATCTAGCACAAATTGTATGGGTTGCAGGAGAAACTTTTACTCTGGTTTCTCACTCTATTTCCTAGTGCCGGTTTGAAGTTCCTGCATTTTTCACTGTAAAACCGATTTGGAGCTAGTACCTCCCCATATATATGTTTGGAGTGGATTTTGCAACTGAAAAGAATCATTGTGTTCCCAACAAGCTAGGTGAAGTACGGCTTTTACACACACTTTTCTCTCAGAACTGATCATGTGGCGAGACGTTCGTTCATCAAGCACAAAAGGAACGGGTTGCAGGTGCAACTTTTACTCAGGTTTCTCAGTCTGTTTCCTAGTGCCGGTTTGAAGTTCCTGCAGTTTTCACTGTAAAAACGAGTTGGAGCTTGTACCTCCCCATATATATGTTTGGAGTGGAGTTTACAAATGAAAAGAATCTTTGTATTCCCAACAAGCTAAGTGAAGGACGGCTTTCACACACACTTATCTCTCAGAACTGAGCATGTAGAGAGACGTTCGTTCATATAGCAGAAAGGGGACAGGTTGCAGGAGAAACTTTTACTGTGGTTTCTCACTCTTTTTCCTAGTGCCTTTTTGAATTTCCTGCAGTTTTCACTGTAAAACCGAGTTGGAGCTAGTACTTCCCCATATATATGTATGGTGTGGATTTTGCAACTGAAAACAAACTTTGTGTTCCCAACAATCTTGGTGAGGTGCGGCTTTCACTCACACATATCTCTCAGAAATGAGCATGTGGAGAAACATTCGA
The DNA here is from genome assembly GCF_036321535.1 of Camelus dromedarius. Classification (NCBI taxonomy): domain Eukaryota; kingdom Metazoa; phylum Chordata; class Mammalia; order Artiodactyla; family Camelidae; genus Camelus; species Camelus dromedarius. Next base: position 2,886,325 of record NW_026989847.1, on the reverse strand, counting down.
ACATCTAGCATAAAGGGAACGGTTTGCAGGAGAAATTTTTCTATGGTATCTCAGTCTCTTTCCTAGGGCCGTTTTGAAGTTCCTGCAGTTTTCAGTGTAAAATAGAGATGGAGCTAGGACCTCCCCATATTTTGGTATGGATTGGAATTTGCAAAAGAAAAGAAACATTGTGTTCCCAACAAGCTACTTGAAGGACGGCTTTCACACAAAAATTACGCTCAGTAATGACCATCTGGAGAGACTTTCGTTCATCTAGCACACAGGAACGGGTTGCAGGAGCAACATTTACTCAGGATTCTCCATCTGTTTCCTAGTGCCAGTTTGATATTCCTGCAGTTATTATTGTAAAACCGAGTTGGATTTGTACCTCCCCATATATATGTTTGGAGTGGAGTTTGCAACTGAAAAGAATCTTTGTGTTCCCAACAAGCTAGTTGAAGGACGGCTTTCACACAAACTTACCTCTCAGAACTGAGCATGTGGAGAGACGTTCGTTCATCTAGCACAAAGGGAACGGTTTGCAGGAGGAACTATTACTCTGGTTTCTCACTCTGTTTCCTAGTGCCGGTTTGAAGTTCCTGCAGTTTTCACTGTAAAACCGAGTTGGAGCTAGTACCTCCCCATATATATTTATGGAGTGAGGTTTGCAGCTGAAAAGAAACTTTGTGTTCCCAACAAGCTAGGTGAAGGACGGCTTTCACACACACTAATCTCTCAGAACTGAGCATGTGGTGAGACGTTCGTTCATCTAGCACAAAGGGAAGGGGCTTCAGGAAAAACTTTTACTCTGGTTTCTCAGTCTGTTTCCTAGTGCCGGTTTAAAGTTCCTGCAGTTTTCACTGTAAAATCGATTTGGACCTAGAATATCCCCATGTAAATATATGGAGTGGAGTTTGGAACTAAAAAGAATCTTTTGTTCCTAGCAAGCTAGGTGATGTAAGGCTTTCACACACACTTATCTCTCAGAACTGAGCATGTGGACAGACTTTCGTTCATCTAGCACAATGGGAACGGGTTGCAGGAGAAACTATTAGTCTGGTTTCCTTGTCTGTTTCCTTGTGCCGGTTTGAAGTTCCAGTAGATTTCACTGTAAAACTGATTTGGAACTAGTACCCCCCCATATATATCTATGGATTGTAATTTTAAACTGAAAAGAATCTTTGTGTTCCCAACTAGCTAGGTGAAGGACGGCTTTCACACACATTTATCTCTCAGAATTGAGCATGTGGAGAGAATTTCAATCATGTAACACAAAGGGTACGTTTGGCAGTAGAAACTTTTATTCCGGTTTCTCACTCTGTTTCCTAGTGCCGGTTTGAAGTTCCGGCAGTTTTTATTCTAACACCGAGTTGGAGCGAAAACTTCCCCATTTATATGTTGGGAGTGGAGTTTGCATCTGAAAAGGTACTTTGTGTTCCCAACAACCTAGGTGAAGGACGGCTTTCACACACAGTTATCCCTCAGAACTGAGCATGTGGAGAGACATTCGTTCATCTAGCACAAAGGGAACGGGTTGCAGTTGAAACTTTTAATCAGGTATCTCAGTCTGTTTCCTAGTGCCGGTTTGAAGTTCCTGCAGTTTTCACTGTAACAGCGTGTTGGAGATAGTACCTCCCCATATATATGTATGGTGTGGGGTTTGCAATTGAAAAGACACTTTGTGTTCCCAACAAGCTATCTGAAGGATTGCATAAACACACACATATCTCTCAGAACTGAGCATGTGGAGAGAATTTCGTTCATCGAGCACCAAGGAAATGGTTGCCGGAGAAACTTGTACTCTTGTTTCTCAGACTGTTTCCTAGTTCCTGTTTGAAGTTCCTGCCGTTTTCACTGTAAAAACAAGTTGGAGCTATTACCTCCCCATATATAAGTATGGAGTGGAGTTAGCCACTGAAAAGAAACTTTGTGTTCCCAACAAGCTAGGTGAAGGACGGCTTTCACACACACTAATCTTTCAGAACTGAGCATGTGGAAAGACGTTCGTTCATCTAGCACAATGGGAACGGGTTGCAGGTGCAACTTTTTCTCAGGTTTCTCAGTCTGTTTCCTAGTGCCGGTTTGAAGTTCCTGTAGTTTTCACTGTAAATCCGAATTGGAGCTACTACCCCCCATATATATGTATGGAGTGGAGTTTGCAACTGAAAAGAAATTTTGTGTTCCCAACAAACTAGGTGAAGGAACTGCTTTCACACACACTTATTTCTCAAAACAGAGCATGTGGAAAAACTTTCATTCATCTACAACAAATGGAACGGGTTGCAGGAGAATCTTTCACTCTGGTTACTCAGTGTGTTTCCTATTACCGGTATGAAGTTCCTGCAGTTTTCACTGTAAAACGGATTTGGAGCTATTGCCTCCCCATATATATGTATGGAGTGGATTTTGCAACTGAAAAGAAACTTTGTGTTCCCAACAAGCTTGGTGAAGTGGGGCTTACACTGTCACGTATCCCTCAGACCTGAGCATGTGGAGAGACTTTCGTTCATCTAGCAAAAAGGGAACGAGTTGCAGAAGAAACCCTTACTCTGGTTTCTCAGTCTGTTTCCTAGTGCCGTTTAAAATTGCTGCAGTTTCCACTGTAAAACCGATTTGGAGCTTCTAAATCCTCATATTTATGTACGGAGTGGCGTTTGCAACTGAAAATAAACTTTGTGTTCCCAATAAGATAAGTGAAGGACGGCATTCAAACACCCATATCTCTCTGAATTGAGCATGTGGAGAGACGTTCGTTCATCTAGCAAAAGGGGAACGGGTTGCAGGAGAAACTCTTACTCTGGTATCTCAGTGTGTTTCCTAGTGCTGGTTTGAAGTTCCTGCAGTTTTCACAGTAAAACCGAGTGGGAGCTTGTACCACCCCATATATATGTATGGAGTGGAGTTTGCAACTGAAAAGAAAATTTGTGTTCCCAACATGCTAATTTAAGGACGGCTATCACACACAATTATCTCTCAGAACTGAGCATTTGGAGAGACTTTCTTTCATGTGGTACAAATGGAACGGGTTGCAGGAGAAACATTTACTCTTCTTTCTCAATCTGTTTCCTAGTGCCGGTTTGAAGTTCCTGCAGTTTTGACTGTAAAATCGAGTTTGAGCTTGTACCTCCCCATATATATGTAGGAGTGGAGTTAGCAACTTAAAAGAAACTTTGTGTTCCGAACAAGCTAGTTGAAGGACAGCTTTCACACACACATATCTCTCAGAACTGAGCATGTGTAGAGACGTTCGTTCATTTAGCACAATGGGAACGTGTTTCAGGAGAAACATTTACTCTGGTTTCTCAGTCTGTTTCCTAGTGCCGGTTTAAAGTTCCTGCAGTTTTGACTGTAAAACCGAGTTGGAGCTAGTACCTCCCCATATATATGTAAGGAGTGGAGTTAGCAACTGAAAAGAAACTTTGTGTTCTGAACAAGCTAAGTGAAGGAAGGCATTCACACACACTTATTTCTCTGAATATTGCATGTGGAGAGACGTTCGTTCATCTAGCACAAAGGGAATGGGTTGCAGGAGAAACTTTTACTCTGGTTTCTCAGTCTGTTTCCTAGTGCCGGTTTGATGTTCCAGCAGTTTTCACTGTAAAACCGAGTTGTAAATTGTACCTCCCCGTATATTTTTATGTGTTGGAATTTTCAACTGAAAAGAAAATTTGGGTTCCCAATAAGCAAGGTGCAGGAAGGCTTTCACACACAATTTACTCTTAGAAATGAGCATGTGGTGGGACGTTCGTTCATCTAGCACAAAGGGAACGGGTTGCAGTGGAAGCTTTTAATCTGGTTTCTCAGTCTGTTTCCTAGTGCAGGTTTGAAGTTCCTGCAGCTTTCACTTTAAAACCGAGTTGGGGATGGAACCTCCCCATATATATGTATGGAGTGGAATTTGCAACTAAAAAGAAACTTTGTGTTCCCAACAAGCTAGGTGAAGAATGGCATTCACACCCATTTATCTCTCAGAACAGAGCTTGTGGAGAGACTTTCGTTCATCTAACACAAAGGAAAAGGGTTGCAGGACAAACAATTACTCTGGTTTCTCAGTCTTTTTCATATAACCGGTTTGAAGTTCCTGCAGTTTTCACTGTAAAACCGAGTTGGAGCTCGTAACTCCCCATATAAATGTATGGAGAGGAGTTTGCAACTGAAGAGAAACTTTGTGTTCCCAACAAGCTAGGTGAAGGACGGCTTTCACACACACTTATCTCTCAGAACAGAGCTTGTGGAGAGACGTTCGTTCATCTAGCACAAAGGAACGGTTTGCAGGAGAAACTTTTACTCTGGATTCTCAGTTTGTTTCCTAGTGCGGGTTTGAATTTCCAGCAGATTTCACTGTAAAACCGAGTTGGAGCTAGTAGTTCCCCATATATATGTATGGAGTGGAGGTTGCAACTGAAAAGATACTTTGTGTTCCCAACAAGTTAGATGAAATAAGGCTTACACACACACTTATGTCTCAGAAATGAGCATTTGGAGAGACGTTCGTTCATCTAGCACAAATGGAACGGGTTGCAGGTCAACCTTTTCTCAGGTTTCTCAATCTGTTTCCTAGTGCCGGTTTGAAGTTCCTGCAGTTTTTACTTTATTACCGAGTTGGAGCTAGAGCCTCCCCATATATATGTTTGGAGTAGAGTTTGAAAATGAAAAGAATCTTTGTGTTCCCAACAAGCTAGGTGAAGAACGGCTTTCACACAAACAAAACTCTCAGAACTGAGCATGTGGAGAGACGTTCGTTCATCTAGCACAAAGGATCAGGTTGCAGGAGCAACATTTACTCTGGTTTCTCAGTCTGTTTCCTAGTACCGGTTTGAAGTTCCTGCAGTTTTCACTGTAAAACCGAGTTGGAGCTAGTACTTCCCCATATATATGTATGGAGTGGAGTTTGCAACTGAAAAGAAACTTTGTGTTCCCAACAAGCTTGGTGAAGAGGTGCTTACACTCTCACGTATCCCTCAGACCTGAGCATGTGGAGAGACTTTCGTTCATCTATCAAAAAGGGAACGGGTTGCAGAAGAAACCCTTACTCTGGTTTCTCAGTCTGTTTCCTAGTGCCGTGTAGAAATTGCTGCAGTGTTCACTGTAAAACCGATTTGGAGCTTCTAAATCCTCACATTTATGTACGGAGTGGAGTTTGCAACTGAAAATAAACTTTGTGTTCCCAATAAGATAAGTGAAGGACGGCATTCAAACACCCATTTCTCTCTGAATTGAGCATGTGGAGAGACGTTCGTTCATCTAGCAAAAGGGGAACGGGTTGCAGGGGAAACTTTTACTCTGGTATCTCAGTGTGTTTCCTAGAGCCGGTTTGAAGTTCCTGCAGTTTTCTCTGTAAAACCGAGTTGGAGCTAGTACCTCCCATTATATATATATGGAATGGAATTTGCATCTGAAAAGGAACTTTGTGTTCCCAAAAAGCTAGGTGAAGGACGGCTTTCACACATACAGATCTCTCAGAACTGAGCATGTGGAGAGACATTCGTTCATCTAGTACAAAGAGAATGGTTTGCAGGAGGAAATTATGCTCTGGATTCTCAGTCTGTTTCCTTGTGCCGGTTTGAAGTTCCAGTAGATTTTACTGTAAAACCAATTTGGAACTAGTACCCCCCCATATGTATCTATGGATTGTAATTATAAACTAAAAGAAACTGTGTGTTCCCAACTAGCTAGGTGAAGGACGGCTTTCACACACATTTATTTCTCAGAACAGAGCATGTGGAGAGACGTTCGTTCATCTAGCAAAAAGGGAACGGGTTGCAGATGAAACTTTTCCTCAAGTTTCTCAGTCTGTTTCCTAGTGCCGGTTTGAAGTTCCGGCAGTTTTTACTGTTACACCGAGTTGGAGCTAGAACTTACCCATATATAAGTTTGGAGTGGAGTTTGCAACTGAAAAGGTACTTTGTGTTCCCAAAAAGCTAGGTGAAGTACGGCTTTCACACACAATTATATCTCACAACTGAGCATGTGGAGAGACGTTCGTTAATCTAGCACAAATTGTATGGGTTGCAGGAGAAACTTTTACTCTGGTTTCTCACTCTATTTCCTAGTGCCGGTTTGAAGTTCCTGCATTTTTCACTGTAAAACCGATTTGGAGCTAGTACCTCCCCATATATATGTTTGGAGTGGATTTTGCAACTGAAAAGAATCATTGTGTTCCCAAAAAGCTAGGTGAAGTACGGCTTTTACACACACTTTTCTCTCAGAACTGATCATGTGGCGAGACGTTCGTTCATCAAGCACAAAAGGAACGGGTTGCAGGTGCAACTTTTACTCAGGTTTCTCAGTCTGTTTCCTAGTGCCGGTTTGAAGTTCCTGCAGTTTTCACTGTAAAAACGAGTTGGAGCTTGTACCTCCCCATATATATGTTTGGAGTGGAGTTTACAAATGAAAAGAATCTTTGTATTCCCAACAAGCTAAGTGAAGGACGGCTTTCACACACACTTATCTCTCAGAACTGAGCATGTAGAGAGACGTTCGTTCATATAGCAGAAAGGGAACAGGTTGCAGGAGAAACTTTTACTGTGGTTTCTCACTCTTTTTCCTAGTGCCTTTTTGAATTTCCTGCAGTTTTCACTGTAAAACAGAGTTGGAGCTAGTACTTCCCCATATATATGTATGGTGTGGATTTTGCAACTGAAAACAAACTTTGTGTTCCCAACAATCTTGGTGAGGTGCGGCTTTCACTCACACATATCTCTCAGAAATGAGCATGTGGAGAAACATTCGAACATCTAGCATAAAGGGAACGGTTTGCAGGAGAAATTTTTCTATGGTATCTCAGTCTCTTTCCTAGGGCCGTTTTGAAGTTCCTGCAGATTTCAGTGTAAAATAGAGATGGAGCTAGGACCTCCCCATATTTTGGTATGGATTGGAATTTGCAAAAGAAAAGAAACATTGTGTTCCCAACAAGCTACTTGAAGGACGGCTTTCACACAAAAATTACGCTCAGTAATGACCATCTGGAGAGACTTTCGTTCATCTAGCACACAGGAACGGGTTGCAGGAGCAACATTTACTCAGGATTCCCCATCTGTTTCCTAGTGCCAGTTTGATATTTCTGCAGTTATTATTGTAAAACCGAGTTGGATTTGTACCACCCCATATATATGTTTGGAGTGGAGTTTGCAACTGAAAAGAATCTTTGTGTTCCCAACAAGCTAGTTGAAGGACGGCTTTCACACAAACTTACCTCTCAGAACTGAGCATGTGGAGAGACGTTCGTTCATCTAGCACAAAGGGAACGGTTTGCAGGAGGAACTATTACTCTGGTTTCTCACTCTGTTTCCTAGTGCCGGTTTGAAGTTCCTGCAGTTTTCACTGTAAAACCGAGTTGGAGCTAGTACCTCCCCATATATATTTATGGAGTGAGGTTTGCAGCTGAAAAGGAACTTTTGTTCCCAACACGCTAGTTGAAGGACGGCTTTCACACACACTTATCTCTCAGAATTGAGCATGTGTAGAGACATTCGTTCATCTAGCACCAAGGAACGCCTTGCAGGAGAAAATTTACTCTTGTTTCTCAGTCTGTTTCCTATTTCTGGTTTGAAGTTCCTGCCGTTATCACTGTAAAAAAAGTTGGAGCTAGTACCTACCCATATATATAATTGGAGTGGAGTTCGCATCTGAAAAGAAACTTTGTGTTCCCAACAAGCTAGATGAAGGACGGCTTTCACACACACTTATCTCTCAGAACTGAGCATGTGGAGATTCGTTCGTTCATCTAGCACAAACGGAACTGGTTGCAGGAGAAACTATTTCTCTGGTTTCTCACTCTGTTTCCTAGTGCCGTTTTGATTTTCCTGCAATTTTCACTATTAAACCGAGTTGGAGCTAGTACCTCCCCATATATATGTACGGTGTGGTGTTTGCATCTGAAAAGAAACTTTGTGTTTCCAACAAGTTAGGTGAAGTACGGCTTTCACACACAATTATCTCTCAGAATTGAGCATGTGGAGAGACTTTCGTTCATCTAACACAAAGGGTACGGGTGGCAGGGGAAACTTTTACTCCGGTTTCTCACTCTGTTTCCTAGTGCCGGTTTGAAGTTCCTGCAGATTTCACTGTAAAACACAGTTGGAGCTAGTACCATCCCATATATATGTTTGGAGTGGAGTTTGGAACTAAAAAGAATCTTTGTGTTCCTAGCAAGCTAGGTGAAGTAAGGCTTTCACACACACTTATCTCTCAGAGCTGAGCATGTGGAGAGATTTTCGTTCATCTAACACAAATGGAACGGGTTGCAGGAGAAACTTGTATTCTTGTTTCTCAGTCTGTTTCCTAGTTCCTGTTTGAAGTTCCTGCCTTTTTCACTGTAAAAACAAGTTGGAGCTATTACCTCCCCAAATATATGTTTGGAGTGGAGTTAGCTACTGAAAAGAAACTTTGTTTTCCCAACAAGCTAGGTGAAGGACGGCTTTCACACACACTAATCTCTCAGAACTGAGCATGTGGTGAGACGTTCGTTCATCTAGCACAAAGGGAAGGGGCTTCAGGAAAAACTTTTACTCTGGTTTCTCAGTCTGTTTCCTAGTGCCGGTTTAAAGTTCCTGCAGTTTTCACTGTAAAATCGATTTGGACCTAGAATATCCCCATGTAAATATATGGAGTGGAGTTTGGAACTAAAAAGAATCTTTTGTTCCTAGCAAGCTAGGTGATGTAAGGCTTTCACACACACTTATCTCTCAGAACTGAGCATGTGGACAGACTTTCGTTCATCTAGCACAATGGGAACGGGTTGCAGGAGAAACTATTAGTCTGGTTTCCTTGTCTGTTTCCTTGTGCCGGTTTGAAGTTCCAGTAGATTTCACTGTAAAACTGATTTGGAACTAGTACCCCCCCATATATATCTACGGATTGTAATTTTAAACTGAAAAGAATCTTTGTGTTCCCAACTAGCTAGGTGAAGGACGGCTTTCACACACATTTATCTCTCAGAATTGAGCATGTGGAGAGAATTTCAATCATGTAACACAAAGGGTAAGTTTGGCAGTAGAAACTTTTATTCCAGTTTCTCACTCTGTTTCCTAGTGCCGGTATGAAGTTCCGGCAGTTTTTATTCTAACACCGAGTTGGAGCGAGAACTTCCCCATTTATATGTTGGGAGTGGAGTTTGCATCTGAAAAGGTACTTTGTGTTCCCAACAACCTAGGTGAAGGACGGCTTTCACACACAGTTATCCCTCAGAACTGAGCATGTGGAGAGACATTCGTTCATCTAGCACAAAGGGAACGGGTTGCAGTTGAAACTTTTAATCAGGAATCTCAGTCTGTTTCCTAGTGCCGGTTTGAAGTTCCTGCAGTTTTCACTGTAACAGCGTGTTGGAGATAGTACCTCCCCATATATATGTATGGTGTGGGGTTTGCAATTGAAAAGACACTTTGTGTTCCCAACAAGCTATCTGAAGGATTGCATAAACACACACATATCTCTCAGAACTGAGCATGTGGAGAGAATTTCGTTCATCGAGCACCAAGGAAATGGTTGCCGGAGAAACTTGTACTCTTGTTTCTCAGACTGTTTCCTAGTTCCTGTTTGAAGTTCCTGCCGTTTTCACTGTAAAAACAAGTTGGAGCTATTACCTCCCCATATATAAGTATGGAGTGGAGTTAGCCACTGAAAAGAAACTTTGTGTTCCCAACAAGCTAGGTGAAGGACGGCTTTCACACACACTAATCTTTCAGAACTGAGCATGTGGAAAGACGTTCGTTCATCTAGCACAATGGGAACGGGTTGCAGGTGCAACTTTTTCTCAGGTTTCTCAGTCTGTTTCCTAGTGCCGGGTTGAAGTTCCTGCAGTTTTCACTGTAAATCCGAATTGGAGCTAGTACCTCCCCATATATATGTATGGAGTGGAGTTTGCAACTGAAAAGAAATTTTGTGTTCCCAACAAACTAGGTGAAGGAACTGCTTTCACACACACTTATTTCTCAAAACAGAGCATGTGGAAAAACTTTCATTCATCTACAACAAATGGAACGGGTTGCAGGAGAATCTTTCACTCTGGTTACTCAGTGTGTTTCCTAGTACCGGTATGAAGTTCCTGCAGTTTTCACTGTAAAACGGATTTGGAGCTATTGCCTCCCCATATATATGTATGGAGTGGATTTTGCAACTGAAAAGAAACTTTGTGTTCCCAACAAGCTTGGTGAAGTGGGGCTTACACTGTCACGTATCCCTCAGACCTGAGCATGTGGAGAGACTTTCGTTCATCTAGCAAAAAGGGAACGAGTTGCAGAAGAAACCCTTACTCTGGTTTCTCAGTCTGTTTCCTAGTGCCGTTTAAAATTGCTGCAGTTTCCACTGTAAAACCGATTTGGAGCTTCTAAATCCTCATATTTATGTACGGAGTGGCGTTTGCAACTGAAAATAAACTTTGTGTTCCCAATAAGATAAGTGAAGGACGGCATTCAAACACCCATATCTCTCTGAATTGAGCATGTGGAGAGACGTTCGTTCATCTAGCAAAAGGGGAATGGGTTGCAGGAGAAACTCTTACTCTGGTATCTCAGTGTGTTTCCTAGTGCTGGTTTGAAGTTCCTGCAGTTTTCACAGTAAAACCGAGTGGGAGCTTGTACCACCCCATATATATGAATGGAGTGGAGTTTGCAACTGAAAAGAAACTTTGTGTTCCCAACAAGCTAAGTGAAGTACGGCTTTCACACACACTTATCTCTCAGAACTGAGCATTTGGAGAGATCTTCGTTCATCTAGCACAAAGGGAACGGGTTGCAGGGGAAACTTTTACTATGGTTTCTCAGGCTTTTTCCTAGTGCCGGTTTGAATTTCCTGCAGTTTTCACTGTAATACCGAGTTGGAACTTGTACCTCCCCGTATACTTTTATGGGTTGGATTTTGCAACTGAAAAGAAACTTTGGGTTCCCAACAATCTAGTTGCAGGATGGCTTTCACACACACTTAACTCTCAGAAATGAGCATGTGGATCGACGTTCATTCATCTAGCACAAATGGAACTTGTTGCAGGAGAAACATTTACTCTGGTTTCTCAGTCTGTTTCCTAGTGCCGGTTTGAAGTTCCTGCAGTTTTCACTGAATTACCGAGTTGGAGATTGTACCTCCCCATATATATGTTTGGAGTGGAGTTTGCAACTGAAATAAACTTTGTGTTCCCAATAAGATAAGTGAAGGACGGCATTCAAACACCCATATCTCTCTGAATTGAGCATGTGGAGAGACGTTCATTCATCTAACAAAAGGGGAACGGGTTGCAGGGGAAACTATTACTCTGGTATCTCAGTGTGTTTCCTAGAGCCGGTTTGAAGTTCCTGCAGTTTTCTCTGTAAAACCGAGTTGGAGCTAGTACCTCCCATTATATATATATGGAATGGAATTTGCATCTGAAAAGGAACTTTGTGTTCCCAAAAAGCTAGGTGAAGGATGGCTTTCACACATACAGATCTCTCAGAACTGAGCATGTGGAGAGACATTCGTTCATCTAGTACAAAGAGAATGGTTTGCAGGAGGAAATTATGCTCTGGATTCTCAGTCTGTTTCCTTGTGCCGGTTTGAAGTTCCAGTAGATTTTACTGTAAAACCAATTTGGAACTAGTACCCCCCCATATGTATCTATGGATTGTAATTATAAACTAAAAGAAACTGTGTGTTCCCAACTAGCTAGGTGAAGGACGGCTTTCACACACATTTATTTCTCAGAACAGAGCATGTGGAGAGACGTTCGTTCATCTAGCAAAAAGGGAACGGGTTGCAGATGAAACTTTTCCTCAAGTTTCTCAGTCTGTTTCCTAGTGCCGGTTTGAAGTTCCGGCAGTTTTTACTGTTACACCGAGTTGGAGCTAGAACTTACCCATATATAAGTTTGGAGTGGAGTTTGCAACTGAAAAGGTACTTTGTGTTCCCAAAAAGCTAGGTGAAGTACGGCTTTCACACACAATTATATCTCACAACTGAGCATGTGGAGAGACGTTCGTTAATCTAGCACAAATTGTATGGGTTGCAGGAGAAACTTTTACTCTGGTTTCTCACTCTATTCCCTAGTGCCGGTTTGAAGTTCCTGCATTTTTCACTGTAAAACCGATTTGGAGCTAGTACCTCCCCATATTTTGGTATGGATTGGAATTTGCAAAAGAAAAGAAACATTGTGTTCCCAACAAGCTACTTGAAGGACGGCTTTCACACAAAAATTACGCTCAGTAATGACCATCTGGAGAGACTTTCGTTCATCTAGCACACAGGAACGGGTTGCAGTAGCAACATTTACTCAGGATTCTCCATCTGTTTCCTAGTGCCAGTTTGATATTCCTGCAGTTATTATTGTAAAACCAGTTGGATTTGTACCTCCCCATATATATGTTTGAAGTGGAGTTTGCAACTGAAAAGAATCTTTGTGTTCCCAACAAGCTAGTTGAAGGACGGCTTTCACACAAACTTACCTCTCAGAACTGAGCATGTGGAGAGACTTTCGTTCATCTAGCACAAAGGGAACGGTTTGCAGGAGGAACTATTACTCTGGTTTCTCACTCTGTTTCCTAGTGCCGGTTTGAAGTTCCTGCAGTTTTCACTGTAAAACCGAGTTGGAGCTAGTACCTCCCCATATATATTTATGGAGTGAGGTTTGCAGCTGAAAAGGAACTTTTGTTCCCAACACGCTAGTTGAAGGACGGCTTTCACACACACTTATCTCTCAGAATTGAGCATGTGTAGAGACATTCGTTCATCTAGCACCAAGGAACGCCTTGCAGGAGAAAATTTACTCTTGTTTCTCAGTCTGTTTCCTATTTCCGGTTTGAAGTTCCTGCCGTTATCACTGTAAAAAAAAGTTGGAGCTAGTACCTACCCATATATATACTTGGAGTGGAGTTCGCATCTGAAAAGAAACTTTGTGTTCCCAACAAGCTAGATGAAGGACGGCTTTCACACACACTTATCTCTCAGAACTGAGCATGTGGAGATTCGTTCGTTCATCTAGCACAAACGGAACTGGTTGCAGGAGAAACTATTTCTCTGGTTTCTCACTCTGTTTCCTAGTGCCGTTTTGAATTTCCTGCAATTTTCACTATTAAACCGAGTTGGAGCTAGTATCTCCCCATGTATATGTACGGTGTGGTGTTTGCATCTGAAAAGAAACTTTGTGTTTCCAACAAGTTAGGTGAAGTACGGCTTTCACACACAATTATCTCTCAGAATTGAGCATGTGGAGAGACTTTCGTTCATCTAACACAAAGGGTACGGGTGGCAGGGGAAACTTTTACTCCGGTTTCTCACTCTGTTTCCTAGTGCCGGTTTGAAGTTCCTGCAGATTTCACTGTAAAACACAGTTGGAGCTAGTACCATCCCATATATATGTTTGGAGTGGAGTTTGGAACTAAAAAGAATCTTTGTGTTCCTAGCAAGCTAGGTGAAGTAAGGCTTTCACACACACTTATCTCTCAGAGCTGAGCATGTGGAGAGATTTTCGTTCATCTAACACAAATGGAACGGGTTGCAGGAGAAACTTGTATTCTTGTTTCTCAGTCTGTTTCCTAGTTCCTGTTTGAAGTTCCTGCCTTTTTCACTGTAAAATCAAGTTGGAGCTATTACCTCCCCAAATATATGTTTGGAGTGGAGTTAGCTACTGAAAAGAAACTTTGTGTTCCCAACAAGCTAGGTGAAGGACGGCTTTAACACACACTAATCTCTCAGAACTGAGCATGTGGTGAGACGTTCGTTCATCTAGCACAAAGGGAAGGGGCTTCAGGAAAAACTTTTACTCTGGTTTCTCAGTCTGTTTCCTAGTGCCGGTTTAAAGTTCCTGCAGTTTTCACTGTAAAATCGATTTGGACCTAGAATATCCCCATGTAAATATATGGAGTGGAGTTTGGAACTAAAAAGAATCTTTTGTTCCTAGCTAGCTAGGTGATGTAAGGCTTTCACACACACTTATCTCTCAGAACTGAGCATGTGGACAGACTTTCGTTCATCTAGCACAATGGGAACGGGTTGCAGGAGAAACTATTAGTCTGGTTTCCTTGTCTGTTTCCTTGTGCCGGTTTGAAGTTCCAGTAGATTTCACTGTAAAACTGATTTGGAACTAGTACCCCCCCATATATATCTATGGATTGTAATTTTAAACTGAAAAGAATCTTTGTGTTCCCAACTAGCTAGGTGAAGGACGGCTTTCACACACATTTATCTCTCAGAATTGAGCATGTGGAGAGAATTTCAATCATGTAACACAAAGGGTACGTTTGGCAGTAGAAACTTTTATTCCAGTTTCTCACTCTGTTTCCTAGTGCCGGTTTGAAGTTCCGGCAGTTTTTATTCTAACACCGAGTTGGAGCGAGAACTTCCCCATTTATATGTTGGGAGTGGAGTTTGCATCTGAAAAGGTACTTTGTGTTCCCAACAACCTAGGTGAAGGACGGCTTTCACACACAGTTATCCCTCAGAACTGAGCATGTGGAGAGACATTCGTTCATCTAGCACAAAGGGAACGGGTTGCAGTTGAAATTTTAATCAGGTATCTCAGTCTGTTTCCTAGTGCCTGTTTGAAGTTCCTGCAGTTTTCACTGTAACAGCGTGTTGGAGATAGTACCTCCCCATATATATGTATGGTGTGGGGTTTGCAATTGAAAAGACACTTTGTGTTCCCAACAAGCTATCTGAAGGATTGCATAAACACACACATATCTCTCAGAACTGAGCATGTGGAGAGAATTTCGTTCATCGAGCACCAAGGAAATGGTTGCCGGAGAAACTTGTACTCTTGTTTCTCAGACTGTTTCCTAGTTCCTGTTTGAAGTTCCTGCCGTTTTCACTGTAAAAACAAGTTGGAGCTATTACCTCCCCATATATAAGTATGGAGTGGAATTAGCCACTGAAAAGAAACTTTGTGTTCCCAACAAGCGAGGTGAAGGACGGCTTTCACACACACTAATCTTTCAGAACTGAGCATGTGGAAAGACGTTCGTTCATCTAGCACAATGGGAACGGGTTGCAGGTGCAACTTTTTCTCAGGTTTCTCAGTCTGTTTCCTAGTGCCGGGTTGAAGTTCCTGCAGTTTTCACTGTAAATCCGAATTGGAGCTAGTACCTCCCCATATATATGTATGGAGTGGAGTTTGCAACTGAAAAGAAATTTTGTGTTCCCAACAAACTAGGTGAAGGAACTGCTTTCACACACACTTATTTCTCAAAACAGAGCATGTGGAAAAACTTTCATTCATCTACAACAAATGGAACGGGTTGCAGGAGAATCTTTCACTCTGGTTACTCAGTGTGTTTCCTAGTACCGGTATGAAGTTCCTGCAGTTTTCACTGTAAAACGGATTTGGAGCTATTGCCTCCCCATATATATGTATGGAGTGGATTTTGCAACTGAAAAGAAACTTTGTGTTCCCAACAAGCTTGGTGAAGTGGGGCTTACACTGTCACGTATCCCTCAGACCTGAGCATGTGGAGAGACTTTCGTTCATCTAGCAAAAAGGGAACGAGTTGCAGAAGAAACCCTTACTCTGGTTTCTCAGTCTGTTTCCTAGTGCTGTTTAAAATTGCTGCAGTTTCCACTGTAAAACCGATTTGGAGCTTCTAAATCCTCATATTTATGTACGGAGTGGCGTTTGCAACTGAAAATAAACTTTGTGTTCCCAATAAGATAAGTGAAGGACGGCATTCAAACACCCATATCTCTCTGAATTGAGCATGTGGAGAGACGTTCGTTCATCTAGCAAAAGGGGAACGGGTTGCAGGAGAAACTCTTACTCTGGTATCTCAGTGTGTTTCCTAGTGCTGGTTTGAAGTTCCTGCAGTTTTCACAGTAAAACCGAGTGGGAGCTTGTACCACCCCATATATATGTATGGAGTGGAGTTTGCAACTGAAAAGAAACTTTGTGTTCCCAACAAGCTAAGTGAAGTACGGCTTTCACACACACTTATCTCTCAGAACTGAGCATTTGGAGAGATCTTCGTTCATCTAGCACAAAGGGAACGGGTTGCAGGGGAAACTTTTACTATGGTTTCTCAGTCTTTTTCCTAGTGCCGGTTTGAATTTCCTGCAGTTTTCACTGTAATACCGAGTTGGAACTTGTACCTCCCCATATACTTTTATGGGTTGGATTTTGCAACTGAAAAGAAACTTTGGGTTCCCAACAAGCTAGTTGCAGGATGGCTTTCACACACACAACTCTCAGAAATGAGCATGTGGATCGACGTTCATTCATCTAGCACAAATGGAACTTGTTGCAGGAGAAACATTTACTCTGGTTTCTCAGTCTGTTTCCTAGTGCCGGTTTGAAGTTCCTGCAGTTTTCACTGAATTACCGAGTTGGAGATTGTACCTCCCCATATATATGTTTGGAGTGGAGTTTGCAACTGAAAAGAATGTTTGTGTTCCCAACAAGCTAGGTGAAGGACGGCATTCCCACAAACAAAACTTTCAGAACTGAGCATGTGGAGAGACTTTCGTTCATCTAGCACAAAAGGATCGGGTGGCAGGTGCAACATTTACTCAGGATTCTCAGTCTGTTTCCTAGTGCCGGTTTGAAGTTCCTGCAGTTTTGACTGTAAAATCGAGTTTGAGCATGTACCTCCCCTTATATATGTATGGAGTGGAGTTTTCCACTGAAAAGAAAATTTGTGTTCCCAACAATTTATATGAAATAAGGCTTACACACACACTTATTTCTCAGAAATGGGCATGTGGAGAGACGTTCGTTCATCTAACACAAAAGGAACGGTTTGCAGGAAGAAAATATACTCTGGTTTCTCAGTCTGTTTCCTAGTGCCGGTTTGAAATTCCTGCAGATTTCACTGTAAAAACGAGTTGGAGCTTGTACCTCCCCATATATATGTATGGAGTGGAGTTTGCAACTGAAAAGAAAATTTGTGTTCCCAACATGCTAATTTAAGGACGGCTATCACACACAATTATCTCTCAGAACTGAGCATTTGGAGAGACTTTCTTTCATGTGGTACAAATGGAACGGGTTGCAGGAGAAACATTTACTCTTCTTTCTCAATCTGTTTCCTAGTGCCGGTTTGAAGTTCCTGCAGTTCTGACTGTAAAATCGAGTTTGAGCTTGTACCTCCCCATATATATGTAGGAGTGGAGTTAGCAACTTAAAAGAAACTTTGTGTTCCGAACAAGCTAGATGAAGGACAGCTTTCACACACACATATCTCTCAGAAATGAGCATGTGTAGAGACGTTCGTTCATTTAGCACAATGGGAACGTGTTTCAGGAGAAACATTTACTCTGGTTTCTCAGTCTGTTTCCTAGTGCCGGTTTGTAGTTCCTGCAGTTTTGAGTGTAAAACCGAGTTGGAGCTAGTACCTCCCCATATATATGTAAGGAATGGAGTTAGCAACTGAAAAGAAACTTTGTGTTCTGAACAAGCTAAGTGAAGGAAGGCATTCACACACACTTATTTCTCTGAATATTGCATGTGGAGAGACGTTCGTTCATCTAGCACAAAGGGAATGGTTTGCAGGAGAAACTTTTACTCTGGTTTCTCAGTCTGTTTCCTAGTGTCGGTTTGATGTTCCAGCAGTTTTCACTGTAAAACCGAGTTGTAAATTGTACCTCCCCGTATATTTTTATGTGTTGGAATTTTCAACTGAAAAGAAAATTTGGGTTCCCAATAAGCAAGGTGCAGGAAGGCTTTCACACACAATTTACTCTTAGAAAAGAGCATGTGGTGGGACGTTCGTTCATCTAGCACAAAGGGAACGGGTTGCAGTGGAAGCTTTTAATCTGGTTTCTCAGTCTGTTTCCTAGTGCAGGTTTGAAGTTCCTGCAGCTTTCACTTTAAAACCGAGTTGGGGCTGGAACCTCCCCATATATATGTATGGAGTGGAATTTGCAACTAAAAAGAAACTTTGTGTTCCCAACAAGCTAGGTGAAGAATGGCATTCACACACATTTATCTCTCAGAACAGAGCTTGTGGAGAGACTTTCGTTCATCTAACACAAAGGAAAAGGGTTGCAGGACAAACAATTACTCTGGTTTCTCAGTCTGTTTCATATAACCGGTTTGAAGTTCCTGCAGTTTTCACTGTAAAACCGAGTTGGAGCCCGTAACTCCCCATATAAATGTATGGAGAGGAGTTTGCAACTGAAGAGAAACTTTGTGTTCCCAACAAGCTAGGTGAAGGACGGCTTTCACACACACTTATCTCTCAGAACAGAGCTTGTGGAGAGACGTTCGTTCATCTAGCACAAAGGAACGGTTTGCAGGAGAAACTTTTACTCTGGATTCTCAGTTTGTTTCCTAGTGCGGGTTTGAATTTCCAGCAGATTTCACTGTAAAACCGAGTTGGAGCTAGTAGTTCCCCATATATATGTATGGAGTGGAGGTTGCAACTGAAAAGATACTTTGTGTTCCCAACAAGTTAGATGAAATAAGGCTTACACACACACTTATGTCTCAGAAATGAGCATTTGGAGAGACGTTCGTTCATCTAGCACAAATGGAACGGGTTGCAGGTCAACCTTTTCTCAGGTTTCTCAATCTGTTTCCTAGTGCCGGTTTGAAGTTCCTGCAGTTTTTACTTTATTACCGAGTTGGAGCTAGAACCTCCCCATATATATGTTTGGAGTGGAGTTTGAAAATGAAAAGAATCTTTGTGTTCCCAACAAGCTAGGTGAAGAACGGCTTTCACACAAACAAAACTCTCAGAACTGAGCATGTGGAGAGACGTTCGTTCATCTAGCACAAAGGATCAGGTTGCAGGAGCAACATTTACTCTGGTTTCTCAGTCTGTTTCCTAGTACCGGTTTGAAGTTCCTGCAGTTTTCACTGTAAAACCGAGTTGGAGCTAGTACCTCCCCATATATATGTATGGAGTGGGGTTTGCAACTGAAAAGAAACTTTGTGTTCCCAACAAGCTTGGTGAAGAGGTGCTTACACTCTCACGTATCCCTCAGACCTGAGCATGTGGAGAGACTTTCGTTCATCTATCAAAAAGGGAACGGGTTGCAGAAGAAACCCTTACTCTGGTTTCTCAGTCTGTTTCCTAGTGCCGTTTAGAAATTGCTGCAGTGTTCACTGTAAAACCGATTTGGAGCTTCTAAATCCTCACATTTATGTACGGAGTGGAGTTTGCAACTGAAAATAAACTTTGTGTTCCCAATAAGATAAGTGAAGGACGGCATTCAAACACCCATATCTCTCTGAATTGAGCATGTGGAGAGACGTTCGTTCATCTAGCAAAAGGGGAACGGGTTGCAGGGGAAACTTTTACTCTGGTATCTCAGTGTGTTTCCTAGAGCCGGTTTGAAGTTCCTGCAGTTTTCTCTGTAAAACCGAGTTGGAGCTAGTACCTCCCATTATATATATATGGAATGGAATTTGCATCTGAAAAGGAACTTTGTGTTCCCAAAAAGCTAGGTGAAGGACGGCTTTCACACATACAGATCTCTCAGAACTGAGCATGTGGAGAGACATTCGTTCATCTAGTACAAAGAGAATGGTTTGCAGGAGGAAATTATGCTCTGGATTCTCAGTCTGTTTCCTTGTGCCGGTTTGAAGTTCCAGTAGATTTTACTGTAAAACCAATTTGGAACTAGTACCCCCCCATATGTATCTATGGATTGTAATTATAAACTAAAAGAAACTGTGTGTTCCCAACTAGCTAGGTGAAGGACGGCTTTCACACACATTTATTTCTCAGAACAGAGCATGTGGAGAGACGTTCGTTCATCTAGCAAAAAGGGAACGGGTTGCAGATGAAACTTTTCCTCAAGTTTCTCAGTCTGTTTCCTAGTGCCGGTTTGAAGTTCCGGCAGTTTTTACTGTTACACCGAGTTGGAGCTAGAACTTACCCATATATAAGTTTGGAGTGGAGTTTGCAACTGAAAAGGTACTTTGTGTTCCCAAAAAGCTAGGTGAAGTACGGCTTTCACACACAATTATATCTCACAACTGAGCATGTGGAGAGACGTTCGTTAATCTAGCACAAATTGTATGGGTTGCAGGAGAAACTTTTACTCTGGTTTCTCACTCTATTTCCTAGTGCCGGTTTGAAGTTCCTGCATTTTTCACTGTAAAACCGATTTGGAGCTAGTACCTCCCCATATATATGTTTGGAGTGGATTTTGCAACTGAAAAGAATCATTGTGTTCCCAACAAGCTAGGTGAAGTACGGCTTTTACACACACTTTTCTCTCAGAACTGATCATGTGGCGAGACGTTCGTTCATCAAGCACAAAAGGAACGGGTTGCAGGTGCAACTTTTACTCAGGTTTCTCAGTCTGTTTCCTAGTGCCGGTTTGAAGTTCCTGCAGTTTTCACTGTAAAAACGAGTTGGAGCTTGTACCTCCCCATATATATGTTTGGAGTGGAGTTTACAAATGAAAAGAATCTTTGTATTCCCAACAAGCTAAGTGAAGGACGGCTTTCACACACACTTATCTCTCAGAACTGAGCATGTAGAGAGACTTTCGTTCATATAGCAGAAAGGGAACAGGTTGCAGGAGAAACTTTTACTGTGGTTTCTCACTCTTTTTCCTAGTGCCTTTTTGAATTTCCTGCAGTTTTCACTGTAAAACCGAGTTGGAGCTAGTACTTCCCCATATATATGTATGGTGTGGATTTTGCAACTGAAAACAAACTTTGTGTTCCCAACAATCTTGGTGAGGTGCGGCTTTCACTCACACATATCTCTCAGAAATGAGCATGTGGAGAAACATTCGAACATCTAGCATAAAGGAACGGTTTGCAGGAGAAATTTTTCTATGGTATCTCAGTCTCTTTCCTAGGGCCGTTTTGAAGTTCCTGCAGTTTTCAGTGTAAAATAGAGATGGAGCTAGGACCTCCCCATATTTTGGTATGGATTGGAATTTGCAAAAGAAAAGAAACATTGTGTTCCCAACAAGCTACTTGAAGGACGGCTTTCACACAAAAATTACGCTCAGTAATGACCATCTGGAGAGACTTTCGTTCATCTAGCACACAGGAACGGGTTGCAGGAGCAACATTTACTCAGGATTCTCCATCTGTTTCCTAGTGCCAGTTTGATATTCCTGCAGTTATTATTGTAAAACCGAGTTGGATTTGTACCTCCCCATATATATGTTTGGAGTGGAGTTTGCAACTGAAAAGAATCTTTGTGTTCCCAACAAGCTAGTTGAAGGACGGCTTTCACACAAACTTACCTCTCAGAACTGAGCATGTGGAGAGACGTTCGTTCATCTAGCACAAAGGGAACGGTTTGCAGGAGGAACTATTACTCTGGTTTCTCACTCTGTTTCCTAGTGCTGGTTTGAAGTTCCTGCAGTTTTCACTGTAAAACCGAGTTGGAGCTAGTACCTCCCCATATATATTTATGGAGTGAGGTTTGCAGCTGAAAAGGAACTTTTGTTCCCAACACGCTAGTTGAAGGACGGCTTTCACACACACTTATCTCTCAGAATTGAGCATGTGTTGAGACATTCGTTCATCTAGCACCAAGGAACGCCTTGCAGGAGAAAATTTACTCTTGTTTCTCAGTCTGTTTCTTATTTCCTGTTTGAAGTTCCTGCCGTTATCACTGTAAAAAAAGTTGGAGCTAGTACCTACCCATATATATAATTGGAGTGGAGTTCGCATCTGAAAAGAAACTTTGTGTTCCCATCAAGGTAGATGAAGGACGGCTTTCACACACACTTATCTCTCAGAACTGAGCATGTGGAGATTCGTTCGTTCATCTAGCACAAACGGAACTGGTTGCAGGAGAAACTATTTCTCTGGTTTCTCACTCTGTTTCCTAGTGCCGTTTTGAATTTCCTGCAATTTTCACTATTAAACCGAGTTGGAGCTAGTACCTCCCCATATATATGTACGGTTTGGTGTTTGCATCTGAAAAGAAACTTTGTGTTTCCAACAAGTTAGGTGAAGTACGGCTTTCACACACAATTATCTCTCAGAATTGAGCATGTGGAGAGACTTTCGTTCATCTAACACAAAGGGTACGGGTGGCAGGGGAAACTTTTACTCCGGTTTCTCACTCTGTTTCCTAGTGCCGGTTTGAAGTTCCTGCAGATTTCACTGTAAAACACAGTTGGAGCTAGTACCATCCCATATATATGTTTGGAGTGGAGTTTGGAACTAAAAAGAATCTTTGTGTTCCTAGCAAGCTAGGTGAAGTAAGGCTTTCACACACACTTATCTCTCAGAGCTGAGCATGTGGAGAGATTTTCGTTCATCTAACACAAATGGAACGGGTTGCAGGAGAAACTTGTATTCTTGTTTCTCAGTCTGTTTCCTAGTTCCTGTTTGAAGTTCCTGCCTTTTTCACTGTAAAATCAAGTTGGAGCTATTACCTCCCCAAATATATGTTTGGAGTGGAGTTTGCAACTGAAAAGAAACTTTGTGTTCCCAACCGGCATAGGTGAAGGGCTGCTTTCACACACACTTTCCTCTCAGAACTGAGCATGTGGAGAGAATTTCGTTCATCTAGCACAAACGGAACGGGATTCAGGAAAATTTTTACTCTGGTTTCTCAGTCTGTTTCCTAGTACCGGTTTGAAGTTCCTACAGTTTTCACTGTAAAACCGAGTTGGAGATAGTACCTCCCCATATATATGTATGGAGTGGAGTTTGCAAATGAAAAGAAACTTTGTGTTGCCAACAGCAAGGTGAAGGACGGCTTTCACTCACACTTATCTCTCAGAACTGAGCATGTGGAGAGACGTTCGTTCATCTAGCAAAAAGGGAACGGGTTGCAGGAGAAACTTTCACACTGGTTTCCCAGTCTGTTTCCTATTGCCGGTTTGAAGTTCCTGCAATTTTCACTGTAAAACCGAGTCGGTGCCACTACCTCCCCTTATATATGTATGGATTGGAGTTTGCAACTGAAAAGAAAATTAGTGTTCCCAACAAGCTTGATGAAAGACGGCTTACACACACACTTATCCCTAAGAACTGAGCATGTGAAGAGACGTTCGTTCATCTAGCAAAAAGGGAACGGTTTGCAGGAGAAACATTTACTGTGGTTTTTCAGTCTGTTTCCTAGTGCCGGTTTGACGTTCCTGCACTTTTCACTGTAAAACCGATTTGGAGCTTGTACCTACCCATATTTATGTATGCAGTGGAATTTGCAACTGAAAAGAAACTTTGTGTTCCCAGCAAGCTAAGTGAATAACGGCATTCAAACACACATATCTCTCAGACCTGAGCTGTGGAGAGAACTTCGTTCATCTATCAAAAAGGGAACGGGTTGCAGGAGAAACCCTTACTCTGTTATCTCAATATTTTTTCTAGAGCTGGTTTGAAGTTCCTGCAGTTATCATTGTAAAAGAGAGTTGGAGCATGTACCTCCCCTTATATATGTATGGTGTGGAGTTTGCAACTGAAAAGAAACTTTGTGTTTACAACAAGCTAGTTGAAGGACTGCTTTCTAACACACTTATCTCTCAGAACTGAGCATGTTGAGAGACGTTCGTTCATCTGGAACAAAGAAAAATATTTGCAGGAGTAACAATTACACTGGTTTTTCAGTTTGTTTCCTAGGGTCGGCTTCAAGTTCCTGAAGATTTCACTGAAAAACATTCTTTGAGCTTGTACCTCACAATATATATGTATGGAGTGGAGTTTGCAACTGAAAAGGAACATTGTGTTCCCAACAAGCTAATTGAAGGACGGCTTACACGCACACTTATCTCTCAGAAATGAGCATGTTGAGAGACGTTCGTTCATCTAGCACAAATTGAACGGGGTTGCAGGAGAAACGTTTACTCTGGTATCTCAGTCTGTTTCCTAGTGCTGGTTTGAATTTCTTGCAGTTTTCACTGTAAAACCGATTTGAAGCTAGTACCACCCCATATATATGTATGGAGTGGAGTTTGCAACTGAAAAGAAACTTTGTGTTCCCAACAAGCTTGGTGAAGTGCGGCTTTCACTCTCAGTTATCCCTCAGAACTGAGCATGTGGAGAGACTTTCGTTCATCTAGCACAAAGGGAACGGTTTGCAGGAGAAATTTTTACTCTGGATTCTCAGTCTGTTTCCTATTGCCGGTTTGAAGTTCCTGCAGTTTTCATTGTAAAACCGATTTGGAGCTAGTACCTCCCTATATATATATATATATGGATTGGAGATTGCAACTGAAAAGAAACTTTGTGTTCCCAACAAGCTAGGTGAAGGACGGCTTTCAAACACACTATAATTTTCAGAACTGAGCATGTGGAGAGACTTTCATTCATCTAGCACAAGGGGAACCGTCTGCAGAAGAAACCCTTACTCTGGTATCTCAGTTTGTTTCCTATTGACGGTTTTAAATTCCTGCAGTTTTCACTGTAAAGCCGATTTGGAGCTTGTACATACCCATATTTAGTTATGCAGTGGAGTTTGCAACTGAAAAGAAACTTTGTGTTCCCAAGAAGCTAAGTGAAGAACTGCATACAAACACACATATATATCAGACCTGAACTGTGGAGAGACGTTCGTTCATCTAGCAAAAAGTGAACGGGTTTCAGGAGAAACCCTTACTCTGGTATCTCAGTCTTTTTCCTAGAGCCGGTTGAAGTTCCTGCAGTTTTCACTGTAAAACCGAGTTGCAGCTAGTACCTCCCCATATACATGTATGGAATGTAGTTTTCAACAGCGAAGAAACTTTGTTTTCCCAACAAGCAATATGAAGGACGGCTTTCACACTCAATTATCTCTCAGAACTGAGCATGTGGAGAGACGTTCGTTCATCTAGAACAAAGGGAACGGGTTGCAGGAGAAATTTTACTCTGGTTTCTCAGTCTGTTTCCTAGTGCCTTTTAGAAGTTCCTGCAGATTTCACTGTAAAACCGAGTCGGAGATAGTACCTCCCAATATATATGTATGGAGTGGAGTTTGCAACTGAAAAGAAACTTTGTTTTCCCAACAAGCTTGGTGAAGTGCGGCTTTCTCTCACACTTATTTCTCAGAACTGAGCATGTGGAGAGACGTTCGTTCATCTAGCACAAAGGGAAGGGGCTTCAGGAAAAACTTTTACTCTGGTTTCTCAGTCTGTTTCCTAGTGCCGGTTTAAAGTTCCTGCAGTTTTCACTGTAAAATCGATTTGGACCTAGAATATCCCCATGTAAATATATGGAGTGGAGTTTGGAACTAAAAAGAATCTTTTGTTCCTAGCAAGCTAGGTGATGTAAGGCTTTCACACACACTTATCTCTCAGAACTGAGCATGTGGACAGACTTTCGTTCATCTAGCACAATGGGAACGGGTTGCAGGAGAAACTATTAGTCTGGTTTCCTTGTCTGTTTCCTTGTGCCGGTTTGAAGTTCCAGTAGATTTCACTGTAAAACTGATTTGGAACTAGTACCCCCCCATATATATCTATGGATTGTAATTTTAAACTGAAAAGAATCTTTGTGTTCGCAACTAGCTAGGTGAATGACGGCTTTCACACACATTTATCTCTCAGAATTGAGCATGTGGAGAGAATTTCAATCATGTAACACAAAGGGTACGTTTGGCAGTAGAAACTTTTATTCCAGTTTCTCACTCTGTTTCCTAGTGCCGGTTTGAAGTTCCGGCAGTTTTTATTCTAACACCGAGTTGGAGCGAGAACTTCCCCATTTATATGTTGGGAGTGGAGTTTGCATCTGAAAAGGTACTTTGTGTTCCCAACAACCTAGGTGAAGGACGGCTTTCACACACAGTTATCCCTCAGAACTGAGCATGTGGAGAGACATTCGTTCATCTAGCACAAAGGGAACGGGTTGCAGTTGAAATTTTAATCAGGTATCTCAGTCTGTTTCCTAGTGCCGGTTTGAAGTTCCTGCAGTTTTCACTGTAACAGCGTGTTGGAGATAGTACCTCCCCATATATATGTATGGTGTGGGGTTTGCAATTGAAAAGACACTTTGTGTTCCCAACAAGCTATCTGAAGGATTGCATAAACACACACATATCTCTCAGAACTGAGCATGTGGAGAGAATTTCGTTCATCGAGCACCAAGGAAATGGTTGCCGGAGAAACTTGTACTCTTGTTTCTCAGACTGTTTCCTAGTTCCTGTTTGAAGTTCCTGCCGTTTTCACTGTAAAAACAAGTTGGAGCTATTACCTCCCCATATATAAGTATGGAGTGGAATTAGCCACTGAAAAGAAACTTTGTGTTCCCAACAAGCTAGGTGAAGGACGGCTTTCACACACACTAATCTTTCAGAACTGAGCATGTGGAAAGACGTTCGTTCATCTAGCACAATGGGAACGGGTTGCAGGTGCAACTTTTTCTCAGGTTTCTCAGTCTGTTTCCTAGTGCCGGGTTGAAGTTCCTGCAGTTTTCACTGTAAATCCGAATTGGAGCTAGTACCTCCCCATATATATGTATGGAGTGGAGTTTGCAACTGAAAAGAAATTTTGTGTTCCCAACAAACTAGGTGAAGGAACTGCTTTCACACACACTTATTTCTCAAAACAGAGCATGTGGAAAAACTTTCATTCATCTACAACAAATGGAACGGGTTGCAGGAGAATCTTTCACTCTGGTTACTCAGTGTGTTTCCTAGTACCGGTATGAAGTTCCTGCAGTTTTCACTGTAAAACGGATTTGGAGCTATTGCCTCCCCATATATATGTATGGAGTGGATTTTGCAACTGAAAAGAAACTTTGTGTTCCCAACAAGCTTGGTGAAGTGGGGCTTACACTGTCACGTATCCCTCAGACCTGAGCATGTGGAGAGACTTTCGTTCATCTAGCAAAAAGGGAACGAGTTGCAGAAGAAACCCTTACTCTGGTTTCTCAGTCTGTTTCCTAGTGCCGTTTAAAATTGCTGCAGTTTCCACTGTAAAACCGATTTGGAGCTTCTAAATCCTCATATTTATGTACGGAGTGGCGTTTGCAACTGAAAATAAACTTTGTGTTCCCAATAAGATAAGTGAAGGACGGCATTCAAACACCCATATCTCTCTGAATTGAGCATGTGGAGAGACGTTCGTTCATCTAGCAAAAGGGGAACGGGTTGCAGGAGAAACTCTTACTCTGGTATCTCAGTGTGTTTCCTAGTGCTGGTTTGAAGTTCCTGCAGTTTTCACAGTAAAACCGAGTGGGAGCTTGTACCACCCCATATATATGTATGGAGTGGAGTTTGCAACTGAAAAGAAACTTTGTGTTCCCAACAAGCTAAGTGAAGTACGGCTTTCACACACACTTATCTCTCAGAACTGAGCATTTGGAGAGATCTTCGTTCATCTAGCACAAAGGGAACGGGTTGCAGGGGAAACTTTTACTATGGTTTCTCAGTCTTTTTCCTAGTGCCGGTTTGAATTTCCTGCAGTTTTCACTGTAATACCGAGTTGGAACTTGTACCTCCCCGTATACTTTTATGGGTTGGATTTTGCAACTGAAAAGAAACTTTGGGTTCCCAACAAGCTAGTTGCAGGATGGCTTTCACACACACTTAACTCTCAGAAATGAGCATGTGGATCGACGTTCATTCATCTAGCACAAATGGAACTTGTTGCAGGAGAAACATTTACTCTGGTTTCTCAGTCTGTTTCCTAGTGCCGGTTTGAAGTTCCTGCAGTTTTCACTGAATTACCGATTTGGAGATTGTACCTCCCCATATATATGTTTGGAGTGGAGTTTGCAACTGAAAAGAATGTTTGTGTTCCCAACAAGCTAGGTGAAGGACGGCATTCCCACAAACAAAACTTTCAGAACTGAGCATGTGGAGAGACTTTCGTTCATCTAGCACAAAAGGATCGGGTGGCAGGTGCAACATTTACTCAGGATTCTCAGTCTGTTTCCTAGTGCCGGTTTGAAGTTCCTGCAGTTTTGACTGTAAAATCGAGTTTGAGCATGTACCTCCCCTTATATATGTATGGAGTGGAGTTTTCCACTGAAAAGAAAATTTGTGTTCCCAACAATTTATATGAAATAAGGCTTACACACACACTTATTTCTCAGAAATGAGCATGTGGAGAGACGTTCGTTCATCTAACACAAAAGGAACGGTTTGCAGGAAGAAAATATACTCTGGTTTCTCAGTCTGTTTCCTAGTGCCGGTTTGAAATTCCTGCAGATTTCACTGTAAAAACGAGTTGGAGCTTGTACCTCCCCATATATATGTATGGAGTGGAGTTTGCAACTGAAAAGAAAATTTGTGTTCCCAACATGCTAATTTAAGGACGGCTATCACACACAATTATCTCTCAGAACTGAGCATTTGGAGAGACTATCTTTCATGTGGTACAAATGGAACGGGTTGCAGGAGAAACATTTACTCTTCTTTCTCAATCTGTTTCCTAGTGCCGGTTTGAAGTTCCTGCAGTTTTGACTGTAAAATCGAGTTTGAGCTTGTACCTCCCCATATATATGTAGGAGTGGAGTTAGCAACTTAAAAGAAACTTTGTGTTCCGAACAAGCTAGATGAAGGACAGCTTTCACACACACATATCTCTCAGAAATGAGCATGTGTAGAGACGTTCGTTCATTTAGCACAATGGGAACGTGTTTCAGGAGAAACATTTACTCTGGTTTCTCAGTCTGTTTCCTAGTGCCGGATTGAAGTTCCTGCAGTTTTGACTGTAAAACCGAGTTGGAGCTAGTACCTCCCCATATATATGTAAGGAGTGGATTTAGCAACTGAAAAGAAACTTTGTGTTCTGAACAAGCTAAGTGAAGGAAGGCATTCACACACACTTATTTCTCTGAATATTGCATGTGGAGAGACGTTCGTTCATCTAGCACAAAGGGAATGGGTTGCAGGAGAAACTTTTACTCTGGTTTCTCAGTCTGTTTCCTAGTGCCGGTTTGATGTTCCAGCAGTTTTCACTGTAAAACCGAGTTGTAAATTGTACCTCCCCGTATATTTTTATGTGTTGGAATTTTCAACTGAAAAGAAAATTTGGGTTCCCAATAAGCAAGGTGCAGGAAGGCTTTCACACACAATTTACTCTTAGAAATGAGCATGTGGTGGGACGTTCGTTCATCTAGCACAAAGGGAACGGGTTGCAGTAGAAGCTTTTAATCTGGTTTCTCAGTCTGTTTCCTAGTGCAGGTTTGAAGTTCCTGCAGCTTTCACTTTAAAACCGAGTTGGGGCTGGAACCTCCCCATATATATGTATGGAGTGGAATTTGCAACTAAAAAGAAACTTTGTGTTCCCAACAAGCTAGGTGAAGAATGGCATTCACACACATTTATCTCTCAGAACAGAGCTTGTGGAGAGACTTTCGTTCATCTAACACAAAGGAAAAGGGTTGCAGGACAAACAATTACTCTGGTTTCTCAGTCTGTTTCATATAACCGGTTTGAAGTTCCTGCAGTTTTCACTGTAAAACCGAGTTGGAGCTCGTAACTCCCCATATAAATGTATGGAGAGGAGTTTGCAACTGAAGAGAAACTTTGTGTTCCCAACAAGCTAGGTGAAGGACGGCTTTCACACACACTTATCTCTCAGAACAGAGCTTGTGGAGAGACGTTCGTTCATCTAGCACAAAGGAACGGTTTGCAGGAGAAACTTTTACTCTGGATTCTCAGTTTGTTTCCTAGTGCTGGTTTGAATTTCCAGCAGATTTCACTGTAAAACCGAGTTGGAGCTAGTAGTTCCCCATATATATGTATGGAGTGGAGGTTGCAACTGAAAAGATACTTTGTGTTCCCAACAAGTTAGATGAAATAAGGCTTACACACACACTTATGTCTCAGAAATGAGCATTTGGAGAGACGTTCGTTCATCTAGCACAAATGGAACGGGTTGCAGGTCAACCTTTTCTCAGGTTTCTCAATCTGTTTCCTAGTGCCGGTTTGAAGTTCCTGCAGTTTTCACTGTAAAACCGAGTTGGAGCTAGTACCTCCCCATATATATGTATGGAGTGGGGTTTGCAACTGAAAAGAAACTTTGTGTTCCCAACAAGCTTGGTGAAGAGGTGCTTACACTCTCACGTATCCCTCAGACCTGAGCATGTGGAGAGACTTTCGTTCATCTATCAAAAAGGGAACGGGTTGCAGAAGAAACCCTTACTCTGGTTTCTCAGTCTGTTTCCTAGTGCCGTTTAGAAATTGCTGCAGTGTTCACTGTAAAACCGATTTGGAGCTTCTAAATCCTCACATTTATGTATAGAGTGGAGTTTGCAACTGAAAATAAACTTTGTGTTCCCAATAAGATAAGTGAAGGACGGCATTCAAACACCCATATCTCTCTGAATTGAGCATGTGGAGAGACGTTCGTTCATCTAGCAAAAGGGGAACGGGTTGCAGGGGAAACTTTTACTCTGGTATCTCAGTGTGTTTCCTAGAGCCGGTTTGAAGTTCCTGCAGTTTTCTCTGTAAAACCGAGTTGGAGCTAGTACCTCCCATTATATATATATGGAATGGAATTTGCATCTGAAAAGGAACTTTGTGTTCCCAAAAAGCTAGGTGAAGGACGGCTTTCACACATACAGATCTCTCAGAACTGAGCATGTGGAGAGACATTCGTTCATCTAGTACAAAGAGAATGGTTTGCAGGAGGAAATTATGCTCTGGATTCTCAGTCTGTTTCCTTGTGCCGGTTTGAAGTTCCAGTAGATTTTACTGTAAAACCAATTTGGAACTAGTACCCCCCCATATGTATCTATGGATTGTAATTATAAACTAAAAGAAACTGTGTGTTCCGAACTAGCTAGGTGAAGGACGGCTTTCACACACATTTATTTCTCAGAACAGAGCATGTGGAGAGACGTTCGTTCATCTAGCAAAAAGGGAACGGGTTGCAGATGAAACTTTTCCTCAAGTTTCTCAGTCTGTTTCCTAGTGCCGGTTTGAAGTTCCGGCAGTTTTTACTGTTACACCGAGTTGGAGCTAGAACTTACCCATATATAAGTTTGGAGTGGAGTTTGCAACTGAAAAGGTACTTTGTGTTCCCAAAAAGCTAGGTGAAGTACGGCTTTCACACACAATTATATCTCACAACTGAGCATGTGGAGAGACGTTCGTTAATCTAGCACAAATTGTATGGGTTGCAGGAGAAACTTTTACTCTGATTTCTCACTCTAATTCCTAGTGCCGGTTTGAAGTTCCTGCATTTTTCACTGTAAAACCGATTTGGAGCTAGTACCTCCCCATATATATGTTTGGAGTGGATTTTGCAACTGAAAGGAATCATTGTGTTCCCAACAAGCTAGGTGAAGTACGGCTTTTACACACACTTTTCTCTCAGAACTGATCATGTGGCGAGACGTTCGTTCATCAAGCACAAAAGGAACGGGTTGCAGGTGCAACTTTTACTCAGGTTTCTCAGTCTGTTTCCTAGTGCCGGTTTGAAGTTCCTGCAGTTTTCACTGTAAAAACGAGTTGGAGCTTGTACCTCCCCATATATATGTTTGGAGTGGAGTTTACAAATGAAAAGAATCTTTGTATTCCCAACAAGCTAAGTGAAGGACGGCTTTCACACACACTTATCTCTCAGAACTGAGCATGTAGAGAGACGTTCGTTCATATAGCAGAAAGGGAACAGGTTGCAGGAGAAACTTTTACTGTGGTTTCTCACTCTTTTTCCTAGTGCCTTTTTGAATTTCCTGCAGTTTTCACTGTAAAACCGAGTTGGAGCTAGTACTTCCCCATATATATGTATGGTGTGGATTTTGCAACTGAAAACAAACTTTGTGTTCCCAACAATCTTGGTGAGGTGCGGCTTTCACTCACACATATCTCTCAGAAATGAGCATGTGGAGAAACATTCGAACATCTAGCATAAAGGGAACGGTTTGCAGGAGAAATTTTTCTATGGTATCTCAGTCTCTTTCCTAGGGCCGTTTTGAAGTTCCTGCAGTTTTCAGTGTAAAATAGAGATGGAGCTAGGACCTCCCCATATTTTGGTATGGATTGGAATTTGCAAAAGAAAAGAAACATTGTGTTCCCAACAAGCTACTTGAAGGACGGCTTTCACACAAAAATTACGCTCAGTAATGACCATCTGGAGAGACTTTCGTTCATCTAGCACACAGGAACGGGTTGCAGGAGCAACATTTACTCAGGATTCTCCATCTGTTTCCTAGTGCCAGTTTGATATTCCTGCAGTTATTATTGTAAAACCGAGTTGGATTTGTACCTCCCCATATATATGTTTGGAGTGGAGTTTGCAACTGAAAAGAATCTTTGTGTTCCCAACAAGCTAGTTGAAGGACGGCTTTCACACAAACTTACCTCTCAGAACTGAGCATGTGGAGAGACGTTCGTTCATCTAGCACAAAGGGAACGGTTTGCAGGAGGAACTATTACTCTGGTTTCTCACTCTGTTTCCTAGTGCCGGTTTGAAGTTCCTGCAGTTTTCACTGTAAAACCGAGTTGGAGCTAGTACCTCCCCATATATATTTATGGAGTGAGGTTTGCAGCTGAAAAGGAACTTTTGTTCCCAACACGCTAGTTGAAGGACGGCTTTCACACACACTTATCTCTCAGAATTGAGCATGTGTAGAGACATTCGTTCATCTAGCACCAAGGAACGCCTTGCAGGAGAAAATTTACTCTTGTTTCTCAGTCTGTTTCTTATTTCCGGTTTGAAGTTCCTGCCGTTATCACTGTAAAAATAGTTGGAGCTAGTACCTACCCATATATATAATTGGAGTGGAGTTCGCATCTGAAAAGAAACTTTGTGTTCCCAACAAGCTAGATGAAGGACGGCTTTCACACACACTTATCTCTCAGAACTGAGCATGTGGAGATTCGTTCGTTCATCTAGCACAAACGGAACTGGTTGCAGGAGAAACTATTTCTCTGGTTTCTCACTCTGTTTCCTAGTGCCGTTTTGAATTTCCTGCAATTTTCACTATTAAACCGATTTGGAGCTAGTACCTCCCCATATATATGTACGGTGTGGTGTTTGCATCTGAAAAGAAACTTTGTGTTTCCAACAAGTTAGGTGAAGTACGGCTTTCACACACAATTATCTCTCAGAATTGAGCATGTGGAGAGACTTTCGTTCATCTAACACAAAGGGTACGGGTGGCAGGGGAAACTTTTACTCCGGTTTCTCACTCTGTTTCCTAGTGCCGGTTTGAAGTTCCTGCAGATTTCACTGTAAAACACAGTTGGAGCTAGTACCATCCCATATATATGTTTGGAGTGGAGTTTGGAACTAAAAAGAATCTTTGTGTTCCTAGCAAGCTAGGTGAAGTAAGGCTTTCACACACACTTATCTCTCAGAGCTGAGCATGTGGAGAGATTTTCGTTCATCTAACACAAATGGAACGGGTTGCAGGAGAAACTTGTATTCTTGTTTCTCAGTCTATTTCCTAGTTCCTGTTTGAAGTTCCTGCCTTTTTCACTGTAAAAACAAGTTGGAACTATTACCTCCCCAAATATATGTTTGGAGTGGAGTTAGCTACTGAAAAGAAACTTTGTGTTCCCAACAAGCTAGGTGAAGGACGGCTTTCACACACACTAATCTCTCAGAACTGAGCATGTGGTGAGACGTTCGTTCATCTAGCACAAAGGGAATGCGTTGCAGGAGAAACTTTTACTCTGGTTTCTCAGTCTGTTTCCTAGTGCCGGTTTGATGTTCCAGCAGTTTTCACTGTAAAACCGAGTTGTAAATTGTACCTCCCCGTATATTTTTATGTGTTGGAATTTTCAACTGAAAAGAAAATTTGGGTTCCCAATAAGCAAGGTGCAGGAAGGCTTTCACACACAATTTACTCTTAGAAATGAGCATGTGGTGGGACGTTCGTTCATCTAGCACAAAGGGAACGGGTTGCAGTGGAAGCTTTTAATCTGGTTTCTCAGTCTGTTTCCTAGTGCAGGTTTGAAGTTCCTGCAGCTTTCACTTTAAAACCGAGTTGGGGCTGGAACCTCCCCATAAATATGTATGGAGTGGAATTTGCAACTAAAAAGAAACTTTGTGTTCCCAACAAGCTAGGTGAAGAATGGCATTCACACACATTTATCTCTCAGAACAGAGCTTGTGGAGAGACTTTCGTTCATCTAACACAAAGGAAAAGGGTTGCAGGACAAACAATTACTCTGGTTTCTCAGTCTGTTTCATATAACCGGTTTGAAGTTCCTGCAGTTTTCACTGTAAAACCGAGTTGGAGCTCGTAACTCCCCATATAAATGTATGGAGAGGAGTTTGCAACTGAAGAGAAACTTTGTGTTCCCAACAAGCTAGGTGAAGGACGGCTTCCACACACACTTATCTCTCAGAACAGAGCTTGTGGAGAGACGTTCGTTCATCTAGCACAAAGGAACGGTTTGCAGGAGAAACTTTTACTCTGGATTCTCAGTTTGTTTCCTAGTGCGGGTTTGAATTTCCAGCAGATTTCACTGAAAAACCGAGTTGGAGCTAGTAGTTACCCATATATATGTATGGAGTGGAGGTTGCAACTGAAAAGATACTTTGTGTTCCCAACAAGTTAGATGAAATAAGGCTTACACACACACTTATGTCTCAGAAATGAGTATTTGGAGAGACGTTCTTTCATCTAGCACAAATGGAACGGGTTGCAGGTCAACCTTTTCTCAGGTTTCTCAATCTGTTTCCTAGTGCCGGTTTGAAGTTCCTGCAGTTTTTACTTTATTACCGAGTTGGAGCTAGAACCTCCCCATATATATGTTTGGAGTGGAGGTTGAAAATGAAAAGAATCTTTGTGTTCCCAAAAAGCTAGGTGAAGAACGGCTTTCACACAAACAAAACTCTCAGAACTGAGCATGTGGAGAGACGTTCGTTCATCTAGCACAAAGGATCAGGTTGCAGGAGCAACATTTACTCTGTTTTCTCAGTCTGTTTCCTAGTACCGGTTTGAAGTTCCTGCAGTTTTCACTGTAAAACCGAGTTGGAGCTAGTACCTCCCCATATATATGTATGGAGTGGAGTTTGCAACTGAAAAGAAACTTTGTGTTCCCAACAAGCTTGGTGAAGAGGTGCTTACACTCTCACGTATCCCTCAGACCTGAGCATGTGGAGAGACTTTCGTTCATCTATCAAAAAGGGAACGGGTTGCAGAAGAAACCCTTACTCTGGTTTCTCAGTCTGTTTCCTAGTGCCGTTTAGAAATTGCTGCAGTGTTCACTGTAAAACCGATTTGGAGCTTCTAAATCCTCACATTTATGTACGGAGTGGAGTTTGCAACTGAAAATAAACTTTGTGTTCCCAATAAGATAAGTGAAGGGCGGCAATCAAACACCCATATCTCTCTGAATTGAGCATGTGGAGAGACGTTCGTTCATCTAGCAAAAGGGGAACGGGTTGCAGGGGAAACTTTTACTCTGGTATCTCAGTGTGTTTCCTAGAGCCGGTTTGAAGTTCCTGCAGTTTTCTCTGTAAAACCGAGTTGGAGCTAGTACCTCCCATTATATATATATGGAATGGAATTTGCATCTGAAAAGGAACTTTGTGTTCCCAAAAAGCTAGGTGAAGGACGGCTTTCACACATACAGATCTCTCAGAACTGAGCATGTGGAGAGACATTCGTTCATCTAGTACAAAGGGAATGGTTTGCAGGAGGAAATTATGCTCTGGATTCTCAGTCTGTTTCCTTGTGCCGGTTTGAAGTTCCAGTAGATTTTACTGTAAAACCAATTTGGAACTAGTACCCCCCCATATGTATCTATGGATTGTAATTATAAACTAAAAGAAACTGTGTGTTCCCAACTAGCTAGGTGAAGGACGGCTTTCACACACATTTATTTCTCAGAACAGAGCATGTGGAGAGACGTTCGTTCATCTAGCAAAAAGGGAACGGGTTGCAGATGAAACTTTTCCTCAAGTTTCTCAGTCTGTTTCCTAGTGCCGGTTTGAAGTTCCGGCAGTTTTTACTGTTACACCGAGTTGGAGCTAGAACTTACCCATATATAAGTTTGGAGTGGAGTTTGCAACTGAAAAGGTACTTTGTGTTCCCAAAAAGCTAGGTGAAGTACGGCTTTCACACACAATTATATCTCACAACTGAGCATGTGGAGAGACGTTCGTTAATCTAGCACAAATTGTATGGGTTGCAGGAGAAACTTTTACTCTGGTTTCTCACTCTATTTCCTAGTGCCGGTTTGAAGTTCCTGCATTTTTCACTGTAAAACCGATTTGGAGCTAGTACCTCCCCATATATATGTTTGGAGTGGATTTTGCAACTGAAAAGAATCATTGTGTTCCCAACAAGCTAGGTGAAGTACGGCTTTTACACACACTTTTCTCTCAGAACTGATCATGTGGCGAGACGTTCGTTCATCAAGCACAAAAGGAACGGGTTGCAGGTGCAACTTTTACTCAGGTTTCTCAGTCTGTTTCCTAGTGCCGGTTTGAAGTTCCTGCAGTTTTCACTGTAAAAACGAGTTGGAGCTTGTACCTCCCCATATATATATATTTGGAGTGGAGTTTACAAATGAAAAGAATCTTTGTATTCCCAACAAGCTAAGTGAAGGACGGCTTTCACACACACTTATCTCTCAGAACTGAGCATGTAGAGAGACGTTCGTTCATATAGCAGAAAGGGGACAGGTTGCAGGAGAAACTTTTACTGTGGTTTCTCACTCTTTTTCCTAGTGCCTTTTTGAATTTCCTGCAGTTTTCACTGTAAAACCGAGTTGGAGCTAGTACTTCCCCATATATATGTATGGTGTGGATTTTGCAACTGAAAACAAACTTTGTGTTCCCAACAATCTTGGTGAGGTGCGGCTTTCACTCACACATATCTCTCAGAAATGAGCATGTGGAGAAACATTCGAACATCTAGCATAAAGGGAACGGTTTGCAGGAGAAATTTTTCTATGGTATCTCAGTCTCTTTCCTAGGGCCGTTTTGAAGTTCCTGCAGTTTTCAGTGTAAAATAGAGATGGAGCTAGGACCTCCCCATATTTTGGTATGGATTGGAATTTGCAAAAGAAAAGAAACATTGTGTTCCCAACAAGCTACTTGAAGGACGGCTTTCACACAAAAATTACGCTCAGTAATGACCATCTGGAGAGACTTTCGTTCATCTAGCACACAGGAACGGGTTGCAGGAGCAACATTTACTCAGGATTCTCCATCTGTTTCCTAGTGCCAGTTTGATATTCCTGCAGTTATTATTGTAAAACCGAGTTGGATTTGTACCTCCCCATATATATGTTTGGAGTGGAGTTTGCAACTGAAAAGAATCTTTGTGTTCCCAACAAGCTAGTTGAAGGACGGCTTTCACACAAACTTACCTCTCAGAACTGAGCATGTGGAGAGACGTTCGTTCATCTAGCACAAAGGGAACGGTTTGCAGGAGGAACTATTACTCTGGTTTCTCACTCTGTTTCCTAGTGCCGGTTTGAAGTTCCTGCAGTTTTCACTGTAAAACCGAGTTGGAGCTAGTACCTCCCCATATATATTTATGGAGTGAGGTTTGCAGCTGAAAAGGAACTTTTGTTCCCAACACGCTAGTTGAAGGACGGCTTTCACACACACTTATCTCTCAGAATTGAGCATGTGTAGAGACATTCGTTCATCTAGCACCAAGGAACGCCTTGCAGGAGAAAATTTACTCTTGTTTCTCAGTCTGTTTCTTATTTCCTGTTTGAAGTTCCTGCCGTTATCACTGTAAAAAAAGTTGGAGCTAGTACCTACCCATATATATAATTGGAGTGGAGTTCGCATCTGAAAAGAAACTTTGTGTTCCCAACAAGCTAGATGAAGGACGGCTTTCACACACACTTATCTCTCAGAACTGAGCATGTGGAGATTCGTTCGTTCATCTAGCACAAACGGAACTGGTTGCAGGAGAAACTATTTCTCTGGTTTCTCACTCTGTTTCCTAGTGCCGTTTTGAATTTCCTGCAATTTTCACTATAAAACCGAGTTGGAGCTAGTACCTCCCCATATATATGTACGGTGTGGTGTTTGCATCTGAAAAGAAACTTTGTGTTTCCAACAAGTTAGGTGAAGTACGGCTTTCACACACAATTATCTCTCAGAATTGAGCATGTGGAGAGACTTTCGTTCATCTAACACAAAGGGTACGGGTGGCAGGGGAAACTTTTACTCCGGTTTCTCACTCTGTTTCCTAGTGCCGGTTTGAAGTTCCTGCAGATTTCACTGTAAAACACAGTTGGAGCTAGTACCATCCCATATATATGTTTGGAGTGGAGTTTGGAACTAAAAAGAATCTTTGTGTTCCTAGCAAGCTAGGTGAAGTAAGGCTTTCACACACACTTATCTCTCAGAGCTGAGCATGTGGAGAGATTTTCGTTCATCTAACACAAATGGAACGGGTTGCAGGAGAAACTTGTATTCTTGTTTCTCAGTCTGTTTCCTAGTTCCTGTTTGAAGTTCCTGCCTTTTTCACTGTAAAATCAAGTTGGAGCTATTACCTCCCCAAATATATGTTTGGAGTGGAGTTAGCTACTGAAAAGAAACTTTGTGTTCCCAACAAGCTAGGTGAAGGACGGCTTTCACACACACTAATCTCTCAGAACTGAGCATGTGGTGAGACGTTCGTTCATCTAGCACAAAGGGAAGGGGCTTCAGGAAAAACTTTTACTCTGGTTTCTCAGTCTGTTTCCTAGTGCCGGTTTAAAGTTCCTGCAGTTTTCACTGTAAAATCGATTTGGACCTAGAATATCCCCATGTAAATATATGGAGTGGAGTTTGGAACTAAAAAGAATCTTTTGTTCCTAGCAAGCTAGGTGATGTAAGGCTTTCACACACACTTATCTCTCAGAACTGAGCATGTGGACAGACTTTCGTTCATCTAGCACAATGGGAACGGGTTGCAGGAGAAACTATTAGTCTGGTTTCCTTGTCTGTTTCCTTGTGCCGGTTAGAAGTTCCAGTAGATTTCACTGTAAAACTGATTTGGAACTAGTACCCCACCATATATATCTATGGATTGTAATTTTAAACTGAAAATAATCTTTGTGTTCCCAACTAGCTAGGTGAAGGACGGCTTTCACACACATTTATCTCTCAGAATTGAGCATGTGGAGAGAATTTCAATCATGTAACACAAAGGATACGTTTGGCAGTAGAAACTTTTATTCCGGTTTCTCACTCTGTTTCCTAGTGCCGGTTTGAAGTTCCGGCAGTTTTTATTCTAACACCGAGTTGGAGCGAGATCTTCCCCATTTATATGTTGGGAGTGGAGTTTGCATCTGAAAAGGTACTTTGTGTTCCCAACAACCTAGGTGAAGGACGGCTTTCACACACAGTTATCCCTCAGAACTGAGCATGTGGAGAGACATTCGTTCATCTAGCACAAAGGGAACGGGTTGCAGTTGAAACTTTTAATCAGGTATCTCAGTCTGTTTCCTAGTGCCGGTTTGAAGTTCCTGCAGTTTTCACTGTAAATCCGATTTGGAGCTAGTACCTCCCCATATATATGTTTGGAGTGGAGTTTGCAACTGAAAAGAATCTTTGTGATCCTAGCAAGCTAGTTGAAGTAAGTCTTTCACACACACTTATCTCTCAGATCTGAGCATGTGGA
Organism: Camelus dromedarius; assembly: GCF_036321535.1. NCBI lineage: Eukaryota > Metazoa > Chordata > Mammalia > Artiodactyla > Camelidae > Camelus > Camelus dromedarius. The sequence goes on along the minus strand of NW_026989847.1, from coordinate 2,847,063 downwards.
GAGACATTCGTTCATCTAGCACAAAGGGAACGGGTTGCAGTTGAAACTTTTTATCAGGTATCTCAGTCTGTTTCCTAGTGCCGGTTTGAAGTTCCTGCAGTTTTCACTGTAACACCGTGTTGGAGTTAGTTCCTCCCCATATATATGTATGGTGTGGAGTTTGCAACTGAAAAGACACTTTGTGTTCCCAACAAGCTATGTGAAGGATTGCATAAACACACACATGTCTCTCAGAACTGAGCATGTGGAGAGACTTTCGTTCATCTAGCACCAAGGAAATGGTTGCAGGAGAAACTTGTACTCTTGTTTCTCAGACTCTTTCCTAGTTCCTGTTTGAAGTTCCTGCCGTTTTCACTGTAAAAACAAGTTGGAGCTATTTCCTCCCCATATATATTTATGGAGTGGAGTTAGCCACTGAAAATAAACTTTGTGTTCCCAACAAGCTAGGTGAAGGACGGCTATCACACACACTAATCTCTCAGAACTGAGCATGTGGAGAGACGTTCGTTCATCTAGCACAAAGGGAAGGGGCTTCAGGAAAAACTTTTACTCTGGTTTCTCAGTCTGTTTCCTAGCGCCGGTTTTAAGTTCCTGCAGATTTCACTGTAAAACCGATTTGAAACTAGAACATCCCCATGTAAATATATGGATTGGAATTTGCAACTGAAAAGAAACTTTGTGTTCCCAACAACCTAGTTGAAGGACGGCATTCACACACACTTATTCCTCAGAACAGAGAATGTGGAAACACTTTCGTTCATCTAGCACAATGGGAACGGTTTGCAGGAGAAACTATTTTTCTGGTTTCTCTGTCTGTTTCCTTGTGCCGGTTTGAAGTTCCAGTAGATTTCACTGTAAAACCGATTTGGAACTAGTACCCCCCAATATATATCTATGGATTGTAATTTTAAACTGGAAAGAAACTTTATGTTCCCAACTAGCTAGGTGAAGGACGGCTTTCACACAAATTTATCTCTCAGAACAGAGCATGTGGAAAGACTTTCGTTCATCTAGCACAAAGGGAACGGGTTGCATGTGCAAATTTTTCTCAGGTTTCTCAGTCTGTTTCCTAGTGCCGGTTTGAAGTTCCGGCAGTTTTTACTGTAACAAAGAGTTGGAGCTAGAACTTCCCCATATATATGTTTGAAGTGGAGTTTGCAACTGAAAAGAATCTTTGTGTTCCCAACAAGCTATGTGAAGGACGGCTTTCACACACAATTATATCTCAGAACTGAGCATGTGGAGAGACGTTCGTTAATCTAGCACAAATTGTACGGGTTGCAGGAGAAACTTTTACTCTGGTTTCTCACTCTGTTTCCTAGTGCCTTTTTGAATTTCCTGCAGTTTTCCATGTAAAACCGAGTTGGAGCTATTACCACCCCATATATATGTATGGTGTGGATTTGGCAACTGAAAAGATACTTTGTGTTCCCAACAAGCTATGTGAAAGGCGGCTTTCATACACACATATCTCTCAGAACTGAGCATGTTTAGAAACATTCGTTCATCTAGCATAAAGGGAACAGTTTGCAGGAGAAACATTTACTATGGTTTCTCAGTCTCTTCCCTAGGGCCGGTTTGAATTTCCTGCAGTTTTCAGTGTAAAATCGAGATAGAGCTAGCACCTTGCCATATTTAGGTATGGAGTGGATTTTGCAACAGAAAAGAAACTTTGTGTTCCCAAAAAGCTATGTGAAGTATGACTTTCACACACACTTATCTCTCAGAACTGAGCATGTGGAGAGACTTTCGTTCATCTAGCACCAAGGAACGTGTTGCAGGAGAAAATTGTACTCTTGTTTCTCAGTATGTTTCCTAGTCCCTGTTTGAAGTTCCTGCCGTTTTCACTGTAAATACAAGTTGAAGCTTGTACCTACTCATATATATGTATGGTGTGGAGTTTGCAACTGAAAAAAAACTTTGTGTTCCCAACAAGCTAGTTGAAAAACGGTATTCAAACACACTTATCTCTCAGAACTGAGCATGTGTAGAGACGTTCTTTCATCTAGCACAAAGGGAACGGGTTGCAGGGGAAACTTTTACTCTTGTTTCTTAGTCTGTTTCCTAGTGCCGGTTTGAATTTCCTAAATTTTCCACTGTAAAACCGTGTTGGACCTAGTACATACCCATATATATGTATGGTGTGGAGTTTGCAACTGAAAAGAAACTTTGTGTTCCCAACAAACTAGGTGAAGGACGGCTTTCACACACACATATCTCTCAGAAATGTGCATGTGGAGAGACTTTCGTTCATGTAGCACCAAGTAATTTGTTGCAGGAGAAACTTGTACTCTTGTTTCTCAGTCTGTTTCCTAGTTCCTGTTTGAAGTTCCTGCCGTTTTCATTGTAAATACAAGTAGTACCTTGTACCTCCCCATATATATATATATGAAGTGGAATTTGCAACTGAAAAGAAACTTTGTGTTCCCAACACGCTAGTTGAAGGACTGTATTCACACACATTAATCTCTCAGAACTGAGCATGTGGAGAGACGTTCGTTCATCTAGCACAAAGGGAATGGTTTGCAGGTAAATCTATTTCTCTGGTTTTCAGTCTGTGTCCTAGTGCCTGTTTGAAGTTCCTGCAGTTTTCACTATAAAACCGAGTTGGATTTAGTACCTCCCTTTATATATGTATGGAGTGGAGTTTGCCACTGAAAAGAAACTTTGTGTTCCCAACAAGCTACGATAAGTACGGCTTTCACACACATATATCTCTCAGAAATGAACATGTGGAGAGACTTTCGTTCATCTAGCAAAAAGGGGAACGGGTTGCAGGAGAAACACTTACTCTGGTTTCTCAGTCTGTTTCCTAGTGCCGGTTTGAATTTCCTGCAGTTTTCTCTGTAAAACTGAGTTGGAGCTAGTACCTCCAATCATATATATATGGAGTGGGATTTGCAACTGAAAAGAAACTTTGTGTCCCCAACAAGCTAGGTGAAGTTCGGCTTTCACACACACTTATCTCTCAAACTGAGCTTGTGGAGAGACGTTCGTTCATCTTGCAATAGGGAACGGGTTGCAGGAGAAACTTTTACTCTGGTTTATCAGTCTGTTTCCTTGAGCCGGTATGAACATCATGCAGTTTTCACTGTAAAACACGTTTGGAGCTAGTACCTCCCCATATAAATGTATGGAGAGGATTTGCAACTGAAAAGGAACTTTGTGTTCCCAACAAGCTAGGTGAAGAACGGCTTTCACTCACACTTATCTCTCAGAAATGAGCTTGTGGAGAGAATTTCGTTCATCTAGCACAAAGGGAACGGTTTGCATGAGAAACTATTACTCTGGTCTCAGTGTGTTTCCTAGTGCCGGTTTGAAATTCCTGCCGTTTTCACTGTAAAACCAAGATAGAGCTGCTAATTCCCCATATATATGTATGGTGTGGAGTTTGCAACTGAAAAGAAATTTGTGTTTCCAAATAGCTAGTTGAAGGACAGCTTTCACACACACTTATCCCTCCAAACTGAGCATGTGGAGAGACGTACGTTCATCTAGCACAACGGGAACGGATTGCAGGAGAACTTTTACTCTGGTATCTCAGTCTGTTTCCTAGTGCCGTTTGGAAGTTCCTGCAGTTTTCACTGTAAAACCGAGTTGGAGCTAGTACCTCCCCATATATATGTATGCAGTGGATTTTGCAACTGAAAAGAAATTTTGTGTTCCCAACAATCTAGGTGAAGGACGGCTTTCACACACACTTATCTCTCACAACTGAGCAAGTGGAGAGACGTTCGTTCATCTATCAAAAAGGGGAACGGGCTGCAGTAGAAACATTTACTCTGGTTTCTCAGTCTGTTTCCTAGTGCCGGTTTGAATTTCCTGCAGTTTTCACTATAAAACTGAGTTGGAGCTAGTACCTCCCCTCATATATATATGGAGTGGGATTTGCAACTGAAAAGAAAACTTGTGTTCCCAACAAGCTAGGTGAAGTGCGCCTTTCACACACACTTATCTCTCAAACTGAGCTTGTAGAGAAACGTTCGTTCATCTTACAAAAGGGAACGGGTTGCAAGAGAAACATTTACTCTGGTTCCTGAGTCTGTTTACTTGAGCCGGTATGAACATCCTGCAATTTTCACTGTAAAACGGATTTGGAGCTAGTACCTCCCCATATAAATATATGGAGAGGAATTTGCTACTGAAAAGGTACTTTGTGTTCCCAACCAGCTAGGTGAAGGACGGCTTTCACCCTCACTTATCTCTCAGAAATGAGCATGTCGAGAGACGTTCGTTCATCTAGCACAAAGGGAACGGTTTGCAGGTGAAACTATTACTCTGGTTTTTCAGTCTGTTTCTTAGTGCCTGTTTGAAGTTCCTGCAGTTTTCACTGTAAAATCGAGTTGGAGCTAGTACCTCCCCATATAAATGTATGGAGTGGAGATTGCTATTGAAAAGTAACTTTGTGTTCCCTACAAGCATGGTAAAGGACGGCTTTCACACACACTTATCTCTCAGAAATGAGCTTCTGGAGAGAATTTCTTTCATCTAGCACAAAGGGAACTGTATGCATGAGAAACTATTACTCTGGTTTCTCAGTGTGTTTCCTAGCGCCGGTTTCAAATTCCTGCCGTTTTCTCTTAAAACCATGTTGGAGCAAGTACATTCTCATATATATGTATGGAGTGGAGTTTGCAACTGAAAAGAATCTTTGTGTTCCAAAAAGCTAGGTGAAGGACTGCTTTCACACACACATATCTATAAGAAATAATCATGTGGAGAGACGTTCGTTCATCTAGCACAACGGGAACGGGTTGCAGGTGGAACTTTTACTCTGTTATCTCAGTCGGTTTCGTAGTGCCGGTTTGAAGTTCCTGCCGTTTTCACTGTAAAACAGAGTTGGTGCTAGTACCCCCTCATATATATATATGGAGTGGAGATTGCAACTGAATAGGAACTTTGTGTTCCCAACAAGCTAGGTGAAGGACGGCTTTCACACACACTTATCCCTCAGAGATGAGCATGTGGAGAGACGTTCGTTCATTTAGCACAAAGGGTACGGGATTCAGGAGAATCTTTTACTCTGGTTTCTCAGTCTGTTTTGTAGTGCCGGGTTGAAGTTCCTGCCGTTTTCACTGTAAAACAGAATTGGTGCTAGTACCTCCACATATATAGGTATGGAGTGGAGTTTGCAACTGAAAAGAATCTCTGTGTTCCCAACAAGCTAGGTGAAGGACGGCTTTCACACACACTTGTCTCTCAGAAATAAGATTCTGGAGAGAATTTCTTTCATCTAGCACAAAGGGAGCGGTTTGCAGGTTAAACTATTACTCTGGTTTCTCAGTCTGTTTCCTAGTGCCGGTGTGAATTTCCTGCAGTTTTCACTGTAAAACCGAGTTTGAGCTAATAAATACCCATATATATGTTTCGAGTGGTGTTATCAAATGAAAACCAACTTTGTGTTCCCAACAAGTTAGGTGAAGGACGGCTTTCACACACATTTATCTCTCAGAACTGAGCATCTGGAGAGACGTTTGTTCATCTAGCACAAAGGAACGGGTTTCAGGAAAACTTTTACTATGGTTTCATAGTCTGTTTCCTAGTGCCGGTTTGAAGTTCCTTCAGTTTTCACTGTAAAACCGAGTTGGAGCTAGTACTTTCCCATATATATGTATGGAGAGGGGTTTGCAACTGAAAAGAAACTTTGTGTTCCCAAACAGCTAGGGGAAGAACGGATTTCACCCTCACTTATCTCTCAGAACTGAGCATGTGGCGAGACTTTCGTTCATCTAGCACAAAGGGAACGGTTTGCAGGTAAAACTATTTCTCTGGTTTCTCAGTCTGTTTCCTAGTTCCAGTTTGAATTTCCTGCAGTTTTCACTGTAAAACAGATTTGGAACTAGAACATCCCCATGTAAATGTATGGATTGGAATTTGCAACTCGAAAGAAACTTTGTGTTCCCAACAAGCTAGTTGAAGTACGGCATTCACACACACTTATCTCTCAGAACAGAGAATGTGGAGAGACGTTCTTTCATTTAGCACAATGGGAACGGGTTGCACGATGTACTATTACTCTGGTTTCTCAGTCTGTTTCCTAGTGCCGGTTTGAAGTTCCTACAGTTGTCACTGTAAAACAGAGTTGCAGCTAGTACATTACCATATATATGTATGGAGTGTAGTTTTCAACTGAGGAGAATCTTTGTGTTCCCAACAAGCTAGGTGAAGTATGGCTTTCACAAATACTTATCTCTCAGAACTGAGCATGTGGAGAGACATTCGTTCATCTAGCATAAATTGAACGGGTTGGAGGAGTAACTTTTACTCTGGGATCTAAGTCTATTTCAAAGTGCCGGTTTGATGTTCCTGCATTTTTCACTGTAACACTGTGTTGGAGCTAGAAACTCCCCATATATATATTTGGAGTGGAGTTTGCAACTGAGAAGAAACTTTGTGTTCCAACAAGCTAGGTGAATGATGGCTTTCAAAAACACTTATATCTCAGAACTGAGCTTGTGTAGAGACGTTCGTTCAACTAACACAAAGGGAACGGTTTGTAGGAGAAACTATTACTCTTGTTTCTCAGTCTATTTCCTAGTGCCAGTTGGAAGTTCCTGCCGTTTTCACTGTAAAAACGAGTTGGGGCAAGTACCACCCCATATAAATTTATGGAGTTGAGTTTGCAACTGAAAAGGGACTTTTGTTCCCAACAAGCTAGGTGAAGGACCGCTTTCACACACACTTATCTCTCAGAACTGAGCATGTGGAGAGACTTTCGGTAATCCAGCAAAAATGGAACGGTTTGCAGGAGAAACTATTACTCTTGTTTCTCAGTCTGTTTCCTAGTGCCGGTTTGAAGTTCCTTAAATTTTCACTGTAAAACCGTGTTAGAGCTAGTACCTTCCCATATATATTTATGGAGTGGAGTTTGCAGCTGAAAAGGAACTTTTATTCTCAACAAGCTAGGTGAAGGACGGCTTTCACACACACATATCTCTCAGAACTTAGCATGTGGAGAGACTTTCGTTCATCTAGCACCAAGGAACGGGCTGCAGGAAGAAATTTTACTCTTTTTTCTCTGTCTGTTTCCTAGTTCCGGTTTGAAGTTCCTGCCGTTTTCACTGTAAAACCGAGTTGGAGCTAGTACATCCCCATATATATTTATGGAGTGGAGTTTTCAATTGTAAAGAAAATTTGTGTTTCCAACAAGCTAGGTGAAGGACGGCTTTCACACACAACTATCTCTAGAACTGAGCATGTTTAGAGACGTTCGTTCATCTAGCAAAAAGGGAAGGGGCTGCAGGTAAAACTTTTACTCTGGTTTCTCAGTCTGTTTCCTAGTGCCGGTTTGAATTTCCTGCAGTTTTCACTGTAAACCCGAGTTGGACCTTGAACCTCCCAATGTAAATGTATGGTTTGGAGTTTGCAACATAAAAGAAACTTTGTGTTCCCAACAAGCGTGAAGGACGGTTTTCACACACACTTATCTCTCAGAACTGAGCATGTGGAGAGACATTCGTTCATCTAGCACAATGGGAAAGCTTTGCAGGAGAAACTTTTACTCTGGTTTCTCAGTCTGTTTCCTTGAGCCGATATGAACATCATGCAGTTTTCACTGTAAAACACGTTTGGAGCTAGTACCTCCCCATATAAATGTATGGAGAGGATTTGCAACTGAAAAGGAACTTTATGTTCCAAACAAGCTAGTTAAAGAACGGCTTTCACACACACTTATCTCTCAGTAATGAGCTTGTGGAGAGAATTTCGTTCATCTAGCACAAAGGGAATGGTTTGCATGAGAAACTATTACTCTGGTCTCAGTGTGTTTCCTAGTGCCGGTTTGAAATTCCTGCCGTTTTCACTGTAAAACCAAGATAGAGCTGCTAATTCCCCATATATATATATGGAGTGGAGTTTGCAACTGAAAAGAAATTGGTGTTCCCAAAACTAGGTGAAGGACAGCCTTCACACACACTTATCCCTCCAAACTGAGCATGTGGATAGAAGTACGTTCATCTAGCAACACGGGAATGGATTGCAGGGGAACTTTTACTCTGGTATCTCAGTCTGTTTCCTAGTGCCGTTTGGATGTTCCTGCAGTTTTCGCTGTAAAACCGAGTTGGAACTAGTACCTCCCCATATATATGTATGCAGTGGAGTTTGCAACTGAAAAGAAACTTTGTGTTCCCAAAAAGCTACGATAAGTACGGCTTTCACACACAATTATCTCTCAGAAATGAACATGCGGAGATACGTTCGTTCATCTAGCAAAAAGGGGAACGGGCTGCAGTAGAAACATTTACTCTGGTTTCTCAGTCTGTTTCCTAGTGCCGGTTTGAATTTCCTGCAGTTTTCACTATAAAACTGATTTGGAGCTAGTACCTCCCCTCATATATATATGGAGTGGGATTTGCAACTGAAAAGAAAACTTGTGTTCCCAACAAGCTAGGTGAAGTGCGCCTTTCACACACACTTATCTCTCAAACTGAGCTTGTAGAGAAACGTTCGTTCATCTTGCAAAAGGGAACGGGTTGCAGGAGAAACTTTTACTCTGGTTCCTCAGTCTGTTTACTTGAGCCGGTATGAACATCCTGCAATTTTCACTGTAAAACGGATTTGGAGCTAGTACCTCCCCATATAAATATATGGAGAGGAATTTGCAACTGAAAAGGTACTTTGTGTTCCCAACCAGCTAGGTGAAGGACGGCTTTCACCCTCACGTATCTCTCAGAAATGAGCATGTCGAGAGACGTTTGTTCATCTAGCACAAAGGGAACGGTTTGCAGGTGAAACTATTACTCTGGTTTTTCAGTCTGTTTCCTAGTGCCTGTTTGAAGTTCCTGCAGTTTTCACTGTAAAATAGAGTTGGAGCTAGTACCTCCCCATATAAATGTATGGAGTGGAGATAGCTATTGAAAAGTAACTTTGTGTTCCCTACAAGCTAGGTAAAGGACGGTTTCACACACACATATCTCTCAGAAATGAGCTTCTGGAGAGAATTTCTTTCATCTAGCACAAAGGGAACGGTTTGCATGAGAAACTATTACTCTGGTTTCTCAGTGTGTTTCCTAGCACCGGTTTGAAATTCCTGCCGTTTTCACTTTTAAAACATGTTGGAGCAAGTACATCCCCATATATATGTATGGAGTGGAGTTTGCAACTGAAAAGAATCTTTGTCTTCCAAAAAGCTAGGTGAAGGACTGCTTTCACACACAATTATCTCTAAGAAATGATCATGTGGAGAACGTTCGTTCATCTAGCACAACGGGAACGGGTTGCAGGTGGAAATTTTACTGTTTTCTCAGTCTGTTTTGTAGTGCCTGTTTGAAGTTCCTGCCGTTTTCACTGTAAAACAGAATTGGTGCTAGTACCTCCACATATATATGTATGGAGTGGAGTTTGCAACTGAAAAGAAAATCTGTGTTCCCAACAAGCTAGGTGATGGACGGCTTTCACACACACTTCTCTCTCAGAAATGAGAATCTGGAGAGAATTTCTTTCATCTAGCACAAAGGGATCGGTTTGCAGGTTAAACTATTACTCTGGTTTCTCAGTCTGTTTCCTAGTGCCGGTGTGAATTTCCTGCAGTTTTCACTGTAAAACCGAGTTTGAGCTAATAAATAACCATATATATGTTTCGAGTGGAGTTTTCAAATGAAAACCAACATTGTGTTCCCAACAAGCTAGGTGAAGGACGGCTTTCACACACACTTATCTCTCAGATTTGAGCATGTGGAGAGACGTTCGTTCATCTAGCACAAAAGAACGGGTTTCAGGAAAACTTTTACTATGGTTTCATAGTCTGTTTTGTAGTGCCGGTTTGAAGTTCCTGCAGTTTTCACTGTAAAACCGATTTGGAGCTAGTACCTCCCCATATATATGTATGGAGTGGAGTTTGCAACTGAAAAGAAACTTTGTGTTCCCTACAAGCTAGGTGAAGGACGGCTTTCACACACACTTATATCTCAGAACTGAGCATGTGGAGAGACTTTCGTTCATCTAGCACAAAGGGAACGGTTTGCAGGTAAAACTATTTCTTTGTTTTCTCAGTCTGTTTCCTAGTTCCGGTTTGAATTTCCTGCAGTTTTCACTGTAAAACAGATTTGTAACTAGAACATCCCCATGTAAATATATGGATTGGAATTTTCAACTCGAAAGATACTTTGTGTTCCCAACAAGCTAGTTGAATTACGGCATTCACACACACTTATATCTCAGAACAGAGAATGTGGAGAGACGTTCTTTCATCTAGCACAATGGGAACGGGTTGCAGGATGTACTATTACTCTGGTTTCTCAGTCTGTTTCCTAGTGCCGGTTTGAATTTCCTACAGTTTTCACTGTAAAACCGAGTTGGAGCTAGTACCTAACCATATATATGTATGGAGTGTAGTTTTCAACTGAGGAGAAACTTTGTGTTCCCAACAAGCTAGGTGAATTATGGCTTTCACAAACAGTTATCTCACAGAACTGAGCATGTGGAGAGACATTCGTTCATTTAGCATAAATTGAACGGGTTGCAGGAGTAACTTTTACTCTGGGATCTAAGTCTGTTTCAAAGTGCCCGTTTGATGTTCCTGCATTTTTCACTGTAAAACTGTGTTGGAGCTAGTAACTCCCCATATATATGTATGGAGTGGAGTTTGCAACTGAGAAGAAACTTTGTGTTCCCAACAAGCTAGGTGAATAATGGCTTTCAAAAACACTTATATCTCAGAACTGAGCTTGTGTAGAGACGTTCGTTCATCTAACACAAAGGGAACGGTTTGTAGGAGAAACTTTTACTCTTGTTTCTCAGTCTGTTTCCTAGTGTCAGTTGGAAGATCCTGCCGTTTTCACTGTAAAAACGAGTTGGGGCAAGTACCACCCCATATAAATTTATGGATTTGAGTTTGCAACTGAAAAGGGAATTTTGTTCCCAACAAGCTAGGTGAAGGACGGCTTTCACACACACTTATCTCTCAGAACTGAGCATGTGGAGAGACTTTCGTTCATCTAGCACCAAGGAACGGGTTGCAGGAAGAAATTTTACTCTTTTTTCTCTGTCTGTTTCCTAGTTCCGGTTTGAAGTTCCTGCCGTTTTCACTGTAAAACCGAGTTGGAGCTAGTACATCCCCATATATATTTATGGAGGGGAGTTTTCAATTGTAAAGAAACTTTGTGTTTCCAACAAGCTATGTGAAGGACGGCTTTCACACACAACTATCTCTAGAACTGAACATGTTTAGAGACGTTCGTTCATCTAGCACAAAGGGAAGGGGCTGCAGGTAAAACTTTTACTCTGGTTTCTCAGTCTGTTTCCTAGCGCCGGTTTGAATTTCCTGCAGTTTTCACTGTAAAACCGAGTTGGACCTTGAACCTCCCAATGTAAATGTATGGTTTGGAGTTTGCAACATAAAAGAAACTTTGTGTTCCCAACAAGCTTGAAGGACGGTTTTCACACACACTTATCTCTCAGAACTGAGCATGTGGAGAGACATTCGTTCATCTAGCACAATGGGAAAGCTTTGCAGGAGAAACTTTTACTCTGGTTTCTCAGTCTGTTTCCTTGAGCCGGTATGAACATCATGCAGTTTTCACTGTAAAACACGTTTGGAGCTAGTACCTCCCCATATAAATGTATGGAGAGGATTTGCAACTGAAAAGGAACTTTATGTTCCCAACAAGCTAGCTAAAGAACGGCTTTCACACACACTTATCTCTCAGAAATGAGCTTGTGGAGAGAATTTCGTTCATCTACCACAAAGGGAATGGTTTGCATGAGAAACTATTACTCTGGTCTCAGTGTGTTTCCTAGTGCCGGTTTGAAATTCCTGCCGTTTTCACTGTAAAACCAAGATAGAACTGATAATTCCCAATATATATATATGGAGTGTAGTTTGCAACTGAAAAGAAATTGGTGTTCCCAAAAAGCTAGGTGAAGGACAGCTTTCACACACACTTATCCCTCCAAACTGAGCATGTGGAGAGACGTACGTTCATCTAGCACAACGGGAACGGATTGCAGGAGAACTTTTACTCTGGTATCTCAGTCTGTTTCCTAGTGCCGTTTGGAAGTTCCTGCAGTTTTCACTGTAAAACCGAGTTGGAGATAGTACCTCCCCATATATATGTATGCAGTGGAGTTTGCAACTGAAAAGAAACTTTGTGTTCCCAAAAAGCTACGATAAGTATGGCTTTCACACACAATTATCTCTCAGAAATGAACATGCGGAGATACGTTTGTTCATCTAGCAAAAAGGGGGACGGGCTGCAGTAGAAACATTTACTCTGGTTTCTCAGTCTGTTTCCTAGTGCCGGTTTGAATTTCCTGCAGTTTTCACTATAAAACTGATTTGGAGCTAGTACCTCCCCTCATATATATATGGAGTGGTATTTGCAACTGAAAAGAAAACTTGTGTTCCCAACAAGCTAGGTGAAGTGCGCCTTTCACACACACTTATCACTCAATCTGAGCTTGTAGAGAAAAGTTCGTTCATCTTGCAAACGGGAACGGGTTGCAGGAGAAACTTTTACTCTAGTTCCTCAGTCTGTTTACTTGAGCCGGTATGAACATCCTGCAATTTTCACTGTAAAACGGATTTGGAGCTAGTACCTCCCCATATAAATATATGGAGAGGAATTTGCAACTGAAAAGGTACTTTGTGTTCCCAACCAGCTAGGTGAAGGACGGCTTTCACCCTCACTTATCTGTAAGAAATGATCATGTGGAGAACGTTCGTTCAACTAGCACAACGGGAAGAGGTTGCAGGTGGAAATTTTACTCTGTTTTCTCAGTCTGTTTTGTAGTGCCGTGTTGAAGTTCCTGCCGTTTTCATTGTAAAACAGAATTGTTGCTAGTACCTCCACATATATAGGTATGGAGTGGAGTTTGCAACTGAAAAGAAAATCTGTGTTCCCAACAAGCTAGGTGAAGGACGGCTTTCACACACACTTGTCTCTCAGAAATGAGATTCTGGAGAGAATTTCTTTCATCTAGCACAAAGGGATCGTTTTGCAGGTTAAACTATTACTCTGGTTTCTCAGTCTGTTTCCTAGTGCCGGTTTGAATTTCCTGCAATTTTCACTGTAAAACAGAGTTTGAGCTAATAAATACCCATATATATGTTTCGAGGGGAGTTTTCAAATGAAAACCAACTTTGTGTTCCAAACAAGCTAGGTGAAGGACGGCTTTCACACACACTTATCTCTCAGAAATGAGCATGTGGAGAGACGTTCGTTCATCTAGCACAAAGGAACGGGTTTCAGGAAAACTTTTACTATGGTTTCATAGTCTGTTTCGTAGTGCCGGTTTGAAGTTCCTGCAGTTTTCACTGTAAAACCGAGTTGGAGCTAGTACCTTCCCATATATATGTATGGACAGGAGTTTGCAACTGAAAAGAAACTTTGTGTTCCCAACCAGCTAGGTGAAGAACGGCTTTAACCCTCACTTATCTCTCTGAAATGAGCATGTGGAGAGACGTTCGTTCATCTAGCACAAAGGGAACGTTTTGCAGGTAAAACTATTTCTCTGTTTTCTCAGTCTGTTTCCTAGTTCCGGTTTGAATTTCCTGCAGTTTTCACTGTAAAAAAGATTTGGAACTAGAACATCCCCATGTAAATATATGGATTGGAATTTGCAACTCGAAAGAATGTTTGTGTTCCCAACAAGCTAGTTGAAGTACTGCATTCACACACACTTATCTCTCAGAAATGAGCATGTGGAGAGACATTCGTTCATCTAGCACAAAGTGAACGGGTTGCAGGGTTAACTTTTACTCTGAGATCTAAGTCTGTTTCAAAGTGCCGGTTTGATGTTCCTGCATTTTTCACTGTAAAACTGTGTTGGAGCTAGTAACTCCCCATATATATGTTTGGAGTGGAGTTTGCAACTGAGAAGAAACTTTGTGTTCCCAACAAGCTAGGTGAATGATGGCTTTCAAAAACACTTATATCTCAGAACTGAGCTTGAGTAGAGATTTTCGTTCATCTAACACAAAAGGAATGGTTTGTAGGAGAAACTATTACTCTTGTTCTCAGTCTGTTTCCTAGTTCCTGTTGGAAGTTCCTGCCGTTTTCACTGTAAAACCGAGTTGGGGCAAGTACCTCCCCATATAAATTTATGGAGTTGAGTTTGCAACTGAAAAGGAACTTTTGTTCCCAACAAGCAAGTTGAAGTACGGCTTTCACACACACTTATCTCTCAGAACTGAGCATGTGGAGAGACTTTCGGTAATCCAGCAAAAAGGGAACGGTTTGCAGGAGAAACTATTACTCTTGTTTCTCAGTCTGTTTCCTAGTGCCGGTTTGAAGTTCCTGCAATTTTCACTGTAAAACCGTGTTAGAGCTAGTACCTTCCCATATATATTTATGGAGTGGAGTTTGCAGCTGAAAAGGAACTTTTATTCCCAACAAGCTAGGTGAAGAACGGCTTTCACACACACATATCTCTCAGAACTTAGCATATGGAGAGACTTTCGTTCATCTAGCACCAAGGAACGGGTTACAGGAAGAAATTTTACTCTTTTTTCTCTGTCTGTTTCCTAGTTCCGGTTTGAAGTTCCTGCCGTTTTCACTGTAAAACAGAGTTGGAGCTAGTACATCCCCATATACATTTATGGAGTGGAGTTTGCAAATGTAAAGAAACTTTGTGTTTCCAACAAACTAGGTGAAGGACGGCTTTCACACACAACTATCTCTCAGAACTGAGCATGTGGAGAGGCGTTCGTTCATCTAGCACAAAAGGGAAGGGGCTGCAGGTAAAACTTTTTCTCTGGTTTCTCAGTCTGTTTCCTAGTGCCGGTTTGAATTTCCTGCAGTTTTCACTGTAAAATCGAGTTGGACCTTGAACCTCCCCATGTAAATGTATGGTTTGGAGTTTGCAACTTAAAAGAAACTTTGTGTTCCCAACAAGTTTGAAGGACGGTTTCACACACACTTATCTCTCAGAACTGAGCATGTGGAGAGACATTAGTTCATCTAGCATAATGGGAAAGTATGCAGGAGAAAGTTTTACTCTGGTTACTCATTCTGTTTCCTAATGAAGGTTTGAATTTATTACAGATTCCACTGTAAAACCGAGTTGGATCTAGAAATATCCCATGTAAATGTATGGAGTGGATTTTGCTACTGAGAAGAAACTTTGTGTTCCCAACATGCTAGGTGAAGGATGGCTTTAAAAAACCCTTATATCTCAGAACTGAGCATGTGCAGAGACGTTCGTTCATCTAACACAAACGGAACGGTTTGCAGGAGAAACTATTACTCTTGTTTCTCAGCCTGTTTCCTAGTGCCGGTTTGAATTTCCTGCAGTTTTCACTGTATAACCGATTTGGAGCTAGTACTTCCCCGTATATATTTGTGGAGAGGAGTTTGCAGCTGAAAAGCTACATTTATTCCCAACAATCTATGTGAAGGACGGCTTTCACACACACTTATCTCTCAGATTTGAGCATGTGGGGAGACTTTCGTTCATCTAGCACAAAGGGAACGGGTTTCAGTAAATCTTTTACTATGGTTTCATAGTATGTTTCCTAGTGCCGGTTTGAAATTCCTGCAGTTTTCCCTGTAAAACACATTTGGAGCTAGTACCTCTCCATATATATGCATGGAGAGGAGTTTGCAACTTAAAAGAATCTTTGTGTTCCCAACAAGCTAGGTGAAGGACGGCTTTCACCCTCACTTATCTCTCAGAAATGAGCATGTGGAGAGACGAACGTTCATCTAGAAAAAAGGGAACGGTTTGTAGGTGAAACTATTAATCTGGTTTTTCAGTCTGTTTCCTAGTGCCTGTTTGAAGTTCCTGTAGTTTTCACTGTAAAATCGAGTTGGAACTAGTACCTCCCCATATATATGTATGGAGTGGAGATTGCTATTGAATAGAAACTTTGTGTTCCCAACAAGCTAGGTGTAGGACGGCTTTCACACACACTTATCTCTCAGAAATGAGCTTCTGTAGAGAAATTCTTTCATCTAGCACAAAGGGAACGGGTTTCTTGAGAAACTATTACTCTGGTTTCTCAGTGTGTTTCCTCGCGCCAATTTGAAATTCCTGCCTTTTTCACTGTAAAATCAAGTTGGAGCAAGTACATCCCCATATATATATATGGAGTGGAATTTGCAACTTATAAGAAATTTGTGTTCCCAAGAAGCTAGTTGAAGGACGGCTTTAACCCTCAATTATCTCTCAGAAATGAGCATGTGGAGAGACGATTGTTCATCTAGCACAAAGCGAACGGTTTGCAGGTGAAACTATTAATCTCGTTTTTCAGTCTGTTTCCTAGTGCCTGTTTGAAGTTCCTGCAGTTTTCACAGTAAATTCGAGTTGGAGATAGTACCTCCCCATATATATGTATGGAGTGGAGATTGCTATTGAAAATAAACTTTGTTTCCCTACAAGCTAGGTGTAGGACGGCTTTCACACACACTTGTCTCTCAGAAATGAGCTTCTGTAGAGAAATTCTTTCATCTAGCACAAAGGGAACGGGTTTCATGAGAAACTGTTACTCTGATTTCTCAGTCTGTTTCCTAGTGCCGGTTTGAATTTCCTGCAGTTTTCACTGTAAAGCCGAGTTTGAGCTAATAAATACCCATATATATGTTTCGAGTGGAGTTTTCAAATGAAAACCAACATTGTGTTCCCAACAAGCTAGGTGAATGATGGCTTTCACACACACTTATCTCCCAGAACTGAGCATGTGGAGAGACGTTCGTTCATCTAGCACAAAGGAACGGGTTTCAGGAAAACTTTTACTATGGTTTCATAGTCTGTTTCGTAGTGCCGGTTTGAAGTTCCTGCAGTTTTCACTGTAAAACCGAGTTGGAGCTATTACCTTCCCATATATATGTATGGAGAGGGGTTTGCAACTGAAAAGAAACTTTGTGTTCCCAACCAGCTAGGTGAAGAACGGCTTTCACCCTCACTTATCTGTCAGAACTGAGCATGTGGAGAGACGTTCGTTCATCTAGCACAAAGGGAACGTTTTGCAGGTAAAACTATTTCTCTGGTTTCTCAGTCTGTTTCCTAGTTCCGGTTTGAATTTCCTGCAGTTTTCACTGTAAAACAGATTTGGAACTAGAACATCCCCATGTAAATGTATGGATTGGTATTTGCAACTCTAAAGAAACTTTGTGTTCCCAACAAGCTAGTTGAAGTACGGCATTCACACACACTTTTCTCTCAGAACTGAGAATGTGGAGAGACGTTCTTTCATCTAGCACAAAGGAACGGGTTTCAGTAAAACTTTTACTATTGTTTCTCATTCTGTTTCCTAATGAAGGTTTGAAGTAATTACAGATTCCACTGTAAAACCGAGTTGGATCTAGAAATATCCCATGTAAATGTATGGAGTGGATTTTGCTACTGAGAAGAAACTTTGTTTTCCCAACATGCTAGGTGAAGGATGGCTTTCAAAAACCCTTATATCTCAGAACTGAGCATGTGCAGAGACGTTCGTTCATCTAACACAAACGGAACGGTTTGCAGTAGAAACTATTACTCTTGTTTCTCAGCCTGTTTCCTAGTGCCGGTTTGAAGTTCCTGCCGTTTTCACTGTAAAAACGAGTTGGTGCTAGTACCACCCCATATATTTTTATGGTGTGTAGTATGCAACTGAAAAGGAACTTTTGTTCCCAACAAACTAGTTGAAGGAAGGCTTTCACACACATTTATCTCTCAGAAATGAGCATGTGGAGAGACTTTCGTTCATCTAGCACCAAGGAACGGTTTGCAGGAGAAACTGTTACTCTTGTTTCTCAGTCTGTTTCCTAGTGCCGGTTTGAAATTCCTGCAGTTTTCACTGTATAACCGATTTGGAGCTAGTGCTTCCCAATATATATTTGTGGAGAGGAGTTTGTAGCTGAAAAGCTACATTTATTCCCAACAATCTATGTGAAGGACGGCTTTCACACACACTTATCTCTCAGAATTGAGCATGTGGGGAGACTTTCGTTCATCTAGCACAAAGGGAACGGGTTTCAGTAAATCTTTTACTATGGTTTCATAGTATGTTTCCTAGTGCCAGTTTGAAATTCCTGCAGTTTTCCCTGTAAAACAGATTTGGAGCTAGTACCTCTCCATATATATGCATGGAGAGGAGTTTGCAACTTAAAAGAATCTTTGTGTTCCCAACAAGCTAGGTGAAGGACGGCTTTCACCCTCACTTATCTCTCAGAAATGAGCATGTGGAGAGACGAACGTTCATCTAGAAAAAAGGGAACGGTTTGCAGGTGAAACTATTAATCTGGTTTTTCAGTCTGTTTCCTAGTGCCTGTTTGAAGTTCCTGTAGTTTTCACTGTAAAATCGAGTTGGAACTAGTACCTCCCCATATATATGTATGGAGTGGAGATAGCTATTGAATAGAAACTTTGTGTTCCCAACAAGCTAGGTGTAGGACGGCTTTCACACACACTTATCACTCAGAAATGAGCTTCTGTAGAGAAATTCTTTCATCTAGCACAAAGGGAACGGGTTTCTTGAGAAACTATTACTCTGGTTTCTCAGTGTGTTTCCTAGCGCCGGTTTGAAATTCCTGCCGTTTTCACTTTTAAATCATGTTGGAGCAAGTACATCCCCATATATATGTATGGAGTGGAGTTTGCAACTGAAAAGAATCTTTGTGTTCCAAAAAGCTAGGTGAAGGACTGCTTTCACACACACTTATCTCTAAGAAATGATCATGTGGAGAACGTTCGTTCATCTAGCACAACGGGAACGGGTTGCAGGTGGAAATTTTACTCTGTTTTCTCAGTCTGTTTTGTAGTGCCTGGTTGAAGTTCCTGCCGTTTTCACTGTAAAACAGAATTGGTGCTAGTACCTCCAAATATATATTTATGGAGTGGAGTTTGCAACTGAAAAGAAAATCTGTGTTCCCAACAAGCTAGGTGATGGACGGCTTTCACACACACTTGTCTCTCAGAAATGAGATTCTGGAGAGAATTTCTTTCATCTAGCACAAAGGGATCGGTTTGCAGGTTAAACTATTACTCTGGTTTCTCAGTCTGTTTCCTAGTGCCGGTTTGAATTTCCTGCAATTTTCACTGTAAAACCGAGTTTGAGCTAATAAATACCCATATATATGTTTCGAGGGGAGTTTTCAAATGAAAACCAACTTTGTGTTCCAAACAAGCTAGGTGAAGGACGGGTTTCACACACACTTATCTCTCAGAACTGAGCATGTGGAGAGACGTTCGTTCATCTAGCACAAAGGAACGGGTTTCAGGAAAACTTTAACTATGGTTTCATAGTCTGTTTCGTAGTGCCGGTTTGAAGTTCCTGCAGTTTTCACTGTAAAACCGAGTTGGAGCTAGTACCTTCCCATATATATGTATGGAGAGGAGTTTGCAACTGAAAAGAAACTTTGTGTTCCCAACCAGCTAGGTGAAGAACGGCTTTAACCCTCTCTTATCTCTCTGAAATGAGCATGTGGAGTGACGTTCGTTCATCTAGCACAAAGGGAACGTTTTGCAGGTAAAACTATTTCTCTGGTTTCTCAGTCTGTTTCCTAGTTCCGGTTTGAATTTCCTGCAGTTTTCACTGTAAAAAAGATTTGGAACTAGAACATCCCAATGTAAATATATGGATTGGAATTTGCAACTCGAAAGAATGTTTGTGTTCCCAACAAGCTAGTTGAAGTACTGCATTCACACACACTTATCTCTCAGAAATGAGCATGTGGAGAGACATTCGTTCATCTAGCACAAAGTGAACGGGTTGCAGGGTTAACTTTTACTCTGAGATCTAAGTCTGTTTCAAAGTGCCGGTTTGATGTTCCTGCATTTTTCACTGTAAAACTGTGTTGGAGCTAGTAACTCCCCATATATATGTTTGGAGTGGAGTTTGCAACTGAGAAGAAACTTTGTGTTCCCAACAAGCTAGGTGAATGATGGCTTTCAAAAACACTTATATCTCAGAACTGAGCTTGAGTAGAGATTTTCGTTCATCTAACACAAAAGGAACGGTTTGTAGGAGAAACTATTACTCTTGTTCTCAGTCTGTTTCCTAGTTCCTGTTGGAAGTTCCTGCCGTTTTCACTGTAAAACCGAGTTGGGGCAAGTACCTCCCCATATAAATTTATGGAGTTGAGTTTGCAACTGAAAAGGAACTTTTGTTCCCAACAAGCAAGTTGAAGTACGGCTTTCACACACACTTATCTCTCAGAACTGAGCATGTGGAGAGACTTTCGGTAATCCAGCAAAAAGGGAACGGTTTGCAGGAGAAACTATTACTCTTGTTTCTCAGTCTGTTTCCTAGTGCCGGTTTGAAGTTCCTGCAATTTTCACTGTAAAACCGTGTTAGAGCTAGTACTTTCCCATATATATTTAAGGAGTGGAGTTTGCAGCTGAAAAGGAACTTTTATTCCCAACAAGTTAGGTGAAGAACGGCTTTCACACACACATATCTCTCAGAACTTAGCATATGGAGAGACTTTCGTTCATCTAGCACCAAGGAACGGGTTGCAGGAAGAAATTTTACTCTTTTTTCTCTGTCTGTTTCCTAGTTCCGGTTTGAAGTTCCTGCCGTTTCACTGTAAAACAGAGTTGGAGCTAGTACATCCCCATATACATTTATGGAGTGGAGTTTGCAAATGTAAAGAAACTTTGTGTTTCCAACAAACTAGGTGAAGGACGGCTTTCACACACAACTATCTCTCAGAACTGAGCATGTGGAGAGGCGTTCGTTCATCTAGCACAAAAGGGAAGGGGCTGCAGGTAAAACTTTTTCTCTGGTTTCTCAGTCTGTTTCCTAGTGCCGGTTTGAATTTCCTGCAGTTTTCACTGTAAAATCGAGTTGGACCTTGAACCTCCCCATGTAAATGTATGGTTTGGAGTTTGCAACTTAAAAGAAACTTTGTGTTCCCAACAAGTTTGAAGGACGGTTTCACACACACTTATCTCTCAGAACTGAGCATGTGGAGAGACATTAGTTCATCTAGCACAATGGGAAAGTTTGCAGGAGAAACTTTTACTCTGGTTTCTCATTCTGTTTCCTAATGAAGGTTTGAATTTATTACAGATTCCACTGTAAAACCGAGTTGGATCTAGAAATATCCAATGTAAATGTATGGAGTGGATTTTGCTACTGAGAAGAAACTTTGTGTTCCCAACATGCTAGGTGAAGGATGGCTTTAAAAAACCCTTATATCTCAGAACTGAGCATGTGCAGAGACGTTCGTTCATCTAACACAAACGGAACGGTTTGCAGGAGAAACTATTACTCTTGTTTCTCAGCCTGTTTCGTAGTTCCGGTTTGAATTTCCTGCAGTTTTCACTGTATAACCGATTTGGAGCTAGTACTTCCCCATATATATTTGTGGAGAGGAGTTTGCAGCTGAAAAGCTACATTTATTCCCAACAATCTATGTGAAGGACGGCTTTCACACACACTTATCTCTCAGAATTGAGCATGTGGGGAGACTTTCGTACATCTCGCACAAAGGGAACGGGTTTCAGTAAATCTTTTACTATGGTTTCATAGTATGTTTCGTAGTGCCGGTTTGAAATTCCTGCAGTTTTCCCTGTAAAACACATTTGGAGCTAGTACCTCTCCATATATATGCATGGAGAGGAGTTTGCAACTTAAAAGAATCTTTGTGTTCCCAACAAGCTAGGTGAAGGACGGCTTTCACCCTCACTTATCTCTCAGAAATGAACATGTGGAGAGACGAACGTTCATCTAGAAAAAAGGGAACGGTTTGCAGGTGAAACTATTAATCTGGTTTTTCAGTCTGTTTCCTAGTGCCTGTTTGAAGTTCCTGTAGTTTTCACTGTAAAATCGAGTTGGAACTAGTACCTCCCCATATATATGTATGGAGTGGAGATTGCTATTGAATAGAAACTTTGTGTTCCCAACAAGCTAGGTGTAGGACGGCTTTCACACACACTTATCTCTCAGAATTGAGCTTCTGTAGAGAAATCTTTCATCTAGCACAAAGGGAACGGGTTTCATGAGAAACTATTACTCTGGTTTTTCAGTGTGTTTCCTAGCGCCAATTTGAAATTCCTGCCTTTTTCACTGTAAAATCAAGTTGGAGCAAGTACATCCCCAAATATATATATGGAGTGGAATTTGCAACTTATAAGAAATTTGTGTTCCCAACAAGCTAGTTGAAGGACGGCTTTAACCCTCAATTATCTCTCAGAAATGAGCATGTGGAGAGACGATCGTTCATCTAGCACAAAGGGAACGGTTTGCAGGTGAAACTATTAATCTCGTTTTTCAGTCTGTTTCCTAGTGCCTGTTTGAAGTTCCTGCAGTTTTCACTGTAAATTCGAGTTGGAGCTAGTACCTCCCCATATATATTTATGGAGTGGAGATTGCTATTGAAAAGAAACTTTGTTTCCCAACAATCTAGGTGTAGGACGGCTTTCACACACACTTGTCTCTAAGAAATGAGCTTCTGTAGAGAAATTCTTTCATCTAGCACCAAATGAACGGGTTTCATGAGAAACTATTACTCTGGTTTCTCAGTGTTTTTCCTAGCGCCTAGTTGAAATTCCTGCCTTTATCACTGTAAAATCAAGTATGATCAAGTACATCCCCATATGTATGTATGGAGTGGATTTTGCAACATATAAGAAATATGTGTTCCCAACAACCTAGGTGAAGGACGGCTTTCACACACACATATCTCTCTGAATTGAGCATGTGGAGAGATGTTCGTTCATTTAGCTCAAAGGGAACGGGTTGCAGGAGAATCTATTACTCTGGTTTCTAATTCTGTTTCCTAGAGCTGTTTGGAATATCCGGCAGTTTTCACTGTAAACCCGAGTTTGAGCTAGTAAATCCCCATATATATGTTTCGAGTGGAGTTTTCAAATGAAAACAAACTTTGTTTTCCCAACAATCTAGGTGAAGGACGGCTTTCACACACTCTTATCTCTCAGAACTTAGCATGTGGAGAGACGTTCGTTCATCTAGCACAAAAGAACGGGTTTCAGGAAAACTTTTACTATGGATTCATTGTCTGTTTCTTAGTGCCGGTTTGAAGTTCCTGCAGTTTTCACAGTAAAACCGAGTTGGACATTGTACCTTCCCATATATATGTATGGAGAGGTGTTTGCAAATTAAAAGAAACTTTGTGTTAACAACCAGCTAGGTGAAGGACGGCTTTCACACACACTTATCTCTCAGAACTGAGCATGTGGAGAGACGTTCGTTCATCTAGCACAAAGGGAACGGGTTGCAGGAGAAACTTTTACTCAGGATTCTCAGTCCCTTTCCTAGTGCCGGTTTGAAGTTCCTAAAGTTTTCACTGTAAATACGATTTGGAGCTACTACCTCCCCATATATATGTATGGAGTGGAGTTTGAAACCTTAAAGAAACTTTGTGTTCCCAACAAGCTAGATGAAGGACAGCTTTCACACACACTAGTCTCTCAGAACTGAGTATGTGGAGAGGCGTTCGTTCATCTAACACAAAGGGAAATCGTTGCAGGAGAAAATTTTATTCTTGTTTCTCACACTGTTTCCTAGTGCCGGTTTGAAGTTCCTGCATTTTTCACTCTAAAACCGAGTTGGAGCTAGTACCTACCCATATATATGTGTGGAGTGTATTTTTCAACTGAGAAGAATCTTTGTGTTCCAAACAAGCTAGGTGAAGGAAGGCTTTCACAAATACGTATCTCTCAGAACTGAGCATGTGGAGAGACATTCGTTCATCTAGCACAAATTGAACAGGTTGCAGGTGTAAATTTTACTCTGGGACCTCAGTCTGTTTCCTAGTGCCAGTTGGAATTTCCTGCCGTTTTCACTGTAAAACCGTGTTGGGTCAAGTACCTCCCCACATAAATTTATGGATTGGAGTTTGCAACTGAAAAGGAACTTTTGTTCCCAACTAGCTAGGTGAAGGACGGCTTTAACACACACTTATCTCTCAGAACTGAGAATATTGAGAGACTTTCGGTAATCCTTCAAAAGGGAACGGTTTGCAGGAGAAACTATTACTCTTGTTTCTCAGTCTGTTTCCTAGTGCCGGTTTGAAGTTCCTGCAGTTTTCACTGTAAAACCGATTTGGACCTTGATCATCCCCATGCAAATGTATTGTTTGGAGTTTGCAACTGAAAAGAAACTTTGTGTTCCCAACAAGCTAGTTGAAGGATGGTTTTCACACACACTTATCTCTCAGAACTGAGCATGTGGAGAGACATTCGTTCATCAAAGGCAATGGGAAAAGTTTGCAGGAGAAATTTTTACTCTGGTTTCTCAGCCTGTTTCCTAGTGACGGTTTGAAGTTCCTACAGTTTCCACTGTAAAACCGAGTTGGATCTAGAACTTCCCCTTGTAAATGTATGGTGTGGATTTTGCAACTGAGAAGAAAATATGTGTTCCTAACATGCTAGGTGAAGGATGGCTTTCAAAAACTCTTAACTCTCAGAACTGAGCATGTGGAGAGACGAACGTTCATCTAGAAAAAAGGGAACGGTTTGCAGGTGAAACTATTAATCTGGTTTTTCAGTCTGTTTCCTAGTGCCTGTTTGAAGTTCCTGTAGTTTTCACTGTAAAATCGAGTTGGAACTAGTACCTCCCCATATATATGTATGGAGTGGGGATTGCTATTGAATAGAAACTTTGTGTTCCCAACAAGCTAGGTGTAGGACGGCTTTCACACACACTTATCTCTCAGAATTGAGCTTCTGTAGAGAAATCTTTCATCTAGCACAAAGGGAACGGGTTTCATGAGAAACTATTACTCTGGTTTTTCAGTGTGTTTCCTAGCGCCAATTTGAAATTCCTGCCTTTTTCACTGTAAAATCAAGTTGGAGCAAGTACATCCCCAAATATATATACGGAGTGGAATTTGCAACTTATAAGAAATTTGTGTTCCCAACAAGCTAGTTGAAGGACGGCTTTAACCCTCAATTATCTCTCAGAAATGAGCATGTGGAGAGACGATTGTTCATCTAGCACAAAGCGAACGGTTTGCAGATGAAACTATTAATCACGTTTTTCAGTCTGTTTCCTAGTGCCTGTTTGAAGTTCCTGTAGTTTTCACTGTAAAATCGAGTTGGAACTAGTACCTCCCCATATATATGTATGGAGTGGTGATTGCTATTGAATAGAAACTTTGTGTTCCCAACAAGCTAGGTGTAGGACGGCTTTCACACACACTTATCTCTCAGAAATGAGCTTCTGTAGAGAAATTCTTTCATCTAGCACAAAGGGAACGGGTTTCATGAGAAACTATTACTCTGGTTTCTCAGTGTGTTTCCTAGCGCCAATTTGAAATTCCTGCCTTTTTCACTGTGAAATCAATTTGGAGCAAGTACATCCCCATATATATGTATGGAGTGGAATTTGCAACTTATAAGAAATTTGTGTTCCCAACAAGCTAGTTGAAGGACGGCTTTAACCCTCAATTATCTCTCAGAAATGAGCATGTGGAGAGACGATTGTTCATCTAGCACAAAGCGAACGGTTTGCAGATGAAACTATTAATCACGTTTTTCATTCTGTTTCCTAGTGCCTGTTTGAAGTTCCTGTAGTTTTCACTGTAAAATCGAGTTGGAACTAGTACCTCCCCATATATATGTATGGAGTGGAGATTGCTATTGAATAGAAACTTTGTGTTCCCAACAAGCTAGGTGTAGGACGGCTTTCACACACACTTATCTCTCAGAAATGAGCTTCTGTAGAGAAATTCTTTCATCTAGCACAAAGGGAACGGATTTCATGAGAAACTATTACTCTGGTTTCTCAGTGTGTTTCCTAGCGCCAATTTGAAATTCCTGCCTTTTTCACTGTGAAATCAATTTAGAGCAAGTACATCACCATATATACGTATGGATTGGAGTGTGCAACTTAAAATAAATTTGTGTTCCCAACAAGCTAGGTGAAGGAGGGCATTAATACACACTTATCTCTCCGAACTGAGCATGAAGAGAGACGTTCGTTCATCTAGCACAAAGGGAACGCGTTGCAGGGGGAACTTTTACTCTGTTTTCTCAGGCTGTTTCGTAGTGCCGGTTTGAAGATACTGCCGTTTTCACTGTAAAACCGTGTTGGTGTTAGTACCTCCCCTTACATATGTATACAGTGGAGTATGCAACTGAAGAGAAACTCTGTGTTCCCAACAAGCTAGATGAAGGACGGCTTTCATACACACTTATCTCTCAGAACTGATCTTGTGGAGAGAATTTCGTTCATCTAGCACAAAGGGAACGAGTTGCATGAGAAACTATTTTTCTGGTCTCAGTGTGTTTCCTAGTGCCGGTTTGAAATTCCTGCCATTTTCACTGTAAAACCAAGATAGAGCTGCTAATTCCACATATATATGTATGGAGTGGAGTTTGCAAATGAAAAGAAATTTGTGTTCCCAACAAGCTAGGTGAAGGACAGCTTTCACACACACTTATCTCTCCGAACTTAGCATGTGGAGAGACATACGTTCATCTAGCAAAACGGGAACGGGTTGCAGGAGAAATTTTACTCTGGTTTCTCAGTCTGTTTCCTAGTGCCGTTTTTAAGTTCCTGCAGTTTTCACTGTAAAACCGAGTTGGAGCTAGTACCTCCCCATATATATGTATGGAGAGGAGTTAGCAAATGAAAAGAAACTTTTTGTTCCCAACAAGATACGATAACTACGGCTTACACACACAATTATCTCTCAGAAATGAACATGTGCAGAGACGTTCGTTCATCTAGCAAAAGGGGAACTGGTTGCAGGAGAAACATTTACTCTGGTTTCTAAGTCTGTTTCCTAGTGCCGGTTTTAATTTCCTGCAGTTTTCACTGTAAAACTGAGTTGGAGCTAGTACCTCCCCTCATATATAAATGGAGTGGGATTTGAAACTGAAAAGAAAATTTGTGTTCCCAACAAGCTAGGTGAAGTGCCGCTTCACACACAATTATCTCTCAAACTGAGCTTGTGGAGAGACGTTCGTTCATCTTGCCAAATGGGAACGGGTTGCAGGAGAAACTTTTATTCTGGTTTCTCAGTCTGTTTCCTTGAGCCGTTATGAACATCCTGCAGTTTTCACTGTAAAACCGATTTGGAGCTAGTACCTCCCCATATAAATGTATGGAAAGGAGTTTGCAACTGAAAAGGTTGTTTGTGTTACCAACCAGCTAGGTGAAAGACGGCTTTAACCCTCACTTATCTCTCAGAAATGAGCATGTGGAGAGACGTTCGTTCATCTAGCAAAAAGGGAACGGTTTGCAGGAGAAACTTTTACTCAGGTTTCTCAGTCTGTTTCCTAGTGCCGGTTTAAAGTTCCTGCATTTTTCACTTTAAAAGCGATTTGGAGCTAGTACCTCCCCATATATATGTATGGAGTAGAGATTGCTATTGAAAAGAAACTTTGTGTTCCCAACAAGCTAGGTGTAGGACGGTTTTCACACACAATTATCTCTCAGAAATGAGCTTCTGCAGAGAAATTGTTTCATCTAGCACAAAGGGAACGGGTTGCGTGAGAAACTATTACTCTGGTTCTCAGTGTGTTTCCTAGCGCCGATTTGAAATTCCTGCCTTTTTCACTGTAAAACCAAGTTGGAGCAAGTACATCCCCATATAAATGTACGGTGTGGAGTTTGCAAATTATAAGAAATTTGTGTTCCCAGCAAGCTAGGTAAAGGACGGCTTTCACACACACATATCTCTCAGAAATGAGCATGTGGAGAGACGTTCGTTCATCTAGCCCAAAGGAACGGGTTTCAGGAAAACTTTTACTATGGTTTCTCAGTCTGCTTCCTAGTGCCGGTTTGATGTTCCTCCAGTTTTCACTGTAAAACCGAGTTGGAACTAGTACCTTCCCATATATATATATGGAGAGGAGTTTGCAACTGAAAAGAAACTTTGTGTTCCCAACCAGCTAGGTGAAGTACGGCTTTCACCATCACTTATCTCTCAGAACAGAGCATGTGGAGAGATTTTCGTTCTTCTATCACAAAGGAAACTGTTTGCAGGTAAAACTATTTCTCTGGTTTTTCAGTCTGTTTCCTAATGCCTGTTTGAAGTTCCTGCAGTTTTCACTGTAAAATGGTGTTGGAGCTAGTTCCTCCCCTTTATATTTGTATGGAGTGGAGTTTGCAACTGAAAAGATACTTTGTGTTCCCAACAAGCTTGGTGAAGGACGGCTTTCACACACACTTATCTCTCAGAAATGAGCTTCTGGAAAGAATTTCTTTCATCTAGCACAAAGGGAACGGGTTGCTTGGGAAACTATTACTCTGGTTTCACAGTGTGTTTCCTATCGCCGGTTTGAAATTCCTGCCGTTGTCACTGTAAAACCAAGTTGGAGCAAGTACATCCCCATAAATATGTATGGAGTGGAGTTTGCAACTGAAAAGAATGTATGTGTTCCCAAAAATGTAGGTGAACGACGGCTTTCACACACAATTATCTCTAAGAACTGATCATGTGGAGAGATGTTCGTTCATCTAACACAACGGGAACGGGATGCAGGAGGAACTTTAACTCTGTTTTCTAAGTCTGTTTCGTAGTGCTGGTTTGAAGTTCCTGCCGATTTCTCTGTAAAACAGTGTTGGTGCTAGTTCCTCCACATATATATGTATGGAGTGGAGTTGGCAACTGAAAAGAAACTCTGTGTTCCCAACAAGCTAGGTGAAGGACGGCTTTCACACATTCTTATCTCTCAGAACTGAGCTTGTGGAGAGAATTTCGTTCATCTAGCACAAAGGGAACGGTTTGCAGGTGAAACTATTACTCTGGTTTTTCAGTCTGTTTCCTAGTGCCTGTTTGAAGTTCCTGCAGTTTTCACTGTAAATTCGAATTGGAGCTACAACCTCCCCATATATATGAATGGAGTGGAGAATTATATTGAAAAGAAACTTTGTGTTCCCAACAAGCTATGTGAAGGACGGCTTTAACAGACACTTATCTCTCAGAAATGAGCTTCTGGAGAGAATTTCTTTCTTCTAGCACAAAGGGAACGGGTTGCTTGAGAAACTATTACTCTGGTTTCTCAGTGTGTTTCCTATCACCGGTGTGAAATTCCTGCCGTTCTCACTGAAAAACCAAGTTGGAGCAAGTACATCCCCATATATATGTATGGATTGGAGTGTGCAACTGAAAAGTATCTTTGTGTTCCCAACCAGGTAGGTGAAGGACGGCTTTCACACACACTTATCTCTAAGAACTGATCATGTGGAGAGACGTTCGTTCATCTAACAGAACGGGAACGGGTTGCAGGAGGAATTTTACTCTGTTTTCTCAGTCTGTTTTGTAGTGCCAGTTTGAAGTTCCTGCCGATTTCACTGTAAAACAGTGTTGGTGCTAGTACCTCCACATATATATGTATGGATTGGAGTTGGCAACTGAAAAGATACTCTGTGTTCCCAACAAGCTAGGTGAAGGACGGCTTTCACACACACTTATCTCTCAGAACTGAGCATGTGGAGAGACTTTCGTTCATCTAGCACAAAGGAACGGGTTTCAGAAAAACTTTTACTATGGTTTCATAGTCTGTTTCCTAGTGACGGTTTGAAGTTCCTGACATTTTCACTGTAAAACCGATTTGGAGCTTGTACCTCCCCATATAAATGTATGGAGAGGAGTTTGCAAATGAAAAGGAACTTTGTGTTCCCAACCAGATAGGTTAAAGACGGCTTTCACCCTCACTTACCTCTCAGAACTGAGCATGTGGAGAGACGTTCGTTCATCTAGCACAAAGGGAATGGTTTGCAGGTAAAACTATTTCTCTGGATTTTTAGTCTGTTTCTTGTGCCTGTTTGAAGTTCCTGCAGTTTTCAGTGTAAAACCGAGTTGGAGCTAGTACCTCCCCTTTTATATGTATGCGGTGGTGTTTGCTACTGAATTGGATCTTTGTGTTCCCAACAAGCTAGGTGAAGGACGGCTTTCACACACACTTATCTCTCAGAAATGAGCTTGTGGAGAGAATTTCGTTCATCTAGCTCAAAGCTAACGTGTTGCATGAGAAACTATTACTCTGGTGTCTCAGAGTGTTTCCTAGTGCCGGTTGGAAATTCCTGCCGTATTCACTGTAAAACCGAGTTGGAGCAAGAACATCCCCATATATATATATGGAGTGGATTTTGAAACTGAAAAGAAATTTGTGTTCCCACCAAGCTAGGTGAAGTACGGCTTTAACACACATACATATCTCCGAACTGAGCATGTGGAGTGTCGTTCGTTCATCTAGCACAACGGGAACGGTTTGCAGGAGGAACATTTTCTCTGTATTCTCAGTGTGTTTCGTAGTGCCGATTTGAAGTTCCTGCCGTTTTCACTTTAAAACCAAGATTGAGCTGCTATTTCCCCATATATATGTATGGATTGGAGTATGCATCTGAATAGAAACTCTGTGTTCCCAACAAGCTAGTGAAGGACGGCTTTCACACACACTTATCTCTCAGAACTGAGTTTGTGGAGAGAATTTCGTTCATCTAGCACAAAGAGAACGGGTTGCATGAGAAACTATTATTCTGGTCTCAGTTTGTTTCCTAATGCCGGTTTGAAATTCCTGCGGTTTTCACTGTAAAACCAAGATAGATCTGCTAATTCCCCATATATATGCATGGAGTGTAGTTTGCAACTGAAAAGAAATTTGTGTTCCCAACAAGCTAGGTGAAGGACAGCTTTCACACACACTTATCCCTCCGAAATTGGCATTTGGAGAGACGTACGTTCATTTAGCACAACGGGAACGGGTTGCAGGAGAACTTTTACTCTGGTTTCTCAGTCTGTTTCCTCATGCTGGTTTGAATTTCCTGCAGTTTTCACTGTAAATCTGATTTGGAGCTAGTAATTCCCCTCATATATATATGGAGTGGGATTTGCAACTGAGAACAAAATTTGTGTTCACAACATGATATGTGAAGTGCGGCTTTCATACTCACATATCTCTCAAACTGAGCTTGTGTAGAGACGTTCGTTCATCTTGCAAAATGGGAACGGGTTGCAGGAGAAACTTTTACTCTGGTTTCTCAGTGTGTTTCCTTGAGCCGGTTTGAACATCCTGCAGTTTTCACTGTGAAACCGATTTGGAGCTAGTACCTCCCCATATAAATGTATGGAGAGGAGTTTGCAACAGAAAAGGAACTTTGTGTTCCCAACAGCTATGAGAAGGACGGCATTCACCCTCACTTATCTCTCAGAACTGAGCAAGTGGAGAGACGTTCGTTCATCTAGCACCAAGGTAACGGGTTGCAGGAGCCACATTTTCTCTGCTTTCTCAGTCTGTTTCCTAGTGCCGGTTTGAAGTTCCTGCAGTTTTCACCGTAAAACCGAGTTGGAGCTTCTACCTCACCATATATACGTATGGAATGGAGTTTGCAACTGAAAAGAAACTTTGTGTTCCCAACAAGCTAGGTGAAGGACGGCTTTCACACACACATATCTCTCAGAACTGAGCATGTGGAGAGACGTTCGTTCTTCTATCACAAAGGGAACGGTTTGCAGGTAAAACTATTTCTCTGGTTTTTCAGTCTGTTTCCTAGTGCCTGTTTGAAGTTCCTGCAGTTTTCACTATAAAACTGATTTGGAGCTAGTACCTCCCGTTATATATGTATGGATTGGAGATTGCTACTGAATAGGAACTTTGTGTTCCCAACAAGCTAGGTGAAGGACGGCTTTCACACAAACTTATCTCTCAGAACTGAGCTTTTGGAGAGAATTTCGTTCATCTAGCACAAAGAAAACAGGTTGCATGAGAAACTATTACTCTGGTCTCATTGTGTTTTCTAGTGCCGGTTTGAAATTCCTGCCGTTTTCACTGTAATATCTAGATAGATCTGCTAATTCCCCATATATATGTATGGAGTGTAGTTTGCAACTGAAAAGAAATTTGTGTTCCCAGCAAGCTAGGTGAAGGACAGCTTTCACACACAATTATCTCTCAGAACTTAGCATGTGGAGAGACGTACGTTCATCTAGCACAACTGGAACGGCTTGCAGGGGAACTTTAACTCTGGTTTCTCAGTCTGTTTCCTAGTGCCGTTTGGAAGTTCCTTCAGTTTTCACTGTAAAACCGATTTGGAGCTAGTACCTCCCCATATATATGTATGGAGTGGAGTTTGCAGCTGAAAAGTAACTTTGTGTTCCCAACAAGCTACGATAAGTACGGCTTTCACACACACTTATCTCTCAGAAATGAACATGTGGAGAGACGTACTTTCATCTAGTAAAAATGGGAATGGTTTGCAGGAGAAACATTTACTCTGGTTTCTCATTCTGTTTCCTAGTGCCGGTTTGAATTTCCTGCAGTTTTCACTGTAAAACTGAGTTGGATCTAGTACCTAACCTCATATATATATGGAGTGAGATTTGCAACTGAAAAGTAAGTTTGTGTTCCCAAAAAGCAAGTTGAAGTGCGGCTTTCACACACAATTATCTCTCAAACTGAGCTTGTGGAGAGACGTTCGTTCATCTTGCAAAAAGGGAACGGGATGCAGGAGAAACTTTTACTATGGTTTCATAGTCTGTTTCCTAGTGCCTGTTTGAAGTTCCTGCAGTTTTCACTGTAAAACCGAGTTGGAACTAGTACCTCCCCTTTTATATGTATGGGGTGGAGATTGCTACTGAATTGTATCTTTGTGTTCCCAACAAGCTAGGTGAAGGACGGCTTTCACACACACTTATCTCTCAGAAATGAGCTTGTGGAGAGAATTTCGTTCATCTAGCTCAAAGCTAACGTGTTGCATGAGAAACTATTACTCTGGTTTCTCAGATTGTTTCCTATTGCCGGTTGCAAATTCCTGCCGTATTCACTGTAAAACCAATTTGGAGCAAGTACATCCCCATAAATATGTATGGAGTGGAGTTTGCAACTGAAAAGAATGTTTGTGTTCCCAAGAATGTAGGTGAACGACGGCTTACACACACAATTATCTCTAAGAACTGATCATGTGGAGAGATATTCGTTCATCTAACACAACGGGAACGGGTTGCAAGAGGAACATTTACTCTGTATTCTCAGTCTGTTTCTTAGTGCCGATTTGAAGTTCCTGCCGTTTTCACTTTAAAACCAAGATTGAGCTGCTATTTTCCCATATATATGTATGGATTGGAGTATGCATCTGAATAGAAACTCTGTGTTCCCAAGAAGCTATGTGAAGGACGGCTTTTACACACACTTATCTCTCAGAACTGAGCTTTTGGAGAGAATTTCGTTCATCTAGCACAAAGGGAACGGGTTGCAGGAGAAACTATTACTCTGGTCTCAGTGTGTTTCCTAGTGCCGGTTTGAAATTCCTGCCGTTTTCACTGTAAAACCAACATAGAACTGCTAATTCCCCTTATATATGTATGGAGTGGAGTTTGCAAATGAAAAGAAATTTGTGTTCCCAATAAGCTAGGTGAAGGACAGCTTTGACACACACTTATCCCTCCGAACTTAGCATGTGGAGAGACGTACGGTCATTTAGCACAACGGGAACGGGTTGCAGGAGAACTTATACTCTGGTTTCTCAGTCTGTTTCCTAGTGCCGTATGGAATTTCCTGCAGTTTTCACTGTAAAACCGAGTTGGAGCTAGTACCTCCCCTATATATGTATGGACTGGAGTTTGCAACTGAAAAGAACTTTGTGTTCCCAACAAGCTACGATAAGTACGGCTTTCACACACACTTATCTCTCAGAAATGAACATGTGGAGAGACGTTCGTTCATCTAGCAAAAAGGGGAACGGGTTGAAGGAGAAACATTTACTCTGGATTCTCAGTCTGTTTCCTCGTGCTGGTTTGATTTTCCTGCAGTTTTCACTGTAAAACTGAGTTGGAGCTAGTACTTCCCTCATATATATATGGAGTGGTATTTGCTACTGAAAAGAATATTTGTGTTCCCTACGTGCTAGGTGAAGTGCGGTTTTCACACTCACATACCTCTCAAACTGGGCTTGGGTAGAGACGTTCGTTCATCTTACAAAATGGGAACGCGTTGCACGAGAAACTTTTACTCTGGTTTCTCAGTGTGTTTCCTTGAGCCGGTATGAACATCCTGCAGTTTTCACTGTAAAACCGATTTGGAGCTAGTACCTCCCCATATAAATATATGGAGAGGGGTTTGCAACTGAAAAGGAACTTTGTGTTCCCAACCAGCTAGGTGAAGGACGGCTTTCACCCTCACTTATTTCGCAGAAATGAGCATGTGGAGAGACGTTCGTTCATCTAGCACAAAGGGAACGGTTTGCAGGTGAAACTATTACTCTGGATTTTCAGTCTGTTTCCTAGTGCCTGTTTCAAGTTCCTGCAGTTTTCACTGTAAAATCGAGTTGGATCTAGTAATTCCCATATATATGTATGGAGTGGAGATTGCTATTGAAAAGAATCTTTGTGTTCCCAACAAGCTATGTGAAGGACGGCTTACACACACACTTATGTCTCAAAACTGAGCATGTTGAGAGACGTTCGTTCATCTAGCACAAAGGGAACGGTTTTAAGGGAAACCTTTACTACGTTTTCATAGTATGTTTCCTAGTGCCGGTTTGAAGTTCCTGCAGTTTTCCCTGTAAAACCTAGTTGGATCTAGTACCTCCCCATATATATGTATGGAGAGGAGTTGGCAACTGAAAAGAAACCTTGTGTTCCCAACCAGCTAGGTGAAGTACGGCTTTCACCCTCACTTATCTCTCAGAACTGAGCATGTGGAGAGACGTTCGTTCATCTAGCAAAAAGGGAACGGTTTGCAAGTGAAAGTATTACTCGGGTTTTTCAGTCTGTTTGCTAGTGCCTGTTTGAAGTTCCTGTAGTTTTCACTGTAAAACCGAGTTGGAGCTAGTACCTCCCCATATATAGTTATGGAATGGGGATTGCTACTGAAAAGGAACTTTGTGTTCCCAAGAAGCTAGTTGAAGGACGGCTTTCACACACACTTATCTCTCAGAAATGAGCTTGTGGATAGAATTTCTTTCATCTAACACAAAGGGAACGGGTTGCATGAAAACTATTACACTGGTTTCTCAGTGTGTTTCCTAGTGCCGGTTTGAAATTCCTGCCATTTTCACTGTAAAACCAAGTTGGAGCAAGTACATCCCCATATATATGTATGGAGTGGGGTTTGCAACTGAAAAGAATCTTTCTGTTCCAAACAAGCTAGGTGAAGAACGGCTTTCACACACACTTATTTCTAAGAACTGATCATTTGGAGAGACGTTCGTTCAGCTAGCACAACTGGAACGGTTTGCAGGAGGAACTTTTACTCTGTTTTCTCAGTCAGTTTCGTAGTGCCGGTTTGAATTTCCTGCCGTTTTCACTGTAAAACATAGTTGGTGCTAGTACCTCCACATATATATGTATGGAGTGGATTTTGCAACTGAAAAGAATCTCTGTGTTCCCAACAAGCTAATTGAAGTACGGCTTTCACACACACTTATCTCTGAGAACTGAGCTTGTGGAGAGAATTTCGTTCATCTAGCACAAAGTGAGCGGTTTGCATGTTAAACTATTACTCTGGTTTCTCAGTCTGTTTCGTAGTGCCGGTTTGACGTTCCTGCAATTTTCACTGTAAATCCGAGTTTGTGCTAGTACCTCCCCATATATATGTATGGAGAGTAGTTTGCAAATGAAAAGAAACTTTGTGTTCCCAACCAGCCAAGTTAAGGACGGCTTTCACCCTCACTTATCTCTCAGAACTGAGCATGTGGAGAGTCGTTCGTTCATCTAGCACAAAGGGAACGGTTTGCAGGTTAAACTATTACTCTGGATCCTCAGTCTGTTTCCTAGTGCTGGTTTGAAGTTCCTGCAGTTTTCACTTTAAAACCGAGTTGTATCTATTACCTACCCAAATACATATATGGAGTGGGATTTGCAACTGAAAAGAAATTTTTGTTCCCTACAAACTAGGTGAAGTGCGGCTTTCACACACACTTATCTCTAAAACTGAGCTTGTGGAGAGACGTTGGTTCATCTTGCACAAATGGAACGGTTTGCAGGAGAAACTTTACTCGGGTTTCTCAGTCTGTTTCCTAGAGCCGGTTGGAAGTTCCTGCAGTTTTCACTGTAAAACAGATTTGGATCTAGTACCTCCCCATATATATGTATGGAGCCTAGTTTGCAACTGAAAAGAAACTTTGGGATCCCAACAAGCTAGGTGAAGGACGGCTTACACACACACTTATGTCTCAGAACTGAGCATGTTGAGAGACGTTCGTTCATCTAGCACAAAGGGAACGGTTTTAAGGGAAACCTTTACTATGTTTTCATAGTATGTTTCCTAGTGCCGGTTTGAAGTTCCTGCAGTTTTCCCTGTAAAACCTAGTTGGATCTAGTACCTCCCCATATATATGTATGGAGAGGAGTTTGCAACTGAAAAGAAACCTTGTGTTCCCAACCAGCTAGGTGAAGGACGGCTTTCACCCTCACTTATCTCTCAGATCTGAGCATGTGGAGAGACGTTCGTTCATCTAGCAAAAAGGGAACGGTTTGCAAGTGAAAGTATTACTCTGGTTTTTCAGTCTGTTTGCTAGTGCCTGTTTGAAGTTCCTGTAGTTTTCACTGTAAAACCGAGTTGGAGCTAGTACCTCCCCATATATAGTTATGGAGTGGGGATTGCTACTGAAAAGGAACTTTGTGTTCCCAAGAAGCTAGTTGAAGGACGGCTTTCACACACACTTATCTCTCAGAAATGAGCTTGTGGAGAGAATTTCTTTCATCTAGCACAAAGGGAACGGGTTGCATGAAAACTATTACTCTGGTTTCTCAGTGTGTTTCCTAGTGCCGTTTTGAAATTCCTGCCATTTTCACTGTAAAACCAAGTTGGAGCAAGTACATCCTCATATATTTGTATGGAATGGAGTTTGCAACTTAAATGAATATTGTGTTCCCATCATTCAAGGTGAAAGACGGATTTCACACACACTTATCTCTCAGAACTAAGCATGTGGAGAGACTTTCGTTCATCTAGCAAAACGGGAACGGGTTGCAGGAAGAACTTTTACTCTGTTTTCTCAGTATGTTTCATAGTGCCGGTTTGAAGTTCCTGCCGTTTCCACTGTAAAATCGAGTTGGTGCTAGAACCACCCCATAAATATTTATTGAGTGGAGTTTGCAACTGAAAAGAATCTTTGTGTTCCCAACAAGCTAGGTGAAGTACGGCATTCACACACACTTATCTCAAAGAACTGATCATGTGGAGAGACTTTCGTTCATCTAGCACAACCGGAACGGTTTGATAGAGAAGCTTTTACTCTGTTTTTTCAGTCTGTTTTGTAGTGCCGGTTGGAAGTTCCTGCCGTTTTCACTGTAAAACAAATTTTGTGCTAGTACCTCCACATATATATGTATGGAGTGGAGTTTGCAACTGAAAAGAAACTCTGTGTTCCCAACAAGCTTGTTGAAAGACGGCTTTCACACACACTTATCTCTCAGAACTGAGCATGTAGAGAGACGTTATCTCATTTAGGACAAAGGGAGCGGTTTGCAGGTTAAACTATTACTCTGGTTTCTCAGTCTGTTTCCTAGTGCCGGTTTAAATTTCCTGCAGTTTTCACTGTAAAACCGAGTTGGTGCTAGTACCTCCCCGTATATATATATGGATTGGAGATTGCTACTGGAAAATAACTTTGTCTTCCCAACAAGCTAGGTGAAGGACGGCTTTCACACACAATTATCTCTCAGAACTGAGCTTGTGGAGAGAATTTCGTTCATCTAGCACAAATGGGACGGGTTGCATGAGAAACTATTACTCTGGTCTGAGTGTGTTTCCTAGTGCCGGTTTGAAATTCCAGCCGTTTTCACTGTAAAACCAAAATAGAACTGCTAATTCCCCATATATATATATGGAGTGGAGTATGCAACTGAAAAGAAATTTGTGTTCCCAACAAGCTAGGTGAAGGACAGCTTTCACACAAAATTATCTCTCCGAACTTAGCATGTGGAGAGACATACGTTCATCTAGCAAAACGGGAAAGGGTTGCAGGAGAACTTGTACTCTGGTTTCTCAGTCTGTTTCCTAGTGCCTGTTTGAATTTCCTGCAATTTTCACACTAAAACAGTGTTGGAGCTAGTACCTCCCCATATATATGTATGGAGTGGAGTTTGCAACTGAAAAGAAACTTTGTGTTCCCAACAAGCTACGGTAAGTACGGCTTTCACACACACTTATCTCTCAGAAATGAACATGTGGAGAGACGTTCGTTCATCTAGCAAAAAGGGGAACGGGTTGAAGGAGAAACATTTACTCTGGATTATCTGTCTGTTTTCTAGTGCTGGTTTGAATTTCCTGCAGTTTTCACTGTAAAACTGAGTTGGAGCTAGTACTTCCCCTCATATATATATGGAGTGGGATTTGCAACTTAAAACAAAATTTGTGTTATCAACAAGCTAGATGAAGTGCGGGTTTCACACACACTTATCTCTAAAACTGAGCTTGTGGAGAGACGTTGGTTCATCTTGCACAAATGGAACGGTGTGCAGTAGAAACATTACTCGGGTTTCTCAGTCTGTTTCCTAGAGCCGGTTGGAATTTCCTGCAGTTTTCACTGTAAAACCGATTTGGAGCTAGTACCTCCCCATATATATGAATTTAATGGAGATTGCTACTGAAAAGGAACTTTGTGTTCCCAACAAGCAAGGTGAAGGACGGCTTTCATACACACTTGTCTCTCAGAAATGAGCTTGTGGAGAGAATTTCGTTCATCTAGCACAAAAGGAACGGGTTGCATGTGAAACTATTACTCTGGTTTCTCAGTGAGTTTCCTAGTGCCGGTTTGAAATTCCTGCCATTTTCACTGTAAACCAAGTTGGAGCAAGTACATCCCCATATAAATGTATGGACTGGAGATTGCAACTGAAAAGAAATTTGTTTTCCCAACAAGCTAGCTGAAGGACGGCTTTCACACACACTTATCTATCAGAACTGAGCATGTGGAGAAACGTTCGTTCATCTAGCACAACGGGAACGGGTTGCAGGAGGAACTTTTACTCTGTTTTCTCAGTCTGTTTCGTAGTGCCGGTTTGAAGTTCCTGCCGTTTTCAGTGTAAAATCGAGTTGGTGCTTGTACCTCCCCATATATATATATGGAGTGGAGTTTGCAAATGAAAAGAATCTTTGTGTTCCCAACAAGCTACTATAAGTACGGATTTCACACACACTTATCTCTCAGAAATGAACATGTGGAGAGACTTTCGTTCATCCAACAAAAAGGGGAACGGGGTGCAGGAGAAACATTTAATCTGGTTTCACAGTCTGTTTCCTAGTGCCGGTTTGATGTTCCTGCAGTTTTCACTGTAAAAGTGAGTTGGATCTAATACCTCCCCTCATATATATATGGAGTGGGTTTTGCAACTGAAAACAAAATTTGTGTTCCCAACTAGCTTGGTGAAGTGCGGATTTCAAACACACTTATCTCTCAAACTGAGCTTGTGGAGAGACGTTTGTTCTTATTGCACAAATTGAACGGGATGCAGGAGAAACTTTTACTCTGGTTAATCAGTGTGTTTCCTTGAGCTGGTATGAACATCCTGCAGTTTTCACTGTAAAACCGATTTGGACCTATTACCTCCCCATATAAATGTATGGAGAGAAGTTTGCCACTGAAAAGGAACTTTGTGTTAACAACTAGCTAGTTTAAGTACGGCTTTCACCCTCACATAGCTCTAAGAAATTAGCATGTTGATAGACATTCGTTCATCTAGCACAAAGGAAACGGTTTGCAGGTGAAACTATTACTCTGGTTTTCAGTCTGTTTCCTAGTGCCTGTTTGAAGTTCCTGCAGTTTTCACTGTAAAATCGAGTTGGAGCTAGTTACTCCCCTTTATATATGTATGGAATGGAGATTGCTATTGAAAAGAAACTTTGTGTTCCCAACAAGCTAGGTGAAGGACGGCTTTCACACACACTTATCTCTCAGAAATGAGCTTTTGGAGAGAATTTCTTTCATCTAGCACAAAGGGATTGGGTTGCTTGAGAAACTATTACTCTGGTTTCTCAGTGTGTTTCCTATCGCCGGTTTGAAATTTCTGCCTTTGTCACTGTAAAACCAAGTTGGAGCAAGTACATCCTCATATATACGTATGAAGTGGAGTTTGCAACTGAAAAGAATGCTAGTGTTCCCAAAAAGATAGGTGAAGGACGGCTTTCACACAGAATTTTCTCTAAGAACTGATCATGCGGAGAGATGTTCGTTCATCTAACACAACGGGAACGGGTTGCAGGAGGAACTTTAACTCTGTTTTCTCAGTCTGTTTCGTAGTGTCGGTTTGAAGTTCCTGCCGATTTCACTGTAAAACAGAGTTGGTGCTAGTACCTCCACATATATATGTATGGAGTGGAGTTTGCAACTGAAAAGAAACTCTGTGTTCCCAAAAAGATAGTTGAAGGACGGCATTCACACGCACTTATCTCTCAGAACTTAGCTTGTGGAGAGAATTTCATTCATCTAGCACAAAGAGAGCGGTTTGCAGTTTAAACTATTACTCTGGATTCTCAGTCTGTTTCCTAGTGCCTGTTTGAAGTTCCTGCAGTTTTCACTGTAAAACCGATTTGGAGCTAGTAACTCCCAATATAAATGTATGGAGAGGAGTTTGCAACTGAAAAGGAACTTTGTGTTAACAACTAGCTAGGTTAAGTAAGGCTTTCACCCTCACTTAGCTCTCAGAAATTAGCATGTGGATAGACATTCGTTCATCTAGCACAAAGGGAACGGTTTGCAGGTGAAATTATTACTCTGGTTTTTCAGTCTGTTTCCTAGTGCCTGTGTGAAGTTCCTGCAGTTTTCACTGTTAAACATTGTTGGTGCTAGTACCTCCACATATATATGTATGGAGTGGAGTTTGCAACTGAAAAGAAACTCTGTGTTCCCTAAAAGATAGTTGAAGGACGGCTTTCACACACACTTATCCCTCCGAACAGAGCATGTGGAGAGACGTACGTTCATCTAGCACAACGGAATCGGGTAGCAGGAGAACTTTTACTATGATTTCTCATTCTGTTTCCTAGTGCCGGTTTGAAGTTCCTGCAGTTTTCACTGTAAAACCGAGTTGGAGCTACTACCCCACCTTTTATATGTATGGGGTGGAGGTTTCTACTAAATTGGAACTTTGTTTTCCCAACAAGCTAGGTGTAGGACGGTTTTCACACACACTTATCTCTCAGAAATGAGATTCTGCAGACAAATTGTTTCTTCTAGCACAAAGGGAACGGGTTGCATGAGAAACTATTACTCTGGTTCTCAGTGTGTTTCCTAGCGCCGATTTGAAATTCCTGCCTTTTTCACTGTAAAACCAAGTTGGAGCAAGTACATCCCCATATAAATGTTCGGAGTGGAGTTTGCAAATTATAAGAAATTTGTGTTCCCAGCAAGCTAGGTGAAGGACGGCTTTCACACACAAATATCTCTCAGAACTGAGCATGTAGAGAGACGTTCGTTCATCTAGCACAAAGGAACGGGTTTCAGGAAAACTTTTACTATGGTTTTATAGTCTGTTTCCTAGTGCCGGTTTGAAGTTCCTGCAGTTTTCACTGTAAAACCGAGTTGGAGCTAGTACCTTCCCATATATATGTATGGAGAGGAGTTTGCAACTGAAAAGAAACTTTGTGTTCCCAACCAACTAGGTGAAGTACGGCTTTCACACTCACTTATCTCTCAGAACTGAGCATGTGGAGAGATTTTCGTTCTTCTATCACAAAGGGAACTGTTTGCAGGTAAAACTATTTCTCTGGTTTTTCAGTCTTTTACCTAGTGCCTGTTTGATGTTCCTGCAGTTTTCACTGTAAAATGGTGTTGGAGCTAGTTCGTCCCCTTTATATTTGTATGGAGTGGAGTTTGCAACTGAAAAGATACTTTGTTTTCCCAACAAGCTTGGTGAAGGACGGCTTTCACACACATTTATCTCTCAGAAATGAGCTTCTGGAGAGAATTTCTTTCATCTAGCACAAAGGGAACTGGTTGCTTGAGAAACTATTACACTGGTTTCTCAGTGTGTTTCCTATCGCCGGTTTGAAATTCCTGCCGTTGTCACTGTAAAACCAAGTTGGAGAAAGTACATCCCCATATATATGTATTGAGTGGAGTTTGCAACTGAAAAGAATGTTTGTGTTCCCAAAAATGTAGGTGAACGACGGCTTTCACACACAATTATCTCTAAGAACTGATCATGTGGAGAGATGTTCATTCATTTAACACAACGGGAACGGGTTGCAGGAGGAACTTTAACTCTGTTTTCTAAGTCTGTTTCGTAGTGCCGGTTTGAAGTTCCTGCTGATTTCACTGTAAAACAGAGTTGGTGCTAGTTCCTCCACATATATATGTATGGAGTGGAGTTTGCAACTGAAAAGAAACTCTGTGTTCCCAACAAGCTACGTGAAGGACGGCTTTCACACACACTTATCTCTCAGAACTGAGCTTGTGGAGAGAATTTCGTTCATCTAGCACAAAGGGAAAGGTTTGCAGGTGAAACTATTACTCTGGTTTTTCAGTCTGTTTCCTAGTGCCTGTTTGAAGTTCCTGCAGTTTTCACTGTAAATTCGAATTGGAGCTACAACCTCCCCATATATATGAATGGAGTGGAGAATGATATTGAAAAGAAACTTTGTGTTCCCAACAAGCTAGGTGAAGGATGGCTTTAACACACACGTATCTCTCAGAAATGAACTTCTGGAGAGAATTTCTTTCTTCTAGCACAAAGGGAACGTGTTGCTTGTGAAACTATTACACTGGTTTCTCAGTGTGTTTCCTATCGCCGGTGTGAAATTCCTGCCGTTGTCACTGTAAAACCAAGTTGGAGCAATTACATCCCCATATATATGTATGGATTGGAGTGTGCAACTGAAAAGTATCTTTGTGTTCCCAACCAGGAAGGTGAAGGACGGCTTTCACACACACTTATCTCTAAGAACTGATCATGTGGAGAGACGTTCGTTCATCTAACACAACGGGAACGGGTTGCAGGAGGAATTTTACTCTGTTTTCTCAGTCTGTTTTGTAGTGCCTGTTTGAAGTTCCTGCCGATTTCACTGTAAAACAGTGTTGGTGCTAGTACCTCCACATATATATGTATGGAGTGGAGTTGGCAACTGAAAAGAAACTCTGTGTTCCCAACAAGCTAGGTGAAGGACGGCTTTCACACACAATTATCTCTCAGAACTGAGCATGTGGAGAGACGTTCGTTCATCTAGCACAAAGGAACGGGTTTCAGGAAAACTTTTACTATGGTTTCATAGTCTGTTTCCTAGAGCCTGTTTGAAGTTCCTGCAGTTTTCACTGTAAAACCGAGTTGGAGCTAGTTCCTCCCCTTTTATATGTATGGGTTGGAGATTGCTACTGAATTGTATCTTTGTGTTCCCAACAAGCTAGGTGAAGGACGGCTTTCACACACACTTATCTCTCAGAAATGAGCTTGTGGAGAGAATTTCGTTCATCTAGCTCAAAGCTAACGTGTTGCATGAGAAACTATTACTCTGGTTTCTCAGAGTGTTTCCTATTGCCGGTTGCAAATTCCTGCCGTATTCACTGTAAAACCAATGTGGAGCAAGTACATCCCCATAAATATGTATGGAGTGGAGTTTGCAACTGAAAAGAATGTTTGTGTTCCCAAGAATGTAGGTGAACGACGGCTTTCACACAATTATCTCTAAGAACTGATCATGTGGAGAGATGTTCGTTCATCTAACACAACTGGAACGGGTTGCAAGAGGAACATTTACTCTGTATTCTCAGTCTGTTTCGTAGTGCCGATTTGAAGTTCCTGCCGTTTTCACTTTAAAACCAAGATTGAGCTGCTATTTTCCCATATATATGTATGGATTGGAGTATGCATCTG
Source organism: Camelus dromedarius (assembly GCF_036321535.1). Classification (NCBI taxonomy): domain Eukaryota; kingdom Metazoa; phylum Chordata; class Mammalia; order Artiodactyla; family Camelidae; genus Camelus; species Camelus dromedarius. Next base: position 2,803,474 of record NW_026989847.1, on the reverse strand, counting down.
AATAGAAACTCTGTGTTCCCAAGAAGCTATGTGAAGGACGGCTTTTACACACACTTATCTCTCAGAACTGAGCTTTTGGAGAGAATTTCGTTCATCTAGCACAAAGGGAACGGGTTGCAGGAGAAACTATTACTCTGGTCTCAGTGTGTTTCCTAGTGCCGGTTTGAAATTCCTGCCGTTTTCACTGTAAAACCAACATAGAACTGCTAATTCCCCTTATATATGTATGGAGTGGAGTTTGCAAATGAAAAGAAATTTGTGTTCCCAATAAGCTAGGTGAAGGACAGCTTTGACACACACTTATCCCTCCGAACTTAGCATGTGGAGAGACGTACGGTCATTTAGCACAACGGGAACGGGTTGCAGGAGAACTTATACTCTGGTTTCTCAGTCTGTTTCCTAGTGCCGTATGGAATTTCCTGCAGTTTTCACTGTAAAACCGAGTTGGAGCTAGTACCTCCCCTATATATGTATGGACTGGAGTTTGCAACTGAAAAGAACTTTGTGTTCCCAACAAGCTACGATAAGTACGGCTTTCACACACACTTATCTCTCAGAAATGAACATGTGGAGAGACGTTCGTTCATCTAGCAAAAAGGGGAACGGGTTGAAGGAGAAACATTTATTCTGGATTCTCAGTCTGTTTCCTCGTGCTGGTTTGAATTTCCTGCAGTTTTCACTGTAAAACTGAGTTGGAGCTAGTACTTCCCTCATATATATATGGAGTGGTATTTGCTACTGAAAAGAATATTTGTGTTCCCTACGTGCTAGGTGAAGTGCGGTTTTCACACTCACATACCTCTCAAACTGGGCTTGGGTAGAGACGTTCGTTCATCTTACAAAATGGGAACGCGTTGCACGAGAAACTTTTACTCTGGTTTCTCAGTGTGTTTCCTTGAGCCGGTATGAACATCCTGCAGTTTTCACTGTAAAACCGATTTGGAGCTAGTACCTCCCCATATAAATATATGGAGAGGGGTTTGCAACTGAAAAGGAACTTTGTGTTCCCAACCAGCTAGGTGAAGGACGGCTTTCACCCTCACTTATTTCGCAGAAATGAGCATGTGGAGAGACGTTCGTTCATCTAGCACAAAGGGAACGGTTTGCAGGTGAAACTATTACTCTGGATTTTCAGTCTGTTTCCTAGTGCCTGTTTCAAGTTCCTGCAGTTTTCACTGTAAAATCGAGTTGGATCTAGTAATTCCCCATATATATGTATGGAGTGGAGATTGCTATTGAAAAGAATCTTTGTGTTCCCAACAAGCTATGTGAAGGACGGCTTACACACACACTTATGTCTCAAAACTGAGCATGTTGAGAGACGTTCGTTCATCTAGCACAAAGGGAACGGTTTTAAGGGAAACCTTTACTATGTTTTCATAGTATGTTTCCTAGTGCCGGTTTGAAGTTCCTGCAGTTTTCCCTGTAAAACCTAGTTGGATCTAGTACCTCCCCATATATATGTATGGAGAGGAGTTGGCAACTGAAAAGAAACCTTGTGTTCCCAACCAGCTAGGTGAAGTACGGCTTTCACCCTCACATATCTCTCAGAACTGAGCATGTGGAGAGACGTTCGTTCATCTAGCAAAAAGGGAACGGTTTGCAAGTGAAAGTATTACTCGGGTTTTTCAGTCTGTTTGCTAGTGCCTGTTTGAAGTTCCTGTAGTTTTCACTGTAAAACCGAGTTGGAGCTAGTACCTCCCCATATATAGTTATGGAATTGGGATTGCTACTGAAAAGGAACTTTGTGTTCCCAAGAAGCTAGTTGAAGGACGGCTTTCACACACACTTATCTCTCAGAAATGAGCTTGTGGATAGAATTTCTTTCATCTAGCACAAAGGGAACGGGTTGCATGAAAACTATTACACTGGTTTCTCAGTGTGTTTCCTAGTGCCGGTTTGAAATTCCTGCCATTTTCACTGTAAAACCAAGTTGGAGCAAGTACATCCCCATATATATGTATGGAGTGGGGTTTGCAACTGAAAAGAATCTTTCTGTTCCAAACAAGCTAGGTGAAGAACGGCTTTCACACACACTTATTTCTAAGAACTGATCATTTGGAGAGACGTTCGTTCAGCTAGCACAACTGGAACGGTTTGCAGGAGGAACTTTTACTCTGTTTTCTCAGTCAGTTTCGTAGTGCCGGTTTGAATTTCCTGCCGTTTTCACTGTAAAACATAGTTGGTGCTAGTACCTCCACATATATATGTATGGAGTGGATTTTGCAACTGAAAAGAATCTCTGTGTTCCCAACAAGCTAATTGAAGTACGGCTTTCACACACACTTATCTCTGAGAACTGAGCTTGTGGAGAGAATTTCGTTCATCTAGCACAAAGTGAGCGGTTTGCATGTTAAACTATTACTCTGGTTTCTCAGTCTGTTTCGTAGTGCCGGTTTGACGTTCCTGCAATTTTCACTGTAAATCCGAGTTTGTGCTAGTACCTCCCCATATATATGTATGGAGAGTAGTTTGCAACTGAAAAGAAACTTTGTGTTCCCAACCAGCCAAGTTAAGGACGGCTTTCACCCTCACTTATCTCTCAGAACTGAGCATGTGGAGAGTCGTTCGTTCATCTAGCACAAAGGGAACGGTTTGCAGGTTAAACTATTACTCTGGATCCTCAGTCTGTTTCCTAGTGCTGGTTTGAAGTTCCTGCAGTTTTCACTTTAAAACCGAGTTGTATCTATTACCTACCCAAATACATATATGGAGTGGGATTTGCAACTGAAAAGAAATTTTTGTTCCCTACAAACTAGGTGAAGTGCGGCTTTCACACACACTTATCTCTAAAACTGAGCTTGTGGAGAGACGTTGGTTCATCTTGCACAAATGGAACGGTTTGCAGGAGAAACTTTACTCGGGTTTCTCAGTCTGTTTCCTAGAGCCGGTTGGAAGTTCCTGCAGTTTTCACTGTAAAACAGATTTGGATCTAGTACCTCCCCATATATATGTATGGAGCCTAGTTTGCAACTGAAAAGAAACTTTGGGATCCCAACAAGCTAGGTGAAGGACGGCTTACACACACACTTATGTCTCAGAACTGAGCATGTTGAGAGACGTTCGTTCATCTAGCACAAAGGGAACGGTTTTAAGGGAAACCTTTACTATGTTTTCATAGTATGTTTCCTAGTGCCGGTTTGAAGTTCCTGCAGTTTTCCCTGTAAAACCTAGTTGGATCTAGTACCTCCCCATATATATGTATGGAGAGGAGTTTGCAACTGAAAAGAAACCTTGTGTTCCCAACCAGCTAGGTGAAGGACGGCTTTCACCCTCACTTATCTCTCAGATCTGAGCATGTGGAGAGACGTTCGTTCATCTAGCAAAAAGGGAACGGTTTGCAAGTGAAAGTATTACTCTGGTTTTTCAGTCTGTTTGCTAGTGCCTGTTTGAAGTTCCTGTAGTTTTCACTGTAAAACCGAGTTGGAGCTAGTACCTCCCCATATATAGTTATGGAGTGGGGATTGCTACTGAAAAGGAACTTTGTGTTCCCAAGAAGCTAGTTGAAGGACGGCTTTCACACACACTTATCTCTCAGAAATGAGCTTGTGGAGAGAATTTCTTTCATCTAGCACAAAGGGAACGGGTTGTATGAAAACTATTACTCTGGTTTCTCAGTGTGTTTCCTAGTGCCGTTTTGAAATTCCTGCCATTTTCACTGTAAAACCAAGTTGGAGCAAGTACATCCTCATATATTTGCATGGAATGGAGTATGCAACTTAAATGAATTTTGTGTTCCCATCATTCAAGGTGAAAGACGGATTTCACACACACTTATCTCTCAGAACTAAGCATGTGGAGAGACTTTCGTTCATCTAGCAAAACGGGAACGGGTTGCAGGAAGAACTTTTACTCTGTTTTCTCAGTATGTTTCATAGTGCCGGTTTGAAGTTCCTGCCGTTTCCACTGTAAAATCGAGTTGGTGCTAGAACCACCCCATAAATATTTATTGAGTGGAGTTTGCAACTGGAAAGAATCTTTGTGTTCCCCACAAGCTAGGTGAAGTACGGCATTCACACACACTTATCTCAAAGAACTGATCATGTGGAGAGACTTTCGTTCATCTAGCACAACCGGAACGGTTTGATAGAGAAGCTTTTACTCTGTTTTCTCAGTCTGTTTTGTAGTGCCGGTTGGAAGTTCCTGCCGTTTTCACTGTAAAACAAATTTTGTGCTAGTACCTCCACATATATATGTATGGAGTGGAGTTTGCAACTGAAAAGAAACTCTGTGTTCCCAACAAGCTAGTTGAAAGACGGCTTTCACACACACTTATCTCTCAGAACTGAGCATGTAGAGAGACGTTATCTCATTTAGGACAAAGGGAGCGGTTTGCAGGTTAAACTATTACTCTGGTTTCTCAGTCTGTTTCCTAGTGCCGGTTTAAATTTCCTGCAGTTTTCACTGTAAAACCGAGTTGGTGCTAGTACCTCCCCGTATATATATATGGATTGGAGATTGCTACTGGAAAATAACTTTGTGTTCCCAACAAGCTAGGTGAAGGACGGCTTTCACACACAATTATCTCTCAGAACTGAGCTTGTGGAGAGAATTTCGTTCATCTAGCACAAATGGGACGGGTTGCATGAGAAACTATTACTCTGGTCTGAGTGTGTTTCCTAGTGCCGGTTTGAAATTCCAGCCGTTTTCACTGTAAAACCAAAATAGAACTGCTAATTCCCCATGTATATATATGGAGTGGAGTATGCAACTGAAAAGAAATTTGTGTTCCCAACAAGCTAGGTGAAGGACAGCTTTCACACAAAATTATCTCTCCGAACTTAGCATGTGGAGAGACATACGTTCATCTAGCAAAACGGGAACGGGTTGCAGGAGAACTTGTACTCTGGTTTCTCAGTCTGTTTCCTAGTGCCTGTTTGAATTTCCTGCAATTTTCACACTAAAACAGTGTTGGAGCTAGTACCTCCCCATATATATGTATGGAGTGGAGTTTACAACTGAAAAGAAACTTTGTGTTCCCAACAAGCTACGGTAAGTACGGCTTTCACACACACTTATCTCTCAGAAATGAACATGTGGAGAGACGTTCGTTCATCTAGCAAAAAGGGGAACGGGTTGAAGGAGAAACATTTACTCTGGATTATCTGTCTGTTTTCTAGTGCTGGTTTGAATTTCCTGCAGTTTTCACTGTAAAACTGAGTTGGAGCTAGTACTTCCCCTCATATATATATGGAGTGGGATTTGCAACTTAAAACAAAATTTGTGTTATCAACAAGCTAGATGAAGTGCGGGTTTCACACACACTTATCTCTAAAACTGAGCTTGTGGAGAGACGTTGGTTCATCTTGCACAAATGGAACGGTGTGCAGTAGAAACATTACTCGGGTTTCTCAGTCTGTTTCCTAGAGCCGGTTGGAATTTCCTGCAGTTTTCACTGTAAAACCGATTTGGAGCTAGTACCTCCCCATATATATGAATTTAATGGAGATTGCTACTGAAAAGGAACTTTGTGTTCCCAACAAGCAAGGTGAAGGACGGCTTTCATACACACTTGTCTCTCAGAAATGAGCTTGTGGAGAGAATTTCGTTCATCTAGCACAAAAGGAACGGGTTGCATGTGAAACTATTACTCTGGTTTCTCAGTGAGTTTCCTAGTGCCGGTTTGAAATTCCTGCCATTTTCACTGTAAACCAAGTTGGAGCAAGTACATCCCCATATAAATGTATGGACTGGAGATTGCAACTGAAAAGAAATTTGTTTTCCCAACAAGCTAGCTGAAGGACGGCTTTCACACACACTTATCTATCAGAACTGAGCATGTGGAGAAACGTTCGTTCATCTAGCACAACGGGAACGGGTTGCAGGAGGAACTTTTACTCTGTTTTCTCAGTCTGTTTCGTAGTGCCGGTTTGAAGTTCCTGCCGTTTTCAGTGTAAAATCGAGTTGGTGCTTGTACCTCCCCATATATATGTATGGAGTGGAGTTTGCAAATGAAAAGAATCTTTGTGTTCCCAACAAGCTACTATAAGTACGGCTTTCACACACACTTATCTCTCAGAAATGAACATGTGGAGAGACTTTCGTTCATCCAACAAAAAGGGGAACGGGGTGCAGGAGAAACATTTAATCTGGTTTCACAGTCTGTTTCCTAGTGCCGGTTTGAAGTTCCTGCAGTTTTCACTGTAAAAGTGAGTTGGATCTAATACCTCCCCCCATATATATATGGAGTGGGTTTTGCAACTGAAAACAAAATTTGTGTTCCCAACTAGCTTGGTGAAGTGCGGATTTCAAACACACTTATCTCTCAAACTGAGCTTGTGGAGAGACGTTTGTTCTTATTGCACAAATTGAACGGGTTGCAGGAGAAACTATTACTCTGTTTTCTCAGTGTGTTTCCAAGTGCCGGTTTGTAATTCCGGCCGTTTTCACTGTAAAATCGAGTTGGAGCTAGTACCTCCCCATATATATGTATGGAGAGGAGTATGCAACTGAAAAGAAATTTTGTGTTCCCAACCTGCTAAGAGAAGGACGGCATTCACCCTCACATTTTCTCAGAACAGAGCATGTGGAGAGACGTTCGTTCATCTAGCAAAAAGGGAACGGTTTGCAGGTGAAATTATTTCTCTGTTTTCTCCGTCTGTTTCCTAGTGCCGGTTTGAATTTCCTGCCGTTTTCACTGAAAATCCGAGTTGGATCTAGTAAATCCCCAAATATATGTTTCGAGAGGAGTTTGCAAATGAAAAGACACTTTGTGTTCCCCACAAGCTAGGTGAAGGACGGCTTTCACACACACATATCTCTCAGAACTGAGCATGTGGGGAGACGTTCGTTCATCTAGCACAAAGGGAACGGTTTTCAGAAAAACCTTTACTATGTTTTCATAGTATGTTTCCTAGTGCCGGTTTGAAGTTCCTGCAGTTTTCCCTGTAAAACCTAGTTGGAGCTAGTAGCTCCCCATATATATGTATAGAGAGGAGATTGCAACTGTAAAGAATCTTTGTGTTCCAAACCAGATAGTTGAAGGACGGCTTTCACCCTCCCTTATCTCTCACAAATGAGCATGTGGAGAGACTTTCATTCATCTAGCACAAAGGGAACGGTTTGCAAGTGAAACTATGACTCTAGTTTTTCAGTCTGTTTGCTAGTGCCTGTTTGATGTTCCTGCAGTTTTCACTGTAAACCTAGTTGGAGCTAGTACCTCCCCATATATATGTATGGAGTGGAGATTGCTACTGAAAAGGAACTTTGTGTTCCCAACAAGCTAGTTGAAGGACGGCTTTCACACACATTTATCTCTCAGATATGAGCTTGTGGAGCGAATTTCTTGCATCTAGCACAAAGGGAACGGGTTGCATGAAAACTATTACTCTGGTTTCTCAGTGTGTTTCCTAGTGCCGGTTTGAAAATCCTGCCATTTTCACTGTAAACCCAAGTTGGAGCAATTACATCCTCATATATATGTATGGAATTGAGATTGCAACTGAAAAGAATTTTGTGTTCCCATCAAGCAAGATGAAGGACGGATTTCACACACACTTATCTCTCAGAACTAAGCATGTGGAGAGACGTTCGTTCATCTAGCACAACGGGAACGGGTTGCAGGAGGAACTTTTTCTATGTTTTCTCAGTCTCTTTCGTAGTGCCGGTTTGAAGTTCCTGGCGTTTTCACTGTAAAATCGAGTTGGTGATAGTACCTCCCCATAAATATTTATTGAGTGGAGTTTGCAACTGAATAGAATCTTTGTGTTCCCAACAAGCTAAGTGAAGGACGGCTTTCACACACACTTATCTCTAAGAACTGATCATGTGGAGAGATATTCGTTCATCTAGCACAACCGGAACGGGTTGAAGGAGGAAATTTTACTCTGTTTTCTCAGTCTGTTTCGTAGTGCCGGTTTGAAGTTCTTGCAGTGTTCACTGTAAACCGAGTTGGAGCTAGTACCTCCCCATATATATGTATGGAGTGGAGTTTGCAACTGAAAAGAATCTTTGTGTTCCCATCAAGCTAAGATAAGTACGGCGTTCACACACACTTTTCTCTCAAACTCACCTTGTGGAGAGACGTTCGTTCATCTTGCACAAAGGGAATGGGTTGCAGGGGAATATTTTACTCTGGTTTTTCTGTCTGTTTCCTAGTGTCGGTTTGAAATTCCTGCCGTTTTCTCTGTAAAAACAATTTGGAGCAAGTACATTCCCAAATATATGTATGGAGTGGAGTGTGCAACTGAAAGGAAATTTCTTTTCCCAGCAAGCAAGGTGAAGGACGACTTTCACACACACATATCTCTCAGAACTGAGCATGTGGAGAGACGTTCTTTCATCTAGCACAACGGGAACGGATTGCAGGAGGAACTTTTTCTCTGTTTTCTCAGTATGATTCGTAGTGCCTGTTTAAAGTTCCTGCCATTTTCACTGTAAAACAGAGTTGGTGCTAGTACCTCCCCATATATATGTATGGAGTGGAGTTGGCAACTGAAATGAAACTCTGTGTTCCCAACAAGCTAGGTGAAGGACGGCTTTCACCCTCACTTATCTCTCAGAAATGACCATGTGGAGAGACTTTCGTTCATGTAGCACAAAGGGAACGGTTTGCAAGTGAATCTATGACTCTGGTTTTTCAGTCTGTTTGCTAGTGCCTGTTTGAAGTTCCTGCAGTTTTCACTGTAAACCGAGTTGGAGCTACTACCTCCCCATATATATGTATGGAGTGGAGATTGCTACTGTAAAGGAACTTTGCGTTCCCAACAAGCTAGTTGAAGGACGGCTTTCACACACACTTATCTATCAGAAATGAGCTTGTGGAGAGAATTTCTTTCATCTAGCACAAAGGGAACGGTTTGCATGAAAACTATTACTCTGGTTTCTCAGTGTGTTTCCTAGTGCCGGTTTTAAAATCCTGCCATTTTCACTCTAAAACCAAGTTGGAGCAAGTACATCCACATATATATGTATGGAATGGAGTTTGCAACTGAAAAGAATTTTGTGTTCCCATCAAGCAAGTTGAAGGACGGATTTCACACACACTTATCTCTCAGAAATAAGCATGTGGAGAGACGTTCGTTCATCTAGCACAACGGGAACGGATGCAGGGGTAACTTTTTCTATGTTTTCTCAGTCTGTTTTGTAGTGCCGGTTTGAATTTCCTGGCGTTTTCACTGTAAAATCGAGTTCGTGATAGTACCTCCCCATAAATATTTATTGAGTGGAGTTTGCAACTTAAAAGAAATTTGTGTTCCGAGCAAGCCAGTTGACTGACGGCTTTCACACACACTTATCTCTCAGAACTGAGCATGTGGAGATACTTTCGTTCATCTAGCACAACATGAACGTGTTGCAGGATGAACTTTTACTCTGTTTTCTCAGTCTGTTTCGTAGTGCCGGTTTGAAGTTCCTGCCGTTTTTCTGTAAAGCCAAGTTGGTGATAGTATCTCCCCATATTTTTGTATGGTTTGGAGTTTGCAACTGAAAAGAAACTCTGTGTTCCCAACAAGCTATATGAAGGACGGCTTTCACACACATTTATCTCTCAGAACTGAGTTTGTGGAGAGACTTTCATTCATCTAGCACAAAGGGAACGGTTTGTAGTTTAAACTATTACTCTGGATTCTGAGTCTGTTTCCCAGTGCCTGTTTGAAGTTCCTGCAGTTTTCACTGTAAAACCGATTTGGAGCTAGTACCTCCCCATATATATGTTGAGAGTGGAGATAGCAACTGAATAGGAACTTTGTGTTCCCAACAAGCTAGCTGAATTACGGCTTTCATACACACTTATCTCTCAGAACTGTGCATGTGGAGAGACGTTCATTTATATAGCACAAATTGAACGAGTTGCAGGACAAACTTTTACACTGGTTTCTCCGTCTGTTTCCTAGTGCCGGTTTGAATTTCCTGCAGTTTTCACTGTAAAACCGCGTTGGAGCTAGTACATCCCCATATATATGAATTTAATGGAGTTTGCTTCTGAAAAGGAACTTTGTGTTTCCAACAAGCAAGGTGAAGTACGGCTTTCATACACACTTGTCTCTCAGAAATGAGCTTGTGGAGAGAATTTCGTTCATCTAGCACAAAGGGAACGGGTTGCATGTGAAAATATTACTCTGGTTTCTCAGTGTGTTTCCTAGTGCCGGTTTGAAATTCCTGCCTATTTCACTGTAAAACAAGTTTGAGCAAGTACATCCCCATATATATGTATGGAGAGGAGATTGCAACTGAAAAGAAATTTGTTTTCCCAACAAGCTAGGTGAAGGTCATCTTTCACACACACTTATCTCTCAAAACTGAGCATGTGGAGAAACGTTCGTTCAACTAGCACAACGTGAACGGGTTGCAGGAGGAACTTTTACTCTGTTTTCTCAGTCTGTTTCGTAGTGCCGATTTGAAGTTCCTGCCGTTTTCAGTGTAAAACCGAGTTGGTGCTTGTACCTCCACATATATATTTATGTAGTGGAGTTTGCTTCTGAAAAGAAGCTCTGTGTTCCCAACAAGCTAGGAGAAGGACGGCTTTCACACACACTTATCTCTCCGAACTGAGCATGAGGAGAGACGTACGTTCATCTAGCACAACGGGAACTTGTTGCAGAGGAACTTTTACTCTGGTTTCTCAGTCTGTTTCCTAGTGCCGGTTTGAAGTTCCTGCAATTTTCACTGTAAAACCGAGTTGGAGCTTGTACCTCCCCATATTTATGTATGGAGTGGAGTTTGCAACTGAAAAGAAACTTTGTGTTCCCAACAAGCTACTATAAGTATGGCTTTCACACACACTTATCTCTCAGAAATGAACATGTGGAGAGACTTTCGTTCATCCAACAAAAAGGGAAACGGGGTGCAGGAGAAACATTTAATCTGGTTTCACAGTCTGTTTCCTAGTGCCGGTTTGAAATTCCTGCAGTTTTCACTGTAAAAGTGAGTTGGATCTAGTACCTCCCCTCATATATATATGTAGTGGGTTTTGCAACTGAAAACAAAATTTGTGTTCCCAACAAGCTTCGTGATGTGCGGCATACAAACACACTTATCTCTCAAACTGAGCTTGTGGAGAGACGTTCGTTCTTATTGCACAAATTGAACGGGTTGCAGGAGAAACTATTACTCTGTTTTCTCAGTGTGTTTCCAAGTGCCGGTTTGAAATTCCGGCCGTTTTCACTGTAAAATCGGGTTTGAGCTAGTACCTCCCATATATATGTATGGAGAGGTGTTTGCAACTGAAAAGAAACTTTGTTTTCCCAACCTGCTAGGTGAAGGACGGCTTTCACCCTCACTTATTCTCAGAACTGAGCATGTGGAGAGACTTTCGTTCATCTAGCAAAAAGGGAACGGTTTGCAGGTGAAATTATTTCTCCCTTTTCTCCGTCTGTTTCCTAGTGCCGGTTTGAATTTCCTGCAGTTTTCACTGTAAAACAGAGTTAGAGCTAATACCTCCCCATATATATGTATGGAGAGGAGATTGCTCCTGAAAAGGAACTTTGTGTTCCCAACAAGCAAGGTGATGTACGGCTTTCACACAACTTATCTTTCAGAAATGAGCTTGTGGAGAGAATTTCGTTCATCTAGCCCAAATTGAACGGGTTGCATGAGAAACTATTACTTTGGTTTCTCAGTGTGTTTCCTAGTGCCGGTTTGAATTTCCTGCCATTTTCAATGTAAAACCATGTTGGAACAAGTACTTCCCCATATATATGTATAGAGTGGAGTTTGCAACTTAAAAGAAATTTGTGTTCCCAAACAGCTAGGTGAAGGACGGCTTTCACGCACACTTATCTCTCAGACCTGAATATGTGGAGAGACGTTCGTTCATCTAGCACAAAGGGAACGTGTTGCATGAGAAAATATTTCTCTGGTCTCAGTGTGTTTCCTAGTTACGGTTTGAAATTACTGCCGTTTTCACTGTAAAACCAATTTGGAGCTGGTAATTCCCCTTATATATGTATGGAATTGGGTTTGCAACTGAAAAGAAATTTGTGTTTCCAACAATATAGGTGAAGAACTGCTTTCACACACACTTATCCCTCCGAAATTAGCATCTGGAGAGAAGTACGTTCATCTAGCAAAAAGGGTACGGGTTGCAGGAGATCTTTTACTCTGGTTTCTCAGTCTGTTTCGTAGAGCCAGTTTGAATTTCCTGCAGTTTTCACAGTAAAACCGATTTGGAGCTAGTACCTCCCCATATATTTGTATGGAGTGGAGTTTGCAACTGAAAAGAAACTTTGTGTTCCCAACAAGCTACGATAAGGACGGCTTTCACACACACTTATCTCTCAGAAATGAACATGTAGAGAGACGTTCGTTCATCTAGCACAAAGGGGAACGGGTTGCAGGGGAAACATTTACTCTGGTTTCTCAGTCTGTTTCCTAGTGCAGGTATGAAGTTCCTGCAGTTTTCACTGTAAAACCAAGTTGGATCTAGTACCTACCCTCATATATATATGGAGTGGGTTTTGCAAATGAAAAGAAAATTTGTGTTACCAACAAGCTAGGTGAAGTGCGGCTTTCCCACACACTTATCTCTCAAACTGAGCTTGTGGAGAGACTTTCGTTCATCTTGCAGAAAGGGAACGGGTTGTAGGAAAAAATTTACTCTGGTTTCTCAGTCTGTTTCCTAGTTCCTGTTTGAAGTTCCTGCAGGTATCAATGTAAAACCGAGTTGGAGATAATAATTCCCCATATATATGTTTCGTGTGGAGTTTGCAAATGAAAAAATACTTTGTGTTCCCAACAAGCTTGGTGAAGGAAGGCTTTCACACACATTTATCTCTCAGAACTGAGGATGTGGAGAGACGTTCGTTCAACTAGCACAAAGGGAACGGGTTTCAGGAAATCTTTTACTATGGTTTCATAGTATGTTTCCTAGAGCCGGTATGAAGTTCCTGCAGTTTTCACTGTAAAACCGTGTTGGAGCTAGTACCTCCCCATATATATGTATTGAGAGAAGTTTGCACCTGAGAAGAAACTTTGTGTTCCAAACCAGCTAAGTGAAGGACGGTTTTCACCCTCAATTATCTCTGAGAACTGAGCATTTGAAGAGACGTTCGTTCATCTAACACAAAGGGAACGGTTTGCAGGTGAAACATTTACTCTGGACTTTCAGTCTGTTTTTTAGTGCCTGTTTGAATTTCCTGCAGTTTTCACTGTAAAACTGAGTTGGAGCTAGTACCTCCCCATATATATGTATGGAGTGGAGATTGCTACTGAAAAGGAACTTTGTGTTCCAAACAAGCTAAAGAAGTACGGCTTTCACACACACTTATCTCTCAGAATTGAGTTTGTGGAGAGAATTTCCTTCATCTATCACAAAGTGAACGGGTTGAATGAGATACTATTACACTGGTTTCTCAGTGTGTTTCCTAGTGCCGGTTTGAAATTCCTGCCGTTTTCACTGTAAACCAAGTTGGAGCAAGTACATCCCCATATATATGTATGGAGAGGAGATTGCAACTGAAAAGAAATTTGTTTTCCCAACAAGCTAGGTGAAGGACGGCTTTCACACACAATTATCTCTCAGAACTGAGCATGTGGAGAAACGTTCGTTCAACTAGCACAACGGGAACGGTTTGCAGGAGGAAGTTTTACTCTGTTTTCTCAGTCTGTTTCGTAGTGCCGGTTTGAATTTCCTGCCGTTTTCACTGTAAAACCGAGATTGTGCTAGTACCTCCCCATATATATGTATGTAGTGGAGTTTGCATATGAAAAGAAGCTCTGTATTCCCAACAAGCTAGGAGAAGGAGGGCTTTCACACACACTTATACCTCCGAACTGAGCATGAGGAGAGACGTACGTTTATCTAGCACAACAGAAACGGGTTGCAGGGGAACTTTTACTCTGGTTTCTCAGTCTATTTCCTAGTGCCGATTTTAAGTTCCTGCAGTTTTCAATGTAAAACCGAGTTGGAGCTAGTACCTCCCCTTATATATGTATGGAGTGGAATTTAAACTGAAATAAAATTTGTGTTCCCAACAAGCTATGATATGTACGGCTATCACACACACTTATCTCTCAGAAATAAACATGTGGAGAGACTTTCGTTCATCCAACAAAAAGGTGAACGGGGTGCGGGAGAAACATTTAATCTGGATTCACAGTTTGTTTCCTAGTGCCGGTTTGAAGTTCCTGCAGTTTTCACTGTAAAACTGAGTTGGATCTTGTACCTCCCTTCATATATATATGGAGTGGGTTTTGCAAATGAAAACAAAGTTTGTGTTCCAAACAAGCTTGGTGAAGTGCGGATTTCACACACACTTATCTCTCAAACTGAGCTTGTGGAGAGACTTTCATTCTTATTGCACAAATTGAACGGGTTGCAGGAGAAACTATTACTCTGTTTCCTCAGTGTGTTTCCAAGTGCCGGTTTGAAATTCCTGCCGTTTTCACTGTAAAACCGAGTTGGAAATAGTACCTCCCCATATATATGTATGGAGAGGATTTTGCAACTGAAAAGAATCTTTGTGTTCCCAACCTGCAAGGTGATGGACGGCTGTCACCCTCACTTATCTCTCAGAACTGAGCATGTGGAGAGACGTACGTTCATCTAGCACAAAGGGAAAATTTGCAGGAGAAACTTTTACTCTGGTATCTCAGTCTGTTTCCTAATGCTGGTTTGAAGTTCCTGCAGTTTTCACTGTAAAACCCTGTTGGAGCTAGTACCTCCCCATATATATGTATGGATAGGAGTTTGCAACTTAAAAGAAACTTTGGGTTCCCAACCAGCTAGTTGAACGACGGCTTTCACACACATTTATCCCTCCGAACAGAGCATGTGGAGAGACGTACGTTCATCTAGCACAATGGAATCGGGTTGCAGGAGAACTTTTACTATGATTTCTCATTCTGTTTCCTAGTGCCGGTTAGAAGTTCCTGCAGTTTTCACAGTAAAACCGAATTGGATCTAGTACCTCCCCATATATATGTATGGAGTGGAGTTTGCAACTGAAAAGAAACTTTGTGTTCCCAACAAGCTACGATAAGTACGGCTTTCACACACACTTATCTCTCAGAAAGGAACATTTGGAGAGACGTTCGTTCATCTAGCAAAAAGGGGAACTGGTTGCAGGAGAAACATTTACTCTGGATTCTCAGTCTGTTTCCTTGTGCCGGTTTGAAGTTCCTGCCGTTTTCACTGTAAAACGGAGTTGGTGCTAGTGCCTCCCCATAAATATTTAATGAGTGGAGTTTGCAACAGAAAAAAATCTTTGTGTTCCCAACAAGCTAGTTGAAGGACGGCTTTCACACACACTTATCTCTAAGAACTTATAATGTGGAGAGACTTTCGTTCATCTAGCACAACCGGAACGGTTTGAAGGAGGAACATTTACTCTGTTTTCTCAGTCTGTTTCGTAGTGCCGGTTTGAAGTTCCTGCAGTTTTCCCTGTAAAACCTAGTTGGAGCTAGTACCTCCCCTATATATGTATGGAGATTAGTTTGCAACTGAAAAGAATCTTTGCGTTCCCAACAAGCTAAGATAAGTACGGCTTTCACACACACTTATCTCTCAAACTGTGCTTGTAGAGAGACGTTCGTTCATCTTGCACAAAGGGAACGGGTTGCAGGAGAAAATATTTCTCAGGTTTCTCAGTCTGATTCCTTGAGCCGGTTTGAAGATCCTGCAGTTTTCACTTTAAAACCGATTTGGAGCTAGTACCTCCCCATATATATGTTTGAGAGTGGTTTTCACATTAAAAGAAACTTTGTGTTCCCAACCAGCTAGATTAAGGTCGGCATTCACCCTCACTTATCTCTCAGAAATGAGCATGTGGGGAGACGTTCGTTCATCTAGCACAAAGGGAACAATTTGCAGGTGAAACTATTACTCTGGTTTTTCAGTCTGTTTATTAGTTCCTGTTTGAAGTTCCTGCAGTTTTCACTGTAAAACAGATTTGGAGCTAGTACCTAACCATATATATATATGGAGTGGAGATTGCTACTGAAAATGAACTTTGTGTTCCCAACAAGCTAGGAGAAGGGCGGCTTTCAAACACAATTATCTATCAGAAATGAGCTTGTGGAGAGAATTTCGTTCATCTAGAACAAAGGAAACTGTTTGCATGACAAACTATTACTCTGTTTTCTAAGTGTGTTTCCTAGTGCCGGTTTGAAATTCCTGCCGTTTTCACTGTAAAACCAATTTGGTGCTAGTGCCTCCACATAAATATTTATTGAGTGGAGTTTGCAACTGAAAAGAATCTTTGTGTTCCCAACAAGCAAGGTGAAGGACGGCTTTCACACTCACTTATCTCTAAGAACTGATCATGTGGAGAGACTTTCGTTCATCTAGCACAACCGGAACGGTTTGAAGGAGGAACTTTTACTCTGTTTTCTCAGTCTGTTTCGTAGTGCCGGTTTGAAGTTCCTGCAGTTTTCCCTGTAAAACCGAGTTGGAGCTAGTACCTCCCCATATATATGTATGGAGACGAGTTTGCAACTGAAAAGAATCTTCGGGTTCCCAACAAGCTAAGATAAGTACGGCTTTCACACACACATATCTCTCAAACTGAGCTTGTGGAGAGACGTTCGTTCATTTTGCACAAAGGGAATGGGTTGCAGGAAAAAATTTTACTCTGCTTTCTCAGTCTGTTTCCTTGAGCCGGTTTGAAGATCCTGCAGTTTTCACTTTAAAACCGATTTGGAGCTAATACCTCCCCATATATATGTAAGAGAGTGGTTTGCAAATTAAAAGAAACTTTGTGTTCCCAACCAGCAAGATGAAGGACGGCTTTCACCCTCACTTATCTCTCAGAAATGAGCATGTGGAGAGACATTCGTTCATCTAGCACAAAGGGAACAGTTTGCATGTGAAACTATTACTCTGGATTTTCAGTCTGTTTATTAGTGCCTGTTTGAAGTTCCTGTAGTTTTCACTGTAAAACAGATTTGAAGCTAGGGCCTTACATATATATATATGGATTGGAGATTTCTACTTAAAAGGAACTTTGTGTTCCCAACAAGCTAGGTGAAGGGCAGCTTTCACACACAGTTATCTATCAGAAATGAGCTTGTGGAGAGAATTTCGTTCATCTAGCTCAAAGGAAATGGTTTGCATGAGAAACTATTACTCTGCTTTCTCAGTGTGTTTCCTAGTGCCGGTTTGAAATTCCAACCGTTTTCACTGTAAACCAAGTTGGAGCAAGTACATCCCCATATATATGTATGGAGAGGAGATTGCAACTGAAAAGAAATTTGTTTTCCCAACAAGCTAGGTGAAGGACGGCTTTCACACACAATTATCTCTCAGAACTGAGCATGTGGAGAAACTTTCGTTCAACTAGCACAACGGGAACGGTTTGCAGGAGGAAGTTTTACTCTGTTTTCTCAGTCTGTTTCGTAGTGCCGGTTTGAAGTTCCTGCCGTTTTCACTGTAAAACCGAGATGGTGCTAGTACCTCCCCATATATATGTATGTAGTGGAGTTTGCATCTGAAAAGAAGCTCTGTGTTCCCAACAAGCTAGGAGAAGGAGGGCTTTCACACACACTTATACCTCCGAACTGAGCATGAGGAGAGACGTACGTTTATCTAGCACAACAGAAACGGGTTGCAGGGGAACTTTTACTCTGGTTTCTCAGTCTATTTCCTAGTGCCGGTTTTAAGTTCCTGCAGTTTTCAATGTAAAACCGAGTTGGAGCTAGTACCTCCCCTTATATATGTATGGAGTGGAATTTAAACTGAAATAAAATTTGTGTTCCCAACAAGCTATGATAAGTATGGCTATCACACACACTTATCTCTCAGAAATAAACATGTGGAGAGACTTTCGTTCATCCAACAAAAAGGTGAACGGGGTGCGGGAGAAACATTTAATCTGGATTCACAGTTTGTTTCCTAGTGCCGGTTTGAAGTTCCTGCAGTTTTCACTGTAAAACTGAGTTGGATCTTGTACCTCCCTTCATATATATATGGAGTGGGTTTTGCAAATGAAAACAAAGTTTGTGTTCCAAACAAGCTTGGTGAAGTGCGGATTTCACACACACTTATCTCTCAAACTGAGCTTGTGGAGAGACTTTCATTCTTATTGCACAAATTGAACGGGTTGCAGGAGAAACTATTACTCTGTTTCCTCAGTGTGTTTCCAAGTGCCGGTTTGAAATTCCTGCCGTTTTCACTGTAAAACCGAGTTGGAAATAGTACCTCCCCATATATATGTATGGAGAGGAGTTTGCAACTGAAAAGAATCTTTGTGTTCCCAACCTGCAAGGTGATGGACGGCTGTCACCCTCACTTATCTCTCAGAACTGAGCATGTGGAGAGACGTACGTTCATCTAGCACAAAGGGAAAAGTTTGCAGGAGAAACTTTTACTCTGGTATCTCAGTCTGTTTCCTAATGCTGGTTTGAAGTTCCTGCAGTTTTCACTGTAAAACCGTGTTGGAGCTAGTACCTCCCCATATATATGTATGGATAGGAGTTTGCAACTTAAAAGAAACTTTGGGTTCCCAACCAGCTAGTTGAACGACGGCTTTCACACACATTTATCCCTCCGAACAGAGCATGTGGAGAGACGTACGTTCATCTAGCACAACGGAATCGGGTTGCAGGAGAACTTTTACTATGATTTCTCATTCTGTTTCCTAGTGCCGGTTAGAAGTTCCTGCAGTTTTCACAGTAAAACCGAATTGGATCTAGTACCTCCCCATATATATGTATGGAGTGGAGTTTGCAACTGAAAAGAAACTTTGTGTTCCCAACAAGCTACGATAAGTACGGCTTTCACACACACTTATCTCTCAGAAAGGAACATTTGGAGAGACGTTCGTTCATCTAGCAAAAAGGGGAACTGGTTGCAGGAGAAACATTTACTCTGGATTCTCAGTCTGTTTCCTTGTGCCGGTTTGAAGTTCCTGCCGTTTTCACTGTAAAACGGAGTTGGTGCTAGTGCCTCCCCATAAATATTTAATGAGTGGAGTTTGCAACAGAAAAAAATCTTTGTGTTCCCAACAAGCTAGTTGAAGGACGGCTTTCACACACACTTATCTCTAAGAACTTATAATGTGGAGAGACTTTCGTTCATCTAGCACAACCGGAACGGTTTGAAGGAGGAACATTTACTCTGTTTTCTCAGTCTGTTTCGTAGTGCCGGTTTGAAGTTCCTGCAGTTTTCCCTGTAAAACCTAGTTGGAGCTAGTACCTCCCCTATATATGTATGGAGATTAGTTTGCAACTGAAAAGAATCTTTGCGTTCCCAACAAGCTAAGATAAGTACGGCTTTCACACACACTTATCTCTCAAACTGTGCTTGTAGAGAGACGTTCGTTCATCTTGCACAAAGGGAACGGGTTGCAGGAGAAAATATTTCTCAGGTTTCTCAGTCTGATTCCTTGAGCCGGTTTGAAGATCCTGCAGTTTTCACTTTAAAACCGATTTGGAGCTAGTACCTCCCCATATATATGTTTGAGAGTGGTTTTCACATTAAAAGAAACTTTGTGTTCCCAACCAGCTAGATTAAGGTCGGCATTCACCCTCACTTATCTCTCAGAAATGAGCATGTGGGGAGACGTTCGTTCATCTAGCACAAAGGGAACAATTTGCAGGTGAAACTATTACTCTGGTTTTTCAGTCTGTTTATTAGTTCCTGTTTGAAGTTCCTGCAGTTTTCACTGTAAAACAGATTTGGAGCTAGTACCTAACCATATATATATATGGAGTGGAGATTGCTACTGAAAAGGAACTTTGTGTTCCCAACAAGCTAAGAGAAGGGCGGCTTTCAAACACAATTATCTATCAGAAATGAGCTTGTGGAGAGAATTTCGTTCATCTAGAACAAAGGAAACTGTTTGCATGTCAAACTATTACTCTGTTTTCTAAGTGTGTTTCCTAGTGCCGGTTTGAAATTCCTGCCGTTTTCACTGTAAAACCAATTTGGTGCTAGTGCCTCCACATAAATATTTATTGAGTGGAGTTTGCAACTGAAAAGAATCTTTGTGTTCCCAACAAGCAAGGTGAAGGACGGCTTTCACACTCACTTATCTCTAAGAACTGATCATGTGGAGAGACTTTCGTTCATCTAGCACAACCGGAACGGTTTGAAGGAGGAACTTTTACTCTGTTTTCTCAGTCTGTTTCGTAGTGCCGGTTTGAAGTTCCTGCAGTTTTCCCTGTAAAACCGAGTTGGAGCTAGTACCTCCCCATATATATGTATGGAGAGGAGTTTGCAACTGAAAAGAATCTTCGGGCTCCCAACAAGCTAAGATAAGTACGGCTTTCACACACACATATCTCTCAAACTGAGCTTGTGGAGAGACGTTCGTTCATTTTGCACAAAGGGAACGGGTTGCAGGAAAAAATTTTACTCTGCTTTCTCAGTCTGTTTCCTTGAGCCGGTTTGAAGATCCTGCAGTTTTCACTTTAAAACCGATTTGGAGCTAATACCTCCCCATATATATGTAAGAGAGTGGTTTGCAAATTAAAAGAAACTTTGTGTTCCCAACCAGCAAGATGAAGGACGGCTTTCACCCTCACTTATCTCTCAGAAATGAGCATGTGGAGAGACATTCGTTCATCTAGCACAAAGGGAACAGTTTGCATGTGAAACTATTACTCTGGTTTTTCAGTCTGTTTATTAGTGCCTGTTTGAAGTTCCTGTAGTTTTCACTGTAAAACAGATTTGAAGCTAGTGCCTAACCATATATATATATGGATTGGAGATTGCTACTGAAAAGGAACTTTGTGTTCCCAACAAGCTAGGTGAAGGGCAGCTTTCACACACAGTTATCTATCAGAAATGAGCTTGTGGAGAGAATTTCGTTCACCTAGCTCAAAGGAAATGGTTTGCATGAGAAACTATTACTCTGCTTTCTCAGTGTGTTTCCTAGTGCCGGTTTGAAATTCCTGACGTTTTCACTGTAAAAGCAATTTGGAGCAAGTACATTCCCATATGTATGTATGGAATGGAGTGTGCAACTGAAAGGAATTTTCTGTTCCCAGCAAGCAAGGTGAAGGACGGCTTCACACACACTTATCTCTCAGAACTGAGCATGTGGAGATACGTTCATTCATCTAGCACAACGGGAACGGATTGCAGGAGGAAGTTTTTCTCTGTTTTCTCAGTATGTTTCGTAGTGCCGGTTTGAAGTTCCTGCCGTTTTCAGTGTAAAACCGAGTTGTTGCTTGTACCTCCCCATATATACATATGTAGTGGAGTTTGCATCTGAAATGAAGCTCTGTGTTCCCAACAAGCTAGGAGAAGGAGGGCTTTCACACACACTTATACCTCCGAACTGAGCATGAGGAGAGAAGTACGTTCATCTAGCACAACGGAAACGGGTTGCAGGGGAACTTTTACTCTGGTTTCTCAGTCTGTTTCCTAGTGCCTGTTTTAAGTTCCTGCAGTTTCCAATGTAAAACCGAGTTGGAGCTAGTAACTCCCCATATATATGTATGGAGTGGAGTTTAACCTGAAAAGAAACTTTCTGTTCCAAACAAGGTATGATAAGTACGGCCTTCACAGACACGTATCTCTCAGAAATGAACATGTTGAGAGACTTTCGTTCATCCAACAAAAAGGGGAAACGGGTGCAGGAGAAACATTTAATCTGGATTCACAGTCTGTTTCCCAGAGCCGGTTTGAAGTTCCTGCAGTTTTCACTGTAAAACCGATTTGGAGCTAGTACCTCGCCATATATATGTATGGAGTCTAGATTGCAACAGAAAAGAACATTTGTGTTCCCAACAATCTAGGTGAAGGACGGCTTTCACACACACTTATCTCAAAATTGAGCTTGTGGAGAGAATTTCGTTCATCTAGCACAAAGGGAACGGGTTGCATGAGAAACTATTACTCTGGTCTCAGTGTGTTTCGTAGTGCCGGTTTGAATTTCTTGCCGTTTTCACTATAAAACCAAGTTGGAGCAAGTACATCCCCGTATATATGTATGGAGTGGAGTTTGCAACTTAAAAGAAATTTGTGTTCCCAACAAGCTAGTTGAAGGACGGCTTTCACACACACTTATCTCTCAGAAGTGAGCATGTGGAGAGACGTTCGTTCATCTAGCACAACGGGAACGGGTTGCAGGAGGAACTTTTACTCCTTTTTCTCAGTCTGTTTCGCAGTGCTGGTTTGAAGTTCCTGCCGTTTTCACTGTAAAACCGTGTTTGTGCTACTTCATCCCCATATATATGTATGGAGTGGAGATTGCAACTGAAAAGAAAATTTGTGTTCCCAACAAGCTAGGTGAAGTGCGGCTTTCACACACACTTATCTTTCAAACTGAGATTGTGGAGAGAATTTCGTTCACCTAGCACAAAGGGAACGGGTTGCATGAGAAACTATTACTCTGGTCTCAGTGTGTTTAATAGTGCCGGTTTGAAATTCCTGCCGTTTTCACTGTAAAACCAAGATAGAGCTGCTAATTCCCCATATATATGTATGGAGTGGAGTTTGCAACTGAAAAGAAATTTTTGTTCCCAACAAGCTAGGTGAAGGACAGCTTTCACACACACTTATCCCTCCGATCTGAGCATGTGGAAAGACGTACGTTCATCTAGCAAAACGGGAACAGTTTGCAGGAGAACTTTTACCCTGGTTTCACAGTCTGTTTCCTTGTGCCGTTTGGAAGGTCCTGCAATTTTCACTGTAAAACCGATTTGGAGCTAGTACCTACCCATATATATGTATGCAGTGTAGTTTGCAACTGGAAAGAAACTTTGTGTTCCCAACAAGCTACGATATGTACGGCTTTCACACACACTTATATCTCAGAAATGAACATGTGGAAAGACGTGCGCACATCTAGCATAAAGGGGAACGGGTTGCAGGAGAATCTTTTACTCTGGTTTCTCAGTCTGTTTCCTAGTGCCGGTTTGAATTTCCTGCAGTTTTCACTGTAAAACCGTGTTTGAGCTAGTAAATCCCCATATATATGTTTCGAGTGGAGATTTCAAATGAAAACAAACTTTGTGTTCCCAACAAGCTAGGTGAAGAACGGCTTTCACACACACTTATCTCTGAGAACTGAGCATGTGGAGAGACGTTCGTTCATCTAGCACAAAGGAACGGGTTTCAGGGAAACTTTTACTATGGTTTCATAGTCTGTTTCCTTGTGCCGGTTGGATGTTTCTCCAGTTTTCACTGTAAAAGCGTGTTGGAGCTAGTACCTTCCCATATATATGTATGGGGAGGGGTTTGCAACTGAAAAGAAACTTTGTGTTCCCAACTAGCTAGGTGAAGGACGGCTTTCACCCTCACTTATCTCTCAGAACTGAGCATGTGGAGAGACGTTCGTTCATCTAGCACAAAGGGAATGGTTTGCAGGTAAAACTATTTCTCTGGTATTTCAGTGTGTTTCCTAGTGCCTGTTTGAAGTTCCTGCAGTTTTCACTATTAAACCGTGTTGGAGCTAGTACCTCCCCTTATATATTTATGGAGTGGAGATTGCTACTGTATAGGAACTCTGTGTTCCCAACAAGCTAGATGAAGGACGGCTTTCACACACACTTATCTCTCAGAAATGAGCTTGTGGACAGAATTTGTTCATCTAGCACAAAGGGAACGTGTTGCATGAGAAACTATTACTCTTTTTTCTCAGTGTGTTTCCTAGTGCCGGTTTGATATTCCTGCCATTTTTACTGTAAATCCAAATTGGAGCAAGTACATTCCCATATATATGTATGGATTGGAGTATGCAACTGAAAAGAATTTTGTGTTCCCAAGAAGCTAGGTGAAGGACGGCTTTAACACACAATTATCTCTCCGAACTGAGCATGTGGAGAGACGTTCGTTCATCTAGCACAACGGGAATGGTTTGCAGGAGGAACATTTAATGTGATTTCTCAGTCTGTTTCGTACTGCCGGTTTGAAGTTCCTGCCGTTTTCATTGTAAAACCGAGTTGGTGCTAGTACCTCCACATATATATGTATGGAATGGAGTATGCAACTGAATAGAAACTCTGTGTTCCCAATAAGCTAGGTAAAGGACAGCTTTCACACACATTTATCCCTTCGAACTGAGCATGTGGAGATACGTCCGTTCATCTAGCACAACGGGAAAGGGTTGCAGGAGTTCTTTTACTCTGGTTTCTCAGTCTGTTTCCTAGTGCCGTTTGGAATTTCCTGCAGTTTTCACCGTAAAACTGAGTTGGAGCTAGTACCTCCCCATATATAGGTATGGAATGGAGTTTGCAAGTGAAAAGAAACTTTGTGTTCCCAACAAGCTACGATAAGTACGGCTTTCACACACACTTATCTCTCAGAAATGAACATGTGGATAGACGTTCGTTCATCTTGCAAAAAGGAACGGGTTGCAGGAGAAACTTTTACTCTGGTTTCTCAGGCTGTTTCCTTGAGCCGGTATGAACATCCTGCAGTTTTCACTGTAAAACAGATTTGGAGCTAGTACCTCCGCATATAAATGTATGGAGAGGAGTTTGCAACTGAAAAGGAACTTTGTGTTCCCAAACTGCTAGGTGAAGGACGGCTTTCACACACACTTATCTCTCAGAAATGAGCTTCTGGAGAGAATTTCTTTCATCAAGCACAAAGGGAACGGGTTGCATGAAAAACTAGTACTCTGGTTTCTCAGTGTTTTTCCTAGCTCCGGTTTGACATTCCTGCCGTTTTCACTGTAAAACCAAGTTGGAGCAAGTACATCCCCATATATATGTATGGAGTGGAGATTGCAAGTGAAAAGAATCTTTGTGTTCCAAACAAGCTATGTGAAGAACGGCTTTCACACACACTTTTTTCTAAGAACTGATCATGTGAAGAGAAGTTCGTTCATCTTGCACAACGGGAACGGTTTGCAGGAGGAACTTTTACTCTGTTTTCTCAATCTGTTTCGTAGTGCCGTTTTGAAGTTCCTGCCGTTTTCACTGTAAAACCGAGTTTGAGCTAGTAAATACCCATATATATGTTTCGAGTGGAGTTTTCAAATGAAAACAAATTTTGTATTCCCAACAAGCTAGGTGAAGGACAGCTTTCAGACACACTTATCTCTCAGAACTGAGCATGTGGAGAGTCTTTCGTTCATCTAGCACAAAGGAACGGGTTTCAGGAAAATTTTACTATGGTTTCTCATTCTGTTTCCTCGTGCTGGTTTGAAGTTCCTGCAGTTTTCAGTGTAAAACCGAGTTGGACCTTGACCCTCCCCATGTAAATGTATGGTTTGGGGTTTGCAACTGAAAACAAACTTTGTGTTCCCAACAAGCTAGTTGAAGCACGGTTTTCACACACACTTATCTCTCAGAACTGAGCATGTGGAGAGACATCCGTTCATCTAGCACAATGGGAAATGTTTGCAGGAGAAACTTTTAATCTGGTTTCTCAGTCTGTTTCCTAGTGACGGTTTGAATTTCCTACAGTTTCCACTGTAAAACTGAGTTGGATCTAGAAATATCCCATGTAAATATATGGTGTGGATTTTGCAACTGAGAAGAAACTTTGTGTTCCCAACATGCTAGGTAAAGGATGGCTTTCAATAACCCATATATCTCAGAACTGAGCATGTGGAGAGACTTTCGTTCATCTAGCACCAATGGAACGGTTTGCAGGAGAAACTGTTTCTCTTGTTTCTCAGTCTGTTTCCTAGTGCCGGTTTGAAGTTTCTGCAGTTTTCTCTGTAAAACCGATTTGGAGCTAGTACTTCCCCATGTATATTTGTGGTGAGTAGTTTGCAGCTGTAAAGCTACATTTATTCCCAACAATCTATGTGAAGGACGGCTTTCACACACACATATCTCTCAGAACTAAGCATGTGTAGAGACTTTCGTTCATCTTGCACAAAGGGTAGGGGCTGCAGGAAAACTTTTACTCTGGTTTCTCAGTCTATTTCCTAGTGCCGGTTTGAAGTTCCTGCAGTTTTCACTGTAAAACCGAGTTTGACCTTGAACCTCCCCTTGTAAATGTATGGTTTGGAGTTTGCAACTGAAAAGAAACTTTGTGTTAACAACAAGCTAGTTGAAGGACGGTTTTCACAAACACTTATCTCTCAGAACTGAGCATATGGAGAGACATTCGTTCATCTAGCACAATGGGAAAGGTTTGCAGGAGAAACTTTTACTCAGGTTTCTCAGTCTGTTTCCTAGTGACGGTTTGAAGTTCCTACATTTTCACCTGTAAAACCGAGTTAAATCTAGAAACATCCCATGTAAATATATGGAGTGGAATTTGCAACTGAGAAGAAACTTTGTGTTCCCAAAATGCTAGGTAAAGGATGGCTTTCAAAAACACTTATATCTCAGAACTGAGCATGTGGAGAGACGTTCGTTCATCTAACACAAAGGGAACGGTTTGCAGGAGAAACTATTACTCTTGTTTCTCAGCCTGTTTCCTAGTGCCGGTTTGAAGTTCCTGCCGTTTTCACTGTAAAACCGAGTTGGGGCTAGTACCACCCCATGTATATTTATGGAGTGTATTTTGCAACTGAAAAGGAACTTTTGTTCCCAACAAACTAGGTGAAGGACGGCTTTCACACACATTTATCTCTCAGAACTGAGCATGTGGAGAGACTTTCGTTCATCTAGCACCAAGGGAACGGTGTGCAGGAGAAACTGTTTCTCTTGTTTCTCAGTCTGTTTATTAGTGCCGGTTTCAAATTCCTGCAGTTTTCTCTGTAAAACCGATTTGGAGCTAGTACTTCCCCATATATATTAGTGGAGAGTATTTTGCAGCTGAAAAGCTAATTTTATTCCCAATAATCTATGTGAAGGACGGCTTCACACACACATATCTCTCAGAACTAAGCATGGGTAGAGACTTTCGTTCATCTACCACAAAGTGTAGGGGTTGCAGGAAAACTTTTACTCTGGTTCTCAGTCTGTTTCCTAGTGCCGGTTTGATATTCCTGCAGTTTTCACTGTAAAACCGAGTTGGACCTTGAACCTCCCCATGTAAATGTATGGTTTGGAGTTTGCAAATGAAAAGAAACTTTGTGTTCCCAACAAGCTTGTTGAAGGACGGTTTTCACACACACTTATCTCTTAGATCTGAGCATGTGGAGAGACATTCATTCATCTAGCACAATGGGAAAGTTTTTCAGGAGAAACTTTTACTCTTGTTTCTCAGTCTGTTTCCTAGTTCCTGTTTGAAGTTCCTGCCATTTTCACTTTAAAAAAAAGTTGGAGCTAGTACCAACCCATATATATGTTGGAGTGGAATATGCATTTGAAAAAATACTTTGTGTTCCCAACAAGCTAGGAGAAGGACGGCTTTCACACACAAATATTTCTCAGAACTGAGCATGTGGAGAGACGTTCGTTCATCTAGCACAAAGCGAACGGGTTACAGGAGAAATTTTACTCTTGATTCTCAGTCTGTTTCCTAGTGCCGTTTTGATGTTCCTACAGTTTTCACTGTAAAACCGAGTTGGAGCTAGTACCTCTCCATATATATGTTTGGAGAGGAGTTTGCAACTTAAAAGAAATTTGTGTTCCCAACAAGCTAGGTGAAGGACGGCTTTAAAACACACTATTCTCTCCGAACTGAGCATGTGGAGAGACGTTCGTTCATCTAGCACAAATGGAACGGATTGCAGGAGGAACTTTTACTCTGTTTTCTCAGTCTGTTTCGTAGTGCCGGTTTGAAGATCCTGCCGTTTTCACTGTAAAACCGAGTTGGTGCTAGTACCTCCCCTTATATATATATGGAGTGGAGTATGCAACTGAATTGAAACTCTGTGTTCACAACAAGCTAGG
The DNA here is from genome assembly GCF_036321535.1 of Camelus dromedarius. Lineage (NCBI taxonomy): Eukaryota > Metazoa > Chordata > Mammalia > Artiodactyla > Camelidae > Camelus > Camelus dromedarius. The sequence continues at coordinate 2,775,907 of NW_026989847.1, read as the reverse complement.
TGAAGGAAGGCTTTCACACACAATTATCTCTCAGAAATGAACATGTGGAGAGAAGTTCGTTCATCTAGCAAAAGGGGAACTGGTTGCAGGAGAAACATTTACTCTGGTTTCTCAGTTTGTTTCCTAGTGCCGGTTTGAAATTCCTGCCGTTTTCACTGTAAACCAAGTTGGAACAAGTTCATCCCCATATATATGTATGGAGTGGAGATTGCAACTGAAAAGAAATTTGTTTTCCCAACAAGCTAGGTGAAGGACGGCTTTCACACACACTTATCTTTCAGAACTGAGCATGTGGAGAAACGTTCGTTCAACTAGCACAATGGGAATGGGTTGCAGGAGGAACTTTTACTCTGTTTTCTCAGTCTGTTTCGTAGTGCCGGTTTGAAGTTCCTGCCGTTTTCACTGTCAAATCGAGTTGGTGCTAGAACCTCCCCATATATATGTATGTAGTGGAGTTTGCATCTGAAAAGAAGCTGTGTGTTCACAACAAGCTAGGAGAAGGATGGCTTTCACACACACTTATACTTCCGAACTGAGCATGAGGAGAGACGTACGTTCATCTAGCAAAACGGAAAATGGTTGCAGGGGAAATTTTACTCTGCTTTCTCAGTCTGTTTCCTAGTGCCAGTTTGAAGTTCCTGCAGTTTTAAATGTAAAACCGAGTTGGAGCTAGTACCTCCCCATATATATGTATGGAGTGGAGTTTAAACTGAAAAGAAACTTTGTGTTCCCAACAAGCTATGATAAGTACAGCTTTCACACACAAATATCTCTCAGAAATGAACATGTGGAGAGACTTTCGTTCATCCAACACAAAGGGGAATGGGGTGCAGGAGAAACATTTAATATGGATTCACAGTCTGTTTAATAGTGCCGGTTTGAAATTCCTGCAGTTTTCACTGTAAAACTGAGTTGGATCTAGTACCTCCCCTCATATATATATGGAGTGGGTTTTGCAACTGAAAACAAAGTTTGTGTTCCAAACAATATTGGTGAAGTGCGGCTTTCACACACACTTATCTCTCATACTGAGCTTGTGGACAGACGTTCGTTCTAATTGCACAAATTGAACGGGTTGCAGGAGAAACTATTACTCTGTTTTCTCAGTGTGTTTCCAAGTGCCGGTTTGAAATTCCTGCCGTTTTCACTGTAAAACCGAGTTGGAGCAAGTACCTCCCCTTATATATGTATGGAGAGGAGTTTGCAACTGAAAAGAAATTTGTGTTCCCAAATCTAGGTGAATGACAGCTTCCACAACACTTATCCCTCCGAACTGAGCATGTGGAAAGACGTACGTTCATCTAGCACAACGGGTACGGATTGCAGGAGAACTTTTACCCTGTTTTCACAATCTGTTTCCTATTGCCGTTTGGAAGGTCCTGCAGTTTTCACTGTAAAACCAATTTGGAGCTAGTACCTACCCATATATATGTATGCAGTGGAGTTTGCAACTGAAAAGAAACTTTGTGTTCCCAACAAGTTACGATCAGTACGGCTTTCACACACACTTATCTCTCAGAAATGAGCATGTGGAGAGACGTTCGTTCAACTAGCACAAAGGGAACGGTTTGCATGTGAAAATATTACTCTGGTTTTCAGTCCGTTTCCTAGTGCCTGTTTGAAGTTCTTGCAGTTTTCACTGTAAAATCGAGTTGGAGATTGTACCTACCCATATATATCTATGGAGTGGAGATTGCTATTGAAAAGAAACTTTGTGTTCCCTACAAGCTAGGTGAAGGACGGCTTTCACACACACTTATCTCTCAGAAATGAGCTTGTGGAGAGAATTTCTTTCATCTAGCACAAAAGGAACGGGTTGAATGAGAAACTATTACTCTGGTTTCTCAGTGTGTTTCCTAGCGCCGGTATGAAATTCCTGCCGTTTTCACTGTAAAACCAATTTGGAGAAAGTACATCCCCATTTATATGTATGGAGTGGAGTTTGCAACTGAAAAGAATCTTTGTGTTCCAAACAAGCTAGGTGAAGGACGGCTTTCACACACAATTTATTCTAAGAACTGATCATGTGGAGAGACGTTCGTTCATCTAGCAAAACGGGAACGGGATGCAGGAGGAACTTTTACTCTGTTTTCTCAGTCTGTTTCGTATTGCAGGTTTGAAGTTCCTGCCGTTTTCACTTTAAAACAAATTTGGTGCTAGTACCTCCACATATATATGTATGGAGTGTAGTTTGCAACTGAAAAGAAAATCTGTGTTCCCAACAAGCTAAGTGAAGGACGGCTTTCACACACAATTGTCTCTCAGAAATGAGTTTCTGGAGATAATTTCTTTCATGTAGCACAAAGGGAGCGGTTTGCAGGTTAAACTTTTTCTCTGCTTTCTCAGTCTGTTTCCTAGTGCCGGTTTGAATTTCCTGCAGTTTTCACTGTAAAACCGAGTTTGATCTAGTAAATACCCATATACATGTTTCGAGTGGAGTTTTCAAATTAAAACAAACTTTGTGTTCCCAACAAGCTAGGTGAATGACGGCATTCAGACACACTTATCTCTCAGAACTGAGCATGTGGAGAGTCGTTCATTCATCTAGCACAAAGGAACGGGTTTCAGGAAAACTTTAAATATGGTTTCATAGTCTGTTTCCTCGTGCCGGTTTGAAGTTCCTGCAGTTTTCACTGTAAAACCGAGTTGGAGCTAGTACCTTCCCATATATATGTATGGAGAGGGGTTTGCAACTGAAAAGAAACTTTGTGTTCCCAACCAGCTAGGTGAAGAACGGCTTTCACCCTCACTTATTTCTCAGAACTGAGCATGTGGAGAGACGTTCGTTCATCAAGCACAAAGGGAACTGTTTGCAGGTAAATCTATTTCTTTGGTTTCTCAGTCTGTTTCTTAGTGCCGGTTTGAAGTTCCTGCAGCTTTCACTGTAAAAGAGATTTGGAACTAGAACAACCCCATGTAAATGTATGGATTGGAATTTGCAACTTTAAAGAAACTTTGTGTTCCATACAAGCTAGTTTTAAGGACGGCATTCACACACAATTATCTCTCAGAACTGAGAATGTGGAGAGACGTTCGTTCATCTAGCACAATGGGAACGGGTTGCAGGAGGAACTATTCCTCTGGTTTCTCAGTCTGTTTCCTAGTGCGGGTTTGAATTTCCTACAGTTTTCACTGTAAAACCGAGTTGGAGCTAGTACCTCCCCATATATATGTATGGAATGTACTTTTCAACTGAGAAGAAACTTTGTGTTCCCAACAAGCTAGGTGAAGGTTGGCTTTCACAAATTCGTATCTCTCAGAACTGAGCATGTGGAGAGACATTCGTTCATCTAGCACAAAGTGAACGGGTTGCAGGAGATACTTTTAATCTGGGATCTCAGTCTGTATCGTAGTGCCGGTTTGATGTTCCTGCATTTTTCAATGTAAAACCGTTTTGGAGCTAGTACCTCCCCATATATATGTTTGGAGTTGAGTTTGCAACTGAGAAGAAACTTTGTTTTCCCAACAAGCTAGGTGAATGATGGCTTTCAAAAACACTTATATCTCAGAAATGAGCTTGTGTAGGGACGTTCGTTCATGTGACACAAAGGGAAAAGTTTGTATGAGAAACTATTACTCTTGTTTCTCAGTCTGTTTCCTAGTGCCAGTTGGAAGTTCCTGCCGTTTTCACTGTAAAATCGAGTTGAGGCAAGTACCACCCCATATAAATTTATGGATTGGAGTTTGCAACTGAAAAGGAACTTTTGTTCCCAACAAGCAAGGTGAAGGACGGCTTTCACACACACTTATCTCTCAGAACTGAGCATGTGGAGAGAATTTCGGTCATCCAGCAAAAAGGGAACGGTTTGCAGGAGAAACTATTACTCTTGTTTCTCAGTCTATTTCCTAGTGCCGGTTTGAAGTTCCTGCAGTTTTCACTGTAAAACCGTTTTGGAGCTAGTACCTCCCCATATATATTTATGGAGTGGAGTTTGCAGCTGAAAAGGAACTTTTATTCCCAACAAGCTAGGTGAAGGACGGCTTTCACACACAAATATCTCTCAGAACTTAGCATGTGGAGAGGCTTTTGTTCATCTAGCACCAAGGAACGGGTTGCAGGAGAAAATTTTACTCTTGTTTCTCTGTCTGTTTCCTAGTTCCGGTTTGAAGTTTTGCCGTTTTCACTGTAAAAACAAGTTGTGGTTAGTACCTCCCCATATATATTTATGGAGTGTAGTTTGCAACTGTAAAGAAACTTTGTGTTCCCAACAAGCTAGTTGAAGGACAGCTTTCACACACAATTGTCTCTCAGAACTGAGCATGTGGAGAGACGTTCGTTCATCTAGCATAAAGGGAAGGGACTGCAGGTAAAACTTTTACTCTGATTTATCAGTCTGTTTCCTAGTGCCGGTTTGAAGTTCCTGCATTTTTCACTGTAAAACCGAGTTGGACCTTGAACTTCCCCATGTAAATGTATGGTTTGGAGTTTGCAACTGAAAAGAAATTCTGAGTTCAAAACAAGCTAGGTGAAGGACGGCTTTCACACACACTTATCTCTCAGAACGGAGGTTGTGGACAGAATTTCGTTCATCTAGCACAAAGGGAGCGGTTTGCAGGTTAAACTATTCCTCTGGTTTCTCAGTCTGTTTCCTAGTGCCTGTTTGAAGTTCCTGCAGTTTTCACTGTAAAAACGATTTGGAGCTATTAACTCCCCATAGATATGTATGGAGTGGAGATTGCAACTGAATAGGAACTTTGTATTCCCAACAAGCTAGGTGAAGGACGGCTTTCACACACTTATCTCTCAGAAATGAGCATGTGGAGAGACGTTCGTTCATTTAGCCCAAAGGGAACGGGTTGCAGGGGAATCTTTTACTCAGCTTTCTCAGTCTGTTTCCTAGTGCCGGTTTGAATTTCCTGCAGTTTTCATTGTAAAACAGAGTTTGAGGCTAGTAAATCCCCATATATATGTTTCGAGTGGAGTTTTCAAATGAAAACAAACTTTGTTTTCCCAACAAGCTAGGTGAAGTACTTCTTTCACACACACTTATCTCTCAGAAATTAGCATGTGGACAGACGTTCGTTCATCTAGCACAAATGAACGGGTTTCAGGAAAACTTTTACTATGGTTTCATAGACTGTTTCCTAGTGCCGGTTTGAAATTCCTGTCTTTTTCACTGTAAAACCAAGATAGAGCTGCTAATTACCCATATATATGTATGGAGTGGAGTTTGCAACTGAAAAGAAATTTGTGTTCCCAACAAGCTAGGTGAAGGACAGCTTTCACACACACTAATCCCTCCGAAATTAGTATGTGGTGAGACGTACGTTCATCTAGCACAACGGGAATGGGTTGCAGGAGAACTTTTACTCTGGTTTCTCAGTCTGTTTCCTAGTGACGTTTGGAAGTTCCTGCAGTTTTCACTGTAAAACCGAGTTGGAGCTAGTACCTCCCCATATATAAGTATAGAGTGGAGTTTGCAACTGAAAAGGAACTTTGTGTTCCCAATCAGCTGGTTGAAAGACGGCTTTCACCCTCACTTATCTCTAAGAAATGATCATGTGGAGAGACGTTCGTTCATCTAGCACAACGGGAACGGTTTGCAGGAGGAACTTATACTCTGTTTTCTCAGGCTGTTTCTTAGTGCCGGTTTGAAGTTCCTGCCGTTTTCACTTTAAAACCAAGATAGAGCTGCTAATAACCCATATATATGTATTAAATGGAGTATGCAACTGAATAGATACTCTGTGTTCCCAACAAGCAAGGTGAAGGACGGCTTTCACACAAACATATCTCTCAGAACTCACCTTGTGGAGAGAATTTCGTTCATCTAGCACAAAGGGAACGGGTTGCATGAGAAACTATTATTCTGGTCTCAGTGTGTTTCCTAGTGTCGGTTTGAAATTCCTGCCGTTTTCACTGTAAAACCAAGATAGAGCTGGTAATTCCCCATATATATGTATGGAGTGCAGTTTGCAACTGAAAATAAATTTGTGTTCCCAACAAGCTAGGTGAAGGACAGCTTTCACACACACTTATCCCTCTGAAATGAGCATGTGGAGAGACGTACGTTCATCTACCACAACGGGAACGGGTTGCAGGAGAAACTTTTACTCTGGATTCTCAGTCTGTTTCCTTGAGCCGGTATGAACATCCTGCAGTTTTCACTGTAAAACCGAGTTGGAGCTAATACCTCCCCATATATTTGTATGGAGTGGAGTTTGCAACTGAAAAGAAACTTTGTGTTCCCAACAAGCTACGATAAGTACGGCTTTCACACACACTAATCCCTCTGAAATGAGCATGTGGAGAGACGTTCGTTCATCTAGCAAAAAGGGGAACGGTTTCAAGGAAAAACATTTACTCTAGTTTCTCAGTCTGTTTTCTTGTGCTGGTTTGAATTTCCTGCAGTTTTCACTGTAAAACTGAGTTGGAGCTAGTACTTCCCCTCATATATTTATGGAGTGGTACATGCAACTGAAAAGAAAATTGGTGTTCCCAACAAGCTAGTTGAAGTGCGGCTTTCACACTCACTTATCTCTCAAACTGAGCTTGTGGAGAGACGTTCATTCATCTTGCAAAATGGGAACGGTTTGCAGGAGAAACTTCTACTGTGGTTTCTCAGTCTGTTTCCTTGAGCCGGTATGAACATCCTGCAGTTTTCACTGTAAAACCGATTAGGAGCTTGTACCTCCCCATATAAATGTATGGAGAGGTCTTTGCAACTGAAAAGGAACTTTGTGTTCCCAACCAGCTAGGTGAAGGACGGCTTTCACCCTCACTTTCTCTCAGAAATGAGCATGTGGAGAGATGTTCGTTCATCTAGCACAAAGGGAAAGGTTTGCAGGTGAAACTATTACTCTGGTATTTCAGGCTGTTTCCTAGTGCCTGTTTGAAGTTCCTGCAGTTTTCACTGTAAAATCGAGTTGGAGCTAGTACCTCCCCATTTATATGTATTTAGTGGAGATTGCTATTGAAAAGATCTTTGTGTTCCCAACTAGCTAGGTGAAGGACAGCTTTCACTGACACTTATCTCTCAGAAATGAGCTTGTGGAGAGAATTTCTTTCATCTAGCAAAAAGGGAACGGGTTGCATGAGAAACTATTACTCTGGTTTCTCAGTGTGTTTCCTAGCGCCGGTTTGTAATTCCTGCCGTTTTCTCTGTAAAATCAATTTGGAGCAAGTACATCCCCATATATATGTATGGAGTGGAGTTTGCAACTGAAAAGAATCTTTGTGTTCCCAACAAGCTATGTGAATTACGGCTTTCACACACAATTATTTCTAAGTAATGATCTTGTGGACAGACTTTCGTTCATCTAGCACAATGGGAACGGGTTGCAGGAGGAACTTTTACTCTGTTTTCTCAGTCTGTTTCGTAGTGCCGGTTTGAAGTTCCTGCCGTTTTCACTTTAAAACAGAGTTAGTGCAAGTACCTCCACTTATATATGTATGCAATGGAGATTGCAACTGAATAGGAACATTGTGTTCCCTACAAGCTAGGTGAAGGACGGCTTTCACACACACTTTTCTCTCAGAACTGAGCAGGTGGAGAGACGTTCGTTCATTTAGCACAAAGGAAACGGGATACAGGTGAATCTTTTACTCTGGTTTCTCAGTGTGTTTCCTAGTGCCGGTTTGAATTTCCTGCAGTTTTCACTGTAAAACCGAGTTTGAGCTAGTATATCCCCATATATATGTTTCGAATGGAGTTTTCAAATGAAAACAATGTATTTTTTCCCAACAAGCTAGGTGAAGTACGGCTTTCACACACACTTATCTCTCAGAACTGAGCATGTGGAGAGACGTTCGTTCATCTAGCATAAAGGAACGGGTTTCAGGAAAACTTTTACTATGGTTTCATAATCTGTTTCCTAGTTCCGGTTTGAAGTTCCTGCAGTTTTCACTGTAAAACCGAGTTGGAGCTAGTACCTTCCCATATATATGTATGGAGAGGGGTTTGCAACTGAAAAGAAACTTTGTGTTCCCAACCAGCTAGCTGAAGGACGGCTTTCACCCTCACTTATCTCTCAGAACTGAGCATGTGGAGAGACGTTCGTTCATCTAGCACAAAGGGAACGGTTTGCAGGTAAAACTATTACTCTGGTTTCTCTGTCTGTTTCCTAGTGCCTATTTGAAGATTCTGCAGGTTTCACTGTAAAAACGATTTGGACCTTGAACCTCCTCATATAAATGTATAGTTTGGAGTTTGCAACTGAAAAGAAACCTTATGTTTTCAACAAGCTAGTTGAAGGACGGTATTCACACACACTTATCTCTCAGAACTGAGCATGAGGAAAGATATTCGTTCATCTAGCACAAAGCGAACGGGATACAGGGGAAATTTTACTCTGGTTTCTCAGTCTGTTTCCTAGTGCCGGTTTGATGTTCCTACAGTTTTCACTGTAAAACCGAGTTGGAGCTAGTTCCTCCCCTTATATATGTATGGAGAGGGGTTTGCAACTGAAAAGAGACTTTGTGTTCCCAATCAGCTAGGTGAAGGACGGCTTTCACACACACTTATCTCAAAAAACTGAGCTTGTGGAGAGAATTTCGTTCATCTAGCACAAAGTGAACGGGTTGCATGAGAAACTATTACTCTGGTCTCAGTGTGTTTCCTAGTGCCGGTTTGAATTTTATTCTGTTTTCACTGTAAAACCAAGTTGGAGCAAGTACATCCCCATATATATGTATGGAGTGGAGTTTGCAACTTAAAAGAAATTTGTGTTCCCAACAAGCTAGGTGAAGGACGGCTTTCACACACACTTATCTCTCAGAACTGAGCATGTGGAGAGACGTTCGTTCATCTAGCACAACGGGAAAGGATTGCAGGTGGAACTCTTAGTCTGATTTCTCAGTCTGTTTCGTAGTGCCGGTTTGAAGTTCCTGCCGTTTTCACTGCAAAACCGAGTTGGTGCTACTACCTCCCCATATATATGTATGGTGTGGAGATTGCAAGTGAAAAGAAAATTTGTGTTCCCAACAAGCTAGTTGAAGTGCGGCTTTCACACACACTTATCTCCCAAACTGAGCTTGTGGAGAGAATTTCGTTCATTTAGCACAAAGGGAACGGGTTGCATGAGAAATTATTACTCTGGTCTCAGTGTGTTTCCTAGTGCCGGTTTGAAGTTCCTGCAGTTTTCACTGTAAAACCGAGTTGGAGCTAGTACCTTCCCATATATATGTATGGAGAGGGGTTTGCAACTGAAAAGAAACTTTGTGTTCCCAACCAGCTAGGTGAAGGACGGCTTTCACCCTCACTTATCTCTCAGAACTTAGCATGTGGAGAGACGTTCGTTCATCTAGCACAAAGTGAACGGTTTGCAGATAAAACTATTACTCTGGTTTCTCAGTCTGTTTCCTAGTGCCGGTTTGAAGTTTCTGCAGTTTTCACTGTAAAAACGAGTTGGACCTTGAACCTCCTCATGTAAATGTATAGTTTGGAGTTTGCAACTGAAAAGAAACCTTACGTTTTCAACAAGCTAGTTGAAGGACGGTATTCACACACACTTATCTCTCAGAACTGAGAATGGGAGAGATATTCGTTCATCTAGCACAAAGCGAACGGGATACAGGGGAAATTTTACTCTGGTTTCTCAGTCTGTTTCCTAGTGCCGGTTTGATGTTCCTACAGTTTTCACTGTAAAACCGAGTTGGAGCTAGTTCCTCCCCATATATATGTATGGAGAGGAGTTTGCAACTGAAAAGAGACTTTGTGTTCCCAAAATGCTAGGTGAAGTATGGCTTTCAAACACACTTCTCTCTCAGAAAAGAGCATGTGGAGAGACGTTCATTCATCTAGCACAAATGGAACTGTTTGCAGGAGAAACTTTATCTCTGGTTTCTCAGTCTGTTTCCTAGTGCCTGTTTGAAGTTCCTGCAGTTTTCACTGTAAAACCGAGTTGGAGCTTGTACCTCCCCTCATATATATATGGAGGGTATTTTGAAAAAGATAAGAAAATTTGTTTTCCCAACAAGCTATTTGAAGGACGGCTTTCACACACACTTATCTCTCAAACTGAGCTTGTGGAGAGAAGTTCGTTCATCTTGCAAAAATGAACTGGTTGCAGGAGAAACTTTTACGCTGGTTTCTCAGTCTATTTCCTAGAGCCGGTTTGAAGTTCCAGCAGTTTTCACTGTAAAATAGATTTGGAGCTAGTACCTCCACATATATTTGTATGGAGTCTACTTTGCAACAGAAAAGAACCTTTGTGTTCCAAACAAGCTAGGTGAAGGACGGCATTCACACACACTTATCTCAAAAATCTGAGCTTGTGGAGAGAATTTCGTTCATCTAGCACAAAGGGAACGGGTTGCATGAGAAAATATTACTCTGGTCTCAGTGTGTTTCCTAGTGCCGGTTTGAATTTCATTCCGTTTTCACTTTAAAACCAAGTTGGAGCAAGTACATCCCCATATATATGTATGGAGTGGAGTGTGCAACTTAAAATAAATTTGTGTTCCCAACAAGCTAGGTGAAGGACGGCTTTCACACACAATTATCTCTCAGATCTGAGCATGTGGAGAGACGTTCGTTCATCTAGCACAACGGGAAAGGATTGCAGGTGGAACTCTTAGTCTGTTTTCTCAGTGTGTTTCATAGTACCGGTTTGAAGTTCCTGCCGTTTTCACTGCAAAACCGAGTTGGTGCTACTACCTCCCCATATATATGTATGGTGTGGTGTTTGCAACTGAAAAGAAAATTTGTGTTCCCAAAAAGCTAGTTGAAGTGCGGCTTTCACACACACTTATCTCCCAAACTGAGCTTGTGGAGAGAATTTCGTTCATTTAGCACAAAGGGAACGGGTTGCATGAGAAATTATTACTCTGGTCTCAGTGTGTTTCCTAGTGCCGGTTTGAAGTTCCTGCAGTTTTCACTGTAAAACCGAGTTGGAGCTAGTACCTTCCCATATATATGTATGGAGAGGGGTTTGCAACTGAAAAGAAACTTTGTGTTCCCAACCAGCTAGGTGAAGGACGGCTTTCACCCTCACTTATCTCTCAGAAATGAGCATGTGGAGAGACGTTCATTCATCTAGCACAAAGGGAACGGTTTGCAGGTAAAACTATTACTCTGGTTTCTCAGTCTGTTTCCTAGTGCCGGTTTGAAGTTCCTGCAGTTTTCACTGTAAGAACGAGTTGGACCTTGAACCTCCTCATGTAAATGTATAGTTTGGAGTTTGCAACTGAAAAGAAACTTTATGTTTTCAACAAGCTAGTTGAAGGACGGTATTCACACACACTTATCTCTCAGAACTGATCATGAGGAGAGATATTCGTTCATCTAGCACAAAGCGAACGGGATACAGGAGAAATTTTACTCTGGTATCTCAGCCTGTTTCATAGTGCCTGTTTGATGTTCCTACAGTTTTCACTGTAAAACCGAGTTGGAGCTAGTTCCTACCCAAATATATGTATGGAGAGGAGTTTGCAACTGAAAAGAGACTTTGTGTTCCCAAAATGCTAGGTGAAGAATGGCTTTGAAACACACTTATCTCTCAGAAAAGATCATGTGGAGAGACGTTCATTCATCTAGCACAAATGGAACGGTTTGCAGGAGAAAGTTTATCTCTGGTTTCTCAGTCTGTTTCCTAGTGCCTGTTTGAAGTTCCTGCAGTTTTCACTGTAAAACCGAGTTGGAGCTTGTACCTCCCCTCATATATACATGGAGGGTATTTTGAAACAGAAAAGAAAATTTGTTTTCCCAACAAGCTAGTTGAAGGACGGCTTTCACACACACTTATCTCAAAAAACTGAGCTTGTGGAGAGAATTTCGTTCATCTAGCACAAAGGGAACGGGTTGCATGAGAAACTATTACTCTGGTCTCAGTGTGTTTCCTAGTGCCGGTTTGAATTTCATTCCGTTTTCACTGTAAAACCAAGTTGGAGCAAGTACATCCCCATATATATGTATGGAGTGGAGTATGCAACTTAAAAGAAATTTGTGTTCCCAACAAGCTAGGTGAAGGACGGCTTTCACACACACTTATCCCTCCGATCTGAGCATGTGGAAAGACGTACGTTCATCTAGCACAACGGGAACGGATTGCAGGAGAACTTTTACCCTGTTTTCACAGTATGTTTCCTAGTGCCGTTAGGAAGTTCCTGCAGTTTTCACTGTATAACCGATTTGGAGCTAGTACCTACCCATATATATGTATGCAGTGGAGTTTGCAACTGAAAAGAAACTTTGTGTTCCCAACAAGCTACGATAATTACGGCTTTCACACACACTTATCTCTCAGAAATGAACATGTGGAAAGACGTTCGATCATCTAGCAAAAAGGGGAACGGGTTTCAGGAGAAACAATTCCTCTGGCTTCTCAGTCTGTTTCCTAGTGCCGGTTTGAATTTCCTGCAGTTTTCACTGTAAAACTGAGTTGGAGTTAGTACCTCCCCATATATAGGTATGGAGTGCAGTTTGAAACTGAAAAGAAACTTTGTGTTCCCAACAAGCTACGATAAGTACGGCTTTCACACACAATTATCTCTCAGAAATGAACATGTGGAGAGACTTTCATTCATCTAGCACAAAGGGAACGGGTTGCAGGAGAAACTTTTTCTCTGGTTTCTCAGTCTGTTTCCTTGAGCCGGTAAGAACATCTTGCAGTTTTCACTGTAAAACCGATTTGGAGCTAGTACCTCCCCATATAAATGTATGGAGAGGAGTTTGAAAATGAAAAGGAACTTTGTGTTCCCAACAAGCTAGGTGAAGGATGGCTTTAACCCTCACTTATCTCTCAGAAATGAGCATTTGGAGAGAATTTCGTTCATCTAGCACAATGGGAACTGGTTGCAGGTGGAACTTTTACTCTGTTTTCTCAGTCTGTTTCGTAGTGCTGGTTTGAATTTCCTGCCGTTTTCACTGTAAAACAGAGTTGGTGCAAGTACCTCCACTTATATATGTATGCAGTGGACATTGCAACTTAATAGGAACATTGTGTTCCCTACAAGCTAGGTGATGGACGGCTTTCACACACACTTATCTCTCAGAACTGAGCAGGTGGAGAGACGTTCGTTCATTTAGCACAAAGAAACGGGATACAAGAGAATCTTTTACTCTGGTTTCTCATTCTGTTTCCTAGTGCCGGTTTGAATTTCTTGCAGTTTTCACTGTAAAACCGAATTTGAGCTAGTAAATCCCCATATATATGTTTCGAGTGGGGATTTCAAATGAAAAGAAAGATTTTTTCCCAACAAGCTAGGTGAAATACGGCTTTCACACACACTTATCTCTCAGAACTGAGCATGTGGAGAGACGTTCGTTCATATAGCACAAAGGAACGGGTTTCAGGAAAACTTTTACTATGGTTTCATAGTCTGTTTCCTAGTGCCTGTTTGAAGTTCCTGCAGTTTTCACTGTAAAACCGAGTTGGAGCTAGTACTTCCCCAAATATATGTATGGAGAGGGGTTTGCAACTGAAAAGAAACTTTGTGTTCCCAACCAGCTAGGTGAAGGACGGCTTTCACCCTCACATATCTCTCAAAACTGAGCATGTGGAGAGACGTTCGTTCATCTAGCACAAAGGGAAAGGTTTGCAAGTAAAACTATTCCTTTGGTTTTTCCGTCTGTTTCCTAGTGCCTGTTGGAAGTTCCTGCAGTTTTCACTATAAAACCGTGTTGGAGCTAGTACCTCCCCTTATATATTTATGGAGTGGAGATTGCTCCTGAATAGGAACTATGTGTTCCCAACAAGCTAGGTGAAGGGCAGCTTTCACTGACACTTATCTCTCAGAAATGAGCTTGTGGAGAGAATTTCTTTCATCTAGCAAAAAGGGAACGGGTTGCATGAGAAACTATTACTCTGGTTTCTCAGTGTGTTTCCTAGCGCCGGTTTGTAATTCCTGCCGTTTTCTCTGTAAAATCAATTTGGAGCAAGTACATCCCCATATATATGTATGGAGTGGAGTTTGCAACTGAAAAGAATCTTTGTGTTCCCAACAAGCTATGTGAATTACGGCTTTCACACACAATTATTTCTAAGTAATGATCTTGTGGACAGACTTTCGTTCATCTAGCACAATGGGAACGGGTTGCAGGAGGAACTTTTACTCTGTTTTCTCAGTCTGTTTCGTAGTGCCGGTTTGAAGTTCCTGCCGTTTTCACTTTAAAACAGAGTTAGTGCAAGTACCTCCACTTATATATGTATGCAATGGAGATTGCAACTGAATAGGAACATTGTGTTCCCTACAAGCTAGGTGAAGGACGGCTTTCACACACACTTTTCTCTCAGAACTGAGCAGGTGGAGAGACGTTCGTTCATTTAGCACAAAGGAAACGGGATACAGGTGAAACTTTTACTCTGGTTTCTCAGTGTGTTTCCTAGTGCCGGTTTGAATTTCCTGCAGTTTTCACTGTAAAACCGAGTTTGAGCTAGTATATCCCCATATATATGTTTCGAATGGAGTTTTCAAATGAAAACAATGTATTTTTTCCCAACAAGCTAGGTGAAGTACGGCTTTCACACACACTTATCTCTCAGAACTGAGCATGTGGAGAGACGTTCGTTCATCTAGCATAAAGGAACGGGTTTCAGGAAAACTTTTACTATGGTTTCATAATCTGTTTCCTAGTTCCGGTTTGAAGTTCCTGCAGTTTTCACTGTAAAACCGAGTTGGAGCTAGTACCTTCCCATATATATGTATGGAGAGGGGTTTGCAACTGAAAAGAAACTTTGTGTTCCCAACCAGCTAGCTGAAGGACGGCTTTCACCCTCACTTATCTCTCAGAACTGAGCATGTGGAGAGACGTTCGTTCATCTAGCACAAAGGGAACGGTTTGCAGGTAAAACTATTACTCTGGTTTCTCTGTCTGTTTCCTAGTGCCTATTTGAAGATTCTGCAGGTTTCACTGTAAAAACGATTTGGACCTTGAACCTCCTCATATAAATGTATAGTTTGGAGTTTGCAACTGAAAAGAAACCTTATGTTTTCAACAAGCTAGTTGAAGGACGGTATTCACACACACTTATCTCTCAGAACTGAGCATGAGGAAAGATATTCGTTCATCTAGCACAAAGCGAACGGGATACAGGGGAAATTTTACTCTGGTTTCTCAGTCTGTTTCCTAGTGCCGGTTTGATGTTCCTACAGTTTTCACTGTAAAACCGAGTTGGAGCTAGTTCCTCCCCTTATATATGTATGGAGAGGGGTTTGCAACTGAAAAGAGACTTTGTGTTCCCAATCAGCTAGGTGAAGGACGGCTTTCACACACACTTATCTCAAAAAACTGAGCTTGTGGAGAGAATTTCGTTCATTTAGCACAAAGGGAACGGGTTGCATGAGAAATTATTACTCTGGTCTCAGTGTGTTTCCTAGTGCCGGTTTGAAGTTCCTGCAGTTTTCACTGTAAAACCGAGTTGGAGCTAGTACCTTCCCATATATATGTATGGAGAGGGGTTTGCAACTGAAAAGAAACTTTGTGTTCCCAACCAGCTAGGTGAAGGACGGCTTTCACCCTCACTTATCTCTCAGAAATGAGCATGTGGAGAGACGTTCATTCATCTAGCACAAAGGGAACGGTTTGCAGGTAAAACTATTACTCTGGTTTCTCAGTCTGTTTCCTAGTGCCGGTTTGAAGTTCCTGCAGTTTTCACTGTAAGAACGAGTTGGACCTTGAACCTCCTCATGTAAATGTATAGTTTGGAGTTTGCAACTGAAAAGAAACTTTATGTTTTCAACAAGCTAGTTGAAGGACGGTATTCACACACACTTATCTCTCAGAACTGATCATGAGGAGAGATATTCGTTCATCTAGCACAAAGCGAACGGGATACAGGAGAAATTTTACTCTGGTATCTCAGCCTGTTTCATAGTGCCTGTTTGATGTTCCTACAGTTTTCACTGTAAAACCGAGTTGGAGCTAGTTCCTACCCAAATATATGTATGGAGAGGAGTTTGCAACTGAAAAGAGACTTTGTGTTCCCAAAATGCTAGGTGAAGAATGGCTTTGAAACACACTTATCTCTCAGAAAAGATCATGTGGAGAGACGTTCATTCATCTAGCACAAATGGAACGGTTTGCAGGAGAAAGTTTATCTCTGGTTTCTCAGTCTGTTTCCTAGTGCCTGTTTGAAGTTCCTGCAGTTTTCACTGTAAAACCGAGTTGGAGCTTGTACCTCCCCTCATATATACATGGAGGGTATTTTGAAACAGAAAAGAAAATTTGTTTTCCCAACAAGCTAGTTGAAGGACGGCTTTCACACACACTTATCTCAAAAAACTGAGCTTGTGGAGAGAATTTCGTTCATCTAGCACAAAGGGAACGGGTTGCATGAGAAACTATTACTCTGGTCTCAGTGTGTTTCCTAGTGCCGGTTTGAATTTCATTCCGTTTTCACTGTAAAACCAAGTTGGAGCAAGTACATCCCCATATATATGTATGGAGTGGAGTATGCAACTTAAAAGAAATTTGTGTTCCCAACAAGCTAGGTGAAGGACGGCTTTCACACACACTTATCCCTCCGATCTGAGCATGTGGAAAGACGTACGTTCATCTAGCACAACGGGAACGGATTGCAGGAGAACTTTTACCCTGTTTTCACAGTATGTTTCCTAGTGCCGTTAGGAAGTTCCTGCAGTTTTCACTGTATAACCGATTTGGAGCTAGTACCTACCCATATATATGTATGCAGTGGAGTTTGCAACTGAAAAGAAACTTTGTGTTCCCAACAAGCTACGATAATTACGGCTTTCACACACACTTATCTCTCAGAAATGAACATGTGGAAAGACGTTCGATCATCTAGCAAAAAGGGGAACGGGTTTCAGGAGAAACAATTCCTCTGGCTTCTCAGTCTGTTTCCTAGTGCCGGTTTGAATTTCCTGCAGTTTTCACTGTAAAACTGAGTTGGAGTTAGTACCTCCCCATATATAGGTATGGAGTGCAGTTTGAAACTGAAAAGAAACTTTGTGTTCCCAACAAGCTACGATAAGTACGGCTTTCACACACAATTATCTCTCAGAAATGAACATGTGGAGAGACTTTCATTCATCTAGCACAAAGGGAACGGGTTGCAGGAGAAACTTTTTCTCTGGTTTCTCAGTCTGTTTCCTTGAGCCGGTAAGAACATCTTGCAGTTTTCACTGTAAAACCGATTTGGAGCTAGTACCTCCCCATATAAATGTATGGAGAGGAGTTTGAAAATGAAAAGGAACTTTGTGTTCCCAACAAGCTAGGTGAAGGATGGCTTTAACCCTCACTTATCTCTCAGAAATGAGCATTTGGAGAGAATTTCGTTCATCTAGCACAATGGGAACTGGTTGCAGGTGGAACTTTTACTCTGTTTTCTCAGTCTGTTTCGTAGTGCTGGTTTGAATTTCCTGCCGTTTTCACTGTAAAACAGAGTTGGTGCAAGTACCTCCACTTATATATGTATGCAGTGGACATTGCAACTTAATAGGAACATTGTGTTCCCTACAAGCTAGGTGATGGACGGCTTTCACACACACTTATCTCTCAGAACTGAGCAGGTGGAGAGACGTTCGTTCATTTAGCACAAAGAAACGGGATACAAGAGAATCTTTTACTCTGGTTTCTCATTCTGTTTCCTAGTGCCGGTTTGAATTTCTTGCAGTTTTCACTGTAAAACCGAATTTGAGCTAGTAAATCCCCATATATATGTTTCGAGTGGGGATTTCAAATGAAAAGAAAGATTTTTTCCCAACAAGCTAGGTGAAATACGGCTTTCACACACACTTATCTCTCAGAACTGAGCATGTGGAGAGACGTTCGTTCATATAGCACAAAGGAACGGGTTTCAGGAAAACTTTTACTATGGTTTCATAGTCTGTTTCCTAGTGCCTGTTTGAAGTTCCTGCAGTTTTCACTGTAAAACCGAGTTGGAGCTAGTACTTCCCCAAATATATGTATGGAGAGGGGTTTGCAACTGAAAAGAAACTTTGTGTTCCCAACCAGCTAGGTGAAGGACGGCTTTCACCCTCACATATCTCTCAAAACTGAGCATGTGGAGAGACGTTCGTTCATCTAGCACAAAGGGAAAGGTTTGCAAGTAAAACTATTCCTTTGGTTTTTCCGTCTGTTTCCTAGTGCCTGTTGGAAGTTCCTGCAGTTTTCACTATAAAACCGTGTTGGAGCTAGTACCTCCCCTTATATATTTATGGAGTGGAGATTGCTCCTGAATAGGAACTATGTGTTCCCAACAAGCTAGGTGAAGGGCAGCTTTCACTGACACTTATCTCTCAGAAATGAGCTTGTGGAGAGAATTTCTTTCATCTAGCAAAAAGGGAACGGGTTGCATGAGAAACTATTACTCTGGTTTCTCAGTGTGTTTCCTAGCGCCGGTTTGTAATTCCTGCCGTTTTCTCTGTAAAATCAATTTGGAGCAAGTACATCCCCATATATATGTATGGAGTGGAGTTTGCAACTGAAAAGAATCTTTGTGTTCCCAACAAGCTATGTGAATTACGGCTTTCACACACAATTATTTCTAAGTAATGATCTTGTGGACAGACTTTCGTTCATCTAGCACAATGGGAACGGGTTGCAGGAGGAACTTTTACTCTGTTTTCTCAGTCTGTTTCGTAGTGCCGGTTTGAAGTTCCTGCCGTTTTCACTTTAAAACAGAGTTAGTGCAAGTACCTCCACTTATATATGTATGCAATGGAGATTGCAACTGAATAGGAACATTGTGTTCCCTACAAGCTAGGTGAAGGACGGCTTTCACACACACTTTTCTCTCAGAACTGAGCAGGTGGAGAGACGTTCGTTCATTTAGCACAAAGGAAACGGGATACAGGTGAATCTTTTACTCTGGTTTCTCAGTGTGTTTCCTAGTGCCGGTTTGAATTTCCAGCAGTTTTCACTGTAAAATAGATTTGGAGCTAGTACCTCCACATATATTTGTATGGAGTCTACTTTGCAACAGAAAAGAACCTTTGTGTTCCAAACAAGCTAGGTGAAGGACGGCATTCACACACACTTATCTCAAAAATCTGAGCTTGTGGAGAGAATTTCGTTCATCTAGCACAAAGGGAACGGGATGCATGAGAAAATATTACTCTGGTCTCAGTGTGTTTCCTAGTGCCGGTTTGAATTTCATTCCGTTTTCACTGTAAAACCAAGTTGGAGCAAGTACATCCCCATATATATGTATGGAGTGGAGTGTGCAACTTAAAAGAAATTTGTGTTCCCAACAAGCTAGGTGAAGGACGGCTTTCACACACAATTATCTCTCAGATCTGAGCATGTGGAGAGACGTTCGTTCATCTAGCACAACGGGAAAGGATTGCAGGTGGAACTCTTAGTCTGTTTTCTCAGTGTGTTTCGTAGTACCGGTTTGAAGTTCCTGCCGTTTTCACTGCAAAACCGAGTTGGTGCTACTACCTCCCCATATATATGTATGGTGTGGTGTTTGCAACTGAAAAGAAAATTTGTGTTCCCAAAAAGCTAGTTGAAGTGCGGCTTTCACACACACTTATCTCCCAAACTGAGCTTGTGGAGAGAATTTCGTTCATTTAGCACAAAGGGAACGGGTTGCATGAGAAATTATTACTCTGGTCTCAGTGTGTTTCCTAGTGCCGGTTTGAAGTTCCTGCAGTTTTCACTGTAAAACCGAGTTGGAGCTAGTACCTTCCCATATATATGTATGGAGAGGGGTTTGCAACTGAAAAGAAACTTTGTGTTCCCAACCAGCTAGCTGAAGGACGGCTTTCACCCTCACTTATCTCTCAGAAATGAGCATGTGGAGAGACGTTCATTCAT
This sequence comes from Camelus dromedarius, assembly GCF_036321535.1. Taxonomy (NCBI): domain Eukaryota; kingdom Metazoa; phylum Chordata; class Mammalia; order Artiodactyla; family Camelidae; genus Camelus; species Camelus dromedarius. The sequence goes on along the minus strand of NW_026989847.1, from coordinate 2,756,243 downwards.
CTAGCACAAAGGGAACGGTTTGCAGGTAAAACTATTACTCTGGTTTCTCAGTCTGTTTCCTAGTGCCGGTTTGAAGTTCCTGCAGTTTTCACTGTAAGAACGAGTTGGACCTTGAACCTCCTCATGTAAATGTATAGTTTGGAGTTTGCAACTGAAAAGAAACTTTATGTTTTCAACAAGCTAGTTGAAGGACGGTATTCACACACACTTATCTCTCAGAACTGATCATGAGGAGAGATATTCGTTCATCTAGCACAAAGCGAACGGGATACAGGAGAAATTTTACTCTGGTATCTCAGCCTGTTTCATAGTGCCTGTTTGATGTTCCTACAGTTTTCACTGTAAAACCGAGTTGGAGCTAGTTCCTACCCAAATATATGTATGGAGAGGAGTTTGCAACTGAAAAGAGACTTTGTGTTCCCAAAATGCTAGGTGAAGAATGGCTTTCAAACACACTTATCTCTCAGAAAAGATCATGTGGAGAGACGTTCATTCATCTAGCACAAATGGAACGGTTTGCAGGAGAAAGTTTATCTCTGGTTTCTCAGTCTGTTTCCTAGTGCCTGTTTGAAGTTCCTGCAGTTTTCACTGTAAAACCGAGTTGGAGCTTGTACCTCCCCTCATATATACATGGAGGGTATTTTGAAACAGAAAAGAAAATTTGTTTTCCCAACAAGCTAGTTGAAGGACGGCTTTCACACACACTTATCTCAAAAAACTGAGCTTGTGGAGAGAATTTCGTTCATCTAGCACAAAGGGAACGGGTTGCATGAGAAACTATTACTCTGGTCTCAGTGTGTTTCCTAGTGCCGGTTTGAATTTCATTCCGTTTTCACTGTAAAACCAAGTTGGAGCAAGTACATCCCCATATATATGTATGGAGTGGAGTATGCAACTTAAAAGAAATTTGTGTTCCCAACAAGCTAGGTGAAGGACGGCTTTCACACACACTTATCCCTCCGATCTGAGCATGTGGAAAGACGTACGTTCATCTAGCACAACGGGTACGGATTGCAGGAGAACTTTTACCCTGTTTTCACAGTATGTTTCCTAGTGCCGTTAGGAAGTTCCTGCAGTTTTCACTGTATAACCGATTTGGAGCTAGTACCTACCCATATATATGTATGCAGTGGAGTTTGCAACTGAAAAGAAACTTTGTGTTCCCAACAAGCTACGATAATTACGGCTTTCACACACACTTATCTCTCAGAAATGAACATGTGGAAAGACGTTCGATCATCTAGCAAAAAGGGGAACGGGTTTCAGGAGAAACAATTCCTCTGGCTTCTCAGTCTGTTTCCTAGTGCCGGTTTGAATTTCCTGCAGTTTTCACTGTAAAACTGAGTTGGAGTTAGTACCTCCCCATATATAGGTATGGAGTGCAGTTTGAAACTGAAAAGAAACTTTGTGTTCCCAACAAGCTACGATAAGTACGGCTTTCACACACAATTATCTCTCAGAAATGAACATGTGGAGAGACTTTCATTCATCTAGCACAAAGGGAACGGGTTGCAGGAGAAACTTTTTCTCTGGTTTCTCAGTCTGTTTCCTTGAGCCGGTAAGAACATCTTGCAGTTTTCACTGTAAAACCGATTTGGAGCTAGTACCTCCCCATATAAATGTATGGAGAGGAGTTTGAAAATGAAAAGGAACTTTGTGTTCCCAACAAGCTAGGTGAAGGATGGCTTTAACCCTCACTTATCTCTCAGAAATGAGCATTTGGAGAGAATTTCGTTCATCTAGCACAATGGGAACTGGTTGCAGGTGGAACTTTTACTCTGTTTTCTCAGTCTGTTTCGTAGTGCTGGTTTGAATTTCCTGCCGTTTTCACTGTAAAACAGAGTTGGTGCAAGTACCTCCACTTATATATGTATGCAGTGGACATTGCAACTTAATAGGAACATTGTGTTCCCTACAAGCTAGGTGATGGACGGCTTTCACACACACTTATCTCTCAGAACTGAGCAGGTGGAGAGACGTTCGTTCATTTAGCACAAAGAAACGGGATACAAGAGAATCTTTTACTCTGGTTTCTCATTCTGTTTCCTAGTGCCGGTTTGAATTTCTTGCAGTTTTCACTGTAAAACCGAATTTGAGCTAGTAAATCCCCATATATATGTTTCGAGTGGGGATTTCAAATGAAAAGAAAGATTTTTTCCCAACAAGCTAGGTGAAATACGGCTTTCACACACACTTATCTCTCAGAACTGAGCATGTGGAGAGACGTTCGTTCATATAGCACAAAGGAACGGGTTTCAGGAAAACTTTTACTATGGTTTCATAGTCTGTTTCCTAGTGCCTGTTTGAAGTTCCTGCAGTTTTCACTGTAAAACCGAGTTGGAGCTAGTACTTCCCCAAATATATGTATGGAGAGGGGTTTGCAACTGAAAAGAAACTTTGTGTTCCCAACCAGCTAGGTGAAGGACGGCTTTCACCCTCACATATCTCTCAAAACTGAGCATGTGGAGAGACGTTCGTTCATCTAGCACAAAGGGAAAGGTTTGCAGGTAAAACTATTCCTTTGGTTTTTCCGTCTGTTTCCTAGTGCCTGTTTGAAGTTCCTGCAGTTTTCACTATAAAACCGTGTTGGAGCTAGTACCTCCCCTTATATATTTATGGAGTGGAGATTGCTCCTGAATAGGAACTATGTGTTCCCAACAAGCTAGGTGAAGGACGGCTTTCACACGCTTATCTCCCAGTAATGAGCTTGTGGACAGAATTTCGTTCATCTAGCACAAAGGGAAAGTGTTGCATGAGAAACTATTACTCTGGATTCTCAGTGTGTTTCCTAGTGCCGGTTTGAAATTCCTGCCGTTTTCACTGTAAATCCAAGTTGGAGCAAGTACATCCCCATATATATATGTATGGATTGGTGTTTGCAAATGAAAAGAATTTTGTGTTCCCAACAAGCTAGGTGAAGGACGGCTTTAACACACAATTATCTCTCCGAAATGAGCATGTGGAGAGACGTACGTTCATCTAGCACAACGGGAACGGGTTGCAGGGGAAACTTTTACTGTGGTTTCTCATTCTGTTTCGTTGAGCCGGTATGAACATCCTGCAGTTTTCACTGTAAAACCGAGTTGGTGATAATACCTCCCCATATAAATGTATGGAGTGCAGTCGGCAACTGAAAAGAAACTTTGTGTTCCCAACAAGCTACGATAAGTACGGCTTTCACACACACTTATCTCTCAGAAATGAATATGTGGAGAGACGTTCGTTCATCTAGCAAAAAGGGGAACGGTTTGAAGGAAAACATTTACTCTGGTTTCTCAGTCTGTTTTCTCGTGCTGGTTTGAATTTCCTGCAGTTTTCACTGTAAAACTGAGTTGGAGCTAGTACTTCCCCTCATATATATAAGGAGTGGTATATGCAACTGAAAAGAAAATTTGTGTTCCCAACAAGCTAGTTGAAGTGCGGCTTTCACACTCAATTATCTCTCAAACTGAGCTTGTGGAGAGACGTTCGTTCATCTTGCAAAATGGGAACGGTTTGCAGGAGAAACTTTTACTGTGGTTTCTCAGTCTCTTTCCTTGAGCCGGTATGAACATCCTGCAGTTTTCACTGTAAAACCGATTAGGAGCTTGTACCTCCCCATAAAAATATATGGAGAGGACTTTGCAACTGAAAAGGAACTTTGTGTTCCCAACCAGCTAGGTGAAGGACGGCTTTCATCCTCAATTATCTCTCAGAAATGAGCATGTGGAGAGACGTGCGTTCATCTAGCACAAAGGGAAGGGACTGCAGGTAAAACTTTTACTCTGGCTTCTCAGTCTGTTTCCTAGTGCCGGTTTGAAGTTAGTGCATTTTTCACTGTAAAACCGAGTTGGACCTTTAACCTCCCCATGTAAATGTATGGTTTGGAGTTTGCAACTGAAAAAAAATTTGTGTTCCCAACAAGCTAGTTGAAGGACAGCTGTCACACACACTTATCCCTCCGAAATTAGCATGTGGAGAGACGTACGTTCATCTAGCACAACGGGAATGGGTTGCAGGAGAACTTTTACTCTGGTTTCTCAGTCTGTTTCGTAGTGCCGTTTGGAAGTTCCTGCAGTTTTCACTGTAAAACCGAGTTGGAGCTATTACTTCCCCATATATATTTATGCAGTGGAGTTTGCAACTGAAAAGCAACTTTGTGTTCCCGACCAGCTAGGTGAAAGACGGCTTTCACCCTCACTTATCTCTCAGAAATGAGCATGTGGAGAGACGTTCGTTCATATAGCACAATGGGAACTGTTTGCAGGTGAAACTATTACTCTGGTTTTTCAGTCTGTTTCCTAGTGCCTGTTTGAAGTTTCTGAACATTTCACTGTAAAATAGAGTTGGAGCTAGTACCTCCCCATATATATGTATGGAGTGGAGATTGCTATTGAAAAGAATCTTTGTGTTCCCAACAAGCTAGGTGAAGGACGGCTTTCACACACACTTATCTCTCAGAAATGAGATTCTGAAGAGAATTTCTTTCATCTAGCCCAAGTGAACGTGTTGCATGAGAAACTATTACTCTGGTTTCTCAGTGTGTTTCCTAGCGCCGGTTTGAAATTCCTGCCGTTTTCACTGTAAAACCAATTTGGAGCAAGTACATCCCCATATATATGTATGGAGTGGGGTTTGCAACTGAAAAGAATCTTTTTGTTCCCAACAAGCTAGGTGAAGGAAGGCTTTCACACACACTTATCTCTCAGAACTGAGCTTGTGGAGAGAATTTCGTTCATCTAGCACAAAGTGAGCAGTTTGCAGTATAAACTATTACTCTGGTTTCTCAGTCTGTTTCCTAGTACCTGTTAGAAGTTCCTGCAGTTTTCACTGTAAAAACGATTTGGAGGTAGTACCTCCCCATATATATGTAAGGATTGGAGATTGCAACTGAATTGGAACTTTGTGTTCCCAACAAGCTAGGTGAAGGACGGCTTTCACACACACATATCTCTCAGAACTGAGCATGTGGAGAGACGTTCGTTCATTTAGCACAAAGGGAACGGGTTGCAGTAGAATCTTTTACTCTGATTTCTCAGTCTGTTTCCTAGTGCCGGTTTGAATTTCCTGCAGTTTTCATTTTAAAAACGTTTGAGCTAGTAAATCCCCATATATATGTTTCGTGTGGAGTTTTCAAATGAAAACAAACTTTGTGTACCCAACAAGCTAGTTGAAGGACGGCTTTCACTCTCACTTAACTCTCAGAACTGAGCATGTGGAGAGACGTTCGTCATCTAGCACAAAGGAACGGGTTTCTGGAAAACTTTTACTATGGTTTCATAGTCTGTTTCCTAGTGCCGGTTGGAAGTTCCTGCAGTTTTCACTGTAAAACAGAGTTGGAGCTTGTACCTCCCCATATATATATGAAGGGAGAGGAGTTTGCAACTGAAAAGAAACTTTGTATTCCCTACCAGCTTGGTGAAGGACGGCTTTCACCCTCACATATCTCTCAGAAGTGAGCATGTTGAGAGAAGTTCGTTCATCTAGCACAAAGGGAACGGTTTGCAGGTAAAACTATTTCTCTGGATTTTCAGTCTGTTTCCTAGTGTCTGTTTGAAGATCCTGCAGTTTTCACTGTAAAACCGAGTTGGAGCTACTACCTCCCATTTAAATGTATGGAGTGGAGATTGCTACTGAATAGGAACTTTGTGTTCCCAACAAGATAGTTTAAGGACGGCTTTCACACAAAATTATCTCTCAGATATGAGCTTGTGAAGAGAATTTCGTTTATCTAGCAGAAAGGGAACGTGTTGCATGAGAAACTATTACTCTGTTTTCTCAGTGTTTTTCCTAGTGCCTGTTTGAAATTCCTGCCTTATTCACTGTAAAACCAAGTTAGACCAAGTACATCCCCATATATATGTATGGAGTGGATTTTGCAACTGAAAAGAAAATTTGTGTTCCCAACAAGTTATGTGAAGTACGGCTTTTACACACACATATATCTCCGAACAGAGCATGTGGACAGACTTTCGTTCATCTAGCACAACGGGAACGGTTTGCAGAAGGAACTTTTACTCTGTTTTCTCAGTCTGTTTCGTAGTGCCGGTTGGAAGTTCCTGCCGTTTTCAATTTAAAACCAAGATAGAGCTGCTAATTCCCCATATATATGTATGGAATGGAGTAGGCAACTGAATAGAAATTCTGTGTTCCCAAAAAACTAGGTGAAGGACAGCTTTCACACAAACTTATCTCTCAGAACTGAGCTTGTGGAGAGAATTTCGTTCATCTAGCACAAAGGGAACGTGTTGCATGAGAAACTAGTACTCTGGTCTCAGTGTGTTTCCTAGTGCCGGTTTGAAATTCCTGCGGTTTTCACTGTAAAACCAAGATAGAGCTGCTAATTCCCCATATATATGTATGGAGTGGAGTTTGCAACTGAAAATAAATTTGTGTTCCCAACAAGCTAGGTGAAGGACAGCTTTCACACACACTTATCCCTCTGAAATGAGCATGTGGAGAGACGTACGTTCATCTAGCTCAACGGGAACGGGTTGCAGGGGAAACTTTTTCTCTGGTTTCTCAGTCTGTTTCCTTGAGCCGGTATGTACATCCTGCAGTTTTCACTGTAAAACCGAGTTGGTGCTAATACCTCCCCATATATATGTATGGAGTGGAGTTGGCAACTGAAAAGAAACTTTGTGTTCCCAACAAGCTACGATAAGTACGGCTTTCACACACACTTATCTCTCAGAAATTAACATGTGGAGAGACGTTCGTTCATCTAGCAAAAAGGGGAACGGTTTGATGTAAAAACATTTACTCTGGTTTCTCAGTCTGTTTTCTCGTGCTGGTTTGAATTTCCTGCAGTTTTCACTGTAAAACTGAGTTGGAGCTAGTACTTCCCCTCATATATATATGGAGTGGGACATGCAACTGAAAAGAAAATTTGTGTTCCCAACAAGCTAGTTGAAGTGCGGCTTTCGCACTCACTTATCTCTCAAACTGAGCTTGTGGAGAGAAGTTCGTTCATCTTGCAAAATTGGAACGGTTTGCAGGAGAAACTTTTACTGTGGTTTCTCAGTCTGTTTCCTTGAGCCGGTATGAACATCCTGCAGTTTTCACTGTAAAACCGATTAGGAGCTTGTTCCTCCCCATATAAATGTATGGAGAGGTCTTTGCAACTGAAAAGGAACTTTGTGTTCCCAACCAGCTAGGTGAAGGACGGCTTTCAACCTCACTTATCTCTCAGAAATGAGCATGAGGATAGACGTTCGTTCATCTAGCAGAAAGGGAACGGTATGCACGTGAAACTATTACTCTGGTATTTCAGGCTGTTTCCTAGTGCCTGTTTGAAGTTCCTGCAGTTTTCACTGTAAAATCGAGTTGGAACTAGTACCTCCCCATATATATGTATGGAGTGGGGTTTGCAACTGAAAAGAATCTTTTTGTTCCCAACAAGCTAGGTGAAGGAAGGCTTTCACACACACTTATCTCTCAGAACTGAGCTTGTGGAGAGAATTTCGTTCATCTAGCACAAAGTGAGCAGTTTGCAGTATAAACTATTACTCTGGTTTCTCAGTCTGTTTCCTAGTACCTGTTAGAAGTTCCTGCAGTTTTCACTGTAAAAACGATTTGGAGGTAGTACCTCCCCATATATATGTAAGGATTGGAGATTGCAACTGAATTGGAACTTTGTGTTCCCAACAAGCTAGGTGAAGGACGGCTTTCACACACACATATCTCTCAGAACTGAGCATGTGGAGAGACGTTCGTTCATTTAGCACAAAGGGAACGGGTTGCAGTAGAATCTTTTACTCTGATTTCTCAGTCTGTTTCCTAGTGCCGGTTTGAATTTCCTGCAGTTTTCATTTTAAAAACGTTTGAGCTAGTAAATCCCCATATATATGTTTCGTGTGGAGTTTTCAAATGAAAACAAACTTTGTGTACCCAACAAGCTAGTTGAAGGACGGCTTTCACTCTCACTTAACTCTCAGAACTGAGCATGTGGAGAGACGTTCGTCATCTAGCACAAAGGAACGGGTTTCTGGAAAACTTTTACTATGGTTTCATAGTCTGTTTCCTAGTGCCGGTTGGAAGTTCCTGCAGTTTTCACTGTAAAACAGAGTTGGAGCTTGTACCTCCCCATATATATGAAGGGAGAGGAGTTTGCAACTGAAAAGAAACTTTGTATTCCCTACCAGCTTGGTGAAGGACGGCTTTCACCCTCACATATCTCTCAGAAGTGAGCATGTTGAGAGAAGTTCGTTCATCTAGCACAAAGGGAACGGTTTGCAGGTAAAACTATTTCTCTGGATTTTCAGTCTGTTTCCTAGTGTCTGTTTGAAGATCCTGCAGTTTTCACTGTAAAACCGAGTTGGAGCTACTACCTCCCATTTTATATGTATGGAGTGGAGATTGCTACTGAATAGGAACTTTGTGTTCCCAACAAGATAGTTTAAGGACGGCTTTCACACAAAATTATCTCTCAGATATGAGCTTGTGAAGAGAATTTCGTTTATCTAGCAGAAAGGGAACGTGTTGCATGAGAAACTATTACTCTGTTTTCTCAGTGTTTTTCCTAGTGCCTGTTTGAAATTCCTGCCTTATTCACTGTAAAACCAAGTTAGACCAAGTACATCCCCATATATATGTATGGAGTGGATTTTGCAACTGAAAAGAAAATTTGTGTTCCCAACAAGTTATGTGAAGTACGGCTTTTACACACACATATATCTCCGAACAGAGCATGTGGACAGACTTTCGTTCATCTAGCACAACGGGAACGGTTTGCAGAAGGAACTTTTACTCTGTTTTCTCAGTCTGTTTCGTAGTGCCGGTTGGAAGTTCCTGCCGTTTTCAATTTAAAACCAAGATAGAGCTGCTAATTCCCCATATATATGTATGGAATGGAGTAGGCAACTGAATAGAAATTCTGTGTTCCCAAAAAACTAGGTGAAGGACAGCTTTCACACAAACTTATCTCTCAGAACTGAGCTTGTGGAGAGAATTTCGTTCATCTAGCACAAAGGGAACGTGTTGCATGAGAAACTAGTACTCTGGTCTCAGTGTGTTTCCTAGTGCCGGTTTGAAATTCCTGCGGTTTTCACTGTAAAACCAAGATAGATCTGCTAATTCCCCATATATATGTATGGAGTGGAGATTGCAACTGAAAAGAAATTTGTGTTCCCAAAAAGCTAGGTGAAGTACGGCTTTAACACACACATATATCTCCGAACTGAGCATGTGAAGAGACTTTCGTTCATCTAGCACAAAGTGAACGGGTTGCCTGAGAAACTATTACTCTGGTCTCAAATGTGTTTCCTAGTGCCGGTTTGAAATTCCTGCCGTTTTCACTGTAAAACCAAGATAGAGCTGCTAATTCCCCATATATATGTATGGAGTGGAGTTTGCAACTGAAAATAAATTTGTGTTCCCAACAAGCTAGGTGAAGGACAGCTTTCACACACACTTATCCCTCTGAAATGAGCATGTGGAGAGACGTACGTTCATCTAGCTCAACGGGAACGGGTTGCAGGGGAAACTTTTTCTCTGGTTTCTCAGTCTGTTTCCTTGAGCCGGTATGTACATCCTGCAGTTTTCACTGTAAAACCGAGTTGGTGCTAATACCTCCCCATATATATGTATGGAGTGGAGTTGGCAACTGAAAAGAAACTTTGTGTTCCCAACAAGCTACGATAAGTACGGCTTTCACACACACTTATCTCTCAGAAATTAACATGTGGAGAGACGTTCGTTCATCTAGCAAAAAGGGGAACGGTTTGATGTAAAAACATTTACTCTGGTTTCTCAGTCTGTTTTCTCGTGCTGGTTTGAATTTCCTGCAGTTTTCACTGTAAAACTGAGTTGGAGCTAGTACTTCCCCTCATATATATATGGAGTGGGATATGCAACTGAAAAGAAAATTTGTGTTCCCAACAAGCTAGTTGAAGTGCGGCTTTCGCACTCACTTATCTCTCAAACTGAGCTTGTGGAGAGAAGTTCGTTCATCTTGCAAAATTGGAACGGTTTGCAGGAGAAACTTTTACTGTGGTTTCTCAGTCTGTTTCCTTGAGCCGGTATGAACATCCTGCAGTTTTCACTGTAAAAACGATTAGGAGCTTGTTCCTCCCCATATAAATGTATGGAGAGGTCTTTGCAACTGAAAAGGAACTTTGTGTTCCCAACCAGCTAGGTGAAGGACGGCTTTCAACCTCACTTATCTCTCAGAAATGAGCATGAGGATAGACGTTCGTTCATCTAGCAGAAAGGGAACGGTATGCACGTGAAACTATTACTCTGGTATTTCAGGCTGTTTCCTAGTGCCTGTTTGAAGTTCCTGCAGTTTTCACTGTAAAATCGAGTTGGAACTAGTACCTCCCCATATATATGTATTTAGTGGAGATTGCTATTGAAAAGATCTTTGTGTTCCCAACAAGCTAGGTGAAGGACGGCTTTCACTCACCCTTATCTCTCAGAAATGAGTTTGTGGGGAGAATTTCTTTCATCTAGCACAAAGGAAACGGGTTTCATGAGAAACTATTACTCTGGTTTCTCAGTTTGTTTCCTAGCACCGGTTTGTAATTCCTGCCGTTTTCTCTGTAAAACCAAGTTGGAGCAAGTACATCCCCATATGTATGTATGGAGTGGGGTTTGCAACTGAAAAGAATCTTTGTGTTCCCAACAAGCTATGTGAATTACGGCTTTCACACACACTTATATCTAAGAAATGATCATGTGGACAGACTTTCGTTCATCTAGCACAATGGGAACGGGTTGCAGGAGGAACATTTACATTGTTTTCTCAGTCTGTTTTGTAGTGCCGGTTTGATGTTCCTGCCGTTTTCACTGTAAAACAGATTTGGTGCAAGTACCTCCACTTATATATATATGCAATGGAGATTGCAACTGAATAGTAACATTGTGTTCCCTATAAGATAGGTGAAAGACGGCTTTCACACACACTTATCCCTCAGAACTGAGCAGGTGGAGAGACGTTTGTTCATTTAGCACAAAGGGAACGGGTTGCAGGAGAATCTTTTACTATGGTTTCTCAGTCTGCTTCCTAGTGCCGGTTCGAATTTCCTGCAGTTTTCACTGTAAAACCGAGTTTGAGCTAGTATATCCCCATATATATGTTACGAGTGGAGTTTACAAATGAAAACAAAGTTTTTTTTCCAACAAGATAGGTGAAGTACGGCTTTCACACACACTTATCTCTCAGAAATGAGCATGTGGAGAGACGTTCGTTCATCTAGCATAAAGGAACGGGTTTCAGAAAAACTTTTACTATGTTTTCATAGTCTGTTTCCTAGTGCCGGTTTGAAGTTCCTGCAGTTTTCACTGTAAAACCGAGTTGGAGCTAGTACCTTCCCATATATATGTATGAAGAGAGATTTGCAACTGAAAAGAAACTTTGTGTTCCCAACCAGCTAGGTGAAGGACGGCATTCACACACACTTATCTCTCAGAAATGAGCTTGTGGAGAGAATTTCTTTCATCTAGAACAAAGGGAACGGGTTGCATGAGAAACTATTACTCTGGTTTCTCAGTGTGTATCCTAGCGCCGGTTTGAAATTCCTGCCGTTTTCACTGTAAAACCAATTTGGAGCAAGTACATCCCCATATATATGTATGTAGTGGAATTTGCAACTGAAAAGTATCTTTGTGTTCCAAACAAGATAGGTGAAGGACGGCTTTCACACACACTTATTTCTAAGAACTGATCATTTGGAGATACGTTCGTTCATCTAGCAAAACGGGAACGGGTAGCAGGAGGAACTTTTACTCTGTTTTCTTAGTCTGTTTCGTAGTGCCGATTTGAAGTTCCTGCCGTTTTCACTGTAAAACCAAGTTGAAGAAAGTACATCCCCATATATATGTATGGAGTAGAGTTTGCAACTGAAAAGAAACTCTGTGTTCCCAACAAGCTAGGTGAAGTACGGCTTTCACACACACTTATCTCTCAGAACTGAGCTTGTGGAGAGAATTTCGTTCATCTAGCACAAAGGGAGCGGTTTGCAGTTTAACTATTCCTCTGGTTTCTCAATTTGTTTCCTAGTGCCTGTATGAAGTTCCTGCAGTTTTCACTTTAAAAAAGATTTGGAGCTTGTAACTCCCAATAGATGTGTATGGAGTGGAGATTGCAACTGAATAGGAACTTTGTGTTCCCAACAAGCTAGATGAAGGACGGCTTTCACACACAATTATCTCTCAGAACTGAGTATGTGGAGAGACGTTCGTTCATTTAGCACAAAGGGAACGGGTTGCAGGGGAATCTTTTACTCTGCTTTCTCAGTCTGTTTCCTAGTGCCGGTTTGAATTTCCTGCAGTTTTCATTGTAAACCAGAATTTGAGGCTAGTAAATCCCCATATAAATGTTTCGAGTGGTGTTTTCAAATGAAAACAAACTTTGTGTTCCCAACAAGCTAGGTGCAGTACGGCTTTCACACACATTTATCTCTCAGAAATGAGCATGTGGACAGACGTTCGTTCATCTATCACAAATGAACGGGTTTCAGGAAAACTTTTACTATGGTTTCATAGTCTGTTTCCTAGTGCCAGTTTGAAATTCCTGCCGTTTTCACTGTAAAACAAAGATAGGGCTGCTCATTACCCATATATATGTATGGAGTGGAGTTTGCAACTGAAAAGAAATTTGTGTTCCTAACAAGCTAGGTGAAGGACAGCTTTCACACACACTTATCCCTCCGAAATTAGCATGTGGAGAGACTTACGTTCATCTAGCACAACGGGAATGGGTTGCAGGAGAACTTTTACTCTGGTCTCTCAGTCTGTTTCCTAGTGCCGTTTGGAAGTTCCTGCAGTTTTCACTGTAATACCGAGTTGGAGCTAGTACCTCCCCATATATATGTATGGAGTGGAGTTTGCAACTGAAAAGAAACTTTTAGTTCTCAACAAGCTACGATAAGTACGGCTTTCACACACACTTATCACTCAGAAATGAACATGTGGAGAGACGTTCGTTCATCTTGCAAAAAGGGAACGGGTTGCAGGAGAAACTTTTACTCTGGTTTCTCAGTCTGTTTCCTTGAGCCGTTATGAACATCCTGCAGTTTTCACTGTAAAACAGATTTGGAGCTAGTACCTCCCCATATAAATGTATGGAAAGGATTGTGCAACTGAAAAGGAACTTTGTGTTCCCAACCAGCTAGGGGAAGGACGGCTTTCACCCTCACTTTTCTCTCAGAAATGAGCATGTGGAGAGACGTTCGTTCGTCTAGCACAAAGTGAACGGTTTGCAGGTGAACTATTACTCTGGTTTTCAGTCCGTTTCCTAGTGCCTGTTTGAAATTCCTGCAGTTTTCACTGTAAAATCGAGTTGGAGATAGTACCTCCCCATATATATCTATGGAATGGAGATTGCTATTGAAAAGAAACTTTGTGTTCCCAACAAGCTAGTTGAACGACGGCATTCACACACACTTATCTCTCAGAAATGAGCTTGTGGAGAGAATTTCTTTCATCTAGAACAAAGGGAACGGGTTGCATGAGAAACTATTACTCAGTGTGTATCCTAGCGCCGGTTTGAAATTCCTGCCGTTTTCACTGTAAAACCAATTTGGAGCAAGTACATCCCCATACATATGTATGGAGTGGAGTTTGCAACTGAAAAGTATCTTTGTGTTCCAAACAAGATAGGTGAAGGACGGCTTTCACACACACTTATTTCTAAGAACTGATCATTTGGAGATACGTTCGTTCATGTAGCAAAACGGGAACGGGTTGCAGGAGGAACTTTTACTCTGTTTTCTTAGTCTGTTTCGTAGTGCCGATTTGAAGTTCCTGCCGTTTTCACTGTAAAACCAAGTTGAAGAAATTACATCCCCATATATATGTATGGAGTAGTGTTTGCAACTGAAAAGAAACTCTGTGTTCCCAACAAGCTAGGTGAAGTACGGCTTTCACACACACTTATCTCTCAGAACTGAGCTTGTGGAGAGAATTTCGTTCATCTAGCACAAAGGGAGCGGTTTGCAGTTTAACTATTCCTCTGGTTTCTCAATTTGTTTCCTAGTGCCTGTATGTAGTTCCTGCAGTTTTCACTTTAAAAAAGATTTGGAGCTTGTAACTCCCAATAGATGTGTATGGAGTGGAGATTGCAACTGAATAGGAACTTTGTGTTCCCAACAAGCTAGGTGAAGGACGGCTTTCACACACAATTATCTCTCAGAACTGAGTATGTGGAGAGACGTTCGTTCATTTAGCACAAAGGGAACGGGTTGCAGGGGAATCTTTTACTCTGCTTTCTCAGTCTGTTTCCTAGTTCCGGTTTGAATTTCCTGCAGTTTTCATTGTAAACCAGAATTTGAGGCTAGTAAATCCCCATATAAATATTTCGAGTGGAGTTTTCATATGAAAACAAACTTTGTGTTCCCAACAAGCTAGGTGCAGTACGGCTTTCACACACATTTATCTCTCAGAAATGAGCATGTGGACAGACGTTCGTTCATCTATCACAAATGAACGGGTTTCAGGAAACTTTTACTATGGTTTCATAGTCTGTTTCCTAGTGCCAGTTTGAAATTCCTGCCGTTTTCACTGTAAAACAAAGATAGGGCTGCTAATTACCCATATATATGTATGGAGTGGAGTTTGCAACTGAAAAGAAATTTGTGTTCCTAACAAGCTAGGTGAAGGACAGCTTTCACACACACTTATCCCTCCGAAATTAGCATGTGGAGAGACGTACGTTCATCTAGCACAACGGAAATGGGTTGCAGGAGAACTTTTACTCTGGTCTCTCAGTCTGTTTCCTAGTGCCGTTTGGAAGTTCCTGCAGTTTTCACTGTAAAACGGAGTTGGAGCTAGTACCTACCCATATATATGTATGGAGTGGAGTTTGCAACTGAAAAGGAACTTTGTGTTTCCAACCAGCTAGGTGAAAGACGGCTTTCACCCTCACTTATCTCTCAGAAAAGAGCATGTGGAGAGACGTTTGTTCATCTAGCACAATGGGAACTGTTTGCAGGTGAAACTATTACTCTGGTTTTTCAGCCTTTTTCCTAGTGCCTGTTTGAAGTTCCTGAAGTTTTCACTGTAAAATGGAGTTGGAGCTAGTACCTCCCCATATATATATATGGAGTGGAGATTGCTATTGAAAAGAATCTTTGTGTTCCCAACAAGCTAGGTGAACGACGGCTTTCACACACACTTATCACTCAGAAATGAGATTCTGGAGAGAATTTCTTTCATCTAGCCCAAAGTGAACGGGTTGCATGAGAAACTTTTACTCTGGGTTCTCAGTCTGTTTCCTAGCGCCGGTTTGAAATACCTGCCGTTTTCATTGTAAAACCAATTTGGGGCATGTACATCCCCATATATATATATGGAGTGGGTTTTGCAACTGAAAAGAATCTTTGTGTTCCCAACAAGCTAGGTGAAGGAAGGCTTTCACACACACTTATCACTCAGAACTGAGCTTGTGGAGAGAATTTCGTTCATCTAGCACAAAGTGAGCGGTTTGCAGTTTAAACTATTACTCTGGTTTTTCAGTCTGTTTCCTAGTGCCTGTTTGAAGTTCCTGCAGTTTTCACTGTAAAAAACTTTTGGTGCTAGTACCTCCCCTTATATATGTATGGATTGGAGATTGCAACTGAATTGGAACTTTGTGTTCCCAACAAGTTAGGTGAAGGACGGCTTACACACACACATATCTCTCAGAACTGAGCATGTGGAGAGACATTCGTTTATTTAGCACAAAGGGAACGGTTTGCAGGAGAATATTTTACTCTGCTTTCTCAGTCTGTTTCCTAGTGCCGGTTTGAATTTCCTGCAGTTTTCATTTTAAAACCGTTTGAGCTAGTAAATCCCCATATATATGTTTCATGTGGAGTTTTCAAATGAAAACAAAATTTGTGTTCCCAAAAAGCTAGGTGAAGGACGGCTTTCACACACACTTATCTCTCAGAACTGAGCATGTGGAGAGACTTTCGTCATCTAGCACAAAGGAACGGGTTTCAGGAAAACTTTTACTATGGTTTCATAGTCTGTTTCCAAGTGCCGGTTGGAAGTTCCTGCAGTTTTCACTGTAAAACAGAGTTGGAGCTACTACCTCCCCTTATATATGTATGGAGAGCAGTTTGCAACTGAAAAGAAACTTTGTATTCCCAACCAGCTTGGTGAAGGACAGCTTTCACGCACACTTATCTCTCAGAAGTGAGCATGTGGAGAGACGTTCGTTCATCTTGCACAATGGGAACGGGTTGCAGGTTGAACTTTTACTCTGTTTTCTCAGTCAGTTTCGTAGTGCCAGTTTGAAGTTCCTGCCGTTTTCACTTTAAAACCAAGATAGAGCTGCTAATTACCCATATATATGTATAAAATGGAGTATGCAACTGAATAGATACTCTGCGTACCCAACAAACTAAATGAAGGACGGCTTTCACACAAACATATCTCTCAGAACAGAGCTTGTGGAGAGAATTTCGTTGAGCTAGCACAAAGGGAACGGGTTGCATGGGAAACTATTACTCTGGTCTCAGTGTGTTTCCTAGTGCCGGTTTGAAATTCCTGCCGTTTTCACTGTAAAACCAAGATAGAGCTGCTAATTCCCAATATATATGTATGGAGTGGGGTTTGCAAGTGAAAATAAATTTGTGTTCCCAACAAGCTAGTTGAAGGACAGCTTTAACACACACTTATCCCTCTGAAATGAGCATGTGGAGAGACGTACGTTCATCTAGCACAACGGGAACGGGTTGCAGGGGAAACTTTTACTCTGGATTCTCAGTCTGTTTCCTAGTGCCGGTTTGAAGTTAGTGCAGTTTTCACTGTAAAACCGAGTTGGTGCTAATACCTCCCCATATATATGTATGGAGTGGAGTTGGCAAATGAAAAGAAACTTTGTGTTCCCAACAAGCTACGATAATTACGGCTTTCACACACAATTATCTCTCAGAAATGAACATGTGGAGAGACGTTCATTCATTAGCAAAAAGGGGAACGGTTTGAAGGAAAAACATTCACTCTGGTTTCTCAGTCTGTTTTCTCGTGCTGGTTTGAATTTCCTGCAGTTTTCACTGTAAAACTGAGTTGGAGCTAGTACTTCCCCTCATATATATATGGAGTGGGATATGCAACTGGAAAGAAAATTTGTGTTCCCAACAAGCTAGTTGAAGTGCGGCTTTCACACTCAATTATCCCTCAAACTGAGCTTGTGGAGAGAAGTTCGTTCATCTTGCAAAATGGGAACGGTTTGCAGGAGAAACTTTTACTGTGGTTTCTCAGTCTGTTTCCTTGAGCCGGTATAAACATCCTGCAGTTTTCACTGTAAAACCGATTAGGAGCATGTACCTCCCCATATAAATGTATGGAGAGGACTTTGCAACTGAAAAGGAACTTTGTGTTCCCAACCAGCTAGGTGAAGAACGGCTTTCACCCTCACTTATCTCTCAGAAATGAGCATGTGGAGAGACGTTCGTTCATCTAGCAGAAAGGGAACGGTTTGCAGGTGAAAC
Organism: Camelus dromedarius; assembly: GCF_036321535.1. Lineage (NCBI taxonomy): Eukaryota > Metazoa > Chordata > Mammalia > Artiodactyla > Camelidae > Camelus > Camelus dromedarius. Next base: position 2,738,844 of record NW_026989847.1, on the reverse strand, counting down.
TATTACTCTGGATTTTCAGGGTGTTTCCTAGTGCCTGTTTGAAGTTCCTGAAGTTTTCACTGTAAAATCGAGTTGGAGCTAGTACCTCCCCTTATATATGTATTTAGTGGAGATTGCTATTGAAAAGATCTTTGTGTTCCCAACAAGCTAGGTGAAGGACGGCTTTCACACACACATATCTCGCATAACTGAGCATGTGGAGAGACGTTGGTTCATTTTGCACAAAGGGAACGGGTTGCAGGGGAATCTTTTACTCTGCTTTCTCAGTCTGTTTCCTAGTGCCGGTTTGAATTTCCTGCAGTTTTCATTGTAAACCAGAATTTGAGGCTAGTAAATCCCCATATATATGTTTCGAGTGGAGTTTTCAAATGAAAACAAATTTTGTGTTCCCAACAAGCTAGGTGAAGGACGGCTTTCACACACACTTATCTCTCAGAACTGAGCATGTGGAGAGACGTTAGTCATCTAGCACAAAGAAACGGTTTTCAGGAAAACTTTTACTATTTTTTCATAGTCTGTTTCCTAGTGCCGGTTGGAAGTTCCTGCAGTTTTCACAGTAAAACAGAGTTGGAGCTAGTTCCTCCCCATATATATGTATGGAGAGTAGTTTGCAACTGAAAAGAAACTTTGTATTCCCAACCAGCTTGGTGAAGGACGGCTTTCACACACACTTATCTCTCAGAAGTGAGCATGTGGAGAGACGTTCGTTCATCTTGCACAATGGGAACGGGTTGCAGGAGGAACTTTTACTCTGTTTTCTCAGTCAGTTTCGTAGTGCCGGTTTGAAGTTCCTGCCGTTTTCACTTTAAAACCAAGATAGAGCTGCTAATTACCCATGTATATGTATTAATTGGAGTATGCAACTGAATAGATACTCTGTGTACCCAACAAGTTAGGTGAAGGAAGGCTTTCACACAAACATACCTCTCAGAACTGAGCTTGTGGAGAGAATTTCGTTCATCTACAACAAAGGGAACGGGTTGCATGGGAAACTATTACTCTGGTCTCAGTTTGTTTCCTAGTGCCGGTTTGAAATTCCTGCCGTTTTCACTGTAAAACCAAGATAGAGCTGCTAATTCCCCATATATATATATGGAGTGGAGTTTGCAACTGAAAATAAATTTGTGTTCCCAACAAGCTAGGTGAAGGACAGCTTTCACACACACTTATCCCTCTGAAATGAGCATGTGGAGAGACGTACGTTCATCTAGCAAAACGGGAACGGGTTGCAGGGGAAACTTTTACTCTGGTTTCTCAGTCTGTTTCCTTGAGCCAGTATGAACAGCCTGCAGTTTTCACTGTAAACCGAGTTGGAGCTTATACCTCCCCATATATATGTATGGAGTGGAATTTGCAACTGAAAAGAAACTTTGTGTTCCCAACAAGCTACGATAATTACGGCTTTCACATACACTTATTTCTCAGAAATGAACATGTGGAGAGACTTTCGTTCATCTAGCATAAAGGGGAACGGTTTGAAGGAAAAACATTTACTCTGGTTTCTCAGTCTGTTTTCTCATTCTGGTTTGAATTTCCTGCAGTTTTCATTGTAAAACTGAGTTGGAGCTAGTACTTCCCCTCATATATATATGGAGTGGGATATGCAACTGAAAAGAAATTTTGTGTTCCCAACAAGCTAGTTGAAGTGCGGCTTTCACACTCACTTATCTCTCAAACTGAGCTTGTGGAGAGACGTTCGTTCATCTTGCAAAATGGGAACGGTTTGCAGGAGAAACTTTTACTGTGGTTTCTCAGTCTGTTTCCTTGAGCCGGTATGAACATCCTGCAGTTTTCACTGTAAAACCGATTAGGAGCTTGTACCTCCCCATATAAATGTATGGAGAGGACTTTGCAACTGAAAAGGAACTTTGTGTTCCCAACCAGCTAGGTGAAGGACGGCTTTCACCCTCACTTATCTCTCAGAAATGAGCATGTGGAGAGACGTTTGTTCATCTAGCACAAAGGGAACGGTTTGCAGGTGAAATTATTACTCTGGTTTTTCTGGCTGTTTCCTACTGCCTGTTTGAAGTTCCTGCAGTTTTCACTGTAAAATCGAGATCGAGCTAGTACCTCCCCATATATATATGTATTTAGTGGAGATTACTATTGAAAAGATCTTTGTGTTCCCAACAAGCTAGGTGAAGGACGGCTTTCACTCACACTTATCTCTCAGAAATGAGCTTGTGGAGAGAATTTCTTTCATCTAGCACAAAGGGAACGGTTTGCATGAGAAACTATTTCTCTGGTTTCTCAGTGTGTTTCCTAGGGCCGGTTTGTAATTCCTGCCGTTTTCTCTGTAAAACCAATTTGGAGCAAGTACATCCCCATATATATGTATGGAGTGGAGTTTGCAACTGAAAAGAAACTTTGTGTTCCCAACCAGCTAGCTGAAGGACGGCTTTCACCCTCACTTATCTCTCAGAAATGAGCATGTGGAGAGACGTTCATTCATCTAGCACAAAGGGAACGGTTTGCAGGTAAAACTATTACTCTGGTTTCTCAGTCTGTTTCCTAGTGCCGGTTTGAAGTTCCTGCAGTTTTCACTGTAAGAACGAGTTGGACCTTGAACCTCCTCATGTAAATGTATAGTTTGGAGTTTGCAACTGAAAAGAAACTTTATGTTTTCAACAAGCTAGTTGAAGGACGGTATTCACACACACTTATCTCTCAGAACTGATCATGAGGAGAGATATTCGTTCATCTAGCACAAAGCGAACGGGATACAGGAGAAATTTTACTCTGGTATCTCAGCCTGTTTCATAGTGCCTGTTTGATGTTCCTACAGTTTTCACTGTAAAACCGAGTTGGAGCTAGTTCCTACCCAAATATATGTATGGAGAGGAGTTTGCAACTGAAAAGAGACTTTGTGTTCCCAAAATGCTAGGTGAAGAATGGCTTTCAAACACACTTATCTCTCAGAAAAGATCATGTGGAGAGACGTTCATTCATCTAGCACAAATGGAACGGTTTGCAGGAGAAAGTTTATCTCTGGTTTCTCAGTCTGTTTCCTAGTGCCTGTTTGAAGTTCCTGCAGTTTTCACTGTAAAACCGAGTTGGAGCTTGTACCTCCCCTCATATATACATGGAGGGTATTTTGAAACAGAAAAGAAAATTTGTTTTCCCAACAAGCTAGTTGAAGGACGGCTTTCACACACACTTATCTCAAAAAACTGAGCTTGTGGAGAGAATTTCGTTCATCTAGCACAAAGGGAACGGGTTGCATGAGAAACTATTACTCTGGTCTCAGTGTGTTTCCTAGTGCCGGTTTGAATTTCATTCCGTTTTCACTGTAAAACCAAGTTGGAGCAAGTACATCCCCATATATATGTATGGAGTGGAGTATGCAACTTAAAAGAAATTTGTGTTCCCAACAAGCTAGGTGAAGGACGGCTTTCACACACACTTATCCCTCCGATCTGAGCATGTGGAAAGACGTACGTTCATCTAGCACAACGGGAACGGATTGCAGGAGAACTTTTACCCTGTTTTCACAGTATGTTTCCTAGTGCCGTTAGGAAGTTCCTGCAGTTTTCACTGTATAACCGATTTGGAGCTAGTACCTACCCATATATATGTATGCAGTGGAGTTTGCAACTGAAAAGAAACTTTGTGTTCCCAACAAGCTACGATAATTACGGCTTTCACACACACTTATCTCTCAGAAATGAACATGTGGAAAGACGTTCGATCATCTAGCAAAAAGGGGAACGGGTTTCAGGAGAAACAATTCCTCTGGCTTCTCAGTCTGTTTCCTAGTGCCGGTTTGAATTTCCTGCAGTTTTCATTGTAAACCAGAATTTGAGGCTAGTAAATCCCCATATATATGTTTCGAGTGGAGTTTTCAAATGAAAACAAATTTTGTGTTCCCAACAAGCTAGGTGAAGGACGGCTTTCACACACACTTATCTCTCAGAACTGAGCATGTGGAGAGACGTTAGTCATCTAGCACAAAGAAACGGTTTTCAGGAAAACTTTTACTATTTTTTCATAGTCTGTTTCCTAGTGCCGGTTGGAAGTTCCTGCAGTTTTCACAGTAAAACAGAGTTGGAGCTAGTTCCTCCCCATATATATGTATGGAGAGTAGTTTGCAACTGAAAAGAAACTTTGTATTCCCAACCAGCTTGGTGAAGGACGGCTTTCACACACACTTATCTCTCAGAAGTGAGCATGTGGAGAGACGTTCGTTCATCTTGCACAATGGGAACGGGTTGCAGGAGGAACTTTTACTCTGTTTTCTCAGTCAGTTTCGTAGTGCCGGTTTGAAGTTCCTGCCGTTTTCACTTTAAAACCAAGATAGAGCTGCTAATTACCCATGTATATGTATTAATTGGAGTATGCAACTGAATAGATACTCTGTGTACCCAACAAGTTAGGTGAAGGAAGGCTTTCACACAAACATACCTCTCAGAACTGAGCTTGTGGAGAGAATTTCGTTCATCTACAACAAAGGGAACGGGTTGCATGGGAAACTATTACTCTGGTCTCAGTTTGTTTCCTAGTGCCGGTTTGAAATTCCTGCCGTTTTCACTGTAAAACCAAGATAGAGCTGCTAATTCCCCATATATATATATGGAGTGGAGTTTGCAACTGAAAATAAATTTGTGTTCCCAACAAGCTAGGTGAAGGACAGCTTTCACACACACTTATCCCTCTGAAATGAGCATGTGGAGAGACGTACGTTCATCTAGCAAAACGGGAACGGGTTGCAGGGGAAACTTTTACTCTGGTTTCTCAGTCTGTTTCCTTGAGCCAGTATGAACAGCCTGCAGTTTTCACTGTAAACCGAGTTGGAGCTTATACCTCCCCATATATATGTATGGAGTGGAATTTGCAACTGAAAAGAAACTTTGTGTTCCCAACAAGCTACGATAATTACGGCTTTCACATACACTTATTTCTCAGAAATGAACATGTGGAGAGACTTTCGTTCATCTAGCATAAAGGGGAACGGTTTGAAGGAAAAACATTTACTCTGGTTTCTCAGTCTGTTTTCTCATTCTGGTTTGAATTTCCTGCAGTTTTCATTGTAAAACTGAGTTGGAGCTAGTACTTCCCCTCATATATATATGGAGTGGGATATGCAACTGAAAAGAAATTTTGTGTTCCCAACAAGCTAGTTGAAGTGCGGCTTTCACACTCACTTATCTCTCAAACTGAGCTTGTGGAGAGACGTTCGTTCATCTTGCAAAATGGGAACGGTTTGCAGGAGAAACTTTTACTGTGGTTTCTCAGTCTGTTTCCTTGAGCCGGTATGAACATCCTGCAGTTTTCACTGTAAAACCGATTAGGAGCTTGTACCTCCCCATATAAATGTATGGAGAGGACTTTGCAACTGAAAAGGAACTTTGTGTTCCCAACCAGCTAGGTGAAGGACGGCTTTCACCCTCACTTATCTCTCAGAAATGAGCATGTGGAGAGACGTTTGTTCATCTAGCACAAAGGGAACGGTTTGCAGGTGAAATTATTACTCTGGTTTTTCTGGCTGTTTCCTACTGCCTGTTTGAAGTTCCTGCAGTTTTCACTGTAAAATCGAGATCGAGCTAGTACCTCCCCATATATATATGTATTTAGTGGAGATTACTATTGAAAAGATCTTTGTGTTCCCAACAAGCTAGGTGAAGGACGGCTTTCACTCACACTTATCTCTCAGAAATGAGCTTGTGGAGAGAATTTCTTTCATCTAGCACAAAGGGAACGGTTTGCATGAGAAACTATTTCTCTGGTTTCTCAGTGTGTTTCCTAGGGCCGGTTTGTAATTCCTGCCGTTTTCTCTGTAAAACCAATTTGGAGCAAGTACATCCCCATATATATGTATGGAGTGGAGTTTGCAACTGAAAAGAAACTTTGTGTTCCCAACCAGCTAGCTGAAGGACGGCTTTCACCCTCACTTATCTCTCAGAAATGAGCATGTGGAGAGACGTTCATTCATCTAGCACAAAGGGAACGGTTTGCAGGTAAAACTATTACTCTGGTTTCTCAGTCTGTTTCCTAGTGCCGGTTTGAAGTTCCTGCAGTTTTCACTGTAAGAACGAGTTGGACCTTGAACCTCCTCATGTAAATGTATAGTTTGGAGTTTGCAACTGAAAAGAAACTTTATGTTTTCAACAAGCTAGTTGAAGGACGGTATTCACACACACTTATCTCTCAGAACTGATCATGAGGAGAGATATTCGTTCATCTAGCACAAAGCGAACGGGATACAGGAGAAATTTTACTCTGGTATCTCAGCCTGTTTCATAGTGCCTGTTTGATGTTCCTACAGTTTTCACTGTAAAACCGAGTTGGAGCTAGTTCCTACCCAAATATATGTATGGAGAGGAGTTTGCAACTGAAAAGAGACTTTGTGTTCCCAAAATGCTAGGTGAAGAATGGCTTTCAAACACACTTATCTCTCAGAAAAGATCATGTGGAGAGACGTTCATTCATCTAGCACAAATGGAACGGTTTGCAGGAGAAAGTTTATCTCTGGTTTCTCAGTCTGTTTCCTAGTGCCTGTTTGAAGTTCCTGCAGTTTTCACTGTAAAACCGAGTTGGAGCTTGTACCTCCCCTCATATATACATGGAGGGTATTTTGAAACAGAAAAGAAAATTTGTTTTCCCAACAAGCTAGTTGAAGGACGGCTTTCACACACACTTATCTCAAAAAACTGAGCTTGTGGAGAGAATTTCGTTCATCTAGCACAAAGGGAACGGGTTGCATGAGAAACTATTACTCTGGTCTCAGTGTGTTTCCTAGTGCCGGTTTGAATTTCATTCCGTTTTCACTGTAAAACCAAGTTGGAGCAAGTACATCCCCATATATATGTATGGAGTGGAGTATGCAACTTAAAAGAAATTTGTGTTCCCAACAAGCTAGGTGAAGGACGGCTTTCACACACACTTATCCCTCCGATCTGAGCATGTGGAAAGACGTACGTTCATCTAGCACAACGGGAACGGATTGCAGGAGAACTTTTACCCTGTTTTCACAGTATGTTTCCTAGTGCCGTTAGGAAGTTCCTGCAGTTTTCACTGTATAACCGATTTGGAGCTAGTACCTACCCATATATATGTATGCAGTGGAGTTTGCAACTGAAAAGAAACTTTGTGTTCCCAACAAGCTACGATAATTACGGCTTTCACACACACTTATCTCTCAGAAATGAACATGTGGAAAGACGTTCGATCATCTAGCAAAAAGGGGAACGGGTTTCAGGAGAAACAATTCCTCTGGCTTCTCAGTCTGTTTCCTAGTGCCGGTTTGAATTTCCTGCAGTTTTCACTGTAAAACTGAGTTGGAGTTAGTACCTCCCCATATATAGGTATGGAGTGCAGTTTGAAACTGAAAAGAAACTTTGTGTTCCCAACAAGCTACTATAAGTACGGCTTTCACACACAATTATCTCTCAGAAATGAACATGTGGAGAGACTTTCATTCATCTAGCACAAAGGGAACGGGTTGCAGGAGAAACTTTTTCTCTGGTTTCTCAGTCTGTTTCCTTGAGCCGGTAAGAACATCTTGCAGTTTTCACTGTAAAACCGATTTGGAGCTAGTACCTCCCCATATAAATGTATGGAGAGGAGTTTGAAAATGAAAAGGAACTTTGTGTTCCCAACAAGCTAGGTGAAGGATGGCTTTAACCCTCACTTATCTCTCAGAAATGAGCATTTGGAGAGAATTTCGTTCATCTAGCACAATGGGAACTGGTTGCAGGTGGAACTTTTACTCTGTTTTCTCAGTCTGTTTCGTAGTGCTGGTTTGAATTTCCTGCCGTTTTCACTGTAAAACAGAGTTGGTGCAAGTACCTCCACTTATATATGTATGCAGTGGACATTGCAACTTAATAGGAACATTGTGTTCCCTACAAGCTAGGTGATGGACGGCTTTCACACACACTTATCTCTCAGAACTGAGCAGGTGGAGAGACGTTCGTTCATTTAGCACAAAGAAACGGGATACAAGAGAATCTTTTACTCTGGTTTCTCATTCTGTTTCCTAGTGCCGGTTTGAATTTCTTGCAGTTTTCACTGTAAAACCGAATTTGAGCTAGTAAATCCCCATATATATGTTTCGAGTGGGGATTTCAAATGAAAAGAAAGATTTTTTCCCAACAAGCTAGGTGAAATACGGCTTTCACACACACTTATCTCTCAGAACTGAGCATGTGGAGAGACGTTCGTTCATATAGCACAAAGGAACGGGTTTCAGGAAAACTTTTACTATGGTTTCATAGTCTGTTTCCTAGTGCCTGTTTGAAGTTCCTGCAGTTTTCACTGTAAAACCGAGTTGGAGCTAGTACTTCCCCAAATATATGTATGGAGAGGGGTTTGCAACTGAAAAGAAACTTTGTGTTCCCAACCAGCTAGGTGAAGGACGGCTTTCACCCTCACATATCTCTCAAAACTGAGCATGTGGAGAGACGTTCGTTCATCTAGCACAAAGGGAAAGGTTTGCAGGTAAAACTATTCCTTTGGTTTTTCCGTCTGTTTCCTAGTGCCTGTTGGAAGTTCCTGCAGTTTTCACTATAAAACCGTGTTGGAGCTAGTACCTCCCCTTATATATTTATGGTGTGGAGATTGCTCCTGAATAGGAACTATGTGTTCCCAACAAGCTAGGTGAAGGGCAGCTTTCACTGACACTTATCTCTCAGAAATGAGCTTGTGGAGAGAATTTCTTTCATCTAGCAAAAAGGGAACGGGTTGCATGAGAAACTATTACTCTGGTTTCTCAGTGTGTTTCCTAGCGCCGGTTTGTAATTCCTGCCGTTTTCTCTGTAAAATCAATTTGGAGCAAGTACATCCCCATATATATGTATGGAGTGGAGTTTGCAACTGAAAAGAATCTTTGTGTTCCCAACAAGCTATGTGAATTACGGCTTTCACACACAATTATTTCTAAGTAATGATCTTGTGGACAGACTTTCGTTCATCTAGCACAATGGGAACGGGTTGCAGGAGGAACTTTTACTCTGTTTTCTCAGTCTGTTTCGTAGTGCCGGTTTGAAGTTCCTGCCGTTTTCACTTTAAAACAGAGTTAGTGCAAGTACCTCCACTTATATATGTATGCAATGGAGATTGCAACTGAATAGGAACATTGTGTTCCCTACAAGCTAGGTGAAGGACGGCTTTCACACACACTTTTCTCTCAGAACTGAGCAGGTGGAGAGACGTTCGTTCATTTAGCACAAAGGAAACGGGATACAGGTGAATCTTTTACTCTGGTTTCTCAGTGTGTTTCCTAGTGCCGGTTTGAATTTCCTGCAGTTTTCACTGTAAAACCGAGTTTGAGCTAGTATATCCCCATATATATGTTTCGAATGGAGTTTTCAAATGAAAACAATGTATTTTTTCCCAACAAGCTAGGTGAAGTACGGCTTTCACACACACTTATCTCTCAGAACTGAGCATGTGGAGAGACGTTCGTTCATCTAGCATAAAGGAACGGGTTTCAGGAAAACTTTTACTATGATATCATAGTCTGTTTCCTAGTTCCGGTTTGAAGTTCCTGCAGTTTTCACTGTAAAACCGAGTTGGAGCTAGTACCTTCCCATATATATGTATGGAGAGGGGTTTGCAACTGAAAAGAAACTTTGTGTTCCCAACCAGCTAGCTGAAGGACGGCTTTCACCCTCACTTATCTCTCAGAACTGAGCATGTGGAGAGACGTTCGTTCATCTAGCACAAAGGGAACGGTTTGCAGGTAAAACTATTACTCTGGTTTCTCTGTCTGTTTCCTAGTGCCTATTTGAAGATTCTGCAGGTTTCACTGTAAAAACGATTTGGACCTTGAACCTCCTCATATAAATGTATAGTTTGGAGTTTGCAACTGAAAAGAAACCTTATGTTTTCAACAAGCTAGTTGAAGGACGGTATTCACACACACTTATCTCTCAGAACTGAGCATGAGGAAAGATATTCGTTCATCTAGCACAAAGCGAACGGGATACAGGGGAAATTTTACTCTGGTTTCTCAGTCTGTTTCCTAGTGCCGGTTTGATGTTCCTACAGTTTTCACTGTAAAACCGAGTTGGAGCTAGTTCCTCCCCTTATATATGTATGGAGAGGGGTTTGCAACTGAAAAGAGACTTTGTGTTCCCAATCAGCTAGGTGAAGGACGGCTTTCACACACACTTATCTCAAAAAACTGAGCTTGTGGAGAGAATTTCGTTCATCTAGCACAAAGTGAACGGGTTGCATGAGAAACTATTACTCTGGTCTCAGTGTGTTTCCTAGTGCCGGTTTGAATTTTATTCTGTTTTCACTGTAAAACCAAGTTGGAGCAAGTACATCCCCATATATATGTATGGAGTGGAGTTTGCAACTTAAAAGAAATTTGTGTTCCCAACAAGCTAGGTGAAGGACGGCTTTCACACACACTTATCTCTCAGAACTGAGCATGTGGAGAGACGTTCGTTCATCTAGCACAACGGGAAAGGATTGCAGGTGGAACTCTTAGTCTGATTTCTCAGTCTGTTTCGTAGTGCCGGTTTGAAGTTCCTGCCGTTTTCACTGCAAAACCGAGTTGGTGCTACTACCTCCCCATATATATGTATGGTGTGGAGATTGCAAGTGAAAAGAAAATTTGTGTTCCCAACAAGCTAGTTGAAGTGCGGCTTTCACACACACTTATCTCCCAAACTGAGCTTGTGGAGAGAATTTCGTTCATTTAGCACAAAGGGAACGGGTTGCATGAGAAATTATTACTCTGGTCTCAGTGTGTTTCCTAGTGCCGGTTTGAAGTTCCTGCAGTTTTCACTGTAAAACCGAGTTGGAGCTAGTACCTTCCCATATATATGTATGGAGAGGGGTTTGCAACTGAAAAGAAACTTTGTGTTCCCAACCAGCTAGGTGAAGGACGGCTTTCACCCTCACTTATCTCTCAGAACTTAGCATGTGGAGAGACGTTCGTTCATCTAGCACAAAGTGAACGGTTTGCAGATAAAACTATTACTCTGGTTTCTCAGTCTGTTTCCTAGTGCCGGTTTGAAGTTTCTGCAGTTTTCACTGTAAAAACGAGTTGGACCTTGAACCTCCTCATGTAAATGTATAGTTTGGAGTTTGCAACTGAAAAGAAACCTTACGTTTTCAACAAGCTAGTTGAAGGACGGTATTCACACACACTTATCTCTCAGAACTGAGAATGGGAGAGATATTCGTTCATCTAGCACAAAGCGAACGGGATACAGGGGAAATTTTACTCTGGTTTCTCAGTCTGTTTCCTAGTGCCGGTTTGATGTTCCTACAGTTTTCACTGTAAAACCGAGTTGGAGCTAGTTCCTCCCCATATATATGTATGGAGAGGAGTTTGCAACTGAAAAGAGACTTTGTGTTCCCAAAATGCTAGGTGAAGTATGGCTTTCAAACACACTTCTCTCTCAGAAAAGAGCATGTGGAGAGACGTTCATTCATCTAGCACAAATGGAACTGTTTGCAGGAGAAACTTTATCTCTGGTTTCTCAGTCTGTTTCCTAGTGCCTGTTTGAAGTTCCTGCAGTTTTCACTGTAAAACCGAGTTGGAGCTTGTACCTCCCCTCATATATATATGGAGGGTATTTTGAAAAAGATAAGAAAATTTGTTTTCCCAACAAGCTATTTGAAGGACGACTTTCACACACACTTATCTCTCAAACTGAGCTTGTGGAGAGAAGTTCGTTCATCTTGCAAAAATGAACTGGTTGCAGGAGAAACTTTTACGCTGGTTTCTCAGTCTATTTCCTAGAGCCGGTTTGAAGTTCCAGCAGTTTTCACTGTAAAATAGATTTGGAGCTAGTTCCTCCACATATATTTGTATGGAGTCTACTTTGCAACAGAAAAGAACCTTTGTGTTCCAAACAAGCTAGGTGAAGGACGGCATTCACACACACTTATCTCAAAAATCTGAGCTTGTGGAGAGAATTTCGTTCATCTAGCACAAAGGGAACGGGATGCATGAGAAAATATTACTCTGGTCTCAGTGTGTTTCCTAGTGCCGGTTTGAATTTCATTCCGTTTTCACTGTAAAACCAAGTTGGAGCAAGTACATCCCCATATATATGTATGGAGTGGAGTGTGCAACTTAAAAGAAATTTGTGTTCCCAACAAGCTAGGTGAAGGACGGCTTTCACACACAATTATCTCTCAGATCTGAGCATGTGGAGAGACGTTCGTTCATCTAGCACAACGGGAAAGGATTGCAGGTGGAACTCTTAGTCTGTTTTCTCAGTGTGTTTCGTAGTACCGGTTTGAAGTTCCTGCCGTTTTCACTGCAAAACCGAGTTGGTGCTACTACCTCCCCATATATATGTATGGTGTGGTGTTTGCAACTGAAAAGAAAATTTGTGTTCCCAAAAAGCTAGTTGAAGTGCGGCTTTCACACACACTTATCTCCCAAACTGAGCTTGTGGAGAGAATTTCGTTCATTTAGCACAAAGGGAACGGGTTGCATGAGAAATTATTACTCTGGTCTCAGTGTGTTTCCTAGTGCCGGTTTGAAGTTCCTGCAGTTTTCACTGTAAAACCGAGTTGGAGCTAGTACCTTCCCATATATATGTATGGAGAGGGGTTTGCAACTGAAAAGAAACTTTGTGTTCCCAACCAGCTAGGTGAAGGACGGCTTTCACCCTCACTTATCTCTCAGAAATGAGCATGTGGAGAGACGTTCATTCATCTAGCACAAAGGGAACGGTTTGCAGGTAAAACTATTACTCTGGTTTCTCAGTCTGTTTCCTAGTGCCGGTTTGAAGTTCCTGCAGTTTTCACTGTAAGAACGAGTTGGACCTTGAACCTCCTCATGTAAATGTATAGTTTGGAGTTTGCAACTGAAAAGAAACTTTATGTTTTCAACAAGCTAGTTGAAGGACGGTATTCACACACACTTATCTCTCAGAACTGATCATGAGGAGAGATATTCGTTCATCTAGCACAAAGCGAACGGGATACAGGAGAAATTTTACTCTGGTATCTCAGCCTGTTTCATAGTGCCTGTTTGATGTTCCTACAGTTTTCACTGTAAAACCGAGTTGGAGCTAGTTCCTACCCAAATATATGTATGGAGAGGAGTTTGCAACTGAAAAGAGACTTTGTGTTCCCAAAATGCTAGGTGAAGAATGGCTTTCAAACACACTTATCTCTCAGAAAAGATCATGTGGAGAGACGTTCATTCATCTAGCACAAATGGAACGGTTTGCAGGAGAAAGTTTATCTCTGGTTTCTCAGTCTGTTTCCTAGTGCCTGTTTGAAGTTCCTGCAGTTTTCACTGTAAAACCGAGTTGGAGCTTGTACCTCCCCTCATATATACATGGAGGGTATTTTGAAACAGAAAAGAAAATTTGTTTTCCCAACAAGCTAGTTGAAGGACGGCTTTCACACACACTTATCTCAAAAAACTGAGCTTGTGGAGAGAATTTCGTTCATCTAGCACAAAGGGAACGGGTTGCATGAGAAACTATTACTCTGGTCTCAGTGTGTTTCCTAGTGCCGGTTTGAATTTCATTCCGTTTTCACTGTAAAACCAAGTTGGAGCAAGTACATCCCCATATATATGTATGGAGTGGAGTATGCAACTTAAAAGAAATTTGTGTTCCCAACAAGCTAGGTGAAGGACGGCTTTCACACACACTTATCCCTCCGATCTGAGCATGTGGAAAGACGTACGTTCATCTAGCACAACGGGAACGGATTGCAGGAGAACTTTTACCCTGTTTTCACAGTATGTTTCCTAGTGCCGTTAGGAAGTTCCTGCAGTTTTCACTGTATAACCGATTTGGAGCTAGTACCTACCCATATATATGTATGCAGTGGAGTTTGCAACTGAAAAGAAACTTTGTGTTCCCAACAAGCTACGATAATTACGGCTTTCACACACACTTATCTCTCAGAAATGAACATGTGGAAAGACGTTCGATCATCTAGCAAAAAGGGGAACGGGTTTCAGGAGAAACAATTCCTCTGGCTTCTCAGTCTGTTTCCTAGTGCCGGTTTGAATTTCCTGCAGTTTTCACTGTAAAACTGAGTTGGAGTTAGTACCTCCCCATATATAGGTATGGAGTGCAGTTTGAAACTGAAAAGAAACTTTGTGTTCCCAACAAGCTACGATAAGTACGGCTTTCACACACAATTATCTCTCAGAAATGAACATGTGGAGAGACTTTCATTCATCTAGCACAAAGGGAACGGGTTGCAGGAGAAACTTTTTCTCTGGTTTCTCAGTCTGTTTCCTTGAGCCGGTAAGAACATCTTGCAGTTTTCACTGTAAAACCGATTTGGAGCTAGTACCTCCCCATATAAATGTATGGAGAGGAGTTTGAAAATGAAAAGGAACTTTGTGTTCCCAACAAGCTAGGTGAAGGATGGCTTTAACCCTCACTTATCTCTCAGAAATGAGCATTTGGAGAGAATTTCGTTCATCTAGCACAATGGGAACTGGTTGCAGGTGGAACTTTTACTCTGTTTTCTCAGTCTGTTTCGTAGTGCTGGTTTGAATTTCCTGCCGTTTTCACTGTAAAACAGAGTTGGTGCAAGTACCTCCACTTATATATGTATGCAGTGGACATTGCAACTTAATAGGAACATTGTGTTCCCTACAAGCTAGGTGATGGACGGCTTTCACACACACTTATCTCTCAGAACTGAGCAGGTGGAGAGACGTTCGTTCATTTAGCACAAAGAAACGGGATACAAGAGAATCTTTTACTCTGGTTTCTCATTCTGTTTCCTAGTGCCGGTTTGAATTTCTTGCAGTTTTCACTGTAAAACCGAATTTGAGCTAGTAAATCCCCATATATATGTTTCGAGTGGGGATTTCAAATGAAAAGAAAGATTTTTTCCCAACAAGCTAGGTGAAATACGGCTTTCACACACACTTATCTCTCAGAACTGAGCATGTGGAGAGACGTTCGTTCATATAGCACAAAGGAACGGGTTTCAGGAAAACTTTTACTATGGTTTCATAGTCTGTTTCCTAGTGCCTGTTTGAAGTTCCTGCAGTTTTCACTGTAAAACCGAGTTGGAGCTAGTACTTCCCCAAATATATGTATGGAGAGGGGTTTGCAACTGAAAAGAAACTTTGTGTTCCCAACCAGCTAGGTGAAGGACGGCTTTCACCCTCACATATCTCTCAAAACTGAGCATGTGGAGAGACGTTCGTTCATCTAGCACAAAGGGAAAGGTTTGCAGGTAAAACTATTCCTTTGGTTTTTCCGTCTGTTTCCTAGTGCCTGTTTGAAGTTCCTGCAGTTTTCACTATAAAACCGTGTTGGAGCTAGTACCTCCCCTTATATATTTATGGAGTGGAGATTGCTCCTGAATAGGAACTATGTGTTCCCAACAAGCTAGGTGAAGGACGGCTTTCACACGCTTATCTCCCAGTAATGAGCTTGTGGACAGAATTTCGTTCATCTAGCACAAAGGGAAAGTGTTGCATGAGAAACTATTACTCTGGATTCTCAGTGTGTTTCCTAGTGCCGGTTTGAAATTCCTGCCGTTTTCACTGTAAATCCAAGTTGGAGCAAGTACATCCCCATATATATATGTATGGATTGGTGTTTGCAAATGAAAAGAATTTTGTGTTCCCAACAAGCTAGGTGAAGGACGGCTTTAACACACAATTATCTCTCCGAAATGAGCATGTGGAGAGACGTACGTTCATCTAGCACAAAGGGAACGGGTTGCAGGGGAAACTTTTACTGTGGTTTCTCATTCTGTTTCCTTGAGCCGGTATGAACATCCTGCAGTTTTCACTGTAAAACCGAGTTGGTGATAATACCTCCCCATATAAATGTATGGAGTGCAGTCGGCAACTGAAAAGAAACTTTGTGTTCCCAACAAGCTACGATAAGTACGGCTTTCACACACACTTATCTCTCAGAAATGAATATGTGGAGAGACGTTCGTTCATCTAGCAAAAAGGGGAACGGTTTGAAGGAAAACATTTACTCTGGTTTCTCAGTCTGTTTTCTCGTGCTGGTTTGAATTTCCTGCAGTTTTCACTGTAAAACTGAGTTGGAGCTAGTACTTCCCCTCATATATATAAGGAGTGGTATATGCAACTGAAAAGAAAATTTGTGTTCCCAACAAGCTAGTTGAAGTGCGGCTTTCACACTCAATTATCTCTCAAACTGAGCTTGTGGAGAGACGTTCGTTCATCTTGCAAAATGGGAACGGTTTGCAGGAGAAACTTTTACTGTGGTTTCTCAGTCTCTTTCCTTGAGCCGGTATGAACATCCTGCAGTTTTCACTGTAAAACCGATTAGGAGCTTGTACTTCCCCATATAAATATATGGAGAGGACTTTGCAACTGAAAAGGAACTTTGTGTTCCCAACCAGCTAGGTGAAGGACGGCTTTCATCCTCAATTATCTCTCAGAAATGAGCATGTGGAGAGACGTGCGTTCATCTAGCACAAAGGGAAGGGACTGCAGGTAAAACTTTTACTCTGGCTTCTCAGTCTGTTTCCTAGTGCCGGTTTGAAGTTAGTGCATTTTTCACTGTAAAACCGAGTTGGACCTTTAACCTCCCCATGTAAATGTATGGTTTGGAGTTTGCAACTGAAAAAAAATTTGTGTTCCCAACAAGCTAGTTGAAGGACAGCTGTCACACACACTTATCCCTCCGAAATTAGCATGTGGAGAGACGTACGTTCATCTAGCACAACGGGAATGGGTTGCAGGAGAACTTTTACTCTGGTTTCTCAGTCTGTTTCGTAGTGCCGTTTGGAAGTTCCTGCAGTTTTCACTGTAAAACCGAGTTGGAGCTATTACTTCCCCATATATATTTATGCAGTGGAGTTTGCAACTGAAAAGCAACTTTGTGTTCCCGACCAGCTAGGTGAAAGACGGCTTTCACCCTCACTTATCTCTCAGAAATGAGCATGTGGAGAGACGTTCGTTCATATAGCACAATGGGAACTGTTTGCAGGTGAAACTATTACTCTGGTTTTTCAGTCTGTTTCCTAGTGCCTGTTTGAAGTTTCTGAACATTTCACTGTAAAATAGAGTTGGAGCTAGTACCTCCCCATATATATGTATGGAGTGGAGATTGCTATTGAAAAGAATCTTTGTGTTCCCAACAAGCTAGGTGAAGGACGGCTTTCACACACACTTATCTCTCAGAAATGAGATTCTGAAGAGAATTTCTTTCATCTAGCCCAAGTGAACGTGTTGCATGAGAAACTATTACTCTGGTTTCTCAGTGTGTTTCCTAGCGCCGGTTTGAAATTCCTGCCGTTTTCACTGTAAAACCAATTTGGAGCAAGTACATCCCCATATATATGTATGGAGTGGGGTTTGCAACTGAAAAGAATCTTTTTGTTCCCAACAAGCTAGGTGAAGGAAGGCTTTCACACACACTTATCTCTCAGAACTGAGCTTGTGGAGAGAATTTCGTTCATCTAGCACAAAGTGAGCAGTTTGCAGTATAAACTATTACTCTGGTTTCTCAGTCTGTTTCCTAGTACCTGTTAGAAGTTCCTGCAGTTTTCACTGTAAAAACGATTTGGAGGTAGTACCTCCCCATATATATGTAAGGATTGGAGATTGCAACTGAATTGGAACTTTGTGTTCCCAACAAGCTAGGTGAAGGACGGCTTTCACACACACATATCTCTCAGAACTGAGCATGTGGAGAGACGTTCGTTCATTTAGCACAAAGGGAACGGGTTGCAGTAGAATCTTTTACTCTGATTTCTCAGTCTGTTTCCTAGTGCCGGTTTGAATTTCCTGCAGTTTTCATTTTAAAAACGTTTGAGCTAGTAAATCCCCATATATATGTTTCGTGTGGAGTTTTCAAATGAAAACAAACTTTGTGTACCCAACAAGCTAGTTGAAGGACGGCTTTCACTCTCACTTAACTCTCAGAACTGAGCATGTGGAGAGACGTTCGTCATCTAGCACAAAGGAACGGGTTTCTGGAAAACTTTTACTATGGTTTCATAGTCTGTTTCCTAGTGCCGGTTGGAAGTTCCTGCAGTTTTCACTGTAAAACAGAGTTGGAGCTTGTACCTCCCCATATATATATGAAGGGAGAGGAGTTTGCAACTGAAAAGAAACTTTGTATTCCCTACCAGCTTGGTGAAGGACGGCTTTCACCCTCACATATCTCTCAGAAGTGAGCATGTTGAGAGAAGTTCGTTCATCTAGCACAAAGGGAACGGTTTGCAGGTAAAACTATTTCTCTGGATTTTCAGTCTGTTTCCTAGTGTCTGTTTGAAGATCCTGCAGTTTTCACTGTAAAACCGAGTTGGAGCTACTACCTCCCATTTAAATGTATGGAGTGGAGATTGCTACTGAATAGGAACTTTGTGTTCCCAACAAGATAGTTTAAGGACGGCTTTCACACAAAATTATCTCTCAGATATGAGCTTGTGAAGAGAATTTCGTTTATCTAGCAGAAAGGGAACGTGTTGCATGAGAAACTATTACTCTGTTTTCTCAGTGTTTTTCCTAGTGCCTGTTTGAAATTCCTGCCTTATTCACTGTAAAACCAAGTTAGACCAAGTACATCCCCATATATATGTATGGAGTGGATTTTGCAACTGAAAAGAAAATTTGTGTTCCCAACAAGTTATGTGAAGTACGGCTTTTACACACACATATATCTCCGAACAGAGCATGTGGACAGACTTTCGTTCATCTAGCACAACGGGAACGGTTTGCAGAAGGAACTTTTACTCTGTTTTCTCAGTCTGTTTCGTAGTGCCGGTTGGAAGTTCCTGCCGTTTTCAATTTAAAACCAAGATAGAGCTGCTAATTCCCCATATATATGTATGGAATGGAGTAGGCAACTGAATAGAAATTCTGTGTTCCCAAAAAACTAGGTGAAGGACAGCTTTCACACAAACTTATCTCTCAGAACTGAGCTTGTGGAGAGAATTTCGTTCATCTAGCACAAAGGGAACGTGTTGCATGAGAAACTAGTACTCTGGTCTCAGTGTGTTTCCTAGTGCCGGTTTGAAATTCCTGCGGTTTTCACTGTAAAACCAAGATAGATCTGCTAATTCCCCATATATATGTATGGAGTGGAGATTGCAACTGAAAAGAAATTTGTGTTCCCAAAAAGCTAGGTGAAGTACGGCTTTAACACACACATATATCTCCGAACTGAGCATGTGAAGAGACTTTCGTTCATCTAGCACAAAGTGAACGGGTTGCATGAGAAACTATTACTCTGGTCTCAAATGTGTTTCCTAGTGCCGGTTTGAAATTCCTGCCGTTTTCACTGTAAAACCAAGATAGAGCTGCTAATTCCCCATATATATGTATGGAGTGGAGTTTGCAACTGAAAATAAATTTGTGTTCCCAACAAGCTAGGTGAAGGACAGCTTTCACACACACTTATCCCTCTGAAATGAGCATGTGGAGAGACGTACGTTCATCTAGCTCAACGGGAACGGGTTGCAGGGGAAACTTTTTCTCTGGTTTCTCAGTCTGTTTCCTTGAGCCGGTATGTACATCCTGCAGTTTTCACTGTAAAACCGAGTTGGTGCTAATACCTCCCCATATATATGTATGGAGTGGAGTTGGCAACTGAAAAGAAACTTTGTGTTCCCAACAAGCTACGATAAGTACGGCTTTCACACACACTTATCTCTCAGAAATTAACATGTGGAGAGACGTTCGTTCATCTAGCAAAAAGGGGAACGGTTTGATGTAAAAACATTTACTCTGGTTTCTCAGTCTGTTTTCTCGTGCTGGTTTGAATTTCCTGCAGTTTTCACTGTAAAACTGAGTTGGAGCTAGTACTTCCCCTCATATATATATGGAGTGGGATATGCAACTGAAAAGAAAATTTGTGTTCCCAACAAGCTAGTTGAAGTGCGGCTTTCGCACTCACATATCTCTCAAACTGAGCTTGTGGAGAGAAGTTCGTTCATCTTGCAAAATTGGAACGGTTTGCAGGAGAAACTTTTACTGTGGTTTCTCAGTCTGTTTCCTTGAGCCGGTATGAACATCCTGCAGTTTTCACTGTAAAAACGATTAGGAGCTTGTTCCTCCCCATATAAATGTATGGAGAGGTCTTTGCAACTGAAAAGGAACTTTGTGTTCCCAACCAGCTAGGTGAAGGACGGCTTTCAACCTCACTTATCTCTCAGAAATGAGCATGAGGATAGACGTTCGTTCATCTAGCAGAAAGGGAACGGTATGCACGTGAAACTATTACTCTGGTATTTCAGGCTGTTTCCTAGTGCCTGTTTGAAGTTCCTGCAGTTTTCACTGTAAAATCGAGTTGGAACTAGTACCTCCCCATATATATGTATTTAGTGGAGATTGCTATTGAAAAGATCTTTGTGTTCCCAACAAGCTAGGTGAAGGACGGCTTTCACTCACCCTTATCTCTCAGAAATGAGTTTGTGGGGAGAATTTCTTTCATCTAGCACAAAGGAAACGGGTTTCATGAGAAACTATTACTCTGGTTTCTCAGTTTGTTTCCTAGCACCGGTTTGTAATTCCTGCCGTTTTCTCTGTAAAACCAAGTTGGAGCAAGTACATCCCCATATGTATGTATGGAGTGGGGTTTGCAACTGAAAAGAATCTTTGTGTTCCCAACAAGCTATGTGAATTACGGCTTTCACACACACTTATATCTAAGAAATGATCATGTGGACAGACTTTCGTTCATCTAGCACAATGGGAACGGGTTGCAGGAGGAACATTTACATTGTTTTCTCAGTCTGTTTTGTAGTGCCGGTTTGATGTTCCTGCCGTTTTCACTGTAAAACAGATTTGGTGCAAGTACCTCCACTTATATATATATGCAATGGAGATTGCAACTGAATAGTAACATTGTGTTCCCTATAAGATAGGTGAAAGACGGCTTTCACACACACTTATCCCTCAGAACTGAGCAGGTGGAGAGACGTTTGTTCATTTAGCACAAAGGGAACGGGTTGCAGGAGAATCTTTTACTATGGTTTCTCAGTCTGCTTCCTAGTGCCGGTTC
This sequence comes from Camelus dromedarius, assembly GCF_036321535.1. Lineage (NCBI taxonomy): Eukaryota > Metazoa > Chordata > Mammalia > Artiodactyla > Camelidae > Camelus > Camelus dromedarius. The sequence goes on along the minus strand of NW_026989847.1, from coordinate 2,717,953 downwards.
GAATTTCCTGCAGTTTTCACTGTAAAACCGAGTTTGAGCTAGTATATCCCCATATATATGTTACGAGTGGAGTTTACAAATGAAAACAAAGTTTTTTTTCCAACAAGATAGGTGAAGTACGGCTTTCACACACACTTATCTCTCAGAAATGAGCATGTGGAGAGACGTTCGTTCATCTAGCATAAAGGAACGGGTTTCAGAAAAACTTTTACTATGTTTTCATAGTCTGTTTCCTAGTGCCGGTTTGAAGTTCCTGCAGTTTTCACTGTAAAACCGAGTTGGAGCTAGTACCTTCCCATATATATGTATGAAGAGAGATTTGCAACTGAAAAGAAACTTTGTGTTCCCAACCAGCTAGGTGAAGGACGGCTTTCACCCTCACTTTTCTCTCAGAAATGAGCATGTGGAGAGACGTTCGTTCGTCTAGCACAAAGGGAACGGTTTGCAGGTGAAACTATTTCTCTGGTTTTCAGTCCGTTTCCTAGTGCCTGTTTGAAATTCCTGCAGTTTTCACTGTAAAATCGAGTTGGAGATAGTACCTCCCCATATATATCTATGGAATGGAGATTGCTATTGAAAAGAAATTTTGTGTTCCCAACAAGCTAGATGAAGGACGGCATTCACACACACTTATCTCTCAGAAATGAGCTTGTGGAGAGAATTTCTTTCATCTAGAACAAAGGGAACGGGTTGCATGAGAAACTATTACTCTGGTTTCTCAGTGTGTATCCTAGCGCCGGTTTGAAATTCCTGCCGTTTTCACTGTAAAACCAATTTGGAGCAAGTACATCCCCATATATATGTATGTAGTGGAATTTGCAACTGAAAAGTATCTTTGTGTTCCAAACAAGATAGGTGAAGGACGGCTTTCACACACACTTATTTCTAAGAACTGATCATTTGGAGATACGTTCGTTCATCTAGCAAAACGGGAACGGGTAGCAGGAGGAACTTTTACTCTGTTTTCTTAGTCTGTTTCGTAGTGCCGATTTGAAGTTCCTGCCGTTTTCACTGTAAAACCAAGTTGAAGAAAGTACATCCCCATATATATGTATGGAGTAGAGTTTGCAACTGAAAAGAAACTCTGTGTTCCCAACAAGCTAGGTGAAGTACGGCTTTCACACACACTTATCTCTCAGAACTGAGCTTGTGGAGAGAATTTCGTTCATCTAGCACAAAGGGAGCGGTTTGCAGTTTAACTATTCCTCTGGTCTCTCAATTTGTTTCCTAGTGCCTGTATGAAGTTCCTGCAGTTTTCACTTTAAAAAAGATTTGGAGCTTGTAACTCCCAATAGATGTGTATGGAGTGGAGATTGCAACTGAATAGGAACTTTGTGTTCCCAACAAGCTAGGTGAAGGACGGCTTTCACACACAATTATCTCTCAGAACTGAGTATTTGGAGAGACGTTCGTTCATTTAGCACAAAGGGAACGGGTTGCAGGGGAATCTTTTACTCTGCTTTCTCAGTCTGTTTCCTAGTGCCGGTTTGAATTTCCTGCAGTTTTCATTGTAAACCAGAATTTGAGGCTAGTAAATCCCCATATAAATGTTTCGAGTGGAGTTTTCAAATGAAAACAAACTTTGTGTTCCCAACAAGCTAGGTGCAGTACGGCTTTCACACACATTTATCTCTCAGAAATGAGCATGTGGACAGACGTTCGTTCATCTATCACAAATGAACGGGTTTCAGGAAAACTTTTACTATGGTTTCATAGTCTGTTTCCTAGTGCCAGTTTGAAATTCCTGCCGTTTTCACTGTAAAACAAAGATAGGGCTGCTCATTACCCATATATATGTATGGAGTGGAGTTTGCAACTGAAAAGAAATTTGTGTTCCTAACAAGCTAGGTGAAGGACAGCTTTCACACACACTTATCCCTCCGAAATTAGCATGTGGAGAGACTTACGTTCATCTAGCACAACGGGAATGGGTTGCAGGAGAACTTTTACTCTGGTCTCTCAGTCTGTTTCCTAGTGCCGTTTGGAAGTTCCTGCAGTTTTCACTGTAATACCGAGTTGGAGCTAGTACCTCCCCATATATATGTATGGAGTGGAGTTTGCAACTGAAAAGAAACTTTTAGTTCTCAACAAGCTACGATAAGTACGGCTTTCACACACACTTATCACTCAGAAATGAACATGTGGAGAGACGTTCGTTCATCTTGCAAAAAGGGAACGGGTTGCAGGAGAAACTTTTACTCTGGTTTCTCAGTCTGTTTCCTTGAGCCGTTATGAACATCCTGCAGTTTTCACTGTAAAACAGATTTGGAGCTAGTACCTCCCCATATAAATGTATGGAAAGGATTGTGCAACTGAAAAGGAACTTTGTGTTCCCAACCAGCTAGGGGAAGGACGGCTTTCACCCTCACTTTTCTCTCAGAAATGAGCATGTGGAGAGACGTTCGTTCGTCTAGCACAAAGGGAACGCTTTGCAGGTGAACTATTACTCTGGTTTTCAGTCCGTTTCCTAGTGCCTGTTTGAAATTCCTGCAGTTTTCACTGTAAAATCGAGTTGGAGATAGTACCTCCCCATATATATCTATGGAATGGAGATTGCTATTGAAAAGAAATTTTGTGTTCCCAACAAGCTAGTTGAACGACGGCATTCACACACACTTATCTCTCAGAAATGAGCTTGTGGAGAGAATTTCTTTCATCTAGAACAAAGGGAACGGGTTGCATGAGAAACTATTACTCAGTGTGTATCCTAGCGCCGGTTTGAAATTCCTGCCGTTTTCACTGTAAAACCAATTTGGAGCAAGTACATCCCCATACATATGTATGGAGTGGAGTTTGCAACTGAAAAGTATCTTTGTGTTCCAAACAAGATAGGTGAAGGACGGCTTTCACACACACTTATTTCTAAGAACTGATCATTTGGAGATACGTTCGTTCATGTAGCAAAACGGGAACGGGTTGCAGGAGGAACTTTTACTCTGTTTTCTTAGTCTGTTTCGTAGTGCCGATTTGAAGTTCCTGCCGTTTTCACTGTAAAACCAAGTTGAAGAAAGTACATCCCCATATATATGTATGGAGTAGAGTTTGCAACTGAAAAGAAACTCTGTGTTCCCAACAAGCTAGGTGAAGTACGGCTTTCACACACACTTATCTCTCAGAACTGAGCTTGTGGAGAGAATTTCGTTCATCTAGCACAAAGGGAGCGGTTTGCAGTTTAACTATTCCTCTGGTTTCTCAATTTGTTTCCTAGTGCCTGTATGTAGTTCCTGCAGTTTTCACTTTAAAAAAGATTTGGAGCTTGTAACTCCCAATAGATGTGTATGGAGTGGAGATTGCAACTGAATAGGAACTTTGTGTTCCCAACAAGCTAGGTGAAGGACGGCTTTCACACACAATTATCTCTCAGAACTGAGTATGTGGAGAGACGTTCGTTCATTTAGCACAAAGGGAACGGGTTGCAGGGGAATCTTTTACTCTGCTTTCTCAGTCTGTTTCCTAGTTCCGGTTTGAATTTCCTGCAGTTTTCATTGTAAACCAGAATTTGAGGCTAGTAAATCCCCATATAAATATTTCGAGTGGAGTTTTCAAATGAAAACAAACTTTGTGTTCCCAACAAGCTAGGTGCAGTACGGCATTCACACACATTTATCTCTCAGAAATGAGCATGTGGACAGACGTTCGTTCATCTATCACAAATGAACGGGTTTCAGGAAACTTTTACTATGGTTTCATAGTCTGTTTCCTAGTGCCAGTTTGAAATTCCTGCCGTTTTCACTGTAAAACAAAGATAGGGCTGCTAATTACCCATATATATGTATGGAGTGGAGTTTGCAACTGAAAAGAAATTTGTGTTCCTAACAAGCTAGGTGAAGGACAGCTTTCACACACACTTATCCCTCCGAAATTAGCATGTGGGGAGACGTACGTTCATCTAGCACAACGGAAATGGGTTGCAGGAGAACTTTTACTCTGGTCTCTCAGTCTGTTTCCTAGTGCCGTTTGGAAATTCCTGCAGTTTTCACTGTAAAACGGAGTTGGAGCTAGTACCTCCCCATATATATGTATGGAGTGGAGTTTGCAACTGAAAAGGAACTTTGTGTTTCCAACCAGCTAGGTGAAAGACGGCTTTCACCCTCACTTATCTCTCAGAAAAGAGCATGTGGAGAGACGTTTGTTCATCTAGCACAATGGGAACTGTTTGCAGGTGAAACTATTACTCTGGTTTTTCAGCCTTTTTCCTAGTGCCTGTTTGAAGTTCCTGAAGTTTTCACTGTAAAATGGAGTTGGAGCTAGTACCTCCCCATATATATATATGGAGTGGAGATTGCTATTGAAAAGAATCTTTGTGTTCCCAACAAGCTAGGTGAACGACGGCTTTCACACACACTTATCACTCAGAAATGAGATTCAGGAGAGAATTTCTTTCATCTAGCCCAAAGTGAACGGGTTGCATGAGAAACTATTACTCTGGGTTCTCAGTCTGTTTCCTAGCGCCGGTTTGAAATACCTGCCGTTTTCATTGTAAAACCAATTTGGGGCATGTACATCCCCATATATATATATGGAGTGGGGTTTGCAACTGAAAAGAATCTTTGTGTTCCCAACAAGCTAGGTGAAGGAAGGCTTTCACACACACTTATCACTCAGAACTGAGCTTGTGGAGAGAATTTCGTTCATCTAGCACAAAGTGAGCGGTTTGCAGTTTAAACTATTACTCTGGTTTTTCAGTGTGTTTCCTAGTGCCTGTTTGAAGTTCCTGCAGTTTTCACTGTAAAAAACTTTTGGTGCTAGTACCTCCCCTTATATATGTATGGATTGGAGATTGCAACTGAATTGGAACTTTGTGTTCCCAACAAGTTAGGTGAAGGACGGCTTACACACACACATATCTCTCAGAACTGAGCATGTGGAGAGACATTCGTTTATTTAGCACAAAGGGAACGGTTTGCAGGAGAATATTTTACTCTGCTTTCTCAGTCTGTTTCCTAGTGCCGGTTTGAATTTCCTGCAGTTTTCATTTTAAAACCGTTTGAGCTAGTAAATCCCCATATATATGTTTCATGTGGAGTTTTCAAATGAAAACAAAATTTGTGTTCCCAAAAAGCTAGGTGAAGGACGGCTTTCACACACACTTATCTCTCAGAACTGAGCATGTGGAGAGACTTTCGTCATCTAGCACAAAGGAACGGGTTTCAGGAAAACTTTTACTATGGTTTCATAGTCTGTTTCCAAGTGCCGGTTGGAAGTTCCTGCAGTTTTCACTGTAAAACAGAGTTGGAGCTACTACCTCCCCTTATATATGTATGGAGAGCAGTTTGCAACTGAAAAGAAACTTTGTATTCCCAACCAGCTTGGTGAAGGACAGCTTTCACGCACACTTATCTCTCAGAAGTGAGCATGTGGAGAGACGTTCGTTCATCTTGCACAATGGGAACGGGTTGCAGGTTGAACTTTTACTCTGTTTTCTCAGTCAGTTTCGTAGTGCCAGTTTGAAGTTCCTGCCGTTTTCACTTTAAAACCAAGATAGAGCTGCTAATTACCCATATATATGTATAAAATGGAGTATGCAACTGAATAGATACTCTGCGTACCCAACAAACTAAATGAAGGACGGCTTTCACACAAACATATCTCTCAGAACAGAGCTTGTGGAGAGAATTTCGTTGAGCTAGCACAAAGGGAACGGGTTGCATGGGAAACTATTACTCTGGTCTCAGTGTGTTTCCTAGTGCCGGTTTGAAATTCCTGCCGTTTTCACTGTAAAACCAAGATAGAGCTGCTAATTCCCAATATATATGTATGGAGTGGGGTTTGCAAGTGAAAATAAATTTGTGTTCCCAACAAGCTAGTTGAAGGACAGCTTTAACACACACTTATCCCTCTGAAATGAGCATGTGGAGAGACGTACGTTCATCTAGCACAACGGGAACGGGTTGCAGGGGAAACTTTTACTCTGGATTCTCAGTCTGTTTCCTAGTGCCGGTTTGAAGTTAGTGCAGTTTTCACTGTAAAACCGAGTTGGTGCTAATACCTCCCCATATATATGTATGGAGTGGAGTTGGCAAATGAAAAGAAACTTTGTGTTCCCAACAAGCTACGATAATTACGGCTTTCACACACAATTATCTCTCAGAAATGAACATGTGGAGAGACGTTCATTCATTAGCAAAAAGGGGAACGGTTTGAAGGAAAAACATTCACTCTGGTTTCTCAGTCTGTTTTCTCGTGCTGGTTTGAATTTCCTGCAGTTTTCACTGTAAAACTGAGTTGGAGCTAGTACTTCCCCTCATATATATATGGAGTGGGATATGCAACTGGAAAGAAAATTTGTGTTCCCAACAAGCTAGTTGAAGTGCGGCTTTCACACTCAATTATCCCTCAAACTGAGCTTGTGGAGAGAAGTTCGTTCATCTTGCAAAATGGGAACGGTTTGCAGGAGAAACTTTTACTGTGGTTTCTCAGTCTGTTTCCTTGAGCCGGTATAAACATCCTGCAGTTTTCACTGTAAAACCGATTAGGAGCATGTACCTCCCCATATAAATGTATGGAGAGGACTTTGCAACTGAAAAGGAACTTTGTGTTCCCAACCAGCTAGGTGAAGAACGGCTTTCACCCTCACTTATCTCTCAGAAATGAGCATGTGGAGAGACGTTCGTTCATCTAGCAGAAAGGGAACGGTTTGCAGGTGAAACTATTACTCTGGATTTTCAGGGTGTTTCCTAGTGCCTGTTTGAAGTTCCTGAAGTTTTCACTGTAAAATCGAGTTGGAGCTAGTACCTCCCCTTATATATGTATTTAGTGGAGATTGCTATTGAAAAGATCTTTGTGTTCCCAACAAGCTAGGTGAAGGACGGCTTTCACACACACATATCTCGCATAACTGAGCATGTGGAGAGACGTTGGTTCATTTTGCACAAAGGGAACGGGTTGCAGGGGAATCTTTTACTCTGCTTTCTCAGTCTGTTTCCTAGTGCCGGTTTGAATTTCCTGCAGTTTTCATTGTAAACCAGAATTTGAGGCTAGTAAATCCCCATATATATGTTTCGAGTGGAGTTTTCAAATGAAAACAAATTTTGTGTTCCCAACAAGCTAGGTGAAGGACGGCTTTCACACACACTTATCTCTCAGAACTGAGCATGTGGAGAGACGTTAGTCATCTAGCACAAAGAAACGGTTTTCAGGAAAACTTTTACTATTTTTTCATAGTCTGTTTCCTAGTGCCGGTTGGAAGTTCCTGCAGTTTTCACAGTAAAACAGAGTTGGAGCTAGTTCCTCCCCATATATATGTATGGAGAGTAGTTTGCAACTGAAAAGAAACTTTGTATTCCCAACCAGCTTGGTGAAGGACGGCTTTCACACACACTTATCTCTCAGAAGTGAGCATGTGGAGAGACGTTCGTTCATCTTGCACAATGGGAACGGGTTGCAGGAGGAACTTTTACTCTGTTTTCTCAGTCAGTTTCGTAGTGCCGGTTTGAAGTTCCTGCCGTTTTCACTTTAAAACCAAGATAGAGCTGCTAATTACCCATGTATATGTATTAATTGGAGTATGCAACTGAATAGATACTCTGTGTACCCAACAAGTTAGGTGAAGGAAGGCTTTCACACAAACATACCTCTCAGAACTGAGCTTGTGGAGAGAATTTCGTTCATCTACAACAAAGGGAACGGGTTGCATGGGAAACTATTACTCTGGTCTCAGTTTGTTTCCTAGTGCCGGTTTGAAATTCCTGCCGTTTTCACTGTAAAACCAAGATAGAGCTGCTAATTCCCCATATATATATATGGAGTGGAGTTTGCAACTGAAAATAAATTTGTGTTCCCAACAAGCTAGGTGAAGGACAGCTTTCACACACACTTATCCCTCTGAAATGAGCATGTGGAGAGACGTACGTTCATCTAGCAAAACGGGAACGGGTTGCAGGGGAAACTTTTACTCTGGTTTCTCAGTCTGTTTCCTTGAGCCAGTATGAACAGCCTGCAGTTTTCACTGTAAACCGAGTTGGAGCTTATACCTCCCCATATATATGTATGGAGTGGAATTTGCAACTGAAAAGAAACTTTGTGTTCCCAACAAGCTACGATAATTACGGCTTTCACATACACTTATTTCTCAGAAATGAACATGTGGAGAGACTTTCGTTCATCTAGCATAAAGGGGAACGGTTTGAAGGAAAAACATTTACTCTGGTTTCTCAGTCTGTTTTCTCATTCTGGTTTGAATTTCCTGCAGTTTTCATTGTAAAACTGAGTTGGAGCTAGTACTTCCCCTCATATATATATGGAGTGGGATATGCAACTGAAAAGAAATTTTGTGTTCCCAACAAGCTAGTTGAAGTGCGGCTTTCACACTCACTTATCTCTCAAACTGAGCTTGTGGAGAGACGTTCGTTCATCTTGCAAAATGGGAACGGTTTGCAGGAGAAACTTTTACTGTGGTTTCTCAGTCTGTTTCCTTGAGCCGGTATGAACATCCTGCAGTTTTCACTGTAAAACCGATTAGGAGCTTGTACCTCCCCATATAAATGTATGGAGAGGACTTTGCAACTGAAAAGGAACTTTGTGTTCCCAACCAGCTAGGTGAAGGACGGCTTTCACCCTCACTTATCTCTCAGAAATGAGCATGTGGAGAGACGTTTGTTCATCTAGCACAAAGGGAACGGTTTGCAGGTGAAATTATTACTCTGGTTTTTCTGGCTGTTTCCTACTGCCTGTTTGAAGTTCCTGCAGTTTTCACTGTAAAATCGAGTTCGAGCTAGTACCTCCCCATATATATATGTATTTAGTGGAGATTACTATTGAAAAGATCTTTGTGTTCCCAACAAGCTAGGTGAAGGACGGCTTTCACTCACACTTATCTCTCAGAAATGAGCTTGTGGAGAGAATTTCTTTCATCTAGCACAAAGGGAACGGTTTGCATGAGAAACTATTTCTCTGGTTTCTCAGTGTGTTTCCTAGGGCCGGTTTGTAATTCCTGCCGTTTTCTCTGTAAAACCAATTTGGAGCAAGTACATCCCCATATATATGTATGGAGTGGAGTTTGCAACTGAAAATAATCTTTGTGTTCCCAACAAGCTATGTGAATTACGGCTTTCACACACACTTATCTCTAAGAAATGATCATGTGGACAGACTTTCGTTCATCTAGCACAATGGGAACGGGTTGCAGGAGGAACTTTTACTGTGTTTTCTCAGTCTGTTTCGTAGTGCCTGTTTGATGTTCCTGCCGTTTTCACTTTAAAACCAAGATAGAGCTGCTAATTACCCATATATATGTATTAAATGGAGTATGCAACTGAATAGATACTCTGTGTTCCCAACAACCTAGGTGAAGGACGGCTTTCACACAAATATATCTCTCAGAACTGAGCTTGTGGAGAGAATTTCGTTCATCTAGCAAAACGGGAACGGGTTGCAGGAGAAACTTTTATTCTTGTTCTCAGTCTGTTTCCTTGAGCCTGTATGAACATCCTGCTGATTTCACTGTAAAACCGAGTTGGAGTTAATACCTCCCCATATATATGTATTGAGTGGAGTTTGCAACTTAAAAGAAACTTTGTGTTCCCCACAAGCTACGATAAGTACGGCTTTCACACACACTTATTTCTCAGAAATGAACATGTGGAGAGACGTTCGTTCATCTAGCAAAAAGGGGAACGGTTTCAAGGTAAAACATTTACTCTGGTTTCTCAGTCTGTTTTCTCGTGCTGGTTTGAATTTCCTGCAGTTTTCACTGTAAAACTGAGTTGGAGCTAGTACTTCCCCTCATATATATATGGAGTGGGATATGCAACTGAAAAGAAAATGTGTGTTCCCAACAAGCTATTTGAAGTGCGGCTTTCACACTCACTTATCTCTCAAACTGAGCTTGTGGAGAGACGTTCGTTCATCTTGCAAAATGGGAACGGTTTGCAGGAGAAACTTTTATTTTGGTTTCTCAGTCTGTTTCCTTGAGCCGGTATGAACGTCCTGCAGTTTTCACTGTAAAACCGATTAGGAGCTTGTACCTCCCCATATAAATGTATGGAGAGGACTTGGCAACTTAAAAGGAACTTTGTGTTCCCAACCAGCTAGGTGAAGTACGGCTTTCACACACACATATCTCTCAGAACTGAGCATGTGGAGAGACGTTCGTTCATTTAGCACAAAGGGAACGGGTTGCAGGGGAATCTTTTACTCTGCTTTCTCAGTCTGTTTCCTAGTGCCGGTTTGAATTTCCTGCAGTTTTCATTGTAAACCATAGTTTGAGGCTAGTAAATCCCCATATATATGTTTCGAGTGGAGTTTTCAAATGAAAACAATATTTGTGTTCCCAACAAGCTAGGTGAAGTATGGCTTTCACACACACTTATCTCTCAGAAATGAGCATGTGGAAAGACGTTCGTTCATCTAGCACAAAGGGTACGGGTTGCAGGAGGAACTTTTACTCTGTTTTCTCAGTCTGTTTCGTAGTGCCGGTTGGAAGTTCCTGCCGTTTTCACTGTAAAACAGAGTTGGTGCAAGTAGCTCCACTTATATATGTATGCAATGCAGATTGCAACTGAATAGGAACATTGTGTTCCTTACAAGCTAGGTGAAGGCGGCTTTCACACACACTAATCTCTCAGAACTGAGCAGGTGGAGAGACGTTCGTTCATTTAGCACAGTGGAAACGGGATACAGGAGAATCTTTTACTCTGGTTTCTCAGTCTGTTTCCTAGTGCCTGTTGGAATTTCCTGCAGTTTTCACTGTAAAACCGTGTTTGAGCTAGTATATCCCCATATATATGTTTCGAGTGGATTTTTCAAATGAAAAAAAAGTTATTTTTCCCAACAAGCTAGCTGAAGTACGGCTTTCACACACACTTATCTCTCAGAACTGAGCATGTGGAGAGACGTTCGTTCATCTAGCATAAAGGAACGGTTTTCAAGAAAACTTTTACTATGGTTTCATAGTCTGTTTCCTAGTGCCGGTTTGAAGTTCCTGCAGTTTTCACTGTAAAACCGAGTTGGAGCTAGTACCTTCCCATATATATGTATGGAGAGGGGTTTGCAACTGAAAAGAAACTTTGTGTTCCCAACCAGCTAGGTGAAGGACGGCTTTCACCCTCACTTATCTCTCAGAACTGAGCATGTGGAGAGACGTTCGTTCATCTAGCATAAAGGAACGGTTTTCAAGAAAACTTTTACTATGGTTTCATAGTCTGTTTCCTAGTGCCGGTTTGAAGTTCCTGCAGTTTTCACTGTAAAACCGAGTTGGAGCTAGTACCTTCCCATATATATGTAAGGAGAGGGGTTTGCAACTGAAAAGAAACTTTATGTTCCCAACCAGCTAGGTGAAGGACGGCTTTCACCCTCACTTATCTCTCAGAACTGAGCATGTGGAGAGACGTTCGTTCATCTACCACAAAGGGAAAGGTTTGCAGGTAAAACTATTTCTTTGGTTTTTCAGTCTGTTTCCTAGTGCCTGTTTGAAGTTCCTGCAGTTTTCACTATAAAATCTTGTTGGAGCTAGTACCTCCCCTTATATATTTATGGAGTGGAGATTGCTCCTGAATAGGAACTATGTGTTCCCAACAAGGTACGATAAGTACGGCTTTAATACACACTTATCTCTCAGAAATGAACATGTGGAGAGACGTTCGTTCATCTTGAAATTAGGGAACGGGTTGCAGAAGAAACTTTTACTCAGATTTCTCAGTCTTTTTCCTTGAGCCGTTATGAACATCCTGCAGTTTTCACAGTAAAACAGATTTCGAGCTAGTACCTCCCCATATAAATGTATGGAGAGGAGTTTGCAACTGAAAAGGAACTTTTTGTTCCCAACAAGCTAGGTGAAGTACGGCTTTCACACACACTTATCTCTCAGAAATGAGCTTGTGGAGAGAATTTCTTTCTACTAGCTCAAAGGGAACGGGTTGCATGAGAAACTATTACTCTGGTTTCTCTGTGTGTTTCCCAGCGCCGGTTTGAAATTCCTGCCGTTTTCACTGTAAAACCAATTTGGAGCAAGTACATCCCCATATATATGTATGGAGTGGAGTTTGCAACTGAAAAGAATCTTTGTGTTCCAAACAAGCTAGGTGAAGGACGGCTTTCACACACACTTTTTCTAAGAACTGATCATGTGGAGAGACGTTCGTTCATCTAGCAAAACGGGAAAAGGTTGCAGGAGGAAATTTTACTCTGTTTTCTCAGTCTGTTTCGTAGTGCCTGTTTGAAGTTCTTGCCGTTTTCACTGTAAAAAAAAGTTGGTGCTAGAACCTCCACATATATATATATGGAGTGTAGTTTGCAAGTGAAAAGAGACTCTGTGTTCCCAACAAGCTAGGTGAAGGACGGCTTTCACACACACTTGTCTCTCAGAAATGAGCTTCTGGAGATAATTTCTTTCATCTAGCACAAAGGGAGAGGTTTGCAGGTTAAACTATTACTCTGCTTTCTCAGTCTGTTTCCTAGAGCCGGTTTGAATTTCCTGCAGTTTTCACTGTAAAACCGAGTTTGATCTAGTAAATACCCGTATATATTTTTCGTGTGGAGTTTTCAAATGAAAACAAACTTTGTGTTCCCAACAAGCTAGGTGAAGGACGGCATTCAGACACACTTATCTCTCAGAATTGAGCATGTGGAGAGTCGTTCGTTCATCTAGCACAAAGGAACGGGATTCAGGAATACTTTAACTATGGTTTCATAGTCTGTTTCCTCGTGCCGGTTTGATGTTCCTGCAGTTTTCAATGTAAAACCGAGTTGGAGCTAGTACTTTCCCATATATATGAATGGAGAGGGGTTTGCAACTGAAAAGAAACTTTGTGTTCCCAACCAGCTAGGTGAAGAACGGCTTTCACCCTCACTTATTTCTCAGAACTGAGCATGTGGAGAGACGTTCATTCATCTAGCACAAAGGGAACTGTTTGCAGGTAAAACTATTTCTTTGGTTTCTCAGTCTGTTTCTTAGTGCCTGTTTGAAGTTCCTGCAGTTTTCACTATAAAACCTTGTTGGAGCTAGTACCTCCCCTTATATATTTATGGAGTGGAGATTGCTCCTGAATAGGAACTATGTGTTCCCAACAAGCTAGGTGAAGGACGGCTTTCACAAACACTTATCTCCCAGAAATGAGCTTGTGGACAGAATATCGTTCATGTAGCACAAAGGGAAAGATTTGCATGAGAAACTATTACTCTGGATTCTCAGTGTGTTTCTTAGTGCCGGTTTGAAATTCCTGCCGTTTTCACTGTAAATCCAAGTTGGAGCAAGTACATCCCCATATATATGTATGGATTGGAGTTTGCAAATGAAAAGAATTTTGTGTTCCCAACAATCTAGGTGAAGGACGGCTTTAACAAACAATTATGTCTCCGAACTGAGCATGTGGAGAGACGTACGTTCATGTAGCACAACTGGAATGGGTTGCAGGAGGAAATTTATTCTGTTTTCTCAGTCTGTTTCATAGTGCCGGTTTGAAGTTCCTGCCGTTATCACTGTAAAACCGAGTTGGTGCTATTACCTCCCCATATATATGTATGGAATGGAGTATGCAACTGAATAGAAACTCTGTGTTCCCAATAAGCTAGGTAAAGGACGGCTTTCACACACACTTATCTCCCAGAACTGAGCTTGTGGACAGAATTTCGTTCATCTAGCACAAAGGGAAAGTGTTGCATGAGAAACTATTTCTCTGGTATCTCAGTGTGTTTCCTAGCGCCGGTTTGAAATTCCTGCCGTTTTCACTGTAAAACCAATTTGGAGCAAGTACATCCCCATATATATGTATGGAGTGGAGTTTGCAACTGAAAAGTATCTTTGTGTTCCAAACAAGCTTGTTGAAGGACGGCTTTCACACACACTTTTTTCTAAAAACTGATCATGTGGAGAGATGATCGTTCATCTAGCAAAACGGGAATAGTTTGCAGGAGGAAATTTTACTCTGTTTTCTCAGTCTGTTTCATAGTGCCTGTTTGAGGTTCCTGCCGTTTTCACTGTAAAACAAAGTTGGTGCTAGTACCTCCACATATATATGTATGGAGTGTAGTTTGCAACTTAAAAGAGACTCTGTGTTCCCAACAAGCTAGGTGAAGGACGGCTTTCACACACACTCGTCTCTCAGAAATGAGCTTCTGGAGATAATTTCTTTCATCTAGCACAAAGGGAGAGGTTTGCAGGTTAAACTATTACTCTGCTTTCTCAGTCTACAGTCGAGCGCTGCGTTGAATTTCCTGCAGTTTTCACTGTAAAACCGAGTTTGATCTAGTAAATACCCGTATATATTTTTCGTGTGGAGTTTTCAAATGAAAACAAACTTTGTGTTCCCAACAAGCTAGGTTAAGGACGGCATTCAGACACACTTATCTATCAGAATTGAGCATGTGGAGAGTCGTTCGTACATCTAGCACAAAGGAACGTGTTTCAGGAATAATTTAACTATGGTTTCATAGTCTGTTTCATCGTGCCGGTGTGAATTTCCTGCAGTTTTCAATGTAAAACCGAGTTGGAGCTAGTACCTTCCATATATATGTATGGAGAGGGGTTTGCAACTGAAAAGAAACTTTGTGTTCCCAACCAGCTAGGTGAAGAACGGCTTTCACCCTCACTTATTTCTCAGAACTGAGCATGAGGAGAGACGTTCATTCATCTAGCACAAAGGGAACTGTTTGCAGGTAAAATTATTTCTTTGGTTTCTCAGTCTGTTTCTTAGTGCCGGTTTGAAGTTCCTGCAGCTTTCACTGTAAAGAGATTTGGAACTAGAACATCCCCATGTAATTTATGGATTGGAATTTGCAACTGCAAAGAAACACTGTGTTCCAAACAAGCTAGTTGAAGGACGGCATTCACACACACTTATCTCTCAGAACTGAGAATATGGAGAGACGTTCGTTCATCTAGCACAATGGGAACGGGTTGCAGGGGAAACTTTTACTCTGGTTTTTCAGTCTGTTTCCTAGTGCCTGTTTGAATTTCCTGCAGTTTTCTCTGTAAAATCGAGTTGGAGCTAGTACCTCTCCATATATATTTATGGAGTGGACATTGCTATTGAAAAGAATCATTGTGTTCCCACAAGCTAGATGAAGGACGGCTTTCACACACACTTATCTCTCAGAAATGAACTTCTGGAGAGAATTTATTTCATCTAGCACAAAGGGAACGGGTTGCTTGAAAAACTATTACTCTGGTTTCTCAGTTTGTTTCCTAATGCCGGTTTGAAATTCCTGCCGTTTTCACTGTAAAACCAAGTTGAAGCAAGTGCATCCCCATATATATGTATGGTGTAGAGATTGCAACTGAAAAGAAACTCTGTGTTCCCAACAAGCTAGGTGAAGGAAGGCTTTCAGACACACTTATCTCTCAGAACGGGCCTTGTGAGAGAATTTCGTTCATCTAGCACAATGGGAGTGGATTGCAAGTTAAACTATTCCTCTGGTTTCTCAGTCTGTTTCCTAGTGCCTGTTTGAAGTTCCTGCAGTTTTCACTGTAAAAACGATTTGGAGCTAGTAACTCCTGATAAATATGTATGGAGTGGAGATTGCAACTGAATAGGAACATAGTGGTCCCAACAAGCTAGGTGAAGGACGGCTTACACACACATATTATCTCTCAGAACTGAGCATGTGGAGAGACGTTCGTTCATTTAGCACAAAGGGAACGTTTTGCACGGGAATCTTTTACTCTGCTTTCTCATTCTGTTTCCTAGTGCCGGTTTGAATTTCCTGCAGTTTTCATTGTAAACCAGGTTTGAGGCTAGTAAATCCCCATATATATGTTTCGAGTGGAGTTTCAAATGAAAAAAAAAACTTTGTGTTCCCAACAAGCTAGGTGAAGTACAGCTTTCACACACACTTATCTCTCAGAAATGAGCATGTGGACAGACGTTCGTTCATCTAGCACAAATGAACGGGTTTCAGGAAAACTTTTACTATGGTTTCATAGTCTGTTTCATAGTGCCGGTATGAAATTTCTGCCGTTTTCACTGTAAAACCAAGATAGAGCTACTAAGTACACATATATATGTATGAATTGGAGTTTGCAACTGAAAAGAAACTTGTGTTCCCAACAAGCTAGGTGAAGGACAGCTTTCACACACACTTATCCCTCCGAAATTAGCATGTGGAAAGACGTACGTTCATCCAGCACAACGGGAATGTTTTGCAGGGGAACTTTTACTCTGTTTTCTCAGTCTGTTTCCTAGTGCCGTTTGGAATTTCCTGCAGTTTTCACTGCAAAACCGAGTTGGAGCTAGTACATCCCCATATATATGTATGGAGTGGAGTTTGCAACTGAAAAGGAACTTTGTGTTCCCAACCAGCTAGTTGAAAGTTGGCATTCACCCTCATTTATCTCTCAGAAATGAGCATGTGGAGAGACGTTCGTTCATCTAGCACAATGGGAACTGTTTGCAGGTGAAACTATTACTCTGGTTTTCAGTCTGTTTCCTAGTGCCTGTTTGAAGTTCCTGAAGTTTTCACTGTAAAATGGAGTTGGAGCTTGTACCTCCCCATATATATGTATGGAGTGCAGTTTGCACCTGAAAAGAATCTTTGTGTTCCCAACAAGCTAGGTGAAGGAAGGCTTTCACACACACTTATCTCTCAGAGCTGAGCTTGTGGAGAGAATTTCGTTCATCTAGCCCAAAGTGAGCGGTTTGCAGTTTAAACTATTACTCTGGTTTCTAAGTCTGTTTCCTAGTGCCTGTTTGATGTTCCTGCAGTTTTCACTGTAAAAACGATTTGGAGCTAGTACCTCCTCATATATATGTATGGATTGGAGATTGCAACTGAATTGGAACTTTGTGTTCCCAACAAGCAATGTGAAGGACGGCTTTCACACACACATATCTCTCAGAACTGAGCATGTGGAGAGACGTTCGTTCATTTAGCACAAAGTGAACGGGTTGCAGGAGAATCTTTTACTCTGCTTTCTCATTCTGTTTCCTAGTGCCGGTTTGAATTTCCTGCAGTTTTCATTGTAAACCAGAGTTTGAGGCTAGTAAATCCCCATATATATGTTTCGATTGGAGTTTTCAAATGAAAAAAAAAACTTTGTGTTCCCAACATGCTAGGTGAAGTTCGGCTTTCACACACACTTATCTCTCAGAAATGAGCATGTGGACAGACGTTCGTTCATCTAGCACAAATGAACGGGTTTCAGGAAAACTTTTACTATGGTTTCATAGTCTGTTTCCTAGTGCCGGTATGAAATTTCTGCCGTTTTCACTGTAAAACCAAGATAGAGTTGCTAATTGCACATATATATGTATGGATTGGAGTTTGCAACTGAAAAGAAATTTGTGTTCCCAACAAGCTAGGTGAAGGACAGCTTTCACACACACTTATCCCTCCGAAATTAGCATGTGGAGAGACGTACGTTCATCTAGCACAACGGGAATGGGTTGCAGGGGAACTTTTACTCTGTTTTCTCAGTCTGTTTCCTAGTGCGGGTTTGAAGTTCCTACAGTTTTCACTGTAAAAGCGTGTTGGTGCTATTTCCTCCCCATATAAATGTTTGGAGTGGAGTTTGTAACTGAGAAGATACTTTGTGTTCCCAACAAGCTATGCGAATGATGGCTTTCAAAAACACTTATATCTCAGAACTGAGCTTGTGTAGAGACGTTCGTTCATCTAACACAAAGGGAAAAGTTTGTAGGAGAAACTATTACTCTTGTTTCTCAGTCTGTTTCCTAGTGCCAGTTCTAAGTTCCTGCGTTTTCACTATAAAATCGAGTTGGTGCAAGTACCACCCCATATAAATTTATAGATTGGAGTTTGCAAATGAAAAGGAACTTTTGTTCCCAACAAGCTAGGTTAAGGACGGCTTTCACACACAATTATCTCTCAGAACTGAGCATGTGGAGAGACTTTCATTCATCTAGCACCAAGGAACGGGTTGCAGGAGAAAATTTTACTCTTGTTTCTCTTTCTGTTTCCTAGTTCCGGTTTGAAGTTTTGCCGTTTTCACTGTAAAAAGAAGTTGGAGTCAGTACCGCCCCATATATATTTATGGAGTGGTGTTGGCAAATGTAAAGAAACTTTGTGTTCCCAACAAGCTAGTTGAAGGACGGCTTTCACACACAATTGTCTCTCAGAACTGAGCATGTGGAGAGAAGTTTGTTCATCTAGCACAAAGGAAGGGACTGCATGTAAAACTTTTACTCTGGTTTCTCAGTCTGTTTCCTAGTGCAGGTTTGAAGTTCCTGCAGTTTTCACTGTAAAACCGAGTTCGAGCTAGTACCTCCCCATATATATATGTATTTAGTGGAGATTACTATTGAAAAGATCTTTGTGTTCCCAACAAGCTAGGTGAAGGACGGCTTTCACTCACACTTATCTCTCAGAAATGAGCTTGTGGAGAGAATTTCTTTCATCTAGCACAAAGGGAACGGTTTGCATGAGAAACTATTTCTCTGGTTTCTCAGTGTGTTTCCTAGGGCCGGTTTGTAATTCCTGCCGTTTTCTCTGTAAAACCAATTTGGAGCAAGTACATCCCCATATATATGTATGGAGTGGAGTTTGCAACTGAAATAATCTTTGTGTTCCCAACAAGCTATGTGAATTACGGCTTTCACACACACTTATCTCTAAGAAATGATCATGTGGACAGACTTTCGTTCATCTAGCACAATGGGAACGGGTTGCAGGAGGAACTTTTACTGTGTTTTCTCAGTCTGTTTCGTAGTGCCTGTTTGATGTTCCTGCCGTTTTCACTTTAAAACCAAGATAGAGCTGCTAATTACCCATATATATGTATTAAATGGAGTATGCAACTGAATAGATACTCTGTGTTCCCAACAACCTAGGTGAAGGACGGCTTTCACACAAATATATCTCTCAGAACTGAGCTTGTGGAGAGAATTTCGTTCATCTAGCAAAACGGGAACGGGTTGCAGGAGAAACTTTTATTCTTGTTCTCAGTCTGTTTCCTTGAGCCTGTATGAACATCCTGCTGATTTCACTGTAAAACCGAGTTGGAGTTAATACCTCCCCATATATATGTATTGAGTGGAGTTTGCAACTTAAAAGAAACTTTGTGTTCCCCACAAGCTACGATAAGTACGGCTTTCACACACACTTATTTCTCAGAAATGAACATGTGGAGAGACGTTCGTTCATCTAGCAAAAAGGGGAACGGTTTCAAGGTAAAACATTTACTCTGGTTTCTCAGTCTGTTTTCTCGTGCTGGTTTGAATTTCCTGCAGTTTTCACTGTAAAACTGAGTTGGAGCTAGTACTTCCCCTCATATATATATGGAGTGGGATATGCAACTGAAAAGAAAATGTGTGTTCCCAACAAGCTATTTGAAGTGCGGCTTTCACACTCACTTATCTCTCAAACTGAGCTTGTGGAGAGACGTTCGTTCATCTTGCAAAATGGGAACGGTTTGCAGGAGAAACTTTTATTTTGGTTTCTCAGTCTGTTTCCTTGAGCCGGTATGAACGTCCTGCAGTTTTCACTGTAAAACCGATTAGGAGCTTGTACCTCCCCATATAAATTTATGGAGAGGACTTGGCAACTTAAAAGGAACTTTGTGTTCCCAACCAGCTAGGTGAAGTACGGCTTTCACACACACATATCTCTCAGAACTGAGCATGTGGAGAGACGTTCGTTCATTTAGCACAAAGGGAACGGGTTGCAGGGGAATCTTTTACTCTGCTTTCTCAGTCTGTTTCCTAGTGCCGGTTTGAATTTCCTGCAGTTTTCATTGTAAACCATAGTTTGAGGCTAGTAAATCCCCATATATATGTTTCGAGTGGAGTTTTCAAATGAAAACAATATTTGTGTTCCCAACAAGCTAGGTGAAGTATGGCTTTCACACACACTTATCTCTCAGAAATGAGCATGTGGAAAGACGTTCGTTCATCTAGCACAAAGGGTACGGGTTGCAGGAGGAACTTTTACTCTGTTTTCTCAGTCTGTTTCGTAGTGCCGGTTGGAAGTTCCTGCCGTTTTCACTGTAAAACAGAGTTGGTGCAAGTAGCTCCACTTATATATGTATGCAATGCAGATTGCAACTGAATAGGAACATTGTGTTCCTTACAAGCTAGGTGAAGGCGGCTTTCACACACACTAATCTCTCAGAACTGAGCAGGTGGAGAGACGTTCGTTCATTTAGCACAGTGGAAACGGGATACAGGAGAATCTTTTACTCTGGTTTCTCAGTCTGTTTCCTAGTGCCTGTTGGAATTTCCTGCAGTTTTCACTGTAAAACCGTGTTTGAGCTAGTATATCCCCATATATATGTTTCGAGTGGATTTTTCAAATGAAAAAAAAGTTATTTTTCCCAACAAGCTAGCTGAAGTACGGCTTTCACACACACTTATCTCTCAGAACTGAGCATGTGGAGAGACGTTCGTTCATCTAGCATAAAGGAACGGTTTTCAAGAAAACTTTTACTATGGTTTCATAGTCTGTTTCCTAGTGCCGGTTTGAAGTTCCTGCAGTTTTCACTGTAAAACCGAGTTGGAGCTAGTACCTTCCCATATATATGTATGGAGAGGGGTTTGCAACTGAAAAGAAACTTTGTGTTCCCAACCAGCTAGGTGAAGGACGGCTTTCACCCTCACTTATCTCTCAGAACTGAGCATGTGGAGAGACGTTCGTTCATCTAGCATAAAGGAACGGTTTTCAAGAAAACTTTTACTATGGTTTCATAGTCTGTTTCCTAGTGCCGGTTTGAAGTTCCTGCAGTTTTCACTGTAAAACCGAGTTGGAGCTAGTACCTTCCCATATATATGTAAGGAGAGGGGTTTGCAACTGAAAAGAAACTTTATGTTCCCAACTAGCTAGGTGAAGGACGGCTTTCACCCTCACTTATCTCTCAGAACTGAGCATGTGGAGAGACGTTCGTTCATCTACCACAAAGGGAAAGGTTTGCAGGTAAAACTATTTCTTTGGTTTTTCAGTCTGTTTCCTAGTGCCTGTTTGAAGTTCCTGCAGTTTTCACTATAAAATCTTGTTGGAGCTAGTACCTCCCCTTATATATTTATGGAGTGGAGATTGCTCCTGAATAGGAACTATGTGTTCCCAACAAGGTACGATAAGTACGGCTTTAATACACACTTATCTCTCAGAAATGAACATGTGGAGAGACGTTCGTTCATCTTGAAATTAGGGAACGGGTTGCAGAAGAAACTTTTACTCAGATTTCTCAGTCTTTTTCCTTGAGCCGTTATGAACATCCTGCAGTTTTCACAGTAAAACAGATTTCGAGCTAGTACCTCCCCATATAAATGTATGGAGAGGAGTTTGCAACTGAAAAGGAACTTTTTGTTCCCAACAAGCTAGGTGAAGTACGGCTTTCACACACACTTATCTCTCAGAAATGAGCTTGTGGAGAGAATTTCTTTCTACTAGCTCAAAGGGAACGGGTTGCATGAGAAACTATTACTCTGGTTTCTCTGTGTGTTTCCCAGCGCCGGTTTGAAATTCCTGCCGTTTTCACTGTAAAACCAATTTGGAGCAAGTACATCCCCATATATATGTATGGAGTGGAGTTTGCAACTGAAAAGAATCTTTGTGTTCCAAACAAGCTAGGTGAAGGACGGCTTTCACACACACTTTTTCTAAGAACTGATCATGTGGAGAGACGTTCGTTCATCTAGCAAAACGGGAAAAGGTTGCAGGAGGAAATTTTACTCTGTTTTCTCAGTCTGTTTCGTAGTGCCTGTTTGAAGTTCTTGCCGTTTTCACTGTGAAAAAAAGTTGGTGCTAGAACCTCCACATATATATATATGGAGTGTAGTTTGCAAGTGAAAAGAGACTCTGTGTTCCCAACAAGCTAGGTGAAGGACGGCTTTCACACACACTTGTCTCTCAGAAATGAGCTTCTGGAGATAATTTCTTTCATCTAGCACAAAGGGAGAGGTTTGCAGGTTAAACTATTACTCTGCTTTCTCAGTCTGTTTCCTAGAGCCGGTTTGAATTTCCTGCAGTTTTCACTGTAAAACCGAGTTTGATCTAGTAAATACCCGTATATATTTTTCGTGTGGAGTTTTCAAATGAAAACAAACTTTGTGTTCCCAACAAGCTAGGTGAAGGACGGCATTCAGACACACTTATCTCTCAGAATTGAGCATGTGGAGAGTCGTTCGTTCATCTAGCACAAAGGAACGGGATTCAGGAATACTTTAACTATGGTTTCATAGTCTGTTTCCTCGTGCCGGTTTGATGTTCCTGCAGTTTTCAATGTAAAACCGAGTTGGAGCTAGTACTTTCCCATATATATGAATGGAGAGGGGTTTGCAACTGAAAAGAAACTTTGTGTTCCCAACCAGCTAGGTGAAGAACGGCTTTCACCCTCACTTATTTCTCAGAACTGAGCATGTGGAGAGACGTTCATTCATCTAGCACAAAGGGAACTGTTTGCAGGTAAAACTATTTCTTTGGTTTCTCAGTCTGTTTCTTAGTGCCTGTTTGAAGTTCCTGCAGTTTTCACTATAAAACCTTGTTGGAGCTAGTACCTCCCCTTATATATTTATGGAGTGGAGATTGCTCCTGAATAGGAACTATGTGTTCCCAACAAGCTAGGTGAAGGACGGCTTTCACAAACACTTATCTCCCAGAAATGAGCTTGTGGACAGAATATCGTTCATGTAGCACAAAGGGAAAGATTTGCATGAGAAACTATTACTCTGGATTCTCAGTGTGTTTCTTAGTGCCGGTTTGAAATTCCTGCCGTTTTCACTGTAAATCCAAGTTGGAGCAAGTACATCCCCATATATATGTATGGATTGGAGTTTGCAAATGAAAAGAATTTTGTGTTCCCAACAATCTAGGTGAAGGACGGCTTTAACAAACAATTATGTCTCCGAACTGAGCATGTGGAGAGACGTACGTTCATGTAGCACAACTGGAATGGGTTGCAGGAGGAAATTTATTCTGTTTTCTCAGTCTGTTTCATAGTGCCGGTTTGAAGTTCCTGCCGTTATCACTGTAAAACCGAGTTGGTGCTATTACCTCCCCATATATATGTATGGAATGGAGTATGCAACTGAATAGAAACTCTGTGTTCCCAATAAGCTAGGTAAAGGACGGCTTTCACACACACTTATCTCCCAGAACTGAGCTTGTGGACAGAATTTCGTTCATCTAGCACAAAGGGAAAGTGTTGCATGAGAAACTATTTCTCTGGTATCTCAGTGTGTTTCCTAGCGCCGGTTTGAAATTCCTGCCGTTTTCACTGTAAAACCAATTTGGAGCAAGTACATCCCCATATATATGTATGGAGTGGAGTTTGCAACTGAAAAGTATCTTTGTGTTCCAAACAAGCTTGTTGAAGGACGGCTTTCACACACACTTTTTTCTAAAAACTGATCATGTGGAGAGATGATCGTTCATCTAGCAAAACGGGAATAGTTTGCAGGAGGAAATTTTACTCTGTTTTCTCAGTCTGTTTCATAGTGCCTGTTTGAGGTTCCTGCCGTTTTCACTGTAAAACAAAGTTGGTGCTAGTACCTCCACATATATATGTATGGAGTGTAGTTTGCAACTTAAAAGAGACTCTGTGTTCCCAACAAGCTAGGTGAAGGACGGCTTTCACACACACTCGTCTCTCAGAAATGAGCTTCTGGAGATAATTTCTTTCATCTAGCACAAAGGGAGAGGTTTGCAGGTTAAACTATTACTCTGCTTTCTCAGTCTGTTTCCTAGAGCCGGTTTGAATTTCCTGCAGTTTTCACTGTAAAACCGAGTTTGATCTAGTAAATACCCGTATATATTTTTCGTGTGGAGTTTTCAAATGAAAACAAACTTTGTGTTCCCAACAAGCTAGGTTAAGGACGGCATTCAGACACACTTATCTATCAGAATTGAGCATGTGGAGAGTCGTTCGTACATCTAGCACAAAGGAACGTGTTTCAGGAATAATTTAACTATGGTTTCATAGTCTGTTTCATCGTGCCGGTGTGAATTTCCTGCAGTTTTCAATGTAAAACCGAGTTGGAGCTAGTACCTTCCCATATATATGTATGGAGAGGGGTTTGCAACTGAAAAGAAACTTTGTGTTCCCAACCAGCTAGGTGAAGAACGGCTTTCACCCTCACTTATTTCTCAGAACTGAGCATGAGGAGAGACGTTCATTCATCTAGCACAAAGGGAACTGTTTGCAGGTAAAATTATTTCTTTGGTTTCTCAGTCTGTTTCTTAGTGCCGGTTTGAAGTTCCTGCAGCTTTCACTGTAAAAGAGATTTGGAACTAGAACATCCCCATGTAATTTATGGATTGGAATTTGCAACTGCAAAGAAACACTGTGTTCCAAACAAGCTAGTTGAAGGACGGCATTCACACACACTTATCTCTCAGAACTGAGAATATGGAGAGACGTTCGTTCATCTAGCACAATGGGAACGGGTTGCAGGGGAAACTTTTACTCTGGTTTTTCAGTCTGTTTCCTAGTGCCTGTTTGAATTTCCTGCAGTTTTCTCTGTAAAATCGAGTTGGAGCTAGTACCTCTCCATATATATTTATGGAGTGGACATTGCTATTGAAAAGAATCATTGTGTTCCCACAAGCTAGATGAAGGACGGCTTTCACACACACTTATCTCTCAGAAATGAACTTCTGGAGAGAATTTATTTCATCTAGCACAAAGGGAACGGGTTGCTTGAAAAACTATTACTCTGGTTTCTCAGTTTGTTTCCTAATGCCGGTTTGAAATTCCTGCCGTTTTCACTGTAAAACCAAGTTGAAGCAAGTGCATCCCCATATATATGTATGGTGTAGAGATTGCAACTGAAAAGAAACTCTGTGTTCCCAACAAGCTAGGTGAAGGAAGGCTTTCAGACACACTTATCTCTCAGAACGGGCCTTGTGGAGAGAATTTCGTTCATCTAGCACAATGGGAGTGGATTGCAAGTTAAACTATTCCTCTGGTTTCTCAGTCTGTTTCCTAGTGCCTGTTTGAAGTTCCTGCAGTTTTCACTGTAAAAACGATTTGGAGCTAGTAACTCCTGATAAATATGTATGGAGTGGAGATTGCAACTGAATAGGAACATAGTGTTCCCAACAAGCTAGGTGAAGGACGGCTTACACACACATATTATCTCTCAGAACTGAGCATGTGGAGAGACGTTCGTTCATTTAGCACAAAGGGAACGTTTTGCACGGGAATCTTTTACTCTGCTTTCTCATTCTGTTTCCTAGTGCCGGTTTGAATTTCCTGCAGTTTTCATTGTAAACCAGGGTTTGAGGCTAGTAAATCCCCATATATATGTTTCGAGTGGAGTTTTCAAATGAAAAAAAAAAACTTTGTGTTCCCAACAAGCTAGGTGAAGTACAGCTTTCACACACACTTATCTCTCAGAAATGAGCATGTGGACAGACGTTCGTTCATCTAGCACAAATGAACGGGTTTCAGGAAAACTTTTACTATGGTTTCATAGTCTGTTTCATAGTGCCGGTATGAAATTTCTGCCGTTTTCACTGTAAAACCAAGATAGAGCTACTAAGTACACATATATATGTATGGATTGGAGTTTGCAACTGAAAAGAAACTTGTGTTCCCAACAAGCTAGGTGAAGGACAGCTTTCACACACACTTATCCCTCCGAAATTAGCATGTGGAGAGACGTACGTTCATCCAGCACAACGGGAATGTTTTGCAGGGGAACTTTTACTCTGTTTTCTCAGTCTGTTTCCTAGTGCCGTTTGGAATTTCCTGCAGTTTTCACTGCAAAACCGAGTTGGAGCTAGTACATCCCCATATATATGTATGGAGTGGAGTTTGCAACTGAAAAGGAACTTTGTGTTCCCAACCAGCTAGTTGAAAGATGGCATTCACCCTCATTTATCTCTCAGAAATGAGCATGTGGAGAGACGTTCGTTCATTTAGCACAAAGTGAACGGGTTGCAGGAGAATCTTTTACTCTGCTTTCTCATTCTGTTTCCTAGTGCCGGTTTGAATTTCCTGCAGTTTTCATTGTAAACCAGAGTTTGAGGCTAGTAAATCCCCATATATATGTTTCGATTGGAGTTTTCAAATGAAAAAAAAAACTTTGTGTTCCCAACATGCTAGGTGAAGTTCGGCTTTCACACACACTTATCTCTCAGAAATGAGCATGTGGACAGACGTTCGTTCATCTAGCACAAATGAACGGGTTTCAGGAAAACTTTTACTATGGTTTCATAGTCTGTTTCCTAGTGCCGGTATGAAATTTCTGCCGTTTTCACTGTAAAACCAAGATAGAGTTGCTAATTGCACATATATATGTATGGATTGGAGTTTGCAACTGAAAAGAAATTTGTGTTCCCAACAAGCTAGGTGAAGGACAGCTTTCACACACACTTATCCCTCCGAAATTAGCATGTGGAGAGACGTACGTTCATCTAGCACAACGGGAATGGGTTGCAGGGGAACTTTTACTCTGTTTTCTCAGTCTGTTTCCTAGTGCGGGTTTGAAGTTCCTACAGTTTTCACTGTAAAAGCGTGTTGGTGCTATTTCCTCCCCATATAAATGTTTGGAGTGGAGTTTGTAACTGAGAAGAAACTTTGTGTTCCCAACAAGCTATGCGAATGATGGCTTTCAAAAACACTTATATCTCAGAACTGAGCTTGTGTAGAGACGTTCGTTCATCTAACACAAAGGGAAAAGTTTGTAGGAGAAACTATTACTCTTGTTTCTCAGTCTGTTTCCTAGTGCCAGTTCTAAGTTCCTGCGTTTTCACTATAAAATCGAGTTGGTGCAAGTACCACCCCATATAAATTTATAGATTGGAGTTTGCAAATGAAAAGGAACTTTTGTTCCCAACAAGCTAGGTTAAGGACGGCTTTCACACACAATTATCTCTCAGAACTGAGCATGTGGAGAGACTTTCATTCATCTAGCACCAAGGAACGGGTTGCAGGAGAAAATTTTACTCTTGTTTCTCTGTCTGTTTCCTAGTTCCGGTTTGAAGTTTTGCCGTTTTCACTGTAAAAAGAAGTTGGAGTCAGTACCGCCCCATATATATTTATGGAGTGGTGTTGGCAAATGTAAAGAAACTTTGTGTTCCCAACAAGCTAGTTGAAGGACGGCTTTCACACACAATTGTCTCTCAGAACTGAGCATGTGGAGAGAAGTTCGTTCATCTAGCACAAAGGAAGGGACTGCATGTAAAACTTTTACTCTGGTTTCTCAGTCTGTTTCCTAGTGCAGGTTTGAAGTTCCTGCAGTTTTCACTGTAAAACCGAGTTAGACCTTGAACATCCCCATTTAAATGTATGGTTTGGAGTTTGCAACTGAAAAGAAATTTGTGTTCCCCACAAGCTAGGTGAAGGAAAGCTTTCACACACACTTATCCCTCCGACCTTAGCATGTGGAGAGACGTACTTTCATCTAGCACAACGGGAAGGGGTTGCAGGAGAACTTTTACTCTGGTTTCTCAGTGTGTTTCCTAGTGCCGTTTGGAAGTTCCTGCAGTTTTCACTGTAAAACCGAGTTGGAGATAGTACCTCCCCATATATATGTATGGAGTGGAGTTTGCAAGTGAAAAGAAACTTTGCGTTCCCAACAAGCTACGATAAGTACGGCTTTCACACACACTTATCTCTCAGAAATGAACATGTGGAGAGACGTTCGTTCATCTAGCAAAAGGGGAACTGGTAGTAAGAGAAACATTTACTCTGGTTTCTCAGTCTATTTCCTAGTGCCGGTTTTAATATCCTGCAGTTTTCACTGTAAATTTGATTTGGAGCTACTACCTCCCCTCATATATATATGGAGTGGGATTTGCAACTGAAAAGAAAATTTGTGTTCCCAACAAGCTAGGTGAAGTTCGGGTTTCACACACACTTATCTCTCAAAGTGAGCTTGTGGAGAAACGTTCGTTCATTTTGCAAAAACGGAACGGGTGGCAGGAGAAACTTTTACTCTGGTTTCTCAGTGTGTTTCCTTGAGCCGGTATGAACATCCTGCAGTATTCAGTGTAAAACTGATTTGGAGCTAGTACCTCCCCATATAAATGTATGGAGAGGAGTTTGCAACGGAAAAGGAACTTTGTGTTCCCAACCAGCTAGGTGAAGGACGGCTTTCACCCTCACTTATCTCTCAGAACTGAGCATGTGGGGAGAAGTTCATTCATCTAGCACAAAGGGAATTGTTTGCAGGTAAACCTATTTCTTTGGTTTCTCAGTCTGTTTCTTAGTGCCGGTTTGAAGTTCCTGCAGCTTTCACCGTAAAAGAGATTTGGAACTAGAACATCCCCATGTAAATGTATGGATTGGAGTTTGCAACTGAAAAGGAACTTTGTGTTCCCAACCAGCTAGGTGAAGGACGGCTTTCACCCTCACTTATCTCTCAGAAATTAGCATGTGGAGAGACATTCATTCATCTAGCACAAAGGGAACGGTTTGCAGGTGAAACTATTACTCTGGTTTTTCAGTCTGTTTCCTAGTGCCTGTTTGAATTTCCTGCAGTTTTCTCTGTAAAATCGAGTTGGAGCTAGTACCTCTCCATATATATTTATGGAGTGGACATTGCTATTGAAAAGAATCATTGTGTTCCCACAAGCTAGATGAAGGACGGCTTTCACACACACTTATCTCTCAGAAATGAACTTCTGGAGAGAATTTATTTCATCTAGCACAAAGGGAACGGGTTGCTTGAAAAACTATTACTCTGGTTTCTCAGTTTGTTTCCTAACGCCGGTTTGAAATTCCTGCCGTTTTCACTGTAAACCCAAGTTGGAGCAAGTGCATCCCCATATATATGTATGGTGTAGAGATTGCAACTGAAAAGAAACTCTGTGTTCCCAACAAGCTAGGTGAAGGAAGGCTTTCAGACACACTTATCTCTCAGAACGGACCTTGTGGAGAGAATTTCGTTCATCTAGCACAAAGGGAGTGGATTGCAAGTTAAACTATTCCTCTGGTTTCTCAGTCTGTTTCCTAGTGCCTGTTTGAAGTTCCTGCAGTTTTCACTGTAAAAACGATTTGGAGCTACTAACTCCCGATAAATATGTATGGAGTGGAGATTGCAACTGAATAGGAACATAGTGTTCCCAACAAGCTAGGTGAAGGACGGCTTACACACACATATTATCTCTCAGAACTGAGCATGTGGAGAGACGTTCGTTCATTTAGCACAAAGGGAACGTTTTGCACGGGAATCTTTTACTCTGCTTTCTCATTCTGTTTCCTAGTGCCGGTTTGAATTTCCTGCAGTTTTCATTGTAAACCAGGGTTTGAGGCTAGTAAATCCCCATATATATGTTTCGAGTGGAGTTTTCAAATGAAAAAAAAAACTTTGTGTTCCCAACAAGCTAGGTGAAGTACAGCTTTCACACACACTTATCTCTCAGAAATGAGCATGTGGACAGACGTTCGTTCATCTAGCACAAATGAACGGGTTTCAGGAAAACTTTTACTATGGTTTCATAGTCTGTTTCATAGTGCCGGTATGAAATTTCTGCCGTTTTCACTGTGAAACCAAGATAGAGCTACTAAGTACACATATATACGTATGGATTGGAGTTTGCAACTGAAAAGAAATTTGTGTTCCCAACAAGCTAGGTGAAGGACGGCTTTCAAACAAAATTATCTCTCAGAAATGAGCTTGTGAAGAGAATTTCGTTTATCTAGCACAAAGGGAACGTGTTGCATGAGAAACTATTACTCTGGTTTCTCAGTGTGTTTCCTAGTGCCGGTTTGAATTTCCTGCCGTATTCACTGTAAAACCAAGTTAGAGCAAGTACATCACCATATATATGTATGGAGTGGATTTTGCAACTGAAAAGAAATTTGTGTTCCCAACCAGCTAGGTGAAGTACGGCTTTTACACACACATATATCTCCGAACTGAGCATGTGGAGAGACTTTCGTTCATCTATCACAACGGGAACGGTTTTCAGGGGGAAGTTATACTCTGTTTTCTCAGTCTGTTCGTAGTGCCGGTTTGAAGTTCCTGCGTTTTCACTTAAAAACCAAGATAGAGCTGCTAATTCCCCATATATTTGTATGAAATGGAGTATGCAACTGAATAGAAATTCTGTGTTCCCAAAAAACTAGGTGAAGGACGGCTTTCACACAAACTTATCTCTCAGAACTGAGCTTGTGGAGAGAATTTCGTTCATCTAGCACAAAGGGAACGGGTTGCATGAGAAACTAGTACTCTGGTCTCAGTGTGTTTCCTAGTGCCGTTTTGAAATTCCTGCGGTTTTCACTGTAAAACCAAGATAGATCTGCTAATTCCCCATATATATGTATGGAGTGGATTTTGCAACTGAAAAGAAATTTGTGTTCCCGACAAGCTAGGTGAAGTACGGCTTTAACACACACATATATCTCCAAACGGAGCATGTTGAGAGACGTTCGTTCATCTAGCACAACGGGAACGGTTTGCAGGAGGAACTTTTACTCTGTTTTCTCAGTCAGTTTCGTAGTGCCGGTTTGAAGTTCCTGCCGTTTTCTCTTTAAAACCAAGATAGAGCTGCTAATTACCCATATAAAAGTATTAAATGGAGTATGCAACTGAATAGAAACTCTGTTTTCCCAACAAGCTAGGTGAAGGACGTCTTTCACACAATCATATCTCTCAGAACTGAGCTTGTGGAGAGAATTTCGTTCATCTAGCACAAAGGGAACGGGTTGCATGAGAATCTATTTCTCTGGTATCAGTGTGTTTCCTAGTGCCGGTTTGAAATTCCTGCAGTTTTCACTGTAAAACCAAGATAGAGCTGCTAATTCCCCATATATATGTATGGAGTGGAGTTGGCAACTGAAAATAAATTTGTGTTCCCAACAAGCTAGGTGAAGTACGGCTTTAACACACACTTATCCCTCTGAAATGAGCATGTGGAGATACGTACGTTCATCTAGCACAACGGGAACGGGTTGCAGGGGAAACTTTTACTGTGGTTTCTCAGTCTGTTTCCTTGAGCCGGTATGAACATCCTGCAGTTTTCACTGTAAAACCGATTAGGAGCTTTTACCTTCCCATATAAATGTATGGAGAGGACTTTGCAATGAAAAGAAACATTGTGTTCCCAACCACCTAGTTGAAGGACGGCTTTCACCCTCACTTATCTCTCAGAAATGAGCTTGTGGAGAGAATTTCTTTCATCTAGCACAAAGGGAACGGGTTGCATGAGAAACTATTACTCTGGTTTCTCAGTGTGTTTCCTAGCTCCGGTTTGTATTTCCTGCCATTTTCTCTGTAAAACCAAGTAGGTGCAAGTACATCCCCATATATATGTATGGAGTGGAGTTTGCAACTGAAAAGAATCTTTGTGTTCCCAACAAGCTAGGTGAATTACGGGTTTCACACACACTTATCTCTAAGAAATGATCATGTGGACAGACTTTCGTTCATCTAGCACAATGGGAATGGGTTGCAGGAGGAAATTTTCTCTGTTTTCTCAGTCTGTTTCGTAGTGCCGGTTTGAAGTTCCTGCCGTTTTCACTGTAAAACAGAGTTGGTGCAAGTACCTCCACTTATATATGTATGCAGTGGAGATTGCAACTGAATAGAACATTGTGTTCCCTACAAGCTAGGTGAAGGACGGCTTTCACACACACTTATTTCTCAGAACTGAGCAGGTGGAGAGACGTTCGTTCATTTAGCACAAAGGAAACGGGATACAGGAGAAACTTTTACTCTGGTTTCTCAGTCTGTTTCCTAGTGCCGGTATGAATTTCCTGTAATTTTCACTGTAAAACCGAGTTTGAGCTAGTAAATCCCCATATATATGTTTCGAGTGGAGTTTTCAAATGAAAACAAAGTTTTTTTCCCAACAAGCTAGGTGAAGTACGGCTTTCACACAAATTTATCTCCCAGAACTGAGCATGTGGAGAGACTTTCGTTCATCTAGCACAAAGGAACGGGTTTCAGAAAAGTTTTACTATGGTTTCATTGTCTGTTTCCTAGTGCCGGTTTGATGTTCCTGCAGTTTTCACTGTAAAACCGAATTGGAGCTACTACCTTCCCATATATATGTATGGAGAGGGGTTTGCAACTGAAAAGAAACTTTGTGTTCCCATCCAGCTAGGTGAAGGACGGCTTTCACCCTCACTTATCTCTCAGAACTGAGCATGTGGAGAGATGTTCGTTCATCTAGCACAAAGGGAACGGTTTGCAGGTAAAATTATTTCTTTGGTTTTTCAGTCTGTTTCCTAGTGCTTGTTTGAAGTTCCTGCACTTTTCACTATAAATCCTTGTTGGAACTAGTACCTCCCCTTATATATTTATGGAGTGGAGATAGCTCCTGAATAGGAACTATGTGTTCCCAACAAGCTAGGTGAAGGACGGCTTTCACAAACACTTATCTCCGAGAAATGAGCTTGTGGACAGAATTTCGTTCATCTAGCACAAAGGGAAAGTGTTGCATGAGAAACTATTACTCTGGATTCTCAGTGTGTTTAGTAGTGCCGGTTTGAAATTCCTGCCGTTTTCACTGTAAATCCAAGTTGGAGCAAGTACATCCCCATATATATGTATGGATTGGAGTGTGCAAATGAAAAGAATTTTCTGTTCCCAGCAAGCTAGGTGAAGGAAGGCTTTAACACACAATTATCTCTCCGAACTGAGCATGAGGAGAGAAGTACGTTCATCTAGCACAACGGGAATGGGTTGCAGGAGGAAATTTATTCTGTTTTCTCAGTCTGTTTCCTAGTGCCGGTTTGAATTTCCTGCAGTTTTCATTGTAAACCAGAGTTTGAGGCTACTAAATCCCCATATATATGTTTCGATTGGAGTTTTCAAATGAAAAAAAAAACTTTGTGTTCCCAACAAGCTAGGTGAAGTTCGGCTTTCACACACCCTTATCTCTCAGAAATGAGCATGTGGACAGACGTTCGTTCATCTAGCACAAATGAACGGGTTACAGGAAAACTTTTACTATGGTTTCATAGTCTGTATCCTAGTGCCGGTATGAAATTTCTGCCGTTTTCACTGTAAAACCAAGATAGAGCTGCTAATTGCACATATATATGTATGGAGTGGAGTTTGCAACTGAAAAGAAATTTGTGTTCCCAACAAGCTAGGTGAAGGACAGCTTTCACACACACTTATCCCTCCGAAATTAGCATGTGGAGAGACGTACGTTCATCTAGCACAACGGGAATGGGTTACAGGGGAACTTTTACTCTGTTTTCTCAGTCTGTTTCCTAGTGCCGTTTGGAATTACCTGCAGTTTTCACTGTAAAACCGAGTTGGACCTAGTAAATCCCCATATATATGTATGGAGTGCAGTTTGCAACTGAAAAGGAACTTTGTGTTCCCAACCAGCTAGGTGAAAGACGGCATTCACCCTCATTTATCTCTCAGAAATGAGCATGTGGAGAGACGTTCGTTCATCTAGCACAATGGGAACTGTTTGCAGGTGAAACTATTACTCTGGTTTTTCAGTCTGTTTCCTAGTGCCTGTTTGAAGTTCCTGAAGTTTTCACTGTAAAATGGAGTTGGAGCTTGTACCTCCCCATATATATGTATGGATTAGAAATTGCTATTGTAAAGAATCTTTGTGTTCCCAACAAGCTAGTTGAAGGACGGCTTTCACACACACTTATCTCTCAGAAATGAGATTCTGGAGAGAATTTCTTTCATCTAGCCCAAAATGAAAGGGTTGCATGAGAAACTATTACTCTGGTTTCTCAGTGTGTTTCCTAGCGCCGGTTTGAAACTCCTGCCGTTTTCACTGTAAAACCAATTTGGAGCAAGTACATCCCCATATATATGTATGGAGTGGGGTTTGCAACTGAAAAGAATCCTTGTGTTCCCAACAAGCTATTTGAAGGAAGGCTTTCACACACACTTATCTCTCAGAGCTGAGCTTCTGGAGAGAATTTCGTTCATCTAGCCCAAAGTGAGCGGTTTGCAGTTTAAACTATTACTCTGGTTTCTAAGTCTGTTTCCTAGTGCCTGTTTGATGTTCCTGCTGTTTTCACTGTAAAAACGATTTGGAGCTAGTACCTCCTCATATATATGTATGGATTGGAGGTTGCAACTGAATTGGAACTTTGTGTTCCCAACAAGCTATGTGAAGGACGGCTTTCACACACACATATCTCTCCGAACTGAGCATGTGGAGAGACGTTCGTTCATTTAGCACAAAGTGAACGGGTTGCAGGAGAATCTTTTACTCTGCTTTCTCAGTCTGTTTCCTAGTGCCGGTTTGAATTTCCTGCAGTTTTCATTGTAAACCAGAGTTTGAGGCTACTAAATCCCCATATATATGTTTCGAGTGGTGTTTTCAAATGAAAAAAAAAACTTTGTGTTCCCAACAAGCTAGGTGAAGTTCGGCTTTCACACACAATTATCTCTCAGAAATGAGCATGTGGACAGACGTTCGTTCATCTAGCAGAAATGAACGGGTTTCAGGAAAACTTTTACTATGGTTTCATAGTCTGTTTCCTAGTGCCGGTTTGAAATTTCTGCCGTTTTCACTGTAAAACCAAGATAGAGCTGCTAATTGCACATATATATGTATGGAGTGGAGTTTGCAACTGAAAAGAAATTTGTGTTCCCAACAAGCTAGGTGAAGGACAGCTTTCACACACACTTATCCCTCCGAAATTAGCATGTGGAGAGACGTACGTTCATCTAGCACAACGGGAATGAGTTGCAGGGGAACTTTTACTCTGTTTTCTCAGTCTGTTTCCTAGTGCCGTTTGGAATTTCCTGCAGTTTTCACTGTAAAACCGAGTTGGAGCTAGTACCTCCCCATATATATGTATGGAGTGGAGTTTGCAACTGAAAAGGAACTTTGTGTTCCCAACAAGCTATGTGAAGGACGGCTTTCACACACACATATCTCTCAGAACTGAGCATATGGAGAGACGTTCGTTCAATTAGCACAAAGTGATCGGGTTGCAGGAGAATCTTTTACTCTGCTTTCTCAGTCTGTTTCCTAGTGCCGGTTTGAATTTCCTGCAGTTTTCATTGTAAAACCGTTTGAGCTAGTAAATCCCCATATATATGTTTTGAGTGGAGTTTTCAAATGAAAACAAACTTGGTGTTCCCAACAAGCTAGTTGAAGGACGGCTTTCACACACACTTATCTCTCAGAACTGAGCATGTGGAGAGACGTTCGTCATCTAGCACAAAGTAACGGGATTCAGGAAAACTTTTACTATGATTTCATAGTCTGTTTCCTAGTGCCGGTTGGAAGTTCCTGCAATTTTCACTGTAAAATAGAGTTGGAGATAGTACCTCCCCATATATATGTAAGGAGAGGAGTTTGCAACTGAAAAGAAACTTTGTGTTCCCAACCAGCTTGGTGAAGGACGGCTTTCACCCTCATATGTGTCTCAGAATTGAGCATGTGAACAGACGTTCGTTCATCTTGCACAAAGGGAACGGTTTGCAGGTAAAACTATTTCTCTGGATTTTCAGTCTGTTTCCTAGTGTCTGTTTGAAGATCCTGCAGTTTTCACTGTAAAACCGTGTTGGAGCTAGTACCTTCCTTTTTATATGTACGGAGTGGAGATTGCTACTGAATAGGAACTTTGTTTTCCCAACAAGCTAGGTGAAGGACGGCTTTCATACAAAATTATCTCTCAGAAATGAGCTTGTGAAGAGAATTTCGTTTATCTAGCAAAAAGGGAACGTGTTGCATGAGAAACTATTACTCTGGTTTCTCAGTGTGTTTCCTAGTGCCGGTTAGAAATTCCTGCCGTATTCACTGTAAAACCAAGTTAGAGCAAGTACATCCACATATATATGTATGGAGTGGAATTTCCAACTGAAAAGAAATTTGTGTTCCCAACAAGTTAGGTGAAGTACGGCTTTTACACACACATATATCTCCGAACTGAGCATGTGGAGAGACTTTCGTTCATCTAGCACAACGGGAACGGTTTTCAGGAGGAACTTTTACTCTGTTTTCTCAGTCAGTTTCGTAGTGCCGGTTTGATGTTCCTGCCGTTTTCTCTTTAAAACCAAGATAGAGCTGCTAATTACCCATATATATGTATTAAATGGAGTATGCAACTGAATAGAAACTCTGTGTTCCCAAAAAGCTAGATGAAGGACGTCTTTCACACAAACATATCTCTCAGAACTGAGCTTGTGGAGAGAATTTCGTTCATCTAGCACAAAGGGAACGGGTTGCATGAGAATCTATTACTCTGGTATCAGTGTGTTTCCTAGTGCCGGTTTCAAATTCCTGCCGTTTTCATTGTAAAACCAAGATAGAGCTGCTAATTCCCCATATATATGTAAGGAGTGGAGTTGGCAACTGAAAATAAATTTGTGTTCCCAACAAGCTAGGTGAAGGACAGCTTTCACACACACTTATCCCTCCGAAATGAGCATGTGGAGAGACGTTCGTTCATCTAGCAAAAAGGGGAACGTTTAGAAGGAAAAACATTTACACTGGTTTCTCAGTCTTTTTTCTCGTGCTGGTTTGAATTTCATGCAGTTTTCACTGTAAAACTGAGTTGGAGCTAGTACTTCCCCTCATATATATATGGAGTAGGATATGCACGTGAAAAGAATATTTGTGTTCCCAACAAGCTAGTTGAAGTGCGGCTTTCACACTCACTTTTCTCTCAAACTGAGCTTGTGGAGAGACGTTCGTTCATCTTGCAAAATGGGAACGGTTTGCAGGAGAAACTTTTACTGTGGTTTCTCAGTCTGTTTCCTTGAGCCGGTATGAACATCCTGCAGTTTTCACTGTAAAACCGATTAGGAGCTTTTACCTTCCCATATAAATGTATGGAGAGGACTTTGCAACTGAAAAGAAACTTTGTGTTCCCAACCAGCTAGTTGAAGGGCGGCTTTCACCCTCACTTATCTCTCAGAAATGAGCTTGTGGAGAGAATTTCTTTCATCTAGCACAAAGGGAACGGGTTGCATGAGAAACTATTACTCTGGTTTCTCAGTGTGTTTCCTAGCTCCGGTTTGTAATTCCTGCCGTTTTCTCTGTAAAACCAAGTTTGAGCAAGTACATCCCCATATATATGTATGGAGTGGAGTTTGCAACTGAAAAGAATCTTTGTGTTCCCAACAAGCTAGGTGAATTACGGCTTTCACACACACTTATCTCTAAGAAATGATCATGTGGACAGACTTTCGTTCATCTAGCACAATGGGAACGGGTGGCAGGAGGAAATTTTCTCTGTTTTCTCAGTCTGTTTCGTAGTGCCGGTTTGAAGTTCCTGCCGTTTTCACTGTAAAACAGAGTTGGTGCAAGTACCTCCACTTATATATGTATGCAGTGGAGATTGCAACTGAATAGAACATTGTGTTCCCTACAAGCTAGTTGAAGGACGGCTTTCACACACACTTATTTCTCAGAACTGAGCAGGTGGAGAGACGTTCGTTCATTTAGCACAAAGGAAACGGGATACAGGAGAAACTTTTACTCTGGTTTCTCAGTCTGTTTCCTAGTGCCGGTATGAATTTCCTGTAATTTTCACTGTAAAACCGAGTTTGAGCTAGTAAATCCCCATATATATGTTTCGAGTGGAGTTTTCAAATGAAAACAAAGTTTTTTTCCCAACAAGCTAGGTGAAGTACGGCTTTCACACAAACTTATCTCCAAGAACTGAGCATGTGGAGAGACGTTCGTTCATCTAGCACAAAGGAACGGGTTTCAGAACACTTTTACTATGGTTTCATTGTCTGTTTCCTAGTGCCGGTTTTAATATCCTGCAGTTTTCACTGTAAATCTGATTTGGAGAGGGTACCCCCCCTCATATATATATGGAGTGGGATTTGCAAGTGAAAAGAAAATTTGTGTTCCCAACAAGCTAGGTGAAGTTCGGCTTTCACACACACTTATCTCTCAAAGTGAGCTTGTGGAGAGTCGTTCGTTCCTTTTGCAAAAAGGGAACGGGTGGCAGGAGAAACTTTTACTCTGGTTTCTCAAAGTGTTTCCTTGAGCCGGTATGAACATCCTGAAATATTCAGTGTAAAACAGATTTGGAGCTAGTACCTCCCCATATAAATGTATGGAGAGGAGTTTGCAACTGAAAAGGAACTTTGTGTTCCCAACCAGCTAGGTGAAGGACGGCTTTCACCCTCACTTATCTCTCAGAAATTAGCATGTGGAGAGACATTCATTCATCTAGCACAAAGGGAACGGTTTGCAGGTGAAACTATTACTCTGGTTTTTCAGTCTGTTTCCTAGAGCCTGTTTGAATTTCCTGCAGTTTTCACTGTAAAATCGAGTTGGAGCTAGTACCTCTCCATATATATGTATGGAGTGGACATTGCTATTGAAAAGAATCATTGTGTTCCCACCAGCTAGATGAAGGACGGCTTTCACACACACTTATCTCTCAGAAATGAACTTCTGGAGAGAATTTATTTTATCTAGCACAAAGGGAACGGTTTGCTTGAAAAACTATTACTCTGGTTTCTCAGTTTGTTTCCTAACGCCGGTTTGAAATTCCTGCCGTTTTCACTGTAAAACCAAGTTGGAGCAAGTACATCCCCATATATATGTATGGTGTAGATTTTGCAACTGAAAAGAAACTCTGTGTTCCCAACAAGCTAGGTGAAGGAAGGCTTTCACACACACTTATCTCTCAGAACGGAGCTTGTGGAGAGAATTTCGTTCATCTAGCACAAAGGGAGCGGTTTGCAAGTTAAACTATTCCTCTGGTTTCTCAGTCTGTTACCTAGTGCCTGTTAGAAGTTCCTGCAGTTTTCACTGTAAAAACGACTTGGAGCTAGTAACTCCCGATAAATATGTATGGATTGGAGATTGCAACTGAATAGGAACATAGTGTTCCCAACAAGCTAGGTGAAGGATGGCTTTCACACACATATTATCTCTCAGAACTGAGCATGTGGAGAGACGTTCGTTCATTTAGCACAAAGGGAACGTTTTGCACGGGAATCTTTTACTCTGGTTTCTCAGTATGTTTCCTAGTGCCGGTATGAATTTCCTGCAGTTTTCATTGTAAACCAGGGTTTGAGGCTAGTAAATCCCCATATATATGTTTCGAGTGGAGTTTTCAAATGAAAAAAAAACTTTGTGTTCCCAACAAGCTAGGTGAAGTACGGCTTTCACACACACTTATCTCTCAGAAATGAGCATGTGGACAGACGTTCGTTCATCTAGCACAAATGAACGGGTTTCAGGAAAACTTTTACTATGGTTTCATAGTCTGTTTCCTAGTGCCGGTTTGAAATTTCTGCCGTTTTCACTGTAAAACCAAGATAGAGCTGCTAATTACACATATATATGTATGGAGTGGAGTTTGCAACTGAAAAGAAATTTGTGTTCCCAACAAGCTAGGTGAAGGACAGCATTCACACACACTTATCCCACCGAAATTAGCATGTGGAGAGACGTACGTTCATCTAGCACAACGGGAATGGTTTGCAGGGGAACTTTTACTCTGATTTCTCAGTCTGTTTCCTAGTGCCGTTTGGAATTTCCTGCAGTTTTCACTGTAAAACCGAGTTGGAGCTAGTACCTCCCCATATATATGTATGGAGTGCAGTTTGCAACTGAAAAGGAACTTTGTGTTCCCAACCAGCTAGGTGAAAGACGGCATTCACCCTCATTTATCTCTCAGAAATGAGCATGTGGAGAGAATTTCGTTCATCTAGCCCAAAGTGAGCGGTTTGCAGTTTAAACTATTACTCTGGTTTCTCAGTCTGTTTCCTAGTGCCTGTTTGAAGTTCCTGAAGTTTTCACTGTAAAATGGAGTTGGAGCTTGTACCTCGCCATATATATGTATGGAGTAGAGATTGCTATTGTAAAGAATCTTTGTGTTCCCAACAAGCTAGTTGAAGGACGGCTTTCACACACACTTATCTCTCAGAAATGTGATTCTGGAGAGAATTTCTTTCATCTAGCCCAAAGTGAACGGGTTGCATGAGAAACTATTTCTCTGCTTTCTCAGTCTGTTTCCTAGTGCCGGTTTGAATTTCCTGCAGTTTTCATTGTAAAACCGTTTGAGCTAGTAAATCCCCATATATATATATTTCGAGTGGAGTTTTCAAATGAAAACAAACTTTGTGTTCCCAACAAGCTAGTTGAAGGACGGCTTTCACACACACTTATCTCTCAGAACTGAGCATGTGGAGAGACGTTCGTCATCTAGCACAAAGGAACGGGTTTCAGGAAAACTTTTACTATGTTTTCATAGACTGTTTCCTAGTGCCGGTTGGAAGTTCCTGCAGTTTTCACTGTAAAACAGAGTTGGAGCTAGTACCTCCCCATATATATGTATGGAGAGGAGTTTGCAACTGAAAAGAAACTTTGTATCCCCAACCAGCTTGGTGAAGGACGGCTTTCACCCTCACATGTCTCTCAGAAGTGAGCATGTGTACAGACGTTCGTTCATCTTGCACAAAGGGAACGGTTTGCAGGTAAAACTATTTCTCTGGATTTTCAGTCTGTTTCCTAGTGTCTGTTTGAAGATCCTGCATTTTTCACTGTAAAACCGAGTTGGAGCTAGTACCTCCCCTTTTATATGTATGGAGTGGAAATTGTTACTGAATAGGAACTTTGTGTTCCCAACAAGCTAAGTGAAGGACGGCTTTCACACAAAATTATCTCTCAGAAATGAGCTTGTGAAGAGAATTTCGTTTATCTAGCACAAAGGGAACGTGTTGCATGAGAAACTATTACTCTGGTTTCTCAGTGTGTTTCCTAGTGCCGGTTTGTAATTCCTGCCGTTTTCTCTGTAAAACCAAGTTTGAGCAAGTACATCCCCATATATATGTATGGAGTGGAGTTTGCAACTGAAAAGAATCTTTGTGTTCCCAACAAGCTAGGTGAATTACGGCTTTCACACACACTTATCTCTAAGAAATGATCATGTGGACAGACTTTCGTTCATCTAGCACAATGGGAACGGGTGGCAGGAGGAAATTTTCTCTGTTTTCTCAGTCTGTTTCGTAGTGCCGGTTTGAAGTTCCTGCCGTTTTCACTGTAAAACAGAGTTGGTGCAAGTACCTCCACTTATATATGTATGCAGTGGAGATTGCAACTGAATAGAACATTGTGTTCCCTACAAGCTAGTTGAAGGACGGCTTTCACACACACTTATTTCTCAGAACTGAGCAGGTGGAGAGACGTTCGTTCATTTAGCACAAAGGAAACGGGATACAGGAGAAACTTTTACTCTGGTTTCTCAGTCTGTTTCCTAGTGCCGGTATGAATTTCCTGTAATTTTCACTGTAAAACCGAGTTTGAGCTAGTAAATCCCCATATATATGTTTCGAGTGGAGTTTTCAAATGAAAACAAAGTTTTTTTCCCAACAAGCTAGGTGAAGTACGGCTTTCACACAAACTTATCTCCAAGAACTGAGCATGTGGAGAGACGTTCGTTCATCTAGCACAAAGGAACGGGTTTCAGAACACTTTTACTATGGTTTCATTGTCTGTTTCCTAGTGCCGGTTTTAATATCCTGCAGTTTTCACTGTAAATCTGATTTGGAGAGGGTACCCCCCCTCATATATATATGGAGTGGGATTTGCAAGTGAAAAGAAAATTTGTGTTCCCAACAAGCTAGGTGAAGTTCGGCTTTCACACACACTTATCTCTCAAAGTGAGCTTGTGGAGAGTCGTTCGTTCCTTTTGCAAAAAGGGAACGGGTGGCAGGAGAAACTTTTACTCTGGTTTCTCAAAGTGTTTCCTTGAGCCGGTATGAACATCCTGAAATATTCAGTGTAAAACAGATTTGGAGCTAGTACCTCCCCATATAAATGTATGGAGAGGAGTTTGCAACTGAAAAGGAACTTTGTGTTCCCAACCAGCTAGGTGAAGGACGGCTTTCACCCTCACTTATCTCTCAGAAATTAGCATGTGGAGAGACATTCATTCATCTAGCACAAAGGGAACGGTTTGCAGGTGAAACTATTACTCTGGTTTTTCAGTCTGTTTCCTAGAGCCTGTTTGAATTTCCTGCAGTTTTCACTGTAAAATCGAGTTGGAGCTAGTACCTCTCCATATATATGTATGGAGTGGACATTGCTATTGAAAAGAATCATTGTGTTCCCACCAGCTAGATGAAGGACGGCTTTCACACACACTTATCTCTCAGAAATGAACTTCTGGAGAGAATTTATTTTATCTAGCACAAAGGGAACGGTTTGCTTGAAAAACTATTACTCTGGTTTCTCAGTTTGTTTCCTAACGCCGGTTTGAAATTCCTGCCGTTTTCACTGTAAAACCAAGTTGGAGCAAGTACATCCCCATATATATGTATGGTGTAGATTTTGCAACTGAAAAGAAACTCTGTGTTCCCAACAAGCTAGGTGAAGGAAGGCTTTCACACACACTTATCTCTCAGAACGGAGCTTGTGGAGAGAATTTCGTTCATCTAGCACAAAGGGAGCGGTTTGCAAGTTAAACTATTCCTCTGGTTTCTCAGTCTGTTACCTAGTGCCTGTTAGAAGTTCCTGCAGTTTTCACTGTAAAAACGACTTGGAGCTAGTAACTCCCGATAAATATGTATGGATTGGAGATTGCAACTGAATAGGAACATAGTGTTCCCAACAAGCTAGGTGAAGGATGGCTTTCACACACATATTATCTCTCAGAACTGAGCATGTGGAGAGACGTTCGTTCATTTAGCACAAAGGGAACGTTTTGCACGGGAATCTTTTACTCTGGTTTCTCAGTATGTTTCCTAGTGCCGGTATGAATTTCCTGCAGTTTTCATTGTAAACCAGGGTTTGAGGCTAGTAAATCCCCATATATATGTTTCGAGTGGAGTTTTCAAATGAAAAAAAAACTTTGTGTTCCCAACAAGCTAGGTGAAGTACGGCTTTCACACACACTTATCTCTCAGAAATGAGCATGTGGACAGACGTTCGTTCATCTAGCACAAATGAACGGGTTTCAGGAAAACTTTTACTATGGTTTCATAGTCTGTTTCCTAGTGCCGGTTTGAAATTTCTGCCGTTTTCACTGTAAAACCAAGATAGAGCTGCTAATTACACATATATATGTATGGAGTGGAGTTTGCAACTGAAAAGAAATTTGTGTTCCCAACAAGCTAGGTGAAGGACAGCATTCACACACACTTATCCCACCGAAATTAGCATGTGGAGAGACGTACGTTCATCTAGCACAACGGGAATGGTTTGCAGGGGAACTTTTACTCTGATTTCTCAGTCTGTTTCCTAGTGCCGTTTGGAATTTCCTGCAGTTTTCACTGTAAAACCGAGTTGGAGCTAGTACCTCCCCATATATATGTATGGAGTGCAGTTTGCAACTGAAAAGGAACTTTGTGTTCCCAACCAGCTAGGTGAAAGACGGCATTCACCCTCATTTATCTCTCAGAAATGAGCATGTGGAGAGAATTTCGTTCATCTAGCCCAAAGTGAGCGGTTTGCAGTTTAAACTATTACTCTGGTTTCTCAGTCTGTTTCCTAGTGCCTGTTTGAAGTTCCTGAAGTTTTCACTGTAAAATGGAGTTGGAGCTTGTACCTCGCCATATATATGTATGGAGTAGAGATTGCTATTGTAAAGAATCTTTGTGTTCCCAACAAGCTAGTTGAAGGACGGCTTTCACACACACTTATCTCTCAGAAATGTGATTCTGGAGAGAATTTCTTTCATCTAGCCCAAAGTGAACGGGTTGCATGAGAAACTATTTCTCTGCTTTCTCAGTCTGTTTCCTAGTGCCGGTTTGAATTTCCTGCAGTTTTCATTGTAAAACCGTTTGAGCTAGTAAATCCCCATATATATATATTTCGAGTGGAGTTTTCAAATGAAAACAAACTTTGTGTTCCCAACAAGCTAGTTGAAGGACGGCTTTCACACACACTTATCTCTCAGAACTGAGCATGTGGAGAGACGTTCGTCATCTAGCACAAAGGAACGGGTTTCAGGAAAACTTTTACTATGTTTTCATAGACTGTTTCCTAGTGCCGGTTGGAAGTTCCTGCAGTTTTCACTGTAAAACAGAGTTGGAGCTAGTACCTCCCCATATATATGTATGGAGAGGAGTTTGCAACTGAAAAGAAACTTTGTATCCCCAACCAGCTTGGTGAAGGA
This sequence comes from Camelus dromedarius, assembly GCF_036321535.1. Lineage (NCBI taxonomy): Eukaryota > Metazoa > Chordata > Mammalia > Artiodactyla > Camelidae > Camelus > Camelus dromedarius. Next base: position 2,674,149 of record NW_026989847.1, on the reverse strand, counting down.
CGGCTTTCACCCTCACATGTCTCTCAGAAGTGAGCATGTGTACAGACGTTCGTTCATCTTGCACAAAGGGAACGGTTTGCAGGTAAAACTATTTCTCTGGATTTTCAGTCTGTTTCCTAGTGTCTGTTTGAAGATCCTGCATTTTTCACTGTAAAACCGAGTTGGAGCTAGTACCTCCCCTTTTATATGTATGGAGTGGAAATTGTTACTGAATAGGAACTTTGTGTTCCCAACAAGCTAAGTGAAGGACGGCTTTCACACAAAATTATCTCTCAGAAATGAGCTTGTGAAGAGAATTTCGTTTATCTAGCACAAAGGGAACGTGTTGCATGAGAAACTATTACTCTGGTTTCTCAGTGTGTTTCCTAGTGCCGGTTTGAATTTCCTGCCGTATTCACTATAAAACCAAGTTAGAGCAAGTACATCACCATATATATGTATGGAGTGGATTTTGCAACTGAAAAGAAATTTGTGTTCCCAACAAGCTAGGTGAAGTACGGCTTTTACACACACATATATCTTCGAACTGAGCATGTGGAGAGACTTTCGTTCATCTATCACAACGGGAACGGTTTTCAGGAGGAACTTATACTCTGTTTTCTCAGTCTGTTTCATAGTGCCGGTTTGAAGTTCCTGCCGTTTTCACTTAAAAACCAAGATAGAGCTGCTAATTCCCCATATATTTGTATGAAATGGTGTATGCAACTGAATAGAAATTCTGTGTTCCCAAAAAAATAGGTGAAGGACGGCTTTCACACAAACTTATCTCTCAGAACTGAGCTTGTGGAGAAAATTTCGTTCATCTAGCACAAAGGGAACGGGTTGCATGAGAAACTAGTACTCTGGTCTCAGTGTGTTTCCTAGTGCCGGTTTGAAATTCCTGCGGTTTTCACTGTAAAACCAAGATAGATCTGCTCATTCCCCATATATATGTATGGAGTGGATTCTGCAACTGAAAAGAAATTTGTGTTCCCAACAAGCTAGGTGAAATACGGATTTAACACACACTTATATCTCCAAACGGAGCATGTGGAGAGACGTTCGTTCATCTAGCACAACGGGAACGGTTTGCAGGAGGAACTTTTACTCTGTTTTCTCAGTCAGTTTCGTAGTGCCGGTTTTATGTTCCTGCCGTTTTCTCTTTAAAACCAAGATAGAGCTGCTAATTACCCATATATAAGTATTAAATGGAGTATGCAACTGAATAGAAACTCTGTGTTCCCATCAAGCTAGTTGAAGGACGTCTTTCACACAAACATATCTCTCAGAACTGAGCTTGTGGAGAGAATTTCGTTCATCTAGCACAAAGGGAACGGGTTGCATGAGAATCTATTTCTCTGGTATCAGTGTGTTTCCTAGTGCCGGTTTGAAATTCCTGCAGTTTTCACTGTAAAACCAAGATAGAGCTGCTAATTCCCCATATATATGTATGGAGTGGAGTTGGCAACTGAAAATAAATTTGTGTTCACAACAAGCTAGGTGAAGGACAGCTTTCACACACACTTATCCCTCTGAAATGAGCATGTGGAGATGCGTACGTTCATCTAGCACAACGGGAACGGGTTGCAGGGGAAACTTTTACTGTGGTTTCTCAGTCTGTTTCCTTGAGCCGGTATGAACATCCTGCAGTTTTCACTGTAAAACCGATTAGGAGCTTTTACCTTCCCATACAAATGTATGGAGAGGACTTTGCAACTGAAAAGAAACATTGTGTTCCCAACCACCTAGTTGAAGGACGGCTTTCACCCTCACTTATCTCTCAGAAATGAGCTTGTGGAGAGAATTTCTTTCATCTAGCACAAAGGGAACGGGTTGCATGAGAAACTATTACTCTGGTTTCTCAGTGTGTTTCCTAGCTCCGGTTTGTATTTCCTGCCGTTTTCTCTGTAAAACCAAGTAGGTGCAAGTACATCCCCATATATATGTATGGAGTGGAGTTTGCAACTGAAAAGAATCTTTGTGTTCCCAACAAGCTAGGTGAATTACGGGTTTCACACACACTTATCTCTAAGAAATGATCATGTGGACAGACTTTCGTTCATCTAGCACAATGGGAATGGGTTGCAGGAGGAAATTTTCTCTGTTTTCTCAGTCTGTTTCGTAGTGCCGGTTTGAAGTTCCTGCCGTTTTCACTGTAAAACAGAGTTGGTGCAAGTACCTCCACTTATATATGTATGCAGTGGAGATTGCAACTGAATAGAACATTGTGTTCCCTACAAGCTAGGTGAAGGACGGCTTTCACACACACTTATTTCTCAGAACTGAGCAGGTGGAGAGACGTTCGTTCATTTAGCACAAAGGAAACGGGATACAGGAGAAACTTTTATTCTGGTTTCTCAGTCTGTTTCCTAGTGCCGGTATGAATTTCCTGTAATTTTCACTGTAAAACCGAGTTTGAGCTAGTAAATCCCCATATATATGTTTCGAGTGGAGTTTTCAAATGAAAACAAAGTTTTTTTCCCAACAAGCTAGGTGAAGTATGGCTTTCACACAAATTTATCTCCCAGAACTGAGCATGTGGAGAGACGTTCGTTCATCTAGCACAAAGGAACGGGTTTCAGAAAAGTTTTACTATGGTTTCATTGTCTGTTTCCTAGTGCCGGTTTGATGTTCCTGCAGTTTTCACTGTAAAACCGAATTGGAGCTACTACCTTCCCATATATATGTATGGAGAGTGGTTTGCAACTGAAAAGAAACTTTGTGTTCCCAACCAGCTAGGTGAAGGACGGCTTTCACCCTCACTTATCTCTCAGAACTGAGCATGTGGAGAGATGTTCGTTCATCTAGCACAAAGGGAACGGTTTGCAGGTAAAATTATTTCTTTGGTTTTTCAGTCTGTTTCCTAGTGCTTGTTTGAAGTTCCTGCAGTTTTCACTATAAAACCTTGTTGGAACTAGTACCTCCCCTTATATATTTATGGAGTGGAGATTGCTCCTGAATAGGAACTATGTGTTCTCAACAAGCTAGGTGAAGGACGGCTTTCACACACACTTATCTCCCAGAAATGAGCTTGTGGACAGAATTTCGTTCATCTAGCACAAAGGGAAAGTGTTGCATGAGAAACTATTGCTCTGAATTCTCAGTGTGTTTCCTAGTGCCGGTTTGAAATTCCTGCCGTTTTCACTGTAAATCCAAGTTGGAGCAAGTACATCCCCATATATATGTATGGATTGGAGTATGCAAATGAAAAGAATTTTCTGTTCCCAGCAAGCTAGGTGAAGGAAGGCTTTAACACACAATTATCTCTCTGAACTGAGCATGAGGAGAGAAGTACGTTCATCTAGTACAACGGGAATGGGTTGCAGGAGGAAATTTATTCTGTTTTCTCAGTCTGTTTCCTAGTGCCGGTTTGAATTTCCTGCAGTTTTCACTGTAAACCAGAGTTTGAGGCTAGTAAATCCCCATATATATGTTTCGATTGGAGTTTTCAAATGAAAAAAAAAACTTTGTGTTCCCAACAAGCTAGGTGAAGTTCGGCTTTCACACACACTTATCTCTCAGAAATGAGCATGTGGACAGACGTTCGTTCATCTAGCACAAATGAACGGGTTTCAGGAAAACTTTTACTATGGTTTCATAGTCTGTATCCTAGTGCCGGTATGAAATTTCTGCCGTTTTCACTGTAAAACCAAGATAGAGCTGCTAATTGCACATATATATGTATGGAGTGGAGTTTGCAACTGAAAAGAAGTTTGTGTTCCCATCAAGCTAGGTGAAGGACAGCTTTCACACACACTTATCCCTCCGAAATTAGCATGTGGAGAGACGTACGTTCATCTAGCACAACGGGAATGGGTTGCAGGGGAACTTTTAGTCTGTTTTCTCAGTCTGTTTCCTAGTGCCGTTTGGAATTACCTGCAGTTTTCACTGTAAAACCGAGTTGGAGCTAGTACCTCCCCATATATATGTATGGAGTGGAGTTTGCAACTGAAAAGGAACTTTGTGTTCCCAACCAGCTAGGTGAAAGACGGCATTCACCCTCATTTATCTCTCAGAAATGAGCATGTGGAGAGACGTTCGTTCATCTAGCACAATGGGAACTGTTTGCAGGTGAAACTATTACTCTGGTTTTTCAGTCTGTTTCCTAGTGCCTGTTTGAAGTTCCTGAAGTTTTCACTGTAAAATGGAGTTGGAGCTTGTACCTCCCCATATATATGTATGGAGTAGAGATTGCTATTGTAAAGAATCTTTGTGTTCCCAACAAGCTAGTTGAAGGACGGCTTTCACCCTCACTTATCTCTCAGAAATGAGCTTGTGGAGAGAATTTCTTTCATCTAGCACAAAGGGAACGGGTTGCATGAGAAACTATTACTCTGGTTTCTCAGTGTGTTTCCTAGCGCCGGTTTGAACCTCCTGCCGTTTTCTCTGTAAAATCAATTTGGAGCAAGTACATCCCCATATATATGTATGGAGTGGGGTTTGCAACTGAAAAGAATCTTTGTGTTCCCAACAAGCTAGGTGAAGGAAGGCTTTCACACACACTTATCTCTCAGAACTGAGCTTGTGGAGAGAATTTCGTTCATCTAGCCCAAAGTGAGCGGTTTGCAGTTTAAACTATTACTCTGGTTTCTCAGTCTGTTTCCTAGTGCCTGTTTGATGTTCCTGCAGTTTTCACTGTAAAAACGATTTGGAGCTAGTACCTCCCCATATATATGTATGGATTGGAGATTGCAAATGAATTGGAACTTTGTGTTCCCAACAAGATATGTGAAGGACGGCTTTCACACACACATATCTCTCAGAACTGAGCATGTGGAGAGACGTTCGTTCATTTAGCACAGTGGAAACGGGATACAGGAGAATCTTTTACTCTGCTTTCTCAGTCTGTTTCCTAGTGCCGGTTTGAATTTCCTGCAGTTTTCATTGTAAAACCGTTTGAGCTACTAAATCCCCATATATATATATTTCGAGTGGAGTTTTCAAATGTAAACAAACTTTGTGTTCCCAACAAGCTAGTTGAAGGACGGCTTTCACACACACTTATCTCTCAGAACTGAGCATGTGGAGAGACGTTCGTCATCTAGCACAAAGGAACGGGTTTCAGGAAAACTTTTACTATGTTTTCATAGACTGTTTCCTAGTGCCGGTTGGAAGTTCCTGCAGTTTTCACTGTAAAACAGAGTTGGAGCTAGTACCTCCCCATATATATGTATGGAGAGGAGTTTGCAACTGAAAAGAAACTTTGTATCCCCAACCAGCTTGGTGAAGGACGGCTTTCACCCTCACATGTCTCTCAGAAGTGAGCATGTGGACAGACGTTCGTTCATCTTGCACAAAGGGAACGGTTTGCAGGTAAAACTATTTCTCTGGATTTTCAGTCTGTTTCCTAGTGTCTGTTTGAAGATCCTGCAGTTTTCACTGTAAAACCGAGTTGGAGCTAGTACCTCCCCTTTTATATGTATGGAGTGGAAATTGTTACTGAATAGGAACTTTGTGTTCCCAACAAGCTAGGTGAAGGACGGCTTTCACACAAAATTATCTCTCAGAAATGAGCTTGTGAAGAGAATTTCGTTTATCTAGCACAAAGGGAACGTGTTGCATGAGAAACTATTACTCTGGTTTCTCAGTGTGTTTCCTAGTGCCGGTTTGAAGTTCCTGCCGTATTCACTGTAAAACCAAGTTAGAGCAAGTACATCACCATATATATGTATGGAGTGGATTTTGCAACTGAAAAGAAATTTGTGTTCCTAACAAGCTAGGTGAAGTACGGCTTTAACACACACATATATCTCCGAACTGAACATGTGGAGAGACTTTCGTTCATCTATCACAACGGGAACGGTTTTCAGGAGGAACTTATACTCTGTTTTCTCAGTCTGTTTCGTAGTGCCGGTTTGAAGTTCCTGCCGTTTTCACTTAAAAACCAAGATAGAGCTGCTAATACCCCATATATTTGTATGAAATGGAGTATGCAACTGAATAGAAATTCTGTGTTCCCAAAAAACTAGGTGAAGGACGGCTTTCACACAAACTTATCTCTCAGAACTGAGCTTGTGGAGAGAATTTCGTTCATCTAGCACAAAGGGAACGGGTTGCATGAGAAACTAGTACTCTGGTCTCAGTGTGTTTCGTAGTGCCGGTTTGAAATTCCTGCGGTTTTCACTGTAAAACCAAGATAGATCTGCTAATTCCCCATATATATGTATGGAGTGGATTTTGCAACTGAAAAGAAATTTGTGTTCCCGACAAGCTAGGCGAAGTACGGCTTTAACACACACATATATCTCCAAACGGAGCATGTGGAGAGACGTTCGTTCATCTAGCACAACGGGAACGGTTTGCAGGAGGAACTTTTACTCTGTTTCCTCAGTCAGTTTCGTAGTGCCGGTTTGAAGTTCCTGCCGTTTTCTCTTTAAAACCAAGATAGAGCTGCTAATTACCCATATATATGTATTAAATGGAGTATGCAACTGAATACAAACTCTGTGTTCCCAACAAGCTAGGTGAAGGACGTCTTTCACACAAACATATCTCTCAGAACTGAGCTTGTGGAGAGAATTTCGTTCATCTAGCACAAAGGGAACGGGTTGCATGAGAATCTATTTCTCTGGTATCAGTGTGTTTCCTAGTGCTGGTTTGAAATTCCTGCAGTTTTCACTGTAAAACCAAGATAGAGCTGCTAATTCCCCATATATATGTATGGAGTGGAGTTGGCAACTGAAAATAAATTTGTGTTCCCAACAAGCTAGGTGAAGGACAGCTTGCACACACACTTATCCCTCTGAAATTAGCATGTGGAGATACGTACGTTCATCTAGCACAACGGGAACGGGTTGCAGGGGAAACTTTTACTGTGGTTTCTCAGTCTGTTTCCTTGAGCCGGTATGAACATCCTGCAGTTTTCACTGTAAAACCGATTAGGAGCTTTTACCTTCCCATATAAATGTATGGAGAGGACTTTGCAACTGAAAAGAAACTTTGTGTTCCCAACCAGCTAGTTGAAGGACGGCTTTCACCCTCATTTATCTCTCAGAAATGAGCTTGTGGAGAGAATTTCTTTCATCTAGCACAAAGGGAACGGGTTGCATGAGAAACTATTACTCTGGTTTCTCAGTGTGTTTCCTAGCTCCGGTTTGTATTTCCTGCCGTTTTCTCTGTAAAACCAAGTAGGAGCAAGTACATCCCCATATATATGTATGGAGTGGAGTTTGCAACTGAAAAGAATCTTTGTGTTCCCAACAAGCTAGGTGAATTACGGGTTTCACACACACTTATCTCTAAGAAATGATCATGTGGACAGACTTTCGTTCATCTAGCACAACGGGAATGGGTGGCAGGAGGAAATTTTCTCTGTTTTCTCAGTCTGTTTCGTAGTGCCGGTTTGAAGTTCCTGCCGTTTTCACTGTAAAACAGAGTTGGTGCAAGTACCTCCACTTATATATGTATGCAGTGGAGATTGCAACTGAATAGAACATTGTGTTCCCTACAAGCTAGGTGAAGGACGGCTTTCACACACACTTATTTCTCAGAACTGAGCAGGTGGAGAGACGTTCGTTCATTTAGCACAAAGGAAACTGGATACAGGAGAAACTATTACTCTGGTTTCTCAGTCTGTTTCCTAGTGCCGGTATGAATTTCCTTTAATTTTCACTGTAAAACCGAGTTTGAGCTAGTAAATCCCCATATATATGTTTCGAGTGGAGTTTTCAAATGAAAACAAAGTTTTTTTCCCAACAAGCTAGGTGAAGTACGGCTTTCACACAAATTTATCTCCCAGAACTGAGCATGTGGAGAGACGTTCGTTCATCTAGCACAAAGGAACGGGTTTCAGAAAACTTTTACTATGGTTTCATTGTCTGTTTCCTAGTGCCGGTTTGATGTTCCTGCAGTTTTCACTGTAAAACCGAATTGGAGCTACTACCTTCCCATATATATGTATGGATAGGGGTTTGCAACTGAAAAGAAACTTTGTGTTCCCAACCAGCTAGGTGAAGGACGGCTTTCACCCTCACTTATCTCTCAGAACTGAGCATGTGGAGAGATGTTCGTTCATCTAGCACAAAGGGAACGGTTTGCAGGTAAAATTATTTCTTTGGTTTTTCAGTCTGTTTCCTAGTGCTTGTTTGAAGTTCCTGCAGTTTTCACTATAAAACCTTGTTGGAACTAGTACCTCCCCTTATATATTTATGGAGTGGAGATAGCTCCTGAATAGGAACTATGTGTTCCCAACAAGCTAGGTGAAGGACGGCTTTCACACACACTTATCTCCCAGAAATGAGCTTGTGGACAGAATTTTGTTCATCTAGCACAAAGGGAAAGTGTTGCATGAGAAACTATTACTCTGGATTCTCAGTGTGTTTCCTAGTGCCGGTTTGAAATTCCTGCCGTTTTCACTGTAAATCCAAGTTGGAGCAAGTACATCCCCATATATATGTATGGATTGGAGTGTGCAAATGAAAAGAATTTTCTGTTCCCAACAAGCTAGGTGAAGGAAGGCTTTAACACACAATTATCTCTCCGAACTGAGCATGAGGAGAAAAGTACGTTCATCTAGCACAACGGGAATGGGTTGCAGGAGGAAATTTATTCTGTTTTCTCAGTCTGTTTCATAGTGCCGGTTTGAAGTTCCTGCCGTTTTCACTGTAAAACCGAGTTGGTGCTATTTCCTCCCCATATATATGTATGGAATGGAGTATGCAACTGAATAGAAATTCTGTGTTCCCAATAAGCTAGGTAAAGGACGGATTTCACACACACTTATCTCTCAGAACTGAGCTTGTGGAGAGAATTTCGTTCATCTAGCACAAATGGAACGTGTTGCATGAGAAATTATTACTCTGATCTCAGTGTGTTTCCTAGTGCCGGTTTGAAATTCCTGCCGTTTTCACAGTAAATCCAATTTGGAACAAGTACATCCCCATATGTATGTATGGATTGGAGTTTGCAAATGAAAAGAATTTTGTGTTCCCAACAAGCTAGCTGAAGGAAAGATTTCACACACACTTATCCCTCCAAACTGAGCATGTGGAGGTACGTACGTTCATCTAGCACAACGGGAAATGGTTGCAGGAGTACTTTTACTCTGGTTTCTCACTCTGTTTCCTAGTGCCGTTTGGAATTTCCTGCAGTTTTCACCGTAAAACGGAGTTGGATCTAGTACCTCCCCGTATCTAGGTATGGAGTGGTGTTTGCAACTGAAAAGAAACTTTGTGTTCCCAACAAGCTACGATAAGTACAGCTTTCACACACACTTATCTCTCAGAAATGAACATGTGGAGAGACGTTCGTTCATCTTGCAAAAAGGGAACGGGTTGCAGGAGAAACTTTTACTCTGGTTTCTCAGTCTGTTTCCTCGTGCCGGTTTGAAGTTCCTGCAGTTTTCACTGTAAAACCGAGTTGGAGCTAGAACCTTCCCATATATATGTATGGAGAGAGGTTTGCAATTGAAAAGTATCTTTGTGTTCCCAACCAGCTATTTGAAGAACGGCTTTCACCCTCACTTATTTCTGAGAACTGAGCATTTGGTGAGACGTTCGTTCATCTAGCACAATGGGAACGGGTTGCAGGAGGAACTATTACTCTGGTTTCTCAGTCTGTTTCCTAGTGCGGGTTTGAAGTTCCTACATTTTTCACTGTAAAACCGAGTTGGAGCTAGTACCTCCCCATATATTTGTATGGAATGTAGTTTTCAACTGAGAAGAAACTTTGTGTTCCCAACAAGCTAGGTGAAGGTTGGCTTTCACAAATTCGTTTCTCTCAGAACTGAGCATGTGGAGAGACAATCGTTCATCTAGCACAAAATGAACCGGTTGCAGGAGATACTTTTAATCTGGGATCTCAGTCTGTTTCGTAGTGCTGGTTTGATGTTCCTGCATTTTTCACTGTAAAACCGTGTTGGAGCTAGTACCTCCCCATATATATGTTTGGAGTGGTGTTTGCAACTGAGAAGAAACTTTGTGTTCCCAACAAGCTAGGTGAATGATGGCTTTCAAAAACACTTATATCTCAGAACTGAGCTTGTGTAGAGACGTTCGTTCATCTAACACAATGGGAAAAGTTTGTAGGAGAAACTATTACTCTTGTTTCTCAGTCTGTTTCCTAGTGCCAATTGGAAGTTCCTGCCGTTTTCACTGTAAAATCGAGTTGGGGCAAGTACCACACCATATAAATTTATGGATTGTGGTTTCCAACTGAAAAGGAACTTTTGTTCCCAACAAGCTAGTTGAAGGACAGCTTTCACACACACTTATCTCTCAGAACTGAGCATGTGGAGAGACTTTCGTTCATCCAGCAAAAAGGGAACGGTTTGCAGGAGAAACTATTATTCTTGTTTCTCTGTCTGTTTTCTAGTGCCGGTTTGAAGTTCCTGCAGTTTTCACTGTAAAACTGTTTTGGAACTAGTACCTCCCCATATATATTTATGGAGTGGATTTTGCAGCTGAAAAGGAACTTTTATTCCCAACAAGGTCGTGAAGGACGGCTTTCACACACACATATCTCTCAGAATTTAGCATGTGGAGAGACTTTCGTTCAACTAGCACCAAGGAACGGGATGCAGGAGAAAATTTTACTCTTGTTTCTTTGTCTGATTCCTAGTTCCGGTTTGAAGTTTTGCCGTTTTCACTGTAAAAACAAGTTGGAGTTAGAACTTCCCCATATATATTTATGGAGTTGAGTTTGCAACTGTAAAGAAACTTTGTGTTCACAACAAGCTAGTTGAAGGACGGCTTTCACACACAATTATCTCTCAGAACTGAGCATGTGGAGAGACGTTCGTTCATCTAGCACAAAGGGAAGATACTGCAGGTAAAACTTTTACTCTGGTTTCTCAGTCTGTTTCCTAGTGCCGGTTTGAAGTTCCTGCAGTTTTCACTGTAAAATCGAGTTGGAGATAGTACCTCCCCATATATATATATGGAGTGGAGATTGCTATTGAAAAGAAACTTGGTCTTCCCAACAAGCTAGGTGAAGTACGGCTTTCACACACACTTATCTCTCAGAAATGAGCTTGTGGAGAGAATTTCTTTCATCTAGCACAAAGGGAACGGGTTGCATGAGAAACTATTACTCTGGTTACTCAGTGTGTTTGCTAGTGCCGGTTTGAAATTCCTGCCGTTTTCACTGTAAAACCAATTTGGAGGAAGTACATCCCCATATATATGTATGGAGTGGAGTTTGCAACTGAATTGGAACTTTGTGTTTCCAACAAGCTAGGTGAAGGACGGCTTTCACACACACATATCTCTCAGAACAGAGCATGTGGAGAGACGTTCGTACATTTAGCACGAAGGGAACGGGTTGCAGGGGAAACATTTTCTCTGGTTTTCTCAGTCTGTTTCCATGAGCCGGTATGAACATCCTGCAGTTTTCACTGTAAAACCGAGTTTGTGCTTATACCTTCCCATATATATGTATGGAGAGGAGTTTGCAACTGAAAAGAAACTTTGTATTCCCAACCAGCTTGGTGAAGGACGGCTTTCACCCTCACATATCTCTCAGAAGTGAGCATGTGGAGAGACGTTCGTTCATCTTGCACAAAGGGAACGGTTTGCCGGTAAATCTATTTCTCTGGATTTTCAGTCTGTTTCCTAGTGTCTGAAGATCCTGCAGTTTTCACTGTATTACCGAGTTGGAGCTAGTACCTCCCCTGTTATATGTATGGAGTGGAGATTGCTACTGAATAGGAACGTTGTGTTCCCAACAAGCTAGGTGAAGGACGGCTTTCACACACACTTGTCTCTCAGAAATGAGTTTCTGGAGATAATTTCTTTCATCTAGCACAAAGGGAGCGGTTTGCAGGTTAAACTATTACTCTGCTTTCTCAGTCTGTTTACTAGTGCCGGTTTGAATTTCCTGCATTTTTCACTGTAAAACCGAGTTTGATCTAGTAAATACCCATATATATGTTTCGAGTGGAGTTTTCAAATGAAAACAAACTTTGTCTTCCCAACAAGCTAGGTGAAGGACGGCTTTCAGACACACTTATCTCTCAGAATTGAGCATGTGGAGAGTCGTTCGTTCATCTAGCTCAAAGGAACGGGTTTCATGGAAACTTTAACTATGGTTTCATAGTCTGTTTCCTCATGCCGGTTTGAAGTTCCTGCAGTTTTCACTGTAAAACCGAGTTGGAGCTAGAACCTTCCCATATATATGTATGGAGAGGGGTTTGCAATTGAAAAGAATCTTTGTGTTCCCAACAAGCTAGTTGAAGAACGGCTTTCACCCTCACTTATTTCTGAGAGCTGAGCATGTGGAGAGACTTTCGTTCATCTAGCACAATGGGAACGGGTTGCAGGAGGAACTATTACTCTGGTTTCTCAGTCTGTTTCCTAGTGCTGGTTTGAAGTTCCTATATTTTTCACTGTAAAACCGAGTTGGAGCTAGTACCTCCCCATATATTTGTATGGAATGTAGTTTTCAACTGAGAAGAAACTTTGTGTTCCCAACAAGCTAGGTGAAGGTTGGCTTTCACAAATTCGTTTCTCTCAGAACTGAGCATGTGGAGAGACAATCGTTCATCTAGCACAAAATGAACTGGTTGCAGGAGATACTTTTAATCTGGGATCTCAGTCTGTTTCGTAGTGCTGGTTTGATGTTCCTGCATTTTTCACTGTAAAACCGTGTTGGAGCTAGTACCTCGCCATATATATGTTTGGAGTGGAGTTTGCAACTGAGAAGAAACTTTGTGTTCCCAACAAGCTAGGTGAATGATGGCTTTCAAAAACACTTATATCTCAGAACTGAGCTTGTGTAGAGACGTTCGTTCATCTAACACAAAGGAAAAAGTTTGTAGGAGAAACTATTACTCTTGTTTCTCAGTCTGTTTCCTAGTGCCAGTTGGAAGTTCCTGCCGTTTTCACTGTAAAATCGAGTTGGGGCAAGTACCACCCCATATAAATTTATGGATTGGAGTTTGCAACTGAAAAGGAACTTTTGTTCCCAACAAGCTAGGTGAAGGACGGCTTTCACACACACTTATCTCTCAGAACTGAGCATGTTGAGAGACTTTCGTTCATCCAGCAAAAAGGGAACGGTTTGCAGGAGAAACTATTATTCTTGTTTCTCTGTCTGTTTTCTAGTGCCGGTTTGAAGTTCCTGCAGTTTTCACTGTAAAAATGTTTTGGAGCTAGTACCTCCCCATATATATTTATGGAGTGGATTTTGCAGCTGAAAAGGAACTTTTATTCCCAACAAGGTCGTGAAGGACGGCTTTCACACACACATATCTCTCAGTATTTTGCATGTGGAGAGACTTTCGTTCAACTAGCACCAAGGAACGGGTTGCAGGAGAAAATTTTACCCTTGTTTCTCTGTCTGTTTCCTAGTTCCGGTTTGAAGTTTTGCTGTTTTCACTGTAAAAATAATTTGGAGTTAGAACCTCCCCATATATATTTATGGAGTTGAGTTTGCAAATGTAAAGAAACTTTGTGTTCCCAACATGCTAGTTGAAGGAAGGCTTTCACACACAATTATCTCTCAGAACTGAGCATGTGGAGAGACGTTCGTTCATCTAGCACAAAGGGAAGGGACTGCAGGTAAAACTTTTACTCTGGTTTCTCAGTCTGTTTCCTAGTGCCGGTTTGAAGTTCCTGCAGTTTTCACTGTAAAACCGAGTTGGACCCTGAATCTCCTCATGTAAATGTATGGTTTGGAGTTTGCAACTGAAAAGAAATTTGTGTTCCCCACAAGCTAGTTGAAGGAAAGCTTTCACACACACTTATCCCTCCGACCTTAGCATGTGGAGAGACGTACGTTCATCTAGCACAACGGGAACGTGTTGGAGGAAAACATTTACTCTTGTTTCTCAGTCTGTTTCCTAGTGCCGATTTTAATTTCCTGCAGTTTTCACTGTAAATCTGATTTGGAGCTAGTACCTCCCCTCATATATATATGGAGTGGTATTTGCAACAGAAAAGAATATTTGTGTTCCCAATAAGATAAGTGAAGTTCGGCTTTCACACACACTTATCTCTCAAAGTGAGCTTGTGGAGAGACGTTCGTTCATTTTGCCAAAAGGGAACGGGTGGCAGGAGAAACATTTACTCTGGTTTCTCAGTGTGTTTCATTGAGCCGGTATGAACATCCTGCAGTATTCAGTGTAAAACAGATTTGGAGATAGTACCTCCGCATATATATGTATGGAGAGGAGTTTGCAACTGAAAAGAAACTTTGTATTCCCAACCAGCTTGGTGAAGGACGGCTTTCACCCTCACATATCTCTCAGAAGTGAGCATGTGGAGAGACGTTCGTTCATCTTGCACAAAGGGAACGGTTTGCTGTTAAAACTATTTATCTGGATTTTCAGTCTTTTTCCTAGTGTCTGTTTGAAGATCCTGCAGTTTTCACTGTAAAACCGAGTTGGAGCTAGTACCTCCCCTTTTATATGTATGGAGTGGAGATTGCTACTGAATAGGAACTTTGTGTTCCCAACAAGCTATGTGAAGGACGGCTTTCACACAAAATTACCTCTCAGAAATGAGCTTGTGAAGAGAATTTCGTTCATCTAGCACAAAGGGAACGTGTTGCATGAGAAACTATTACTCTGGTTTCTCGGTGTGTTTCCTAGTGCCGGTTTGAATTTCCTGCCGTATTCACTGTAAAACCAAGTTAGAGCAAGTACATCCCCATATATATGTATGGAGTGGATTTTGCAACTGAAAAGAAATTTGTGTTCCCAACAAGCTAGGTGAAGTACGGCTTTTACACACACATATATCTCCGAACTGAGCATGTGGAGAGACTTTCGTTCATCTAGCACAACGGGAACGGTTTGCAAGTTAAACTATTCCTCTGGTTTCTCAGTCTGTTTCCTAGTGCCTGTTTGAAGTTCCTGCAGTTTTCACTGTAAAAACGACTTGGAGCTAGTAACTCCCGATAAATATGTATGTATTGGAGATTGCAACTGAATAGGAACATAGTGTTCCCAACAAGCTAGCTGAGGGCGGCTTTCACACACATATTATCTCTCAGAACTGAGCATGTGGAGAGACGTTCGTTCATTTAGCACAAAGGGAACGTTTTGCACGGGAATCTTTTACTCTGGTTTCTCAGTATGTTTCCTAGTGCCGGTTTGAATTTCCTGCAGTTTTCATTGTAAACCAGGGTTTGAGGCTAGTAAATCCCCATATATATGTTTCGAGTGGAGTTTTCAAATGAAAAAAAAACTTTGTGTTCCCAACAAGCTAGGTGAAGTACGGCTTTCACACACACTTATCTCTCAGAAATGAGCATGTGGACAGACGTTCGTTCATCTAGCACAAATGAACGGGTTTCAGGAAAACTTTTACTATGGTTTCATAGTCTGTTTCCTAGTGCCGGTTTGAAATTTCTGCCGTTTTCACTGTAAAACCAAGATAGAGCTGCTAATTACACATATATATGTATGGAGTGGAGTTTGCAACTGTAAAGAAATTTGTGTTCCCAACAAGCTAGGTGAAGGACAGCATTCACACACACTTATCCCTCCGAAATTAGCATGTGGAGAGACGTACGTTCATCTAGCTTAACGGGAATGGGTTGCAGGGGAACTTTTACTCTGATTTCTCAGTCTGTTTCCTAGTGCCGGTTGGAATTTCCTGCAGTTTTCACTGTAAAACCGAGTTGGAGCTAGTACCTCCCCATATATATGTATGGAGTGGAGTTTGCAACTGAAAAGGAACTTTGTGTTCCCAACCAGCTAGGTGAAAGACGGCATTCACCCTCATTTATCTCTCAGAAATGAGCATGTGGAGAGAATTTCGTTCATCTAGCCCAAAGTGAGCGGTTTGCAGTTTAAACTATTACTCTGGTTTTTCAGTCTGTTTCCTAGTGCCTGTTTGAAGTTCCTGAAGTTTTCACTGTAAAATGGAGTTGGAGCTTGTACCTCCCCATATATATGTATGGAGTAGAGATTGCTATTGTAAAGAATATTTGTGTTCCAAACAACCTAGTTGAAGGACGGCTTTCACACACACTTATCTCTCAGAAATGAGATTCTGGAGAGAATTTCTTTCATCTAGCCCAAAGTGAACGGGTTGCATGAGAAACTATTTCTCTGCTTTCTCAGTGTGTTTCCTAGTGCCGGTTTGAACCTCCTGCCGTTTTCTCTGTAAAATCAATTTGGAGCAAGTACATCCCCATATATATGTATGGAGTGGGGTTTGCAACTGAAAAGAATCTTTGTGTTCCCAACAAGCTAGGTGAAGGAAGGCTTTCACACACACTTATCTCTCAGAACTGAGCTTGTGGAGAGAATTTCGTTCATCTAGCCCAAAGTGAGCGGTTTGCAGTTTAAACTATTACTCTGGTTTCTCAGTCTGTTTCCTAGTGCCTGTTTGATGTTCCTGCAGTTTTCACTGTAAAAACGATTTGGAGCTAGTACCTCCCCATATATATGTATGGATTGGAGATTGCAAATGAATTGGAACTTTGTGTTCCCAACAAGATATGTGAAGGACGGCTTTCACACACACATATCTCTCAGAACTGAGCATGTGGAGAGACGTTCGTTCATTTAGCACAAAGTGAACGGGTTGCAGGAGAATCTTTTACTCTGCTTTCTCAGTCTGTTTCCTAGTGCCGGTTTGAATTTCCTGCAGTTTTCATTGTAAAACCGTTTGAGCTAGTAAATCCCCATATATATATATTTCGAGTGGAGTTTTCAAATGTAAACAAACTTTGTGTTCCCAACAAGCTAGTTGAAGGACGGCTTTCACACACACTTATCTCTCAGAACTGAGCATGTGGAGAGACGTTCGTCATCTAGCACAAAGGAACGGGTTTCAGGAAAACTTTTACTATGTTTTCATAGACTGTTTCCTAGTGCCGGTTGGAAGTTCCTGCAGTTTTCACTGTAAAACAGAGTTGGAGCTAGTACCTCCCCATATATATGTATGGAGAGGAGTTTGCAACTGAAAAGAAACTTTGTATCCCCAACCAGCTTGGTGAAGGACGGCTTTCACCCTCACATGTCTCTCAGAAGTGAGCATGTGGACAGACGTTCGTTCATCTTGCACAAAGGGAACGGTTTGCAGGTAAAATTATTTCTCTGGATTTTCAGTCTGTTTCCTAGTGTCTGTTTGAAGATCCTGCAGTTTTCACTGTAAAACCGAGTTGGAGCTAGTACCTCCCCTTTTATATGTATGGAGTGGAAATTGTTACTGAATAGGAACTTTGTGTTCCCAACAAGCTAGGTGAAGGACGGCTTTCACACAAAATTATCTCTCAGAAATGAGCTTGTGAAGAGAATTTCGTTTATCTAGCACAAAGGGAACGTGTTGCATGAGAAACTATTACTCTGGTTTCTCAGTGTGTTTCCTAGTGCCGGTTTGAAGTTCCTGCCGTATTCACTGTAAAACCAAGTTAGAGCAAGTACATCACCATATATATGTATGGAGTGGATTTTGCAACTGAAAAGAAATTTGTGTTCCTAACAAGCTAGGTGAAGTACGGCTTTAACACACACATATATCTCCGAACTGAGCATGTGGAGAGACTTTCGTTCATCTATCACAACGGGAACGGTTTTCAGGAGGAACGTATACTCTGTTTTCTCAGTCTGTTTCGTAGTGCCGGTTTGAAGTTCCTGCCGTTTTCACTTAAAAACCAAGATAGAGCTGCTAATACCCCATATATTTGTATGAAATGGAGTATGCAACTGAATAGAAATTCTGTGTTCCCAAAAAACTAGGTGAAGGACGGCTTTCACACAAACTTATCTCTCAGAACTGAGCTTGTGGAGAGAATTTCGTTCATCTAGCACAAAGGGAACGGGTTGCATGAGAAACTAGTACTCTGGTCTCAGTGTGTTTCGTAGTGCCGGTTTGAAATTCCTGCGGTTTTCACTGTAAAACCAAGATAGATCTGCTAATTCCCCATATATATGTATGGAGTGGAGTTGGCAACTGAAAAGAAATTTGTGTTCCCGACAAGCTAGGCGAAGTACGGCTTTAACACACACATATATCTCCAAACGGAGCATGTGGAGAGACGTTCGTTCATCTAGCACAACGGGAACGGTTTGCAGGAGGAACTTTTACTCTGTTTCCTCAGTCAGTTTCGTAGTGCCGGTTTGAAGTTCCTGCCGTTTTCTCTTTAAAACCAAGATAGAGCTGCTAATTACCCATATATATGTATTAAATGGAGTATGCAACTGAATACAAACTCTGTGTTCCCAACAAGCTAGGTGAAGGACGTCTTTCACACAAACATATCTCTCAGAACTGAGCTTGTGGAGAGAATTTCGTTCATCTAGCACAAAGGGAACGGGTTGCATGAGAATCTATTTCTCTGGTATCAGTGTGTTTCCTAGTGCTGGTTTGAAATTCCTGCAGTTTTCACTGTAAAACCAAGATAGAGCTGCTAATTCCCCATATATATGTATGGAGTGGAGTTGGCAACTGAAAATAAATTTGTGTTCCCAACAAGCTAGGTGAAGGACAGCTTGCACACACACTTATCCCTCTGAAATTAGCATGTGGAGATACGTACGTTCATCTAGCACAACGGGAACGGGTTGCAGGGGAAACTTTTACTGTGGTTTCTCAGTCTGTTTCCTTGAGCCGGTATGAACATCCTGCAGTTTTCACTGTAAAACCGATTAGGAGCTTTTACCTTCCCATATAAATGTATGGAGAGGACTTTGCAACTGAAAAGAAACTTTGTGTTCCCAACCAGCTAGATGAAGGACGGCTTTCACCCTCACTTATCTCTCAGAAATGAGCTTGTGGAGAGAATTTCTTTCATCTAGCACAAAGGGAACGGGTTGCATGAGAAACTATTACTCTGGTTTCTCAGTGTGTTTCCTAGCTCCGGTTTGTATTTCCTGCCGTTTTCTCTGTAAAACCAAGTAGGAGCAAGTACATCCCCATATATATGTATGGAGTGGAGTTTGCAACTGAAAAGAATCTTTGTGTTCCCAACAAGCTAGGTGAATTACGGGTTTCACACACACTTATCTCTAAGAAATGATCATGTGGACAGACTTTCGTTCATCTAGCACAATGGGAATGGGTGGCAGGAGGAAATTTTCTCTGTTTTCTCAGTCTGTTTCGTAGTGCCGGTTTGAAGTTCCTGCCGTTTTCACTGTAAAACAGAGTTGGTGCAAGTACCTCCACTTATATATGTATGCAGTGGAGATTGCAACTGAATAGAACATTGTGTTCCCTACAAGCTAGGTGAATTACGGGTTTCACACACACTTATTTCTCAGAACTGAGCAGGTGGAGAGACGTTCGTTCATTTAGCATAAAGGAAACTGGATACAGGAGAAACTTTTACTCTGGTTTCTCAGTCTGTTTCCTAGTGCCGGTATGAATTTCCTTTAATTTTCACTGTAAAACCGAGTTTGAGCTAGTAAATCCCCATATATATGTTTCGAGTGGAGTTTTCAAATGAAAACAAAGTTTTTTTCCCAACAAGCTAGGTGAAGTACGGCTTTCACACAAATTTATCTCCCAGAACTGAGCATGTGGAGAGACGTTCGTTCATCTAGCACAAAGGAACGGGTTTCAGAAAACTTTTACTATGGTTTCATTGTCTGTTTCCTAGTGCCGGTTTGATGTTCCTGCAGTTTTCACTGTAAAACCGAATTGGAGCTACTACCTTCCCATATATATGTATGGATAGGGGTTTGCAACTGAAAAGAAACTTTGTGTTCCCAACCAGCTAGGTGAAGGACGGCTTTCACCCTCACTTATCTCTCAGAACTGAGCATGTGGAGAGATGTTCGTTCATCTAGCACAAAGGGAACGGTTTGCAGGTAAAATTATTTCTTTGGTTTTTCAGTCTGTTTCCTAGTGCTTGTTTGAAGTTCCTGCAGTTTTCACTATAAAACCTTGTTGGAACTAGTACCTCCCCTTATATATTTATGGAGTGGAGATAGCTCCTGAATAGGAACTATGTGTTCCCAACAAGCTAGGTGAAGGACGGCTTTCACACACACTTATCTCCCAGAAATGAGCTTGTGGACAGAATTTTGTTCATCTAGCACAAAGGGAAAGTGTTGCATGAGAAACTATTACTCTGGATTCTCAGTGTGTTTCCTAGTGCCGGTTTGAAATTCCTGCCGTTTTCACTGTAAATCCAAGTTGGAGCAAGTACATCCCCATATATATGTATGGATTGGAGTGTGCAAATGAAAAGAATTTTCTGTTCCCAACAAGCTAGGTGAAGGAAGGCTTTAACACACAATTATCTCTCCGAACTGAGCATGAGGAGAAAAGTACGTTCATCTAGCACAACGGGAATGGGTTGCAGGAGGAAATTTATTCTGTTTTCTCAGTCTGTTTCATAGTGCCGGTTTGAAGTTCCTGCCGTTTTCACTGTAAAACCGAGTTGGTGCTATTTCCTCCCCATATATATGTATGGAATGGAGTATGCAACTGAATAGAAATTCTGTGTTCCCAATAAGCTAGGTAAAGGACGGATTTCACACACACTTATCTCTCAGAACTGAGCTTGTGGAGAGAATTTCGTTCATCTAGCACAAATGGAACGTGTTGCATGAGAAATTATTACTCTGATCTCAGTGTGTTTCCTAGTGCCGGTTTGAAATTCCTGCCGTTTTCACAGTAAATCCAATTTGGAACAAGTACATCCCCATATGTATGTATGGATTGGAGTTTGCAAATGAAAAGAATTTTGTGTTCCCAACAAGCTAGCTGAAGGAAAGATTTCACACACACTTATCCCTCCAAACTGAGCATGTGGAGGTACGTACGTTCATCTAGCACAACGGGAAATGGTTGCAGGAGTACTTTTACTCTGGTTTCTCACTCTGTTTCCTAGTGCCGTTTGGAATTTCCTGCAGTTTTCACCGTAAAACGGAGTTGGATCTAGTACCTCCCCGTATCTAGGTATGGAGTGGTGTTTGCAACTGAAAAGAAACTTTGTGTTCCCAACAAGCTACGATAAGTACAGCTTTCACACACACTTATCTCTCAGAAATGAACATGTGGAGAGACGTTCGTTCATCTTGCAAAAAGGGAACGGGTTGCAGGAGAAACTTTTACTCTGGTTTCTCAGTCTGTTTCCTCGTGCCGGTTTGAAGTTCCTGCAGTTTTCACTGTAAAACCGAGTTGGAGCTAGAACCTTCCCATATATATGTATGGAGAGGGGTTTGCAATTGAAAAGTATCTTTGTGTTCTCAACCAGCTATTTGAAGAACGGCTTTCACCCTCACTTATTTCTGAGAACTGAGCATTTGGTGAGACGTTCGTTCATCTAGCACAATGGGAACGGGTTGCAGGAGGAACTATTACTCTGGTTTCTCAGTCTGTTTCCTAGTGCGGGTTTGAAGTTCCTACATTTTTCACTGTAAAACCGAGTTGGAGCTAGTACCTCCCCATATATTTGTATGGAATGTAGTTTTCAACTGAGAAGAAACTTTGTGTTCCCAACAAGCTAGGTGAAGGTTGGCTTTCACAAATTCGTTTCTCTCAGAACTGAGCATGTGGAGAGACAATCGTTCATCTAGCACAAAATGAACCGGTTGCAGGAGATACTTTTAATCTGGGATCTCAGTCTGTTTCGTAGTGCTGGTTTGATGTTCCTGCATTTTTCACTGTAATACCGTGTTGGAGCTAGTACCTCCCCATACAAATGTTTGGAGTGGTGTTTGCAACTGAGAAGAAACTTTGTGTTCCCAACAAGCTAGGTGAATGATGGCTTTCAAAAACACTTATATCTCAGAACTGAGCTTGTGTAGAGACGTTCGTTCATCTAACACAAAGGAAAAAGTTTGTAGGAGAAACTATTACTCTTGTTTCTCAGTCTGTTTCCTAGTGCCAATTGGAAGTTCCTGCCGTTTTCACTGTAAAATCGAGTTGGGGCAAGTACCACACCATATAAATTTATGGATTGTGGTTTCCAACTGAAAAGGAACTTTTGTTCCCAACAAGCTAGTTGAAGGACAGCTTTCACACACACTTATCTCTCAGAACTGAGCATGTGGAGAGACTTTCGTTCATCCAGCAAAAAGGGAACGGTTTGCAGGAGAAACTATTACTCTTGTTTCTCTGTCTGTTTTCTAGTGCCGGTTTGAAGTTCCTGCAGTTTTCACTGTAAAACTGTTTTGGAACTAGTACCTCCCCATATATATTTATGGAGTGGATTTTGCAGCTGAAAAGGAACTTTTATTCCCAACAAGGTCGTGAAGGACGGCTTTCACACACACATATCTCTCAGAATTTAGCATGTGGAGAGACTTTCGTTCAACTAGCACCAAGGAACGGGATGCAGGAGAAAATTTTACTCTTGTTTCTTTGTCTGATTCCTAGTTCCGGTTTGAAGTTTTGCCGTTTTCACTGTAAAAACAAGTTGGAGTTAGAACTTCCCCATATATATTTATGGAGTTGAGTTTGCAACTGTAAAGAAACTTTGTGTTCACAACAAGCTAGTTGAAGGACGGCTTTCACACACAATTATCTCTCAGAACTGAGCATGTGGAGAGACGTTCGTTCATCTAACACAAAGGGAAGGGACTGCAGGTAAAACTTTTACTCTGGTTTCTCAGTCTGTTTCCTAGTGCCGGTTTGAAGTTCCTGCAGTTTTCA
Organism: Camelus dromedarius; assembly: GCF_036321535.1. Classification (NCBI taxonomy): domain Eukaryota; kingdom Metazoa; phylum Chordata; class Mammalia; order Artiodactyla; family Camelidae; genus Camelus; species Camelus dromedarius. The sequence continues at coordinate 2,651,677 of NW_026989847.1, read as the reverse complement.
CTGTAAAATCGAGTTGGAGATAGTACCTCCCCATATATATATATGGAGTGGAGATTGCTATTGAAAAGAAACTTGGTCTTCCCAACAAGCTAGGTGAAGTACGGCTTTCACACACACTTATCTCTCAGAACTGAGCATGTGGAGAGACGTTCGTACATTTAGCACGAAGGGAACGGGTTGCAGGGGAAACATTTTCTCTGGTTTTCTCAGTCTGTTTCCATGAGCCGGTATGAACATCCTGCAGTTTTCACTGTAAAACCGAGTTTGTGCTTATACCTTCCCATATATATGTATGGAGAGGAGTTTGCAACTGAAAAGAAACTTTGTATTCCCAACCAGCTTGGTGAAGGACGGCTTTCACCCTCACATATCTCTCAGAAGTGAGCATGTGGAGAGACGTTCGTTCATCTTGCACAAAGGGAACGGTTTGCCGGTAAATCTATTTCTCTGGATTTTCAGTCTGTTTCCTAGTGTCTGAAGATCCTGCAGTTTTCACTGTATTACCGAGTTGGAGCTAGTACCTCCCCTGTTATATGTATGGAGTGGAGATTGCTACTGAATAGGAACGTTGTGTTCCCAACAAGCTAGGTGAAGGACGGCTTTCACACACACTTGTCTCTCAGAAATGAGTTTCTGGAGATAATTTCTTTCATCTAGCACAAAGGGAGCGGTTTGCAGGTTAAACTATTACTCTGCTTTCTCAGTCTGTTTACTAGTGCCGGTTTGAATTTCCTGCATTTTTCACTGTAAAACCGAGTTTGATCTAGTAAATACCCATATATATGTTTCGAGTGGAGTTTTCAAATGAAAACAAACTTTGTCTTCCCAACAAGCTAGGTGAAGGACGGCTTTCAGACACACTTATCTCTCAGAATTGAGCATGTGGAGAGTCGTTCGTTCATCTAGCTCAAAGGAACGGGTTTCATGGAAACTTTAACTATGGTTTCATAGTCTGTTTCCTCATGCCGGTTTGAAGTTCCTGCAGTTTTCACTGTAAAACCGAGTTGGAGCTAGAACCTTCCCATATATATGTATGGAGAGGGGTTTGCAATTGAAAAGAATCTTTGTGTTCCCAACAAGCTAGTTGAAGAACGGCTTTCACCCTCACTTATTTCTGAGAGCTGAGCATGTGGAGAGACATTCGTTCATCTAGCACAATGGGAACGGGTTGCAGGAGGAACTATTACTCTGGTTTCTCAGTCTGTTTCCTAGTGCTGGTTTGAAGTTCCTATATTTTTCACTGTAAAACCGAGTTGGAGCTAGTACCTCCCCATATATTTGTATGGAATGTAGTTTTCAACTGAGAAGAAACTTTGTGTTCCCAACAAGCTAGGTGAATGATGGCTTTCAAAAACACTTATATCTCAGAACTGAGCTTGTGTAGAGACGTTCGTTCATCTAACACAAAGGAAAAAGTTTGTAGGAGAAACTATTACTCTTGTTTCTCAGTCTGTTTCCTAGTGCCAGTTGGAAGTTCCTGCCGTTTTCACTGTAAAATCGAGTTGGGGCAAGTACCACCCCATATAAATTTATGGATTGGAGTTTGCAACTGAAAAGGAACTTTTGTTCCCAACAAGCTAGGTGAAGGACGGCTTTCACACACACTTATCTCTCAGAACTGAGCATGTGGAGAGACTTTCGTTCATCCAGCAAAAAGGGAACGGTTTGCAGGAGAAACTATTATTCTTGTTTCTCTGTCTGTTTTCTAATGCCGGTTTGAAGTTCCTGCAGTTTTCACTGTAAAAATGTTTTGGAGCTAGTACCTCCCCATATATATTTATGGAGTGGATTTTGCAGCTGAAAAGGAACTTTTATTCCCAACAAGGTCGTGAAGGAAGGCTTTCACACACACATATCTCTCAGAATTTTGCATGTGGAGAGACTTTCGTTCAACTAGCACCAAGGAACGGGTTGCAGGAGAAAATTTTACCCTTGTTTCTCTGTCTGTTTCCTAGTTCCGGTTTGAAGTTTTGCCGTTTTCACTGTAAAAATAATTTGGAGTTAGAACCTCCCCATATATATTTATGGAGTTGAGTTTGCAAATGTAAAGAAACTTTGTGTTCCCAACATGCTAGTTGAAGGAAGGCTTTCACACACAATTATCTCTCAGAACTGAGCATGTGGAGAGACGTTCGTTCATCTAGCACAAAGGGAAGGGACTGCAGGTAAAACTTTTACTCTGGTTTCTCAGTCTGTTTCCTAGTGCCGGTTTGAAGTTCCTGCAGTTTTCACTGTAAAACCGAGTTGGACCCTGAATCTCCTCATGTAAATGTATGGTTTGGAGTTTGCAACTGAAAAGAAATTTGTGTTCCCCACAAGCTAGTTGAAGGAAAGCTTTCACACACACTTATCCCTCCGACCTTAGCATGTGGAGAGACGTACGTTCATCTAGCACAACGGGAACGTGTTGGAGGAAAACATTTACTCTTGTTTCTCAGTCTGTTTCCTAGTGCCGATTTTAATTTCCTGCAGTTTTCACTGTAAATCTGATTTGGAGCTAGTACCTCCCCTCATATATATATGGAGTGGTATTTGCAACAGAAAAGAATATTTGTGTTCCCAATAAGATAAGTGAAGTTCGGCTTTCACACACACTTATCTCTCAAAGTGAGCTTGTGGAGAGACGTTCGTTCATTTTGCCAAAAGGGAACGGGTGGCAGGAGAAACATTTACTCTGGTTTCTCAGTGTGTTTCATTGAGCCGGTATGAACATCCTGCAGTATTCAGTGTAAAACAGAGTTGGAGATAGTACCTCCGCATATATATGTATGGAGAGGAGTTTGCAACTGAAAAGAAACTTTGTATTCCCAACCAGCTTGGTGAAGGACGGCTTTCACCCTCACATATCTCTCAGAAGTGAGCATGTGGAGAGACGTTCGTTCATCTTGCACAAAGGGAACGGTTTGCTGTTAAAACTATTTATCTGGATTTTCAGTCTTTTTCCTAGTGTCTGTTTGAAGATCCTGCAGTTTTCACTGTAAAACCGAGTTGGAGCTAGTACCTCCCCTTTTATATGTATGGAGTGGAGATTGCTACTGAATAGGAACTTTGTGTTCCCAACAAGCTATGTGAAGGACGGCTTTCACACAAAATTACCTCTCAGAAATGAGCTTGTGAAGAGAATTTCGTTCATCTAGCACAAAGGGAACGTGTTGCATGAGAAACTATTACTCTGGTTTCTCGGTGTGTTTCCTAGTGCCGGTTTGAATTTCCTGCCGTATTCACTGTAAAACCAAGTTAGAGCAAGTACATCCCCATATATATGTATGGAGTGGATTTTGCAACTGAAAAGAAATTTGTGTTCCCAACAAGCTAGGTGAAGTACGGCTTTTACACACACATATATCTCCGAACTGAGCATGTGGAGAGACTTTCGTTCATCTAGCACAACGGGAACGGTTTACAGGAGGAACTTTTACTCTGTTTTCTCAGTCTGTTTCGTACTGCCGGTTTGAAGCTCCTGCCGTTTTCACTTTAAAACCAAGACAGAGCTGCTAATTCCCCATATATATGTATGGAATGGAGTATGCAACTGAATAGAAATTCTTTGTTCCCAAAAAACTAGGTGAAGGACGGCTTTCACACAATATTATCTCTCAGAACTGAGCTTGTGGAGAGAATTTCGTTCATCTAGCACAAAGTGAACGGGCTGAATGTGAAACTAGTACTCTGGTCTCAGTGTGTTTCCTAGTGCCGGTTTGAAATTCCTGCGGTTTTCACTGTAAAACCAAGATAGATCTGCTAATTCCCCATATATATGTATGGAGTGGAGATTGCAACTGAAAATAAATTTGTGTTCCCAATATGCTAGGTGAAGTACGGCATTAACACACACATATATCTCCGAACTGAGCATGTGGAGAGACGTTCGTTCATCTAGCACAAAGGAACGGGTTTCAGGAAAACTTTTACTATGGTTTCATAGTCTGTTTCCTAGTGCCGGTTTGAAGTTCCTGCAGTTTTCACTGTAAAACCGAGTTGGAACTAGAACCTTCCCATATATATGTATGGAGAGGGGTTTGCAAGTGAAAAGACACTTTGTGTTCCCAACCAGCTAGGTGAAGGATGGCTTTCACCCTCACTTATCTCTCAGAACTGAGCATGTGGAGAGAAGTTCGTTCAACTAGCACAAAGGGAAAGGTTTGCAGATAAATTACTTCTTTGGTTTTTCAGTCTGTTTCCTAGTACCTGTTTGAAGTTCCTGCAGTTTTCACTCTAAAACCTTGTTGGATCTAGTACCTCCCCTTATATATTTATGGAGTGGAAATTGCTCCTGAATAGGAACTATGTGTTCCCAACAAGCTTGGTTAAGGACGGCTTTCACACACACATATCTCCCAGAAATGAGCTTGTGGACAGAATTTCGTTCATCTAGAACAAAGGGAAAGTGTTGCATGGGAAACTATTATTCTGGATTCTCAGTGTGTTTCCTAGTGCCGGTTTGAAATACCTGCCGTTTTCACTGTAAATCCAAGTTGAAGCAAGTACATCCCCATATATATGTATGGATCGGAGTTTGGAAATGAAAAGAATTTTGTGTTCCCAACAAGGTAGATGAAGGACGGCTTTAACACACAATTATCTCTCCGAACTGAGCATGTGGAGAGACGTACGTTCATCTAGCACAACGGGAATGGGTTGCAGGAGGAAATTTATTCTGTTTTCTCAGTCTGTTTCATAGTGCCGGTTTGAAGTTCCTGCCGTTTTCACTGTAAACCCGAGTTGGTGCTATTACCTCCCCATATATATGTATGGAATGGAGTATGCAACTGAATAGAAACTCTGTGTTCCCAATAAGCTAAGTAAAGGACGGCTTTCACACACACTTATCTCTCAGAACTGAGCTTGTGGAGAGAATTTCGTTCATCTAGCACAAATGCAACGGGTTGCATGAGAAACTATTACACTGGTCTCAGTGTGTTTCCTAGTGCCAGTTTGAAATTCCTGCCGTTTTCACTGTAAAACCAAGATAGAGCTGCTCATTACCCATATATATGTATGGAGTGGAGTTTGCAACTGAAAAGAAATTTGTGTTCCCAACAATCTAGCTGAAGGACAGCTTTAACACACACTTATCCCTTTGAACTGAGCATGTGGAGGTACGTACGTTCATCTAGCACAACGGGAACTGGTTGCAGTGGTACTTTTACTCTGGTTTCTCACTCTGTTTCCTAGTGCCGTTTGGAATTTCCTGCAGTTTTCACCGTAAAACGGAGTTGGATCTAGTACCTCCCCATATATATGTATGGAGTGGAGTTTGCAACTGAAAAGAAACTTTGTGTTCCCAACAAGCTAGGTGAAGGGCGGCTTTCACACACAATTATCTCTCAGAAATAGGCATGTGGAGAGACTTTCGTTCATAGAGCACAAAGGGAACGGGTTGCAGGAGAAACTTTTTATCTGGTTTCTCAGTCTGTTTCCTAGTGCCGGTTTGAAGTTCCTGCAGTTTTCACTGTAAAACCGAGTTGGAGCTAGTAAATCCCCATATATATGTTTCGAGTGGAGATTGCAAATGAAAAGAAACTTAGTGTTCCCAACAAGCTAGGTGAAGGACGGCTTTCACACACACTTATCTCTCAGAACTGAACATGTGGAGAGACGTTCGTTCATCTAGCACAAAGGGAATGGATTTCAGGGAAACTTTTACTATGTTTTCATAGTATGTTTCCTAGTGCCGGTTTGAAGTTCCTGCAGTTTTCCCTGTAAAGCTTAGTTGGAGCTAGTACCTCCCCATATATATGTATGGAGAGGAGTTTGCAACTGAAAAGATACTTTGTGTTCCCAACCAGCTAGGTGAAGGACGGATTTCACCCTCACTTATCTCTCAGGACTGAGCATGTGGAGAGAAGTTCGTTCATCTAGCACAAAGGGAACGATTTGCAAGTGAAACAATTACTCTGGCTTTTCAGTCTTTTTGCTAGTGCCTGTTTCAAGTTCCTGCAGTTTTCACTGTAAAACCGAGTTGGAGCTAGTACCTCCCCATATATATGTATGGAGTGGAGATTGCTACTGAAAAGGAACTTTGTTTTCCCAACAAGCTAGTTGAAGGACGGCTTTCACACACACTTATGTCTAAGAAATGAGCTTGTGGAGAGAATTTCGTTCATCTAGCACAAAAGGAACGGGTTGCATGAAAACTATTACTCTGGTTTCTCAGTGTGTTTCCTAGTGCCGGTTAGAAATTCCTTCCATTTTCACTGTAAATCCAAGTTGAAGCCTGTACATACCCATATATATGTATTGAGAGGAGTTTGCAACTGAAAAGAATTTTATGTTCCAATCAAGCTAGGTGAAGGACGGATTTCACACACACTTATCTCTCAGAACTAAGCATGTGGAGAGGGTTCGTTCATCTAGCACAACAGGAACGGGTTGCAGGAGGAACTTTTACTCTGTTTTCTCAGTCTGTTTTGTAGTGCCTTTAAGAAGTTCCTGCCGTTTTCACTGTAAAACCGGGTTGGGGCTAGTACCTCCCCATAAATAATAATTGAGTGAAGTTTGCAACTGAAAAGAATCTTTGTGTTCCCAAAAAGCTAGGTGAAGGACGGCTTTCACACACACATATCTCTAAGAAGTGATCCTGTGGAAAGACTATCGTTCATCTAGCACAACCGGAACGGGTTTCAGGAGGAACTTTTACTCTGTATTCTCAGTCTGTTTCATAGTGCCGGTTTGTTGTTCCTGCCGTTTTCACTGTTAAACAGAATTGGTGCTAGTACCTCCAATTATATATATGTATGGAGTGGAGTTTGCAACTGAATAGAAACTCTGTGTTCCCAACAAACTAGTTGAAGGACGGCTTTCACACACACTTATATCTCAGAAATGAGCATTTGGAGAGATGTTATTTCATTTAGCACAAAAGGAGCGGTTTGCAGGTTAAACTAGTACTCTGGTTTCTCAGTCTGTTTCCAAGTGCCGGTTTGAATTTCCTGCAGTTTTCACTGTAAAACCATGTTGGAGCTAGTAAATCCCCATATATATGTTTCGAGTGCAGATTTCAAATGAAAACAAAATTTGTGTTCCCAACAATCTAGGAGAAGGAGGCTTTCACACAAACATCTCTCAGAACTGAGCATGTGGAGAGACGTTCGTTAAACTAGCACAAAGGAACGGGTTTCAGGAATACTTTTACTATGTTTCATAGTATGTTTCCTAGTGCCGTTTTGAAGTTCCTGCAGTTTTCCCTGTAAAACATATTTGGAGCTATTTCCTCCCCATATATACGTATGGAGAGGTGTTTGCAACTGAAAAGATACTTTGTGTTCCCAACCAGCTAGGTGAAGTACGGCTTTCACCCTCACTTATCTATCAGGACTGAGCATGAGGAGAGACGTTCGTTCATCTAGCACAAAGGGAACGATTTGCAAGTGAAACAATTACTCTGGTTTTTCAGTCTTTTTGCTAGTGCCTGTTTGAAGTTCCTGCAGTTTTCACTGTAAAACCGAGTTGGAGCTAGCACCTCCCCATATATATGTATGGAGTGGAGATTGCTACTGAATAGGAACTTTGTTTTCCCAACAAGCTAGTTGAAGGACGGCTTTCACACACACTTATGTCTAAGAAATGAGCTTGTGGAGAGAATTTCGTTCATCTAGCACAAAAGGAACGGGTTGCATGAAAACTATTACTCTGGTTTCTCAGTGTGTTTCCTAGTCCCGGTTAGAAATTCCTTCCATTTTCACTGTAAAACCAAGTTGAAGCCTGTACATCCCCATATATATGTATGGAGTGGAGATGGCAACTGAAAAGAATTTTATGTTCCAATCAAGCTAGGTGAAGGACGGATTTCACACACACTTATCTCTCAGAACTAAGCATGTGGAGAGGTTTCGTTCATCTAGCACAACAGGAACGGATTGCAGGAGGAACTTTTACTCTGTTTTCTCAGTCTGTTTTGTAGTGCCTTTAAGAAGTTCCTGCCGTTTTCACTGTAAAACCGTGTTGGTGCTAGTACCTCCCCATAAATATTAATTGAGTGAAGTTTGCAACTGAAATGAATCTTTCTGTTCCCAAACAGCTAGGTGAAGGGCGGCTTTCACTCACACATATCTCTAAGAACTGATACTGTGGAGAGACTATCGTTCATCTAGCACAACCGCAACGGTTTGCAGGAGGAACTTTTACTCTGTTTTCTCAGTCTGTTTCGTAGTGCCGGTTTGTTTTCCCTGCAGTTTTCACTGTAAAACAGAGTTGGTGCTAGTACCTCCAATTATATATATGTATGGATTGGAGTTTGCAACTGAATAGAAACTCTGTGTTCCCAACAAGCTAGTTGAAGGACGGCTTTGACACACACTTATCTCTCAGAACTGAGCATGTGGAGAGATGTTATTTCATTTAGCACAAAGGGAGCGGTTTGCAGGTTAAACTAGTACTCTGGTTTCTCAGTCTGTTTCCAAGTGCCGGTTTGAATTTCCTGCAATTTTCACTGTAAAACCGAGTTAGAGCAAGTAAATCCCCATATATATATTTCGAGTGGAGACTTCAAATGAAAACAAAATTTGTGTTCCCAACAAGCTAGGAGAAGGAGGCTTTCACACACACTTATCTCACAGAAATGAGCTAGTGGAGAGAATTTCGTTCATCTAGCACAAACGGAACTGTTTGCATGAGAAACTATTACTCTGGTCTCAGTGTGTTTCCTAGTGCTGGTTTGAAATTCCTGCCGTTTTCACTGTAAAACCAAGTTGGAGATGGTAATTACCCATATATTTGAATGGAGTGGAGTTAGCAACTGAAAAGACATTTGTGTTCCCAACAAGCTAGGTGAAGGACGGCTTTCACAGACACATATCTCTCAGAACTGAGCATGTGGGGAGACGTTCGTTCATATAGCACAAAGGGAACTGGTTGCAGGAGAAACTTTTACTCTGGATTCTCAGTCTGTTTCCTAGTGCCGGTTTGAAGTTCCTGAAGTTTTCACTGTAAAACCGAGTTGGAGCTATTAAATCCCTATATATATATGTTTCGAGTGGAGTTTGCAAATGAAAGGAAACTATGTGTTCCCAACAAGCTAGTTGAAGGACGGCTTTCACACACACTTATCTCTCAGAACTGAGCATGTGGAGAGACGTTCGTTCATCTAGCACAAATGGAACGGTTTTCAGGAAAACTTTTACTATGTATTCATAGTATGTTTCCTAGTGCCGGTTTGAAGTTCTTGCAGTTTTCACTGTAAAATCTAGTTGGTGCTATTACCTCCCCATATATATGTATGGAGTGGAGTTTGTAATTTAAATGAAACTCTGTGTTCCCAACAAGCTATGTGAAGAACTGCTTTCAAACACACTTATTTCTCAGATCTGAGCATGTGGAGCGAATTTCGTTCATCTAGCACAAACGGAACTGGTTGCATGAGAAACTATTACTCTGGTCTCAGTGTGTTTCCTAGTGCTGGTTTGAAATTCCTGCCGTTTTCACTGTAAAACCAAATTGGAGCTGCTAATTCCCCATATATATGAATGGAGTGGAGTTTTCATCTGAAAAGACATTTGTGTTCCCAACAAGCTAGGTGAAGGACGGCTTTAATCCACACTTATCTCTCCAAACTGAGCATGTGCAGAGAGGTACGTTCATCTAGCACAACGTTAACGGGTTGCAGGAGAACTTTTACTCAGGTTTCTCAGTCTGTTTCCTAGTGCCGGTTTGAAGTTCATGCACTTTTCACTGTAAAACCGAGTTGGAGATAGTACCTCCCCTTTTATATGTATGGAGTGGAGATTGCTACTGAATAGGAACTTTGTGTTCCCAACAAGCTAGGTGAAGGACGGCTTTCACACAAAATTATCTCTCAGAAATGAGCTTGTGAAGAGAATTTCGTTCATCAAGCTCAAAGGGAACGTGTTGCATGAGAAACTATTACTCTGTTTTCTCAGTGTGTTTCCTAGTGCCGGTTTGAAATTCCTGCCGTATACACAGTAAAACCAAGTTAGAGCAAGTACATCCCCATATATATGTATGGAGTGGATTTTGCAACTGAAAAGAAATTTGTGTTCCCAACAAGCTAGGTGAAGTACGGCTTTTACACACACATATATCTCCGAACTGAACTTGTGGAGAGACTTTCGTTCATCTAGAACAATGGGAACGGTTTGCAGGAGGAACTTTTACTCTGTTTTCTCAGTCTGTTTCATAGTGCCGGTTTGAATTTCCTGCCGTTTTCACTTTAAAACCAAGATAGAGCTGCTATTTCCCCATATATATGTGTGGAATGGAGTATGCAACTGAATAGAAATTCTGTGTTCCAAAAAAAATCGGTGAAGGAAGGCTTTCACACAAACTTATCTCTCAGAACTGAGCTTGTGGAGAGAATTTCGTTCATCTAGCACAAAGGGAACGGGTTGCATGAGAAACTAGTACTCTGGTCTCAGTGTGTTTCCTAGTGCCGGTTTGAAATTCCTGCGGTTTTCACTGTAAAACCAAGATAGATCTGCTAATTCCCCATATAAATGTATGGAGTGGAGTTGGCAACTGAAAAGAAATTTGTGTTCCCAACAAGCTAGGTGAAGTACGGTTTTAACACACACATATATCTCCGAACTGAGCATGTGGAGAGACGTTCGTTCATCTAGCACAACGGGAACGGTTTGCAGGAGGAACTTTTACTCTGTTTTCTCAGTCAGTTTCGTAGTGCCGGTTTGAAGTTCCTGCCGTTTTCACTTTTAAACCAAGATATAGCTGTTAATTACCCATATATATGTATTAAATGGAGTATGCAACTGAATAGAAACTCTGTGTTCCCAACAAGCTAGGTGAAGGACAGCTTTCACACAAACATACCTCTCAGAACTGAGCTTGTGGAGAGAATTTCGTTCAATTAGCACAAAGGGAACGGGTTGCATGAGAAACTATTACTCTGGTATCAGTGTGTTTCCTAGTGCCGGTTAGATATTCCTGCCGTTTTCACTGTAATACCAAGATAGAGCTGCTAATTCCCCATATATATGTATGGAGTGGAGTTTGCAACTGAAAATAAATTTGTGTTCCCAAAAAGCTAGGTGAAGGACAGCTTTCACACACACTTATCCCTCTAAAATGAGCATGTGGAGGGACGTACGTTCATCTAGCACAACGGGAACGGGTTGCAGGAGAAACTTTTACTCTGGTGTCTCAGTCTGTTTCCTTGAGCGGGTATGAACATCCTGCAGTTTTCACTGTAAGACCGAGTTAGAGCTAATACCTCCCCATATATATGTATGGAGTGGAGTCTGCAAATGAAAAGAAACTTTGTGTTCCCAACAAGCTACGATAAGTACGGCTTTCACACACACTTATCTCTCAGAAATGAACATGTGGAGAGACGTTCGTTCATCTAGCAAAAAGGGGAACGATTTTAAGGAAAAACATTTACTCTTGTTTCTCAGTCTGATTTCTCGTGCTGGTTTGAATTTCCTGCAGTTTTCACTGTAATACTGAGTTGGAGCTAGTACTTCCCCTCATATATATATGGAGTGGGATATGCAACTGAAAAGAAAATTTCTGTTCCAAACAAGCTAGTTGAAGTGCGGCTTTCAAACTCACTTATCTCTCAAACTGAGCTTGTGGAGAGACGTTCGTTCATCTTGCAAAATGGGAACGGTTTGCAGGAGAAACTTTTACTGTGGTTTCTCAGTCTGTTTCCTTGAGCCGGTATGAACATCCTGCAGTTTTCACTATAAAACCGATTAGGAGCTTGTACCTCCCCATATAAATTTATGGAGAGGACTTTGCAACTGAAAAGGAACTTTGTGTTCCCAACCAGCTAGGTGAAGGACGGCTTTCACACACAATTATCTCTCAGAACTGAGCATGTGGAGAGACGTTCGTTCTTCTAGCACAAAGGGAACGGTTTTCAGGAAAACTTTTACTATGTATTCATAGTATGTTTCCTAGTGCCAGTTTGAAGTTCTTGCAGTTTTCACTGTAAACCCGAGTTGGTGCTAGTACCTCCCCATATAAATGTATGGAGTGGAGTTTGTAACTTAAAAGAAACTCTGTGTTCCCTATAAGCTATGAGAAGAACTGCTTTCAAACACACTTATTTCTCAGAACTGAGCATGTGGAGCGAATTTCGTTCATCTAGCCCAAACGGAACTGGTTGCATGAGAAACTATTACTCTGGTCTCAGTGTGTTTCCTAGTGCTAGTTTGAAATTCCTGCCGTTTTCACTGTAAAACCAAATTGGAGCTGCTAATTCCCCATATATATGAAAGGAGTGGAGTATTCAACTGAAAAGACATTTGTGTTCCCACAAGCTAGGTGAAGGACGGCTTTAATCCACACTTATCACTCCGAACTGAGCATGTGCCGAAACGTACGTTCATCTAGCACAACGTTAACGGGTTTCAGGAGAACTTTTACTCAGGTTTCTCAGTCTGTTTCCTAGTGCCGGTTTGAAGTTCATGCACTTTTCACAGTAAAACCGAGTTGGAGCTAGTACCTCGACATATATGTATGTATGGAGAGGAGTTTGCAACTGAAAAGAAACTTTGTGTTCCCAACAAGCTAGGTGAAGGGCGGCTTTCACACACAATTATCTCTCAGAAATTAGCATGTGGAGAGACTTTCGTTCATAGAGCACAAAGGGAACGGTTTGCAGGAGAAACTTTTTGTCTGGTTTCTCAGTCTGTTTCCTAGTGCCGGTTTGAAGTTCCTGCAGTTTTCACTGTAAAACCGAGTTGGAGCTAGTAAATCCCCATATATATGTTTCGAGTGGAGATTGCAAATGAAAAGAAACTTAGTGTTCCCAACAAGCTAGGTGAAGGACGGCTTTCACACACACTTATCTCTCAGAACTGAACATGTGGAGAGACGTTCGTTCATATAGCACAAAGGGAAAGGTTAGCAGGAGAAACATTTACTCTGTTTTCTCGGTCTGTTTCCTAGTGCCGGTTTGAAGTTCCTGCAGTTTTCACAGTAAAACCTAGTTGGAGCTAGTAAATCCCCAAATATATGTTTCGAGTGGAGTTTGCATATGAAAAGAAACTTTGTTTTCCCAACAAGCTAGTTGAAGGAAGGCTTTCACACACACTTATCTCTCAGAACTGAGCATGTGGAGAGACGTTCGTTCATCTACCACAAAGGGAACGGGTTTCAGGAAAACTTTTACTATGCTTTCATAGTCTGTTTCCTATTGCCGGTTTGAAGTTCCTGCAGTTTTCACTGTAAAACCGAGTTGGAGCTAGTACCTCCCCATATATATGTATGGAGAGGAGATTGCAACTTAAAAGAAAATTTGTGTTCCCAACCAGCCAAGTGAAGGACGGCTTTCACCCTCACTTATCTCTCTGAACTGAGCATGTGGAGAATCGTTCGTTCATCCAGCTCAAATGGAACGGTTTGCAGGTGAAACTATTACTCTGGTATTTCAGTCTGTTTCCTAGTGCCTGTTTGAAGTTCCTGCAGTTTTCACTGTAAAATCGATTTGGAGCTAGTACCTCCCCATATATATGTATGGATTAGATATTGCTACTGAAAAGTAAATTTGTTTTCCCAACAAGCTAGGTGAAGGACGGTTTTCACACACACTTATCTCACAGAAATGAGCTAGTGGAGAGAATTTCGTTCATCTAGCACAAACGGAACTGGTTGCATGGGAAGCTAATACTCTGGTCTCAGTGTGTTTCCTAGTGCTGGTTTGAAATTCCTGCCGTTTTCACTGTAAAACCAAGTTGGAGATGGTAATTACCCATATATTTGTATGGAGTGGAGTTTGCAACTGAAAAGATTCTTTGTGTTCCCAACAAGCTAGGTGAAGGACGGCTTTCACAGACACATATCTCTCAGAACTGAGCATGTGGGGAGACGTTCGTTCATATAGCACAAAGGGAACGGGTTGCAGGAGAAACTTTTACTCTGGATTCTCAGTCTGTTTCCTAGTGCCGGTTTGAAGTTCCTGCAGTTTTCACTGTAAAACCGAGTTGGTGCTAGTACCTCCCCATATATATGTATGGAGAGGAGTTTGCAACTGAAAAGATACTTTGTGTTCCCAACCAGCTAGGTGAAGGACGGATTTCACCCTCACTTATCTCTCAGGACTGAGCATGTGGAGAGAAGTTCGTTCATCTAGCACAAAGGGAACGATTTGCAAGTGAAACAATTACTCTGGCTTTTCAGTCTTTTTGCTAGTGCCTGTTTCAAGTTCCTGCAGTTTTCACTGTAAAACCGAGTTGGAGCTAGTACCTCCCCATATATATGTATGGAGTGGAGATTGCTACTGAAAAGGAACTTTGTTTTCCCAACAAGCTAGTTGAAGGACGGCTTTCACACACACTTATGTCTAAGAAATGAGCTTGTGGAGAGAATTTCGTTCATCTAGCACAAAAGGAACGGGTTGCATGAAAACTATTACTCTGGTTTCTCAGTGTGTTTCCTAGTGCCGGTTAGAAATTCCTTCCATTTTCACTGTAAATCCAAGTTGAATCCTGTACATACCCATATATATGTATTGAGAGGAGTTTGCAACTGAAAAGAATTTTATGTTCCAATCAAGCTAGGTGAAGGACGGATTTCACACACACTTATCTCTCAGAACTAAGCATGTGGAGAGGGTTCGTTCATCTAGCACAACAGGAACGGGTTGCAGGAGGAACTTTTACTCTGTTTTCTCAGTCTGTTTTGTAGTGCCTTTAAGAAGTTCCTGCCGTTTTCACTGTAAAACCGGGTTGGGGCTAGTACCTCCCCATAAATAATAATTGAGTGAAGTTTGCAACTGAAAAGAATCTTTGTGTTCCCAAAAAGCTAGGTGAAGGACGGCTTTCACACACACATATCTCTAAGAAGTGATCCTGTGGAAAGACTATCGTTCATCTAGCACAACCGGAACGGGTTTCAGGAGGAACTTTTACTCTGTATTCTCAGTCTGTTTCATAGTGCCGGTTTGTTGTTCCTGCCGTTTTCACTGTTAAACAGAATTGGTGCTAGTACCTCCAATTATATATATGTATGGAGTGGAGTTTGCAACTGAATAGAAACTCTGTGTTCCCAACAAACTAGTTGAAGGACGGCTTTCACACACACTTATATCTCAGAAATGAGCATTTGGAGAGATGTTATTTCATTTAGCACAAAAGGAGCGGTTTGCAGGTTAAACTAGTACTCTGGTTTCTCAGTCTGTTTCCAAGTGCCGGTTTGAATTTCCTGCAGTTTTCACTGTAAAACCGTGTTGGAGCTAGTAAATCCCCATATATATGTTTCGAGTGCAGATTTCAAATGAAAACAAAATTTGTGTTCCCAACAATCTAGGAGAAGGAGGCTTTCATACAAACATCTCTCAGAACTGAGCATGTGGAGAGACGTTCGTTAAACTAGCACAAAGGAACGGGTTTCAGGAATACTTTTACTATGTTTCATAGTATGTTTCCTAGTGCCGTTTTGAAGTTCCTGCAGTTTTCCCTGTAAAACATAGTTGGAGCTATTTCCTCCCCATATATACGTATGGAGAGGTGTTTGCAACTGAAAAGATACTTTGTGTTCCCAACCAGCTAGGTGAAGTACGGCTTTCACCCTCACTTATCTATCAGGACTGAGCATGAGGAGAGACGTTCGTTCATCTAGCACAAAGGGAACGATTTGCAAGTGAAACAATTACTCTGGTTTTTCAGTCTTTTTGCTAGTGCCTGTTTGATGTTCCTGCAGTTTTCACTGTAAAACCGAGTTGGAGCTAGCACCTCCCCATATATATGTATGGAGTGGAGATTGCTACTGAATAGGAACTTTGTTTTCCCAACAAGCTAGTTGAAGGACGGCTTTCACACACACTTATGTCTAAGAAATGAGCTTGTGGAGAGAATTTCGTTCATCTAGCACAAAAGGAACGGGTTGCATGAAAACTATTACTCTGGTTTCTCAGTGTGTTTCCTAGTCCCGGTTAGAAATTCCTTCCATTTTCACTGTAAAACCAAGTTGAAGCCTGTACATCCCCATATATATGTATGGAGTGGAGATGGCAACTGAAAAGAATTTTATGTTCCAATCAAGCTAGGTGAAAGACGGATTTCACACACACTTATCTCTCAGAACTAAGCATGTGGAGAGGTTTCGTTCATCTAGCACAACAGGAACGGGTTGCAGGAGGAACTTTTACTCTGTTTTCTCAGTCTGTTTTGTAGTGCCTTTAAGAAGTTCCTGCCGTTTTCACTGTAAAACCGGGTTGGTGCTAGTACCTCCCCATAAATATTAATTGAGTGAAGTTTGCAACTGAAATGAATCTTTCTGTTCCCAAACAGCTAGGTGAAGGACGGCTTTCACACACAGATATCTCTAAGAACTGATACTTTGGAGAGACTATCGTTCATCTAGCACAACCGCAACGGTTTGCAGGAGGAACTTTTACTCTGTTTTCTCAGTCTGTTTCGTAGTGCCGGTTTGTTTTCCCTGCAGTTTTCACTGTAAAACAGAGTTGGTGCTAGTACCTCCAATTATATATATGTATGGATTGGAGTTTGCAACTGAATAGAAACTCTGTGTTCCCAACAAGCTAGTTGAAGGACGGCTTTGACACACACTTATCTCTCAGAACTGAGCATGTGGAGAGATGTTATTTCATTTAGCACAAAGGGAGCGGTTTGCAGGTTAAACTAGTACTCTGGTTTCTCAGTCTGTTTCCAAGTGCCGGTTTGAATTTCCTGCAATTTTCACTGTAAAACCGAGTTAGAGCAAGTAAATCCCCATATATATATTTCGAGTGGAGACTTCAAATGAAAACAAAATTTGTGTTCCCAACAAGCTAGGAGAAGGAGGCTTTCACACACACTTATCTCACAGAAATGAGCTAGTGGAGAGAATTTCGTTCATCTAGCACAAACGGAACTGTTTGCATGAGAAACTATTACTCTGGTCTCAGTGTGTTTCCTAGTGCTGGTTTGAAATTCCTGCCGTTTTCACTGTAAAACCAAGTTAGAGCAAGTACATCCCCATATATATGTATGGAGTGGATTTTGCAACTGAAAAGAAATTTGTGTTCCCAACAAGCTAGGTGAAGGACGGCTTTCACAGACACATATCTCTCAGAACTGAGCATGTGGGGAGACGTTCGTTCATATAGCACAAAGGGAACGGGTTGCAGGAGAAACTTTTACTCTGGATTCTCAGTCTGTTTCCTAGTGCCGGTTTGAAGTTCCTGAAGTTTTCACTGTAAAACCGAGTTGGAGCTATTAAATCCCTATATATATATATGTTTCGAGTGGAGTTTGCAAATGAAAGGAAACTATGTGTTCCCAACAAGCTAGTTGAAGGATGGCTTTCACACAAACTTATCTCTCAGAACTGAGCATGTGGAGAGACGTTCGTTCATCTAGCACAAATGGAACGGTTTTCAGGAAAACTTTTACTATGTATTCATAGTATGTTTCCTAGTGCCGGTTTGAAGTTCTTGCAGTTTTCACTGTAAAATCTAGTTGGTGCTATTACCTCCCCATATATATGTATGGAGTGGAGTTTGTAATTTAAATGAAACTCTGTGTTCCCAACAAGCTATGTGAAGAACTGCTTTCAAACACACTTATTTCTCAGATCTGAGCATGTGGAGCGAATTTCGTTCATCTAGCACAAACGGAACTGGTTGCATGAGAAACTATTACTCTGTTTTCTCAGTGTGTTTCCTAGTGCCGGTTTGAAATTCCTGCCGTATACACAGTAAAACCAAGTTAGAGCAAGTACATCCCCATATATATGTATGGAGTGGATTTTGCAACTGAAAAGAAATTTGTGTTCCCAACAAGCTAGGTGAAGGACGGCTTTCACAGACACATATCTCTCAGAACTGAGCATGTGGGGAGACGTTCGTTCATATAGCACAAAGGGAACGGGTTGCAGGAGAAACTTTTACTCTGGATTCTCAGTCTGTTTCCTAGTGCCGGTTTGAAGTTCCTGAAGTTTTCACTGTAAAACCGAGTTGGAGCTATTAAATCCCTATATATATATATGTTTCGAGTGGAGTTTGCAAATGAAAGGAAACTATGTGTTCCCAACAAGCTAGTTGAAGGATGGCTTTCACACAAACTTATCTCTCAGAACTGAGCATGTGGAGAGACGTTCGTTCATCTAGCACAAATGGAACGGTTTTCAGGAAAACTTTTACTATGTATTCATAGTATGTTTCCTAGTGCCGGTTTGAAGTTCTTGCAGTTTTCACTGTAAAATCTAGTTGGTGCTATTACCTCCCCATATATATGTATGGAGTGGAGTTTGTAATTTAAATGAAACTCTGTGTTCCCAACAAGCTATGTGAAGAACTGCTTTCAAACACACTTATTTCTCAGATCTGAGCATGTGGAGCGAATTTCGTTCATCTAGCACAAACGGAACTGGTTGCATGAGAAACTATTACTCTGTTTTCTCAGTGTGTTTCCTAGTGCCGGTTTGAAATTCCTGCCGTATACACAGTAAAACCAAGTTAGAGCAAGTACATCCCCATATATATGTATGGAGTGGATTTTGCAACTGAAAAGAAATTTGTGTTCCCAACAAGCTAGGTGAAGGACGGCTTTCACAGACACATATCTCTCAGAACTGAGCATGTGGGGAGACGTTCGTTCATATAGCACAAAGGGAACGGGTTGCAGGAGAAACTTTTACTCTGGATTCTCAGTCTGTTTCCTAGTGCCGGTTTGAAGTTCCTGAAGTTTTCACTGTAAAACCGAGTTGGAGCTATTAAATCCCTATATATATATATGTTTCGAGTGGAGTTTGCAAATGAAAGGAAACTATGTGTTCCCAACAAGCTAGTTGAAGGATGGCTTTCACACAAACTTATCTCTCAGAACTGAGCATGTGGAGAGACGTTCGTTCATCTAGCACAAATGGAACGGTTTTCAGGAAAACTTTTACTATGTATTCATAGTATGTTTCCTAGTGCCGGTTTGAAGTTCTTGCAGTTTTCACTGTAAAATCTAGTTGGTGCTATTACCTCCCCATATATATGTATGGAGTGGAGTTTGTAATTTAAATGAAACTCTGTGTTCCCAACAAGCTATGTGAAGAACTGCTTTCAAACACACTTATTTCTCAGATCTGAGCATGTGGAGCGAATTTCGTTCATCTAGCACAAACGGAACTGGTTGCATGAGAAACTATTACTCTGTTTTCTCAGTGTGTTTCCTAGTGCCGGTTTGAAATTCCTGCCGTATACACAGTAAAACCAAGTTAGAGCAAGTACATCCCCATATATATGTATGGAGTGGATTTTGCAACTGAAAAGAAATTTGTGTTCCCAACAAGCTAGGTGAAGGACGGCTTTCACAGACACATATCTCTCAGAACTGAGCATGTGGGGAGACGTTCGTTCATATAGCACAAAGGGAACGGGTTGCAGGAGAAACTTTTACTCTGGATTCTCAGTCTGTTTCCTAGTGCCGGTTTGAAGTTCCTGCAGTTTTCACTGTAAAACCGAGTTGGTGCTAGTACCTCCCCATATATATGTATGGAGAGGAGTTTGCAACTGAAAAGATACTTTGTGTTCCCAACCAGCTAGGTGAAGGACGGATTTCACCCTCACTTATCTCTCAGGACTGAGCATGTGGAGAGAAGTTCGTTCATCTAGCACAAAGGGAACGATTTGCAAGTGAAACAATTACTCTGGCTTTTCAGTCTTTTTGCTAGTGCCTGTTTCAAGTTCCTGCAGTTTTCACTGTAAAACCGAGTTGGAGCTAGTACCTCCCCATATATATGTATGGAGTGGAGATTGCTACTGAAAAGGAACTTTGTTTTCCCAACAAGCTAGTTGAAGGACGGCTTTCACACACACTTATGTCTAAGAAATGAGCTTGTGGAGAGAATTTCGTTCATCTAGCACAAAAGGAACGGGTTGCATGAAAACTATTACTCTGGTTTCTCAGTGTGTTTCCTAGTGCCGGTTAGAAATTCCTTCCATTTTCACTGTAAATCCAAGTTGAATCCTGTACATACCCATATATATGTATTGAGAGGAGTTTGCAACTGAAAAGAATTTTATGTTCCAATCAAGCTAGGTGAAGGACGGATTTCACACACACTTATCTCTCAGAACTAAGCATGTGGAGAGGGTTCGTTCATCTAGCACAACAGGAACGGGTTGCAGGAGGAACTTTTACTCTGTTTTCTCAGTCTGTTTTGTAGTGCCTTTAAGAAGTTCCTGCCGTTTTCACTGTAAAACCGGGTTGGGGCTAGTACCTCCCCATAAATAATAATTGAGTGAAGTTTGCAACTGAAAAGAATCTTTGTGTTCCCAAAAAGCTAGGTGAAGGACGGCTTTCACACACACATATCTCTAAGAAGTGATCCTGTGGAAAGACTATCGTTCATCTAGCACAACCGGAACGGGTTTCAGGAGGAACTTTTACTCTGTATTCTCAGTCTGTTTCATAGTGCCGGTTTGTTGTTCCTGCCGTTTTCACTGTTAAACAGAATTGGTGCTAGTACCTCCAATTATATATATGTATGGAGTGGAGTTTGCAACTGAATAGAAACTCTGTGTTCCCAACAAACTAGTTGAAGGACGGCTTTCACACACACTTATATCTCAGAAATGAGCATTTGGAGAGATGTTATTTCATTTAGCACAAAAGGAGCGGTTTGCAGGTTAAACTAGTACTCTGGTTTCTCAGTCTGTTTCCAAGTGCCGGTTTGAATTTCCTGCAGTTTTCACTGTAAAACCGTGTTGGAGCTAGTAAATCCCCATATATATGTTTCGAGTGCAGATTTCAAATGAAAACAAAATTTGTGTTCCCAACAATCTAGGAGAAGGAGGCTTTCATACAAACATCTCTCAGAACTGAGCATGTGGAGAGACGTTCGTTAAACTAGCACAAAGGAACGGGTTTCAGGAATACTTTTACTATGTTTCATAGTATGTTTCCTAGTGCCGTTTTGAAGTTCCTGCAGTTTTCCCTGTAAAACATAGTTGGAGCTATTTCCTCCCCATATATACGTATGGAGAGGTGTTTGCAACTGAAAAGATACTTTGTGTTCCCAACCAGCTAGGTGAAGTACGGCTTTCACCCTCACTTATCTATCAGGACTGAGCATGAGGAGAGACGTTCGTTCATCTAGCACAAAGGGAACGATTTGCAAGTGAAACAATTACTCTGGTTTTTCAGTCTTTTTGCTAGTGCCTGTTTGATGTTCCTGCAGTTTTCACTGTAAAACCGAGTTGGAGCTAGCACCTCCCCATATATATGTATGGAGTGGAGATTGCTACTGAATAGGAACTTTGTTTTCCCAACAAGCTAGTTGAAGGACGGCTTTCACACACACTTATGTCTAAGAAATGAGCTTGTGGAGAGAATTTCGTTCATCTAGCACAAAAGGAACGGGTTGCATGAAAACTATTACTCTGGTTTCTCAGTGTGTTTCCTAGTCCCGGTTAGAAATTCCTTCCATTTTCACTGTAAAACCAAGTTGAAGCCTGTACATCCCCATATATATGTATGGAGTGGAGATGGCAACTGAAAAGAATTTTATGTTCCAATCAAGCTAGGTGAAAGACGGATTTCACACACACTTATCTCTCAGAACTAAGCATGTGGAGAGGTTTCGTTCATCTAGCACAACAGGAACGGGTTGCAGGAGGAACTTTTACTCTGTTTTCTCAGTCTGTTTTGTAGTGCCTTTAAGAAGTTCCTGCCGTTTTCACTGTAAAACCGGGTTGGTGCTAGTACCTCCCCATAAATATTGATTGAGTGAAGTTTGCAACTGAAATGAATCTTTCTGTTCCCAAACAGCTAGGTGAAGGACGGCTTTCACACACAGATATCTCTAAGAACTGATACTTTGGAGAGACTATCGTTCATCTAGCACAACCGCAACGGTTTGCAGGAGGAACTTTTACTCTGTTTTCTCAGTCTGTTTCGTAGTGCCGGTTTGTTTTCCCTGCAGTTTTCACTGTAAAACAGAGTTGGTGCTAGTACCTCCAATTATATATATGTATGGATTGGAGTTTGCAACTGAATAGAAACTCTGTGTTCCCAACAAGCTAGTTGAAGGACGGCTTTGACACACACTTATCTCTCAGAACTGAGCATGTGGAGAGATGTTATTTCATTTAGCACAAAGGGAGCGGTTTGCAGGTTAAACTAGTACTCTGGTTTCTCAGTCTGTTTCCAAGTGCCGGTTTGAATTTCCTGCAATTTTCACTGTAAAACCGAGTTAGAGCAAGTAAATCCCCATATAT
Organism: Camelus dromedarius; assembly: GCF_036321535.1. NCBI lineage: Eukaryota > Metazoa > Chordata > Mammalia > Artiodactyla > Camelidae > Camelus > Camelus dromedarius. The sequence goes on along the minus strand of NW_026989847.1, from coordinate 2,629,548 downwards.
ATATTTCGAGTGGAGACTTCAAATGAAAACAAAATTTGTGTTCCCAACAAGCTAGGAGAAGGAGGCTTTCACACACACTTATCTCACAGAAATGAGCTAGTGGAGAGAATTTCGTTCATCTAGCACAAACGGAACTGTTTGCATGAGAAACTATTACTCTGGTCTCAGTGTGTTTCCTAGTGCTGGTTTGAAATTCCTGCCGTTTTCACTGTAAAACCAAGTTGGAGATGGTAATTACCCATATATTTGAATGGAGTGGAGTTAGCAACTGAAAAGACATTTGTGTTCCCAACAAGCTAGGTGAAGGACGGCTTTCACAGACACATATCTCTCAGAACTGAGCATGTGGGGAGACGTTCGTTCATATAGCACAAAGGGAACTGGTTGCAGGAGAAACTTTTACTCTGGATTCTCAGTCTGTTTCCTAGTGCCGGTTTGAAGTTCCTGAAGTTTTCACTGTAAAACCGAGTTGGAGCTATTAAATCCCTATATATATATATGTTTCGAGTGGAGTTTGCAAATGAAAGGAAACTATGTGTTCCCAACAAGCTAGTTGAAGGATGGCTTTCACACAAACTTATCTCTCAGAACTGAGCATGTGGAGAGACGTTCGTTCATCTAGCACAAATGGAACGGTTTTCAGGAAAACTTTTACTATGTATTCATAGTATGTTTCCTAGTGCCGGTTTGAAGTTCTTGCAGTTTTCACTGTAAAATCTAGTTGGTGCTATTACCTCCCCATATATATGTATGGAGTGGAGTTTGTAATTTAAATGAAACTCTGTGTTCCCAACAAGCTATGTGAAGAACTGCTTTCAAACACACTTATTTCTCAGATCTGAGCATGTGGAGCGAATTTCGTTCATCTAGCACAAACGGAACTGGTTGCATGAGAAACTATTACTCTGGTCTCAGTGTGTTTCCTAGTGCTGGTTTGAAATTCCTGCCGTTTTCACTGTAAAACCAAATTGGAGCTGCTAATTCCCCATATATATGAATGGAGTGGAGTTTTCAACTGAAAAGACATTTGTGTTCCCAACAAGCTAGGTGAAGGACGGCTTTAATCCACACTTATCACTCCAAACTGAGCATGTGCAGAGAGGTACGTTCATCTAGCACAACGTTAACGGGTTGCAGGAGAACTTTTACTCAGGTTTCTCAGTCTGTTTCCTAGTGCCGGTTTGAAGTTCATGCACTTTTCACTGTAAAACCGAGTTGGAGATAGTACCTCCCCTTTTATATGTATGGAGTGGAGATTGCTACTGAATAGGAACTTTGTGTTCCCAACAAGCTAGGTGAAGGACGGCTTTCACACAAAATTATCTCTCAGAAATGAGTTTGTGAAGAGAATTTCGTTCATCAAGCTCAAAGGGAACGTGTTGCATGAGAAACTATTACTCTGTTTTCTCAGTGTGTTTCCTAGTGCCGGTTTGAAATTCCTGCCGTATACACAGTAAAACCAAGTTAGAGCAAGTACATCCCCATATATATGTATGGAGTGGATTTTGCAACTGAAAAGAAATTTGTGTTCCCAACAAGCTAGGTGAAGTACGGCTTTTACACACACATATATCTCCGAACTGAACTTGTGGAGAGACTTTCGTTCATCTAGAACAATGGGAACGGTTTGCAGGAGGAATTTTTACTCTGTTTTCTCAGTCTGTTTCGTAGTGCCGGTTTGAATTTCCTGCCGTTTTCACTTTAAAACCAAGATAGAGCTGCTAATTCCCCATATATATGTGTGGAATGGAGTATGCAACTGAATAGAAATTCTGTGTTCCCAAAAAACTAGGTGAAGGAAGGCTTTCACACAAACTTATCTCTCAGAACTGAGCTTGGGGAGAGAATTTCGTTCATCTAGCACAAAGGGAACGGGTTGCATGAGAAACTAGTACTCTGGTCTCAGTGTGTTTCCTACTGCCGGTTTGAAATTCCTGCGGTTTTCACTGTAAAACCAAGATAGATCTGCTAATTCCCCATATAAATGTATGGAGTGGAGTTGGCAACTGAAAAGAAATTTGTGTTCCCAACAAGCTAGGTGAAGTACGGTTTTAACACACACATATATCTCCGAACTGAGCATGTGGAGAGACGTTCGTTCATCTAGCACAACGGGAACGGTTTGCAGGAGGAACTTTTACTCTGTTTTCTCAGTCAGTTTCGTAGTGCCGGTTTGAAGTTCCTGCCGTTTTCACTTTTAAACCAAGATATAGCTGCTAATTACCCATATATATGTATTAAATGGAGTATGCAACTGAATAGAAACTCTGTGTTCCCAACAAGCTAGGTGAAGGACAGCTTTCACACAAACATACCTCTCAGAACTGAGCTTGTGGAGAGAATTTCGTTCAATTAGCACAAAGGGAACGGGTTGCATGAGAAACTATTACTCTGGTATCAGTGTGTTTCCTAGTGCCGGTTAGATATTCCTGCCGTTTTCACTGTAATACCAAGATAGAGCTGCTAATTCCCCATATATATGTATGGAGTGGAGTTTGCAACTGAAAATAAATTTGTGTTCCCAAAAAGCTAGGTGAAGGACAGCTTTCACACACACTTATCCCTCTAAAATGAGCATGTGGAGGGACGTACGTTCATCTAGCACAACGGGAACGGGTTGCAGGAGAAACTTTTACTCTAGTGTCTCAGTCTGTTTCCTTGAGCGGGTATGAACATCCTGCAGTTTTCACTGTAAGACCGAGTTGGAGCTAATACCTCCCCATATATATATATGGAGTGGAGTCTGCAAATGAAAAGAAACTTTGTGTTCCCAACAAGCTACGATAAGTACGGCTTTCACACACACTTATCTCTCAGAAATGAACATGTGGAGAGACTTTCGTTCATCTAGCAAAAAGGGGAACGGTTTTAAGGAAAAACATTTACTCTTGTTTCTCAGTCTGATTTCTCGTGCTGGTTTGAATTTCCTGCAGTTTTCACTGTAATACTGAGTTGGAGCTAGTACTTCCCCTCATATATATATGGAGTGGGATATGCAAATGAAAAGAAAATTTGTGTTCCAAACAAACTAGTTGAAGTGCGGCTTTCAAACTCACTTATCTCTCAAACTGAGCTTGTGGAGAGACGTTCGTTCATCTTGCAAAATGGGAACGGTTTGCAGGAGAAACTTTTACTGTGGTTTCTCAGTCTGTTTCCTTGAGCCGGTATGAACATCCTGCAGTTTTCACTGTAAAACCGATTAGGAGCTTGTACCTCCCCATATAAATTTATGGAGAGGACTTTGCAACTGAAAAGGAACTTTGTGTTCCCAACCAGCTAGGTGAAGGACGGCTTTCACACACAATTATCTCTCAGAACTGAGCATGTGGAGAGACGTTCGTTCCTCTAGCACAAAGGGAACGGTTTTCAGGAATACTTTTACTATGTATTCATAGTATGTTTCCTAGTGCCGGTTTGAAGTTCTTGCAGTTTTCACTGTAAACCCGAGTTGGTGCTAGTACCTCCCCATATAAATGTATGGAGTGGAGTTTGTAACTTAAAAGAAACTCTGTGTTCCCTATAAGCTATGAGAAGAACTGCTTTCAAACACACTTATTTCTCAGAACTGAGCATGTGGAGCGAATTTCGTTCATCTAGCCCAAACGGAACTGGTTGCATGAGAAACTATTACTCTGGTCTCAGTGTGTTTCCTAGTGCTGGTTTGAAATTCCTGCCGTTTTCACTGTAAAACCAAATTGGAGCTGCTAATTCCCCATATATATGAATGGAGTGGAGTATTCAACTGAAAAGACATTTGTGTTCCCACAAGCTAGTTGAAGGACGGCTTTAATCCACACTTATCACTCCGAACTGAGCATGTGCCGAAACGTACGTTCATCTAGCACAACGTTAACGGGTTTCAGGAGAACTTTTACTCAAGTTTCTCAGTCTGTTTCCTAGTGCCGGTTTGAAGTTCATGCACTTTCACAGTAAAACCGAGTTGGAGCTAGTACCTCGACATATATGTATGTATGGAGAGGAGTTTGCAACTGAAAAGAAACTTTTTGTTCCCAACAAGCTAGGTGAAGGGCGGCTTTCACACACAATTATCTCTCAGAAATTAGCATGTGGAGAGACTTTCGTTCATAGAGCACAAAGGGAACGGTTTGCAGGAGAAACTTTTTGTCTGGTTTCTCAGTCTGTTTCCTAGTGCCGGTTTGAAGTTCCTGCAGTTTTCACTGTAAAACCGAGTTGGAGCTAGTAAATCCCCATATATATGTTTCGAGTGGAGATTGCAAATGAAAAGAAACTTAGTGTTCCCAACAAGCTAGGTGAAGGACGGCTTTCACACACACTTATCTCTCAGAACTGAACATGTGGAGAGACGTTCTTTCATCTAGCACAAAGGGAATGGATTTCAGGAAAAGTTTTACTATGTTTTCATAGTATGTTTCCTAGTGCCGGTTTGAAGTTCCTGCAGTTTTCCCTGTAAAACTTAGTTGGAGCTAGTACCTCCCCATATATATGTATGGAGAGGAGTTTGCAACTGAAAAGATACTTTGTGTTCCCAACCAGCTAGGTGAAGTACGGCTTTCACCCTCACTTATCTCTCAGGACTGAGCATGTGGAGAGAAGTTCGTTCATCTAGCACAAAGGGAACGATTTGCAAGTGAAACAATTACTCTGGCTTTTCAGTCTTTTTGCTAGTGCCTGTTTCAAGTTCCTGCAGTTTTCACTGTAAAACCGAGTTTGAGCTAGTACCTCCCCATATATATGTATGGAGTGGAGATTGCTAGTGAAAATGAACTTTGTTTTCCCAACAAGCTAGTTGAAGGACGGCTTTCACACACACTTATGTCTAAGAAATGAGCTTGTGGAGAGAATTTCGTTCATCTAGCACAAAAGGAACGGGTTGCATGAAAACTATTACTCTGGTTTCTCAGTGTGTTTCCTAGTGCCGGTTAGAAATTCCTTCCATTTTCACTGTAAATCCAAGTTGAAGCCTGTACATCCCCATATATATATATGGAGAGGAGTTTGCAACTGATTAGAATTTTATTTTCCAATCAAGCTAGGTGAAGGACGGATTTCACACACACTTATCTCTCAGAACTAAGCATTTGGAGAGGGTTCGTTCATCTAGCACAACAGGAACGGGTTGCAGGAGGAACTTTTACTCTGTTTTCTCAGTCTGTTTTGTAGTGCCTTTAAGAAGTTCCTGCCGTTTTCACTGTAAAACCGGGTTGGGGCTAGTACCTCCCCATAAATATTTATTGAGTGAAGTTTGCAACTGAAAAGAATCCTTGTGTTCCCAAAAAGCTAGGTGAAGGTCGGCTTTCACACACACATATCTCTAAGTAGTGATCCTGTGGAAAGACTATCGTTCATCTAGCACAACCGGAACGGGTTTCAGGAGGAACTTTTACTCTGTATTCTCAGTCTGTTTCATAGTGCCGGTTTGTTGTTCCTGCCGTTTTCACTGTTAAACAGAATTGGTGCTAGTACCTCCAATTATATATATGTATGGAGTGGAGTTTGCAACTGAATAGAAACTCTGTGTTCCCAACAAACTAGTTGAAGGACGGCTTTCACACACACTTATCTCTCAGAACTGAGCATTTGGAGAGATGTTATTTCATTTAGCACAAAAGGAGCGGTTTGCAGGTTAAACTAGTACTCTGGTTTCTCAGTGTGTTTCCAAGTGCCGGTTTGAATTTCCTGCAGTTTTCACTGTAAAACCGTGTTGGAGCTAGTAAATCCCCATATATATGTTACGAGTGCAGATTTCAAATGAAAACAAAATTTGTGTTCCCAACAATCTAGGAGAAGGAGGCTTTCACACAAACATCTCTCAGAAATGAGCATGTGGAGAGACGTTCGTTCATCTAGCACAAAGGAACGGGTTTCAGGAAAACTTTTACTATGTTTCATAGTATGTTTCCTAGTGCCGGTTTGAAGTTCCTGCAGTTTTCAATGTAAAACTTAGTTGGAGATAGTTCCTCCCCATATATACGTATGGAGAGGAGATTGCAACTTAAAAGAAAATTTGTGTTCCCAACCAGCCAAGTGAAGGACGGCTTTCACCCTCACTTATCTCTCAGAACTGAGCATGTGGAGAGTCGTTCGTTCATCAAGCACAAATGGAACGGTATGCAGGTGAAACGATTACTCTGGTATTTCAGTCTGTTTCCTAGTGCCTGTTTGAAGTTCCTGCAGTTTTCACTGTAAAATCGATTTGGAGCTAGTACCTCCCCATATATATGTATGGATTAGATATTGCTACTGAAAAGGGAATTTGTTTTCCCAACAAGCTAGGTGAAGGACGGCTTTCACACACACTTATCTCACAGAAATGAGCTAGTGGAGAGAATTTCGTTCATCTAGCACAAACGGAATTGGTTACATGAGAAACTATTACTCTGGTCTCAGTGTGTTTCCTAGTGCTGGTTTGAAATTCCTGCCGTTTTCACTGTAAAACCAAGTTGGAGTTGGTAATTACCCATATATTTGTATGGAGTGGAGTTAGCAACTGAAAAGAAATTTGTGTTCCCAACAAGCTAGGTGAAGGACGGCTTTCACAGACACATATCTCTCAGAACTGAGCATGTGGGGAGACGTTCGTTCATATAGCACAAAGGGAACGGGTTGCAGGAGAAACTTTTACTCTGGATTCTCAGTCTGTTTCCTAGTGCCGGTTTGAAGTTCCTGAAGTTTTCACTGTAAAACCGAGTTGGAGCTATTAAATCCCTATATATATGTTTCGAGTGGAGTTTGCAAATGAAAAGAAACTATGTGTTCATAACAAGCTAGTTGAAAGACGGCTTTCACACACACTTATCTCTCAGAACTGAGCATGTGGAGAGACGTTCGTTCATCTAGCACAAATGGAACGGTTTTCAGGAAAACTTTTACTATGTATTCATAGTATGTTTCCTAGTGCCGGTTTGAAGTTCTTGCAGTTTTCACTGTAAAACCTAGTTGGTGCTATTACCTCCCCAAATATATGTATGGAGTGGAGTTTGTAATTTAAATGAAACTCTGTGTTCCCAACAAGCTATGTGAAGAACTGCTTTCAAACACACTTATTTCTCAGAACTGAGCATGTGGAGCGAATTTCGTTCATCTAGCACAAACGGAACTGGTTGCATGAGAAACTATTACTCTGGTCTCAGTGTGTTTCCAAGTGCTGGTTTGAAATTCCTGCCGTTTTCACTGTAAAACCAAATTGGAGCTGCTAATTCCCCATATATATGAATGGAGTGGAGTTTTCAACTGAAAAGACATTTGTGTTCCCAACAAGCTAGGTGAAGGACGGCTTTAATCCACACTTATCACTCCGAACTGAGCATGTGCAGAGAGGTACGTTCATCTAGCACAACGTTAACGGGTTGCAGGAGAACTTTTACTCAGGTTTCTCAGTCTGTTTCCTAGTGCCGTTTTGAAGTTCATGTACTTTTCACTGTAAAACCGAGTTGGAGATAGTACCTCCCCTTTTATATGTATGGAGTGGAGATTGCTACTGAATAGGAACTTTGTGTTCCCAACAAGCTAGGTGAAGGACGGCTTTCACACAAAATTATCTCTCAGAAATGAGCTTGTGAAGAGAATTTCGTTCATCAAGCTCAAAGGGAACGTGTTGCATGAGAAACTATTACTCTGGTTTCTCAGTGTGTTTCCTAGTGCCGGTTTGAAATTCCTGCCGTATACACAGTAAAACCAAGTTAGAGCAAGTACATCCCCATATATATGTATGGAGTGGATTTTGCAACTGAAAAGAAATTTGTGTTGCCAACAAGCTAGGTGAAGTACGGCTTTTACACACACATATATCTCCGAACTGAACTTGTGGAGAGACATTCGTTCATCTAGAACAATGGGAACGGTTTGCAGGAGGAACTTTCACTCTGTTTTCTCAGTCTGTTTCGTAGTGCCGGTTTGAATTTCCTGCCGTTTTCACTTTAAAACCAAGATAGAGCTGCTAATTCCCCATATATATGTATGGAATGGAGTATGCAACTGAATAGAAATTCTGTGTTCCCAAAAAACTAGGTGAAGGAAGGCTTTCACACAAACTTATCTCTCAGAACTGAGCTTGTGGAGAGAATTTCGTTCATCTAGCACAAAGGGAACGGGTTGCATGAGAAACTAGTACTCTGGTCTCAGTGTGTTTCCTAGTGCCGGTTTGAAATTCCTGCGGTTTTCACTGTAAAACCAAGATAGATCTGCTAATTCCCCATATATATGTATGGAGTTGAGTTGGCAACTGAAAAGAAATTTGTGTTCCCAACAAGCTAGGTGAAGTACGGTTTTAACACACACATATATCTCCGAACTGAGCATGTGGAGAGACGTTCGTTCATCTAGCACAACGGGAACGGTTTGCAGGAGGAACTTTTACTCTGTTTTCTCAGTCAGTTTCGTAGTGCCGGTTTGAAGTTCCTGCCGTTTTCACTTTAAAACCAAGATATAGCTGCTAATTCCCCATATATATGTATGGAGTGGAGTTTGCAACTGAAAATAAATTTGTGTTCCCAAAAAGCTAGGTGAAGGACAGCTTTCACACACACTTATCCCTCTAAAATGAGCATGTGGAGGGACGTACGTTCATCTAGCACAACGGGAACGGGTTGCAGGAGAAACTTTTACTCTGGTGTCTCAGTCTGTTTCCTTGAGCCGGTATGAACATCCTGCAGTTTTCACTGTAAGACCGAGTTGGAGCTAATACCTCCCCATATATATGTATGGAGTGGAGTTTGCTAATGAAAAGAAACTTTGTGTTCCCAACAAGCTAGGTGAAGGACGGCTTTCACACACACTTATCTCTCAGAACTGAACATGTGGAGAGACGTTCGTTCATCTAGCACAAAGGGAACGGGTTTCAGGAATACTTTTACTATGTTTTCATAGTATGTTTCCTAGTGCCGGTTTGAAGTTCCTGCAGTATTCCCTGTAAAACTTAGTTGGAGCTAGTACCTCCCCATATATATTTATGGAGAGGAGTTTGCAACTGAAAAGATACTTTGTGTTCCCAACCAGCTAGGTGAAGTATGACTTTCACCCTCACTTATCTCTCAGGACTGAGCATGTGGAGAGACTTTCGTTCATCTAGCACAAAGGGTACAATTTGCATGTGAAACAATTTCTCTGGTTTTTCAGTCTTTTTGCTAGTGCCTGTTTGAATTTCCTGCAATTTTCACTGTAAAACCGAGTTGGAGCTAGTACATCCCCATATATATGTATGGAGTGGAGATTGCTACTGAAAAGGAACTTTGTTTTCCCAACAAGCTAGTTGAAGGACGGCTTTCACACACACTTATGTCTAAGAAATGAGCTTGTGGAGAGAATTTCGTTCATCTAGCACAAAAGGTACGGGTTGAATGAAAACTATTACTCTGGATTCTCAGTGTGTTTCCTAGTGCCGGTTAGAAATTCCTTCCATTTTCACTGTAAAACCAAGTTGAATCCTGTACATACCCATATATATGTATGGAGTGGATTTTGCAACTGAAAAGAATTTTATGTTCCAATCAATCTAGGTGAAGGACGGATTTCACACACACTTATCTCTCAGAACTAAGCATGTGGAGAGGGCTCGTTCATCTAGCACAACAGGAACGGGTTGGAGGAGGAACTTTTACTCTGTTTTCTCAGTCTGTTTCATAGTGCCGGTTTGAAGTTCCTGCCGTTTTCACTTTAAAACCAAGATAGAGCTGCTAATTCCCCATATATATGTATGGAGTGGAGTTGGCAACTGAAAAGAAATTTGTGTTCCCAAAAAGCTAGGTGAAGTACGGTTTTAACACACACATATATCTCCGAACTGAGCATGTGGAGATATGTTCGTTCATCTAGCACAACGGGAACGGTTTGCAGGAGGAAGTTTTACTCTGTTTCTCAGTCAGTTTCGTAGTGCCGGTTTGAAGTTCCTGCCGTTTTCACTTTAAAACCAAGATAGAGCTGCTAATTACCCATTTATATGTATTAAATTGAGTATGCTACTGAATAGAAACTCTGTGTTCCCAACAAGCTAAGTGAAGGACGGCTTTCACACAAACATACCTCTCAGAACTGAGATTGTGGAGAGAATTTCGTTCATCTAGCACAAAAGGAACGGGTTGCATGAGAAACTATTACTCTGGTCTCAGTGTGTTTCCTAGTTCCGGTTAGAAATTCCTGCCGTTTTCACTGTAAAACCAAGATAGAGCTGCTAATTCCCCATATATATGTATGGAGTGGAGTTTGCAACTGAAAATAAATTTGTGTTCTCAACAAGCTAGGTGAAGCACAGCTTTCACACACACTTATCTCTCTGATATGAGCATGTGGAGGGACGTACGTTCACCTAGCACAACGGGTACGGGTTGCAGGATAAACTTTTTCTCTGGTTTCTCAGTCTGTTTCCTTGAGCCGGTATGTACATCCTGCAGTTTTCACTGTAACACCGAGTTGGAGCTAATACCTCCCTATATATATGTATGGAGTGGAGTTTGCAAATGAAAGAAACTTTGAGTTCCCAACAAGCTACGATAAGTACGGCTTTCACACACACTTATCTCTTAGAAAAATAACATGTGGAGAGAGTTTCGTTCATCTAGCAAAAAGGGGAACGTTTTGAAGGAAAAACATTTACTATGGTTTCTCAGTCTGTTTTCTCGCGCTGGTTTGAATTTCCTGCAGTTTTCACTGTAAAACTGAGTTGGAGCTAGTACTTCCCCTCATATATATATGGAGTGGGATATGCAACTGAAAAGAAAATTTGTGTTCCCAACAAGCTAGTTGAAGTGCGGCATTCACACTCACTTATCTCTCAAACTGAGCTTGTGGAGAGACGTTCGTTCATCTTGCAAAATGGGAACGGTTTGCAGGAGAAACTTTTACTGTGGTTTCTCAGTCTGTTTCCTTGAGCCGGTATGAACATCCTGCAGTTTTCACTGTAAAACCGATTAGGAGCTTGTACCTCCCCATATAAATATATGGAGAGGACTTTGCAACTGAAAAGGAACTTTGTGTTCCCAACCAGCTACGTGAAGGACGCCTTTCACACACACTTATATCACAGAACTGAGCATGTGGAGAGACATTCGTTCATATAGCACAAAGGGAAAGGTTGGCAGGAGAAACATTTACTCTGTTTTCTCGGTCTGTTTCCTAGTGCCGGTTTGAAGTTCCTGCAGTTTTCACAGTAAAACCTAGTTGGAGCTAGTAAATCCCCAAATATATGTTTCGAGTGGAGTTTGCATATGAAAAGAAACTTTGTTTTCCCAACAAGCTAGTTGAAGGAAGGCTTTCACACACACTTATCTCTCAGAACTGAGCATGTGGAGAGACGTTCGTTCATCTACCACAAAGGGAACGGGTTTCAGGAAAACTTTTACTATGCTTTCATAGTCTGTTTCCTATTGCCGGTTTGAAGTTCCTGCAGTTTTCACTGTAAAACCGAGTTGGAGCTAGTACCTCCCCATATATATGTATGGAGAGGAGATTGCAACTTAAAAGAAAATTTATGTTCCCAACCAGCCAAGTGAAGGACGGCTTTCACCCTCACTTATCTCTCAGAACTGAGCATGTGGAGAATCGTTCGTTCATCAAGCACAAATGGAACGGTTTGCAGGTGAAACGATTACTCTGGTATTTCAGTCTGTTTCCTAGTGCCTGTTTGAAGTTCCTGCAGTTTTCACTGTAAAATCGATTTGGAGCTAGTACCTCCCTATATATATGTATGGATTAGATATTGCTACTGAAAAGTAAATTTGTTTTCCCAACAAGCTAGGTGAAGGACGGTTTTCACACACACTTATCTCACAGAAATGAGCTAGTGGAGAGAATTTCGTTCATCTAGCACAAACGGAACTGGTTGCATGGGAAGCTAATACTCTGGTCTCAGTGTGTTTCCTAGTGCTGGTTTGAAATTCCTGCCGTTTTCACTGTAAAACCAAGTTGGAGATGGTAATTACCCATATATTTGTATGGAGTGGAGTTTGCAACTGAAAAGGAACTTTGTGTTCCCAACCAGCTAGGTGAAGGACGGCTTTCACAGACACATATCTCTCAGAACTGAGCATGTGGGGAGACGTTCGTTCATATAGCACAAAGGGAACGGGTTGCAGGAGAAACTTTTACTCTGGATTCTCAGTCTGTTTCCTAGTGCCGGTTTGAAGTTCCTGCAGTTTTCACTGTAAAACCGAGTTGGTGCTAGTACCTCCCAATATATATGTATGGAGTGGAGTTTGTAATTTAAATGAAACTCTGTGTTCCCAACAAGCTATGTGAAGAACTGCTTTCAAACACACTTATTTCTCAGAACTGAGCATGTGGAGCGAATTTCGTTCATCTAGCACAAACGGAACTGGTTGCATGAGAAACTATTACTCTGGTCTCAGTGTGTTTCCTAGTGCTGGTTTGAAATTCCTGCCATTTTCACTGTAAAACCAAATTGGAGCTGCTAATTCCCCATATATATGAATGGAGTGGAGTTTTCAACTGAAAAGACATTTGTGTTCCCAACAAGCTAGGTGAAGGACGGCTTTAATCCACACTTATCACTCCGAACTGAGCATGTGCAGAGAGTTACGTTCATCTAGCACAACGTTAACGGGTTGCAGGAGAACTTTTACTCAGGTTTCTCAGTTTGTTTCCTAGTGCCGGTTTGAAGTTCATGCACTTTTCACAGTAAAACCGAGTCGGAGCTAGTACCTCCCCATATATATATGTATGGAGAGGAGTTTGCAACTGAAAAGAAACTTTGTGTTCCCAACAAGCTAGGTGAAGGGCGGCTTTCACACACCATTATCTCTCAGAAATTAGCATGTGGAGAGACTTTCGTTCATAGAGCAAAAAGGGAACGGGTTGCAGGAGAAACATTTTATCTGGTTTCTCAGTCTGTTTCCTAGTGCCGGTATGAAGTTCCTGCAGTTTTCACTGTAAAACCGAGTTGGAGCTAGTAAATCCCCATATATATGATTCGAGTGGAGATTGCAAATGAAAAGAAACTTTGTGTTCCCAACAAGCTAGGTGAAGGACGGCTTTCACACACACTTATCTCTCAGAACTGAACATGTGGAGAGACGTTCGTTCATCTAGCACAAAGGGAACGGGTTTCAGGAATACTTTTACTATGTTTTCATAGTATGTTTCCTAGTGTCGGTCTGAAGTTCCTGCAGTATTCCCTGTAAATCTTAGTTGGAGCTAGTACCTCCCCATATATATGTATGGAGAGGAGTTTGCAACTGAAAAGATTCTTTGTGTTCCCAACCAGCTAGGTGAAGTACCGCTTTCACCCTCACTTATCTCTCAGGAATGAGCATGTGGAGAGACGATCGCTCATCTAGCACAAAGGGAACGATTTGGAAGTGAAACAATTACTCTGGCTTTTCAGTCTTTTTGCTAGTGCCTGTTTCAAGTTCCTGCAGTTTTCACTGTAAAACCGAGTTGGAGCTAGTACCTCCCCATATATATGTATGGAGTGGAGATTGCTACTGAAAAGGAACTTTGTTTTCCCAACAAGCTAGTTGAAGGACGGTTTCACACACACTTATGTCTAAGAAATGAGCTTGTGGAGAGAATTTCGTTCATCTAGCACAAAAGGAACGGGTTGCATGAAAACTATTACTCTGGTTTCTCAGTGTGTTTCCTAGTGCCGGTTAGAAATTCCTTCCATTTTCACTGTAAAACCAAGTTGAATCCTGTACATCACCATATATATGTATGGAGTGGAGTTTGCAACTGAAAAGAATTTTATGTTCCAATCAAGCTAGGTGAAGGACGGATTTCACGCACACTTATCTCTCAGAACTGAGCATGTTGAGAGACGTTCGTTCATCTAGCACAACGGGATCGGGTTGCAGGAGGAAATTTTACTCTGTTTTCTCAGTCTGTTTCGTAGTGCCGGTTTGAAATTCCTGCCGTTTTCACTGTAAAACCAAGTTGGAGCTGGTAATTCCCCATTTATATGTATGAAATGGTGTTTTCCACTGAAAAGAAATTTGTGTTCCCAACAAGATAGTTGAAGGACGGTTTCACACACACTTATCCCTCCTAAATGAGCATCTGGAGAGAAGAACGTTCATCTAGCACAAAGGGAACGGGTTGCAGGAAAACTTTTACTCTGGTTTCTCAGTCTGTTTCATAATGCCGGTTTGAAGTTCCTGCAGTTTTCACAGTAAAACCGAGTTGGAGCTAGTACCCACCTTCATATATATATGGAGTGGGTTTTGCAACTGAAAACAAAATTTGTGTTCCCAAAAAGCAAGGTGAAGTGCGGAATTCACACACACTTATCTCTCAAACTGAGCTTGTGGAGAGACTTTCGTTCATCTTGCACAAAGGGAACGGGTTGCAGGAATAATTTTACTCTGGTTTCTCAGTCTGTTTCCTAGTGCCGGTTAGAAGTTCCTGCAGGTATCACTGTAAAACCGAGTTGGAGCTAGTAAATCCCCATATATATGTTTCGTGTGGAGTTTGCAAATGAAAAGAAACTTTGTGTTCCCAACAAGCTAGGTGAAGGACGGCTTTCACACACAATTTTCCCTCAGAACTGAGCATGTGGAGAGAACACACAATTTTCCCTCAGAACTGAGCATGTGGAGAGACGTTCGTTCAACTAGCACAAAGGGAACGGGATTCAGGAAATCTTTTACTATGGTTTCATAGTATGTATTATAGAGCCGTTATGAAGTTCCTGCAGTTTTCACTGTAAAACCGAGTTGGAGCTAGTACCTCCCCATATATATGTATTGAGAGGAGTTTGCACCTGAAAAGGAACTTTGTGTTCCAAACCAGCTACGTGAAAGCCGGTTTTCACCCTCAATTATCTCTCAGAACTGAGCATCTGAAGAGACGTTCGTTCATCTAGCACAGAGGAGCGGTTTGCAGGTGAAAATTTTACTCTGGTTTTTCAGACTGTTTCCTAGTGCCTGTTTGAATTTCCTGCAGTTTTCACTGTAAAACCGAGTTGGAGATATTACCTCCCCATATATATGTATGGAGTGGAGATTGCTACTGAAAAGGAGCTTTGTGTTCCCAACAAGCTAAGGAAGTACGGCTTTCACACACACTTATCTCTCAGAATTGAGCTTGTGGATAGAATTTCCTTCATCTAGCACAAAGGGAACGTGTTGCATGAGAAAATATTACTCTGGTTTCTCAGTGTGTTTCCTAGTGCCGGTTTGAAATTCCTGCCGTTTTCTCTGTAAACCAAGTTGTAGCAAGTACATCCCCATATACATTTATGGAGTGGAGATTGCAACTGAAAAGAAGTTTGTTTTCCCAAAAAGCTAGGTGAAGGACGGCTTTCACACACACTTATCCCTCAGAACTGAGCATGTGGAGAAACGTTCGTTCAACTAGCACAACGAGAACGGGTTGCTGGAGGAACTTTTACTCTGTTATCTCAGTCTGTTTTGTAGTGCCGGTTTGAAGATCCTGCTGTTTTCACTGTAAATCCGAGTTGGTGCTAGTACCTCCCCATATATATGTATGTAGTGGAGTTTGCATCTGAAAAGAAACTCTGTTTTCCCAACAAGCTAGGAGACGGACGGTTTTGACACACACTTATCCCTCCGAACTGAGCATGAGTAGAGACGTACGTTCATCTAGCACAATGGGAACGGGTTGCAGGGGAACTTTTATTCTGGTTTCTCAGTCTGTTTCCTAGTGCCGGTTTGAAGTTCTTGCAGTTTTCACTGTAAAACTGAGTTGGATCTAGTAAGGCCCCTCATATATATTTGGAGTGGGTTTTGCAACTGAAAACAAAATTTGTGTTCCCAACAAGCTTGGTGAAGTGCGGCTTACACACACACTTATCTCTCAAACTTAGCTTGTGGAGAGACGTTCGTTCTTATTGCACAAATTGAACGGGTTGCATGAGAAAATATTACTCTGTTTTCTCAGTGTGTTTCCAAGTGCCGGTTTGAAATTCCTGCCGTTTTCATTGTAAAACCGACTTGGATCTAGTACGACCCCATATATATGTATGGAGAGGAGTTTGCAACTGGAAAGAAACTTTGTGTTCCCAACCTACTAGGTGAAGGACGGCTTTCACCCTCACTTATCTATCAGAACTGAGCATGTGGAGAGACGTTCGTTCATCTAGCAAAAATGAACGGTTTGCAGGTTAAACTATTACTCTGGTTTTTCAGTCTGTTTCCAAGTGCCTGTTTGAAGTTCCTGCAGTTTTCACAGTAAAACCGAGTTGGAGTTAGTACCTACCCTCATATATATATGGAGTGGGTTTTGCAACTGAAAAGAAAATTTGTGTTCCCAACAAGCTACGATAAGTACGGCTTTCACACACACATATCCCTCTGAACTGAGCATGAGGAGAGACGTTCGTTCATTTAGCACAACGGGAACGGGTTGCAGGGGAATTTTACTCTGGTTTCTCAGTCTGTTTCCTAGTGCCGGTTTGAAGTTCCTGCAGTTTTCAAAGTAAAACCGAGTTGGAGCTTGGACCTCCCCATATATATGTATGGATTGGAGTTTGCAACTGAAAAGAAACTTTGTGTTCCCAACAAGAAAGGTGATGGACCACTTTCACACACAATTATCTCTCAGAAATGAGCTTGTGGAGAGAATTTCATTCATCTAGCACAAAAGGAATGGGTTGCATGAGAAAATATTACTCTGGTTTCTCAATGTGTTTCCTAGTGCCGGTTTGAATTTCATGCCGTTTTCACTGTAAAACCAAGTTGGAGCAAGTACATCCCCATAAATATGTATGGAGTGGAGTTTGCAACTTAAAAGAAATATTTGTTCCCAACCAGCTAGGTGAAGGTCGGCTTTCACGCACACTTATCTCTCAGAACTGAGCATGTTGAGAGACGTTCTTTCATCTAGCACAACGGGATCGGGTTGCAGGAGGAAATTTTACTCTGTTTTCTCAGTCTGTTTCGTAGTGCCGGTTTGAAGTTCCTGCCGTTTTCACTGTAAAACCAAGTTGGAGCTGGTAATTCCCCATTTATATGTATGAAATGGTGTTTTCCACTGAAAAGAAATTTGTGTTCCCAACAAGATAGTTGAAGGACGGTTTCACACACACTTATCCCTATTAAATGAGCATCTGTAGAGAAGAACGTTCATCTAGCACAAAGGGAACGGGTTGCAGGAAAACTTTTACTCTTGTTTCTCAGTCTGTTTCATAATGCCGGTTTGAAGTTCCTGCAGTTTTCACAGTAAAACCGAGTTGGAGCTAGTACCTACCCTCATATATATATGGAGTGGGTTTTGCAACTGAAAACAAAATTTGTGTTCCCAACAAGCAAGGTGAAGTGCGGAATTCACACACACATATCTCTCAAACTGAGCTTGTGGAGAGACTTTCGTTCATCTTGCACAAAGGGAACGGGTTGCAGGAAAAATTTTACTCTGGTTTCTCAGTCTGTTTCCTAGTGCCGGTTAGAAGTTCCTGCAGGTATCACTGTAAAACCGAGTTGGAGCTAGAAAATCCCCATATATATGTTTCGTGTGGAGTTTGCAAATGAAAAGAAACTTTGTGTTCCCAACAAGCTAGGTGAAGGACGGCTTTCACACACAATTATCCCTCAGAACTGAGCATGTGGAGAGACGTTCGTTCAACTAGCACAAAGGGAACGGGTTTCAGGAAATCTTTTACTATGGTTTCATAGTATGAATTATAGAGCCGGTATGAAGTTCCTGCAGTTTTCACTGTAAAACCGAGTTGGAGCTAGTACCTCCCCATATATATGTATTGAGAGGAGTTTGCACCTGAAAAGGAACTTTGTGTTCCAAACCAGCTACGTGAAAGCCGGTTTTCACCCTCAATTTTCTCTCAGAACTGAGCATCTGAAGAGACGTTCGTTCATCTAGCACAACGGGAACGGGTTGCAGGAGGAAATTTTACTCTGTTTTCTCAGTATGTTTCATTGTGCCGATTTGAAGTTCCTGCCTTTTTCTCTGTAAAATGGATTTGGTGCTAGTACCACCCCATATATATGTATGGAATGGAGTTTCCAACTGAAATTAAACATTGTGTTCCCAACAATCTAGGTGAAGAACGGCTTTCACACACAGTTATCTCTCAGTACTGAGCTTGTGGAGAGAATTTCGTTCATTTAGCACAAAGGGAACGTGTTGCATGAGAAAATATTTCTCTGGTCTCAGTGTGTTTCCTAGTTCCGGTTTGAAATTCCTGCCGTTTTCACTGTAAAACCGAGTTGGAGCTGGTAATTCCCCGTATATATGTATGAAATGATGTTTTCAACTGAAAAGAAATTTGTGTTCCCAACATGATAGGTGAAGGACGGTTTTCACACACACTTATCCCTCAGAAATGAGCATCTGGAGAGAAGTACGTTCATCTAGCACAAAGGGAACCGGTTGCAGGAGAACTTTTACTCTGGTTTCTCAGTCTGTTTCGTAATGCCGGTTTGAATTTCCTGCAGTTTTCACAGTAAAACCGAGTTGGTGCTAGAACTTCCCCACATATTTGTATGGAGTGGAGTTTGCAACTGAAAAAAAACTTTGTGTTCCCAACAAGCTACGATAAGGACGGCTTTCACACACACTTATCTCTCAGAATTGAACATGTAGAGAGACGTTCGTTCATCTAGCACAAAAGGGAACGGGTTGCAGGAGAAACATTTACTCTGATTTCTCAGTCTGTCTCCTAGTGCCTGTATGTAGTTCCTGCAGTTTTCCCTGTAAAACCGAGTTGGATCTTGTACCTACCCTCATATATATATGGAGTGGGTTTTGCAACTGAAAACAAAATTTGTGTTCCCAACAAGCTAGGTTAAGTGCGGATTTCACACACACTTATCTCTCAAACTGAGCTTGTGGAGAGACTTTCGTTCATCTTGTACAAAGGGAACGAGTTCCAGGAAAAACTTTTATTCTGGTTTCTCAGTCTGTTTCCTAGTGCCGGTTAGAAGTTCCTGCAGGTATCACTGTAAAACCGAGTTGGAGTTAGTACCTCCCCATATATATGTACTGAGAGTTGTTTGCACCTGAAAAGGAACTTTGTGTTCAAAACCAGCTACGTGAAGGACGGTTTTCACCCTCAATTATCACTCAGAACTGAGAATCTGAAGAGACGTTCGTTCATCTAGCACAAAGGGAACGGTTTGCAGGTGAAACTTTTTCTCTGGTTTTTCAGTCTGTTTCCTAGTGCCTGTTTGAATTTCCTGCAGTTTTCACTGTAAAACCGAGTTGGAGCTAGTACCTCCCCATATATATGTATGGAGTGGAGAGTGCTACTTAAAAGGAACTTTGTGTTCCCAGGAAGCTAAGTAAGTACGGCTTTCACACACACATATCTCTGAGAATTGAGAATGTGGAGAGAATTTCCTTCATCTAGCACAAAGGGAACGGGTTGCATGAGAAACTATTACTCTGGTATCTCAGTGTGTTTCCTAGTGCCGGTTTGAAATTCCTTCCGTTTCCTCTGTAAACCAAGTTGGAGCAAGTACATCCCCATATATATTTATGGAGTGGAGATTGCAACTGAAAAGAAGTTTGTTTTCCCAAAATTCTAGGTGAAGGACGGCTTTCACACACACTTATACCTCCGAACTGAGCTTGAGGAGAGACTTACGTTCATCTAGCACAACGGGAACGGGTTGCAGCGGAACTTTTACTCTGGTTTCTCAGTCTGTTTCCTAGTGTCGTTTTGAAGTTCCTGCAGTTTTCACAGTAAAACCGAGTTGGAGCTAGTACCTCCCCATATATATGTATGGATTGGAGTTTGCAACTGAAAAGAAACTTTGTGTTCCCAACAAGCTACGATAAGTACGGCTTTCACACACACTTATCCCTCTGAACTGAGCATGAGGAGAGACTTTCGTTCATTTAGCACAACGGGAACGGGTTGCAGGGGAATTTTACTCTGTTTTCTCAGTCTGTTTCCTAGTGCCGGTTTGAAGTTCCTGCAGTTTTCAAAGTAAAACCGAGTTGGAGCTTGGACCTCCCCATATATATGTATGGATTGGAGTTTGCAACTGAAAAGAAACTTTGTGTTCCCAACAAGCAAGGTGATGGACCACTTTCACACACAATTATCTCTCAGAAATGAGCTTGTGGAGAGAATTTCGTTCATCTAGCACAAAGGGAATGGGTTGCATGAGAAAATATTACTCTGGTTTCTCAATGTGTTTCCTAGTGCTGGTTTGAATTTCATGCCGTTTTCACTGTAAAACCAAGTTGGAGCAAGTACATCCCCATAAATATGTATGGAGTGGATTTTGCAACTTAAAAGAAATATTTGTTCCCAACCAGCTAGGTGAAGGTCGGCTTTCACGCACACTTATCTCTCAGAACTGAGCATGTTGAGAGACGTTCGTTCATCTAGCACAACGGGATCGGGTTGCAGGAGGAAATTTTACTCTGTTTTCTCAGTCTGTTTCGTAGTGCCGGTTTGAAATTCCTGCCGTTTTCACTGTAAAACCAAGTTGGAGCTGGTAATTCCCCATTTATATGTATGAAATGGTGTTTTCCACTGAAAAGAAATTTGTGTTCCCAACAAGATAGTTGAAGGACGGTTTCACACACACTTATCCCTCCTAAATGAGCATCTGGAGAGAAGAACGTTCATCTAGCACAAAGGGAACGGGTTGCAGGAAAACTTTTACTCTGGTTTCTCAGTCTGTTTCATAATGCCGGTTTGAAGTTCCTGCAGTTTTCACAGTAAAACCGAGTTGGAGCTAGTACCCACCTTCATATATATATGGAGTGGGTTTTGCAACTGAAAACAAAATTTGTGTTCCCAAAAAGCAAGGTGAAGTGCGGAATTCACACACACTTATCTCTCAAACTGAGCTTGTGGAGAGACTTTCGTTCATCTTGCACAAAGGGAACGGGTTGCAGGAATAATTTTACTCTGGTTTCTCAGTCTGTTTCCTAGTGCCGGTTAGAAGTTCCTGCAGGTATCACTGTAAAACCGAGTTGGAGCTAGTAAATCCCCATATATATGTTTCGTGTGGAGTTTGCAAATGAAAAGAAACTTTGTGTTCCCAACAAGCTAGGTGAAGGACGGCTTTCACACACATTTTTCCCTCAGAACTGAGCATGTGGAGAGACGTTCGTTCAACTAGCACAAAGGGAACGGGATTCAGGAAATCTTTTACTATGGTTTCATAGTATGTATTATAGAGCCGTTATGAAGTTCCTGCAGTTTTCACTGTAAAACCGAGTTGGAGCTAGTACCTCCCCATATATATGTATTGAGAGGAGTTTGCACCTGAAAAGGAACTTTGTGTTCCAAACCAGCTACGTGAAAGCCGGTTTTCACCCTCAATTATCTCTCAGAACTGAGCATCTGAAGAGACGTTCGTTCATCTAGCACAGAGGAGCGGTTTGCAGGTGAAAATTTTACTCTGGTTTTTCAGACTGTTTCCTAGTGCCTGTTTGAATTTCCTGCAGTTTTCACTGTAAAACCGAGTTGGAGATATTACCTCCCCATATATATGTATGGAGTGGAGATTGCTACTGAAAAGGAGCTTTGTGTTCCCAACAAGCTAAGGAAGTACGGCTTTCACACACACTTATCTCTCAGAATTGAGCTTGTGGATAGAATTTCCTTCATCTAGCACAAAGGGAACGTGTTGCATGAGAAAATATTACTCTGGTTTCTCAGTGTGTTTCCTAGTGCCGGTTTGAAATTCCTGCCGTTTCCTCTGTAAACCAAGTTGTAGCAAGTACATCCCCATATACATTTATGGAGTGGAGATTGCAACTGAAAAGAAGTTTGTTTTCCCAAAAAGCTAGGTGAAGGACGGCTTTCACACACACTTATCCCTCAGAACTGAGCATGTGGAGAAACGTTCGTTCAACTAGCACAACGAGAACGGGTTGCTGGAGGAACTTTTACTCTGTTATCTCAGTCTGTTTTGTAGTGCCGGTTTGAAGATCCTGCTGTTTTCACTGTAAATCCGAGTTGGTGCTAGTACCTCCCCATATATATGTATGTAGTGGAGTTTGCATCTGAAAAGAAACTCTGTTTTCCCAACAAGCTAGGAGACGGACGGTTTTGACACACACTTATCCCTCCGAACTGAGCATGAGTAGAGACGTACGTTCATCTAGCACAATGGGAACGGGTTGCAGGGGAACTTTTATTCTGGTTTCTCAGTCTGTTTCCTAGTGCCGGTTTGAAGTTCTTGCAGTTTTCACTGTAAAACTGAGTTGGATCTAGTAAGGCCCCTCATATATATTTGGAGTGGGTTTTGCAACTGAAAACAAAATTTGTGTTCCCAACAAGCTTGGTGAAGTGCGGCTTACACACACACTTATCTCTCAAACTTAGCTTGTGGAGAGACGTTCGTTCTTATTGCACAAATTGAACGGGTTGCATGAGAAAATATTACTCTGTTTTCTCAGTGTGTTTCCAAGTGCCGGTTTGAAATTCCTGCCGTTTTCATTGTAAAACCGACTTGGATCTAGTACGACCCCATATATATGTATGGAGAGGAGTTTGCAACTGGAAAGAAACTTTGTGTTCCCAACCTACTAGGTGAAGGACGGCTTTCACCCTCACTTATCTATCAGAACTGAGCATGTGGAGAGACGTTCGTTCATCTAGCAAAAATGAACGGTTTGCAGGTTAAACTATTACTCTGGTTTTTCAGTCTGTTTCCAAGTGCCTGTTTGAAGTTCCTGCAGTTTTCACAGTAAAACCGAGTTGGAGTTAGTACCTACCCTCATATATATATGGAGTGGGTTTTGCAACTGAAAAGAAAATTTGTGTTCCCAACAAGCTACGATAAGTACGGCTTTCACACACACATATCCCTCTGAACTGAGCATGAGGAGAGACGTTCGTTCATTTAGCACAACGGGAACGGGTTGCAGGGGAATTTTACTCTGGTTTCTCAGTCTGTTTCCTAGTGCCGGTTTGAAGTTCCTGCAGTTTTCAAAGTAAAACCGAGTTGGAGCTTGGACCTCCCCATATATATGTATGGATTGGAGTTTGCAACTGAAAAGAAACTTTGTGTTCCCAACAAGCAAGGTGATGGACCACTTTCACACACAATTATCTCTCAGAAATGAGCTTGTGGAGAGAATTTCATTCATCTAGCACAAAAGGAATGGGTTGCATGAGAAAATATTACTCTGGTTTCTCAATGTGTTTCCTAGTGCCGGTTTGAATTTCATGCCGTTTTCACTGTAAAACCAAGTTGGAGCAAGTACATCCCCATAAATATGTATGGAGTGGAGTTTGCAACTTAAAAGAAATATTTGTTCCCAACCAGCTAGATGAAGGTCGGCTTTCACGCACACTTATCTCTCAGAACTGAGCATGTTGAGAGACGTTCTTTCATCTAGCACAACGGGATCGGGTTGCAGGAGGAAATTTTACTCTGTTTTCTCAGTCTGTTTCGTAGTGCCGGTTTGAAGTTCCTGCCGTTTTCACTGTAAAACCAAGTTGGAGCTGGTAATTCCCCATTTATATGTATGAAATGGTGTTTTCCACTGAAAAGAAATTTGTGTTCCCAACAAGATAGTTGAAGGACGGTTTCACACACACTTATCCCTATTAAATGAGCATCTGTAGAGAAGAACGTTCATCTAGCACAAAGGGAACGGGTTGCAGGAAAACTTTTACTCTTGTTTCTCAGTCTGTTTCATAATGCCGGTTTGAAGTTCCTGCAGTTTTCACAGTAAAACCGAGTTGGAGCTAGTACCTACCCTCATATATATATGGAGTGGGTTTTGCAACTGAAAACAAAATTTGTGTTCCCAACAAGCAAGGTGAAGTGCGGAATTCACACACACATATCTCTCAAACTGAGCTTGTGGAGAGACTTTCGTTCATCTTGCACAAAGGGAACGGGTTGCAGGAAAAATTTTACTCTGGTTTCTCAGTCTGTTTCCTAGTGCCGGTTAGAAGTTCCTGCAGGTATCACTGTAAAACCGAGTTGGAGCTAGAAAATCCCCATATATATGTTTCGTGTGGAGTTTGCAAATGAAAAGAAACTTCGTGTTCCCAACAAGCTAGGTGAAGGACGGCTTTCACACACAATTATCCCTCAGAACTGAGCATGTGGAGAGACGTTCGTTCAACTAGCACAAAGGGAACGGGTTTCAGGAAATCTTTTACTATGGTTTCATAGTATGAATTATAGAGCCGGTATGAAGTTCCTGCAGTTTTCACTGTAAAACCGAGTTGGAGCTAGTACCTCCCCATATATATGTATTGAGAGGAGTTTGCACCTGAAAAGGAACTTTGTGTTCCAAACCAGCTACGTGAAAGCCGGTTTTCACCCTCAATTATCTCTCAGAACTGAGCATCTGAAGAGACGTTCGTTCATCTAGCACAACGGGAACGGGTTGCAGGAGGAAATTTTACTCTGTTTTCTCAGTATGTTTCATTGTGCCGATTTGAAGTTCCTGCCTTTTTCTCTGTAAAATGGATTTGGTGCTAGTACCACCCCATATATATGTATGGAATGGAGTTTCCAACTGAAATGAAACATTGTGTTCCCAACAATCTAGGTGAAGAACGGCTTTCACACACAGTTATCTCTCAGTACTGAGCTTGTGGAGAGAATTTCGTTCATTTAGCACAAAGGGAACGTGTTGCATGAGAAAATATTTCTCTGGTCTCAGTGTGTTTCCTAGTTCCGGTTTGAAATTCCTGCCGTTTTCACTGTAAAACCGAGTTGGAGCTGGTAATTCCCCGTATATATGTATGAAATGATGTTTTCAACTGAAAAGAAATTTGTGTTCCCAACATGATAGGTGAAGGACGGTTTTCACACACACTTATCCCTCAGAAATGAGCATCTGGAGAGAAGTACGTTCATCTAGCACAAAGGGAACCGGTTGCAGGAGAACTTTTACTCTGGTTTCTCAGTCTGTTTCGTAATGCCGGTTTGAATTTCCTGCAGTTTTCACAGTAAAACCGAGTTGGTGCTAGAACTTCCCCACATATTTGTATGGAGTGGAGTTTGCAACTGAAAAAAAACTTTGTGTTCCCAACAAGCTACGATAAGGACGGCTTTCACACACACTTATCTCTCAGAATTGAACATGTAGAGAGACGTTCATTCATCTAGCACAAAAGGGAACGGGTTGCAGGAGAAACATTTACTCTGATTTCTCAGTCTGTCTCCTAGTGCCTGTATGTAGTTCCTGCAGTTTTCCCTGTAAAACCGAGTTGGATCTTGTACCTACCCTCATATATATATGGAGTGGGTTTTGCAACTGAAAACAAAATTTGTGTTCCCAACAAGCTAGGTTAAGTGCGGATTTCACACAAACTTATCTCTCAAACTGAGCTTGTGGAGAGACTTTCGTTCATCTTGTACAAAGGGAACGAGTTGCAGGAAAAACTTTTACTCTGGTTTCTCAGTCTGTTTCCTAGTGCCGGTTAGAAGTTCCTGCAGGTATCACTGTAAAACCGAGTTGGAGCTAGTACCTCCCCATATATATGTACTGAGAGTTGTTTGCACCTGAAAAGGAACTTTGTGTTCAAAACCAGCTACGTGAAGGACGGTTTTCACACTCAATTATCACTCAGAACTGAGAATCTGAAGAGACGTTCGTTCATCTAGCACAAAGGGAACGGTTTGCAGGTGAAACTTTTACTCTGATTTTTCAGTCTGTTTCCTAGTGCCTGTTTGAATTTCCTGCAGTTTTCACTGTAAAACCGAGTTGGAGCTAGTACCTCCCCATATATATGTATGGAGTGGAGAGTGCTACTTAAAAGGAACTTTGTGTTCCCAGGAAGCTAAGGAAGTACGGCTTTCACACACACTTATCTCTCAGTATTGAGCTTGTGGAGAGAATTTCCTTCATCTAGCACAAAGGGAACCGGTTGCATGAGAAACTATTACTCTGGTTTCTCAGTGTGTTTCCTAGTGCCGGTTTGAAATTCCTGCCTTTTTCTCTGTAAACCAAGTTGGAGCAAGTACATCCCCATATATATTTATGAAGTGGAGATTGCAACTGAAAAGAAGTTTGTTTTCCCAACAAGCTAGGTGAAGGACGGCTTTCACACACAATTATATCTCAGAACTGATTATGTGGAGAAACGTACGTTCAACTAGCACAACTAGAACGGGATGCTGGAGGAATTTTACTCTGTTTTCTCAGTCTGTTTCGTAGTGCCGGTTTGATGTTCCTGCTGTTTTCACTGTAAAACCGAGTTGGTGTTTGTACCTCCCCATATATATGTATGTAGTGGAGTTTCCATCTGAAAAGAAACTCTTTGTTCCCAACAAGCTAGCAGAAGGACGGCTTTCAAACACACTTATCCCTCTGAACTGAGCATGAGGAGAGACGTACGTTCTTCTAGCACAACGGGAACGGGTTGCAGGGGAACATTTACTTTGGTTTCTCAGTCTGTTTCCTAGTGCCGGTTTGAAGTTCCTGCAGTTATCACAGTAAAACCGAGTTGGAGATAGTACCTCCCCATATATATGTATGGATTGGTGTTTGCAACTGAAAAGAAACTTTGTTTTCCCAACAGGATACGATAAGTACGGCGGTCAAACACACTTATCCCTCAGAACAGAGCATGAGGAGAGACGTACGTTCATCTAGCACAACGGCAACTGGTTGCAGGGGAACATTTACTCTGGTTTCTCAGTCTGTTTCCTAGTGCCGTTATGAAGTTCCTGCAGGTATCACTGTAAAACAGAGTTGGAGCTAGTAAATCCCCATATATATATTTCCTGTGGAGTTTGCAAATGAAAATTAACATTGTGTTCCCAACAAGCTAGGTGAAGGACGGCTTTCACACACACTTATCTCTCAGAACTGAGCATATGGAGAGACGTTCTTTCAACTAGCACAAAGGGAACGTGTTTCAGGAAATCTTTAACTATGGTTTCATAGTATGTTTCCTAGAGCCGGTATGAAGTTCCTGCACTTTTCACTTTAAAACCGAGTTGGAGCTAGTACCTCCCCATATATATGTATTGAGAGGAGTTTGCACCTGAAAAGGAACTATGTGTTCCAACCCAGCTACGTGAAGGAAGGTTTTCACCCTCAATTATCTCTCAGAACTGAGCATCTGAAGAGACGTTCGTTCATCTAGCACAACGGGAACGGGTTGCAGGGGAACATTTACTCTGGTTTCTCAGTCTGTTTCCTAGTGACGGTTTGAAGTTCCTGCAGTTTTCACAGTAAAACCGAGTTTTAGCTAGTACCTCCCCATATATATGTATGGAGTGGAGTTTGCAACTGAAAAGAAACTTTGTGTTCCCAACAAGCTACAATATGTACGGCTTTCACACACACTTATCCCTCTGAACTGAGCATGAGGAGAGACATACGTTCATCTAGCACAACGGGAACGCGTTGCAGGGGAACTTTTACTCTGGTTTCTCAGTCTGTTTCCTAGTGCCGGTTTGAAGTTCCTGCAGTTTTCACAGTAAAACCGACTTGGAGCTAGAACCTCCCCATATATATGTATGGATTGGAGTTTGCAACTGAAAAGAAACTTTGTGTTCCCAACAAGCAATGTGAATGGACGGCTTTCACACAAAACTTATCTTTCAGAAATGAGCTTGTGGAGAGAATTTCGTTCATCTAGCACAAAGGGAACGGGTTGCATGAGAAACTATTACTCTGGTTTCTCAGTGTGTTTCCTAGTGCCGGTTTGAATTTCATGCCGTTTTCACTGAAAAACCAAGTTGGAGCAAGTACATCCCCATGTATATGTATGGAGTGTAGTTTGCCACTTAAAAGATATTTTTGTTCCCAACCAGCTAGGTGAAGGACGGCTTTCAATCACACTTATCTCTCAGAACTGAGCATGTGGAGAGACGTTCGTTCATCTAGCACAACGGGAACGGGTTGCAGGAGGAAATTTTACTCTGTTTTCTCAGTGTGTTTCGTAGTGCTGGTTTGAAGTTCCTGCCGTTTTCTCTGTAAAAACAGTTGGTGCTAGTACCACCCCATATATATGTAAGGAGGGGTGTTTCCATCTGAAATGAAACATTGTGTTCCCAACAATCTAGTTGAAGAACGGCTTTCACACACAGTTATCTCTCAGTACTGAGCTTGTGGAGAGAATTTCGTTCATTTAGCACAAAGGGAACGTGTTGTATGAGAAAATATTTCTCTGGTCTCAGTGTGTTTCCTAGTTCCGGTTTGAAATTCCTGCCGTTTTCACTGTAAAACCAAGTTGGAACTGGTAATTCCCCGTATATATGTATGAAATGATGTTTTCAACTGAAAAGAAATTTGTGTTCCCAACATGATAGGTGAAGGACGGTTTTCACACACACTTATCCCTGAGAAATGAGCATCTGGAGAGAAGTACGTTCATCTAGCACAAAGGGAACCGGTTGCAGGAGAACTTTTACTCTGGTTTCTCAGTCTGTTTCGTAATGCCGGTTTGAATTTCCTGCAGTTTTCACAGTAAAACCGAGTTGGTGCTAGAACTTCCTCACATATTTGTATGGAGTGGAGTTTGCAACTGAAAAAAAACTTTGTGTTCCCAACAAGCTACGATAAGTACGGCTTTCACACACACTTATCTCTCAGAATTGAACATGTGGAGAGACGTTCGTTCATCTAGCACAAAAGGGAACGGGTTGCAGGAGAAACATTTACTCTGATTTCTCAGTCTGTCTCCTAGTGCCTGTATGTAGTTCCTGCAGTTTTCCCTGTAAAACCGAGTTGGATCTTGTACCTACCCTCATATATATATGGAGTGGGTTTTGCAACTGAAAACAAAATTTGTGTTCCCAACAAGCTAGGTTAAGTGCGGATTTCACACACACTTATCTCTCAAACTGAGCTTGTGGAGAGACTTTCGTTCATCTTGTACAAAGGGAACGAGTTGCAGGAAAAACTTTTACTCTGGTTTCTCAGTCTGTTTCCTAGTGCCGGTTAGAAGTTCCTGCAGGTATCACTGTAAAACCGAGTTGGAGCTAGTACCTCCCCATATATATGTACTGAGAGTTGTTTGCACCTGAAAAGGAACTTTGTGTTCAAAACCAGCTACGTGAAGGACGGTTTTCACCCTCAATTATCACTCAGAACTGAGAATCTGAAGAGACGTTCGTTCATCTAGCACAAAGGGAACGGTTTGCAGGTGAAACTTTTACTCTGATTTTTCAGTCTGTTTCCTAGTGCCTGTTTGAATTTCCTGCAGTTTTCACTGTAAAACCGAGTTGGAGCTAGTACCTCCCCATATATATGTATGGAGTGGAGAGTGCTACTTAAAAGGAACTTTGTGTTCCCAGGAAGCTAAGTAAGTACGGCTTTCACACACA
Source organism: Camelus dromedarius (assembly GCF_036321535.1). NCBI lineage: Eukaryota > Metazoa > Chordata > Mammalia > Artiodactyla > Camelidae > Camelus > Camelus dromedarius. The sequence goes on along the minus strand of NW_026989847.1, from coordinate 2,600,428 downwards.
CATATCTCTGAGAATTGAGCATGTGGAGAGAATTTCCTTCATCTAGCACAAAGGGAACGGGTTGCATGAGAAACTATTACTCTGGTATCTCAGTGTGTTTCCTAGTGCCGGTTTGAAATTCCTTCCGTTTCCTCTGTAAACCAAGTTGGAGCAAGTACATCCCCATATATATTTATGGAGTGGAGATTGCAACTGAAAAGAAGTTTGTTTTCCCAAAATTCTAGGTGAAGGACGGCTTTCACACACACTTATACCTCCGAACTGAGCTTGAGGAGAGACTTACGTTCATCTAGCACAACGGGAACGGGTTGCAGCGGAACTTTTACTCTGGTTTCTCAGTCTGTTTCCTAGTGTCGTTTTGAAGTTCTTGCAGTTTTCACAGTAAAACCGAGTTGGAGCTAGTACCTCCCCATATATATGTATGGATTGGAGTTTGCAACTGAAAAGAAACTTTGTGTTCCCAACAAGCTACGATAAGTACGGCTTTCACACACACTTATCCCTCTGAACTGAGCATGAGGAGAGACTTTCGTTCATTTAGCACAACGGGAACGGGTTGCAGGGGAATTTTACTCTGTTTTCTCAGTCTGTTTCCTAGTGCCGGTTTGAAGTTCCTGCAGTTTTCAAATTAAAACCGAGTTGGAGCTTGGACCTCCCCATATATATGTATGGATTGGAGTTTGCAACTGAAAAGAAACTTTGTGTTCCCAACAAGCAAGGTGATGGACCACTTTCACACACAATTATCTCTCAGAAATGAGCTTGTGGAGAGAATTTCGTTCATCTAGCACAAAGGGAATGGGTTGCATGAGAAAATATTACTCTGGTTTCTCAATGTGTTTCCTAGTTCTGGTTTGAATTTCATGCCGTTTTCACTGTAAAACCAAGTTGGAGCAAGTACATCCCCATAAATATGTATGGAGTGGATTTTGCAACTTAAAAGAAATATTTGTTCCCAACCAGCTAGGTGAAGGTCGGCTTTCACGCACACTTATCTCTCAGAACTGAGCATGTTGAGAGACGTTCGTTCAACTAGCACAACGGGATCGGGTTGCAGGAGGAAATTTTACTCTGTTTTCTCAGTCTGTTTCGTAGTGCCGGTTTGAAATTCCTGCCGTTTTCACTGTAAAACCAAGTTGGAGCTGGTAATTCCCCATTTATATGTATGAAATGGTGTTTTCCACTGAAAAGAAATTTGTGTTCCCAACAAGATAGTTGAAGGACGGTTTCACACACACTTATCCCTCCTAAATGAGCATCTGGAGAGAAGAACGTTCATCTAGCACAAAGGGAACGGGTTGCAGGAAAACTTTTACTCTGGTTTCTCAGTCTGTTTCATAATGCCGGTTTGAAGTTCCTGCAGTTTTCACAGTAAAACCGAGTTGGAGCTAGTACCCACCTTCATATATATATGGAGTGGGTTTTGCAACTGAAAACAAAATTTGTGTTCCCAAAAAGCAAGGTGAAGTGCGGAATTCACACACACTTATCTCTCAAACTGAGCTTGTGGAGAGACTTTCGTTCATCTTGCACAAAGGGAACGGGTTGCAGGAAAAATTTTACTCTGGTTTCTCAGTCTGTTTACTAGTGCCGGTTAGAAGTTCCTGCAGGTATCACTGTAAAACCGAGTTGGAGCTAGTAAATCCCCATATATATGTTTCGTGTGGAGTTTGCAAATGAAAAGAAACTTCGTGTTCCCAACAAGCTAGGTGAAGGACGGCTTTCACACACAATTTTCCCTCAGAACTGAGCATGTGGAGAGACGTTCGTTCAACTAGCACAAAGGGAACGGGATTCAGGAAATCTTTTACTATGGTTTCATAGTATGTATTATAGAGCCGTTATGAAGTTCCTGCAGTTTTCACTGTAAAACCGAGTTGGAGCTAGTACCTCCCCATATATATGTATTGAGAGGAGTTTGCACCTGAAAAGGAACTTTGTGTTCCAAACCAGCTACGTGAAAGCCGGTTTTCACCCTCAATTATCTCTCAGAACTGAGCATCTGAAGAGACGTTCGTTCATCTAGCACAGAGGAGCGGTTTGCAGGTGAAAATTTTACTCTGGTTTTTCAGACTGTTTCCTAGTGCCTGTTTGAATTTCCTGCAGTTTTCACTGTAAAACCGAGTTGGAGATATTACCTCCCCATATATATGTATGGAGTGGAGATTGCTACTGAAAAGGAGCTTTGTGTTCCCAACAAGCTAAGGAAGTACGGCTTTCACACACACTTATCTCTCAGAATTGAGCTTGTGGATAGAATTTCCTTCATCTAGCACAAAGGGAACGTGTTGCATGAGAAAATATTACTCTGGTTTCTCAGTGTGTTTCCTAGTGCCGGTTTGAAATTCCTGCCGTTTTCTCTGTAAACCAAGTTGTAGCAAGTACATCCCCATATACATTTATGGAGTGGAGATTGCAACTGAAAAGAAGTTTGTTTTCCCAAAAAGCTAGGTGAAGGACGGCTTTCACACACACTTATCCCTCAGAACTGAGCATGTGGAGAAACGTTCGTTCAACTAGCACAACGAGAACGGGTTGCTGGAGGAACTTTTACTCTGTTATCTCAGTCTGTTTTGTAGTGCCGGTTTGAAGATCCTGCTGTTTTCACTGTAAATCCGAGTTGGTGCTAGTACCTCCCCATATATATGTATGTAGTGGAGTTTGCATCTGAAAAGAAACTCTGTTTTCCCAACAAGCTAGGAGACGGACGGTTTTGACACACACTTATCCCTCCGAACTGAGCATGAGTAGAGACGTACGTTCATCTAGCACAATGGGAACGGGTTGCAGGGGAACTTTTATTCTGGTTTCTCAGTCTGTTTCCTAGTGCCGGTTTGAAGTTCTTGCAGTTTTCACTGTAAAACTGAGTTGGATCTAGTAAGGCCCCTCATATATATTTGGAGTGGGTTTTGCAACTGAAAACAAAATTTGTGTTCCCAACAAGCTTGGTGAAGTGCGGCTTACACACACACTTATCTCTCAAACTTAGCTTGTGGAGAGACGTTCGTTCTTATTGCACAAATTGAACGGGTTGCATGAGAAAATATTACTCTGTTTTCTCAGTGTGTTTCCAAGTGCCGGTTTGAAATTCCTGCCGTTTTCATTGTAAAACCGACTTGGATCTAGTACGACCCCATATATATGTATGGAGAGGAGTTTGCAACTGGAAAGAAACTTTGTGTTCCCAACCTACTAGGTGAAGGACGGCTTTCACCCTCACTTATCTATCAGAACTGAGCATGTGGAGAGACGTTCGTTCATCTAGCAAAAATGAACGGTTTGCAGGTTAAAATATTACTCTGGTTTTTCAGTCTGTTTCCAAGTGCCTGTTTGAAGTTCCTGCAGTTTTCACTGTAAAACCGAGTTGGTGCTAGTACCTCCCCATATATATGTATGGAGTGGAGTTTGCAACTGAAATTTGTTTTTCCAACAAGCAAGTTGAAGGACAGGTTTCACACACACTTATGTTCCGAACTGAGCATGTGGAGAGACGTGCGTTATCTAGCACAACGTGAACGGGTTTCAGGAGGTACATTTGCTCTGTTTTCTCAGTCTGTTTTGTAGTGCCGGTTTCAAGTTCCTTCCGTTTTCACTGTAAACCCGGTTTGGTGCTAGTACTTCCCCATATATATGTATGGATTGGAGTTTGCAACTGAAAAGAAACTCTGTGTTCCCAACAAGCTTGGTGAATGAAGGCTTTCACACACACTTATCTCTCAGAACTGAGCTTGTGGAGAGAATTTAGTTCATCTAGCACAAAGGGAACAGGTTACATTACAAACTATTACTCTGATCTCAGAGTGTTTCCTATTGCCGGTTTGAAATTCCTGCCGTTTTCACTGTAAAACCAAGTTGGAGCTGCTAATTCCCCATATATATGTATGGATTGGAGTTCGCAACTGAAAATAAATTTGTGTTCCCAACAAGCTAGGTGAAGTACTGCTTTCACACACACTTATCCCTCCGAACAGATCATGTGGAGATACGTACGTTCATCTAGCAGAACGGGAACTGGTTGCAGGAGAACTTTTACTCTGAATTCTCAGTCTCTTTCCTAGTGCCGGTTTGAAGTTCCTGCAGATTTCACAGTAAAACCGAGTTGGAGCTAGTCCCACCCCATATATATGTATGGAGTGGAGTTTGCAACTGAAAAGAAAATTTGTGTTCCCAACAAGCTACGATAATTATGGCTATCACACACACATATCTCTCAGAAAGTACATTTGGAGAGACGTTCGTTCATCTAGCAAAAAGGGGAACTGGTTGCAGGAGAAACATTTACTCTGGTTTCTCATTCTGTTTCCTAGTGCCGGTTTGAAATTCCTGCAGTTTTCACTTTAAAACCAATTTGGGGCAATTACATACCCATATAAATGTATGGAGTGGAGTTTGCAACTGAAAAGAAATATGTGTTCCCAAAAAGCTAGGAGAAGTACGGCTTTCACACACACATATCTCTCAGAAATCAGCATGTGGAGAGACGTTCGTTCATGTAGCAGAACGGGAACGGATTGCAGGAGGAACTTTTACTCTGTATTTTCAGTCTGTTTCGTAGTGCCGGTTTGAAGTTCCTGCCGTTTTCACTGTAAAATATAGTTGGTGCTATTACCTCCCCTTATATATGTATGGAGTGGAGTTTGCACCTGAAAAGAAACTTTGTGTTCAAAACAAGTTATGATATGTACGGTTTCCACACACAATTATCTCTCAAAACTGAGCTTGTGGAGAGTATTTCGTTCATGTAGGACAAAGGGAACGGTTTGCTGGTTAAACTATTACTCTGGTTTCTCAGTCAGTTTCCTAGTGTCTGTTTGAATTTCCTGCAGTTTTCACTGTAAAACAGATTTGGAGCTAGTACCTCCCCATATATATGTGTATGGAGTGTAGATTGCAACTAAATAAGAACTTTGTGTTCCCAACAAGCTAGTTGAAGGACGGCTATCACACACACTTATCTCTCAGAACTGAGCATTTGGAGAGACGTTCGTTCATATAGCACAAATTGAACGGGTTGCAGGAGAAACTTTTACTCTGGTTTCTCAGTCTGTTTCGTAGTGCCGGTTTGAAGTTCCTGCAGTTTTCACTGTAAAACCGAGATGGAGCAAGTAAATCCCCATATATATATTTCGAGTGGATTTTGCAAATGAAAAGAAACTTTGTGTTCCCAACAAGCTAGGTTAAGGACGGCTTTCACACACACTTATCTCTCAGAACTGAACATGTGGAGAGACGCTCGTTCATCTAGCACAAAGGGAACGATTTGCAAATGAAACAATTACTCTGGATTTTCAGTCTGTTTCCTAGTGCCTGTTTGAAGTTCCTGCAGTTTTCACTGTAAAACCGAGTTGGAGCTAGTACCTCCCCATATATATGTATGGAGTGGAGATTGTTACTGAAAAGGAACATTTTGTTCCCAACAAGCTAATTAAGTACGGCTTTCACACACACTTATCTCTCAGAATTGAGCTTGTGGAGAGAATTTCCTTCATCTAGCACAATGGGAACGGGATGCATGAGAAAAAATTACTCTGGTTTCTCAGTGTGTTTCCTAGTGCCGGTTTGAAATTTCTGCCGTTTTCTCTGTAAACCAAGTTGTAGCAAGTACATCCCCATATATATTTATGGAGTGGAGATTGCAACTGAAAAGAAGTTTGTTTTCTCAACATGCTATGAGAAGGACGGCTTTCACACACACTTATCCCTCCGAACTGAGCATGAGGAGAGACGTACGTTCATCTAGCACAACGGGAACGGGTTGCAGGGGAGCTTTTACTCTGGTTTCTCAGTCTGTTTCCTAGTGCCGGTTTGAAGTTCCTGCATTTTTCACAGTAAAACCTAGTTGGAACTAGTACCTCCACATATATATGTATGGATTGGAGTTTGCAACTGAAAAGAAACTTTGTGTTCCCAACAAGCTACGATAAGTACGGCTTTCACACACACTTATCCCTACGAACTGAGCATGAGGAGAGACGTACGTTCATCTAGCACATCGGGAACGGGTTGCAGGGGAAATTTTACTCTGGATTCTCAGTCTGTTTCCTAGTGCCGGTTTAAATTTCCTGCCGTTTTCACTGTAAAACCAAGTTGGAGATGGTAATTACCCATATATATGTATGGAGTGGAGTTTGCAACTGAAAAGAAATTTGTGTTCCCAACAAGCTAGGTGAAGGACGGCTTCACACACACTTATCCATCCCAAATGAGCATGTGGAGATACATACGTTCATCTAGCACAAAGGGAACGGGTTTCAGGAAAACTTTTACTATTTTTTCATAGTATGTTTCCTAGTGCCGGTTTGAAGTTCCTGCAGTTTTCCCTGTGAAACCGAATTGGATCTAGTACCTACCCATATATATGTATGGAGCGGAGTTTCCAACTGAAAAGAAACTTTGTGTTCCCAACCAGCTAAGTGAAGGCGGCTTTCACACACACTTATCTCTCAGAAATGAGCTTGTGGAGAGAATTTCGTTCATCTAGCACATAGGGAACGGGTTGAATGAAAACTATTTCTCTGCATCCTCAGTGTGTTTCCTAGTGCCGGTTTGAGTTTCCTGCCGTTTTCACTGTAAAACCATGTTGGTGCAAGTACATCCCCATATATATGTATGGAGTTGGTTTTGCAACTGAAAAGAAATTTTATGTTCCCATCAAGCTAGGTGAAGGACAAATTTCACACACATTTATCTCTCAGAACTAAGCATGTGGAGATACGTTTGTTCATAAAGCACAATGGGAAAGGTTTGCAAGTGGAACTTTTAGTCTGTCTTCTCAGTCTGTTTCGTAGTGCCGTTTTGAAGTTCCTGCCGTTTTCACTGTAAAATTGAGTTGGTGCTAGTACCACCCCATAAATATGTATTGGGTGGAGTTTGCAACTGAAATGAAACTCTGTGTTGCCAACAAGGTAAGTTAAGGAAGGCTTCACACACACATATCTCTCAGAACTGAGCTTGTGGAGAGAATTTCGTTCATCTAGCACAAAGGGTTCGGGTTGCATGAGAAACTATTTCTCTGGTCTCAGTGTGTTTCCTAGTGCCGGTTTGAAATTCCTGCCGTTTTCACTGTAAAACCAGTTGGAGCTGCTAATTACCCATATATATTTATGGAGTGGGGTTTGCAACTGAAAAGAAATTTGTGTTCCCAACAAGCTAGTTGAAGAACGGCTTTCACACACAATTATCACTCCGAAATAAGTATGTGGAGAGACCTACGTTCATCTAGCAAAACGGGAACGGGATGCCGGAGAACTTTTACTCTGGTTTCTCAGTCTTTTTCCTAGTGCCGGTTTGAAGTTCCTGCAGTATTCACAGTAAAACCAAGTTGGAGCTGCTAATTCCCCATATATTTGTATGGAGTGGAGTTTGCAACTGAAAAGAAACTTTGTGTTCCCAACAAGCTACGATAAGTACGGCTTGCACACACACTTATCTCTCAAACTGAGCTTGCGCAGAGATGTTCGTTCATCTTGCACAAAGGGAACGGATTGCAGGAGATAATTTTACTCTGGTTTCTCAGTCTGTTTCCTTGAGCCGGTTTGAAGATCCTGCAGTTTTCACTGTAAAATTGATTTGGAGCTAGTACCTCCCCATATATATGTATGACAGGAGTTTGCAAATTAAAAGAAACTTTGTGTTCCCAGCAAGCCAGTTGATGGACGGCTTTTACACACACTTATCTCTCAGAACTGAGCATGTGGAGAGACGTTCGTTCATCTAGCACAACTTGAACGGGTTGCAGGGGGAAGTTTTACTCTGTTTCCTCAGTCTGTGTCGTAGTGACGGTATGAATTTCCTGCCGTTTTCACTGAAAAACTGAGCTGGTGCTAGTACCTCCCCATATATTTGTATGGATTGAAGTTTGCAACTGAAAAGAAAATCGGTGTTCCCAACAAGCTACGTGGAGGACGGCTTTCACACACACTTATCTCTCAGAACTGAGCTTGTGGTGAGAATTTCGTTCATCTAGCACAAAGGGAACGTTTTGCAGGTTAAACTATTACTCTGGATTCTCAGTCTGTTTCCAAGTGCCTGTTTGAAGTTCCTGCAGTTTTCACAGTAAAACCGAGTTGGAGTTAGTACCTACCCTCATATATATATGGAGTGGGTTTTGCAACTGAAAACAAAATTTGTGTTCCCAACAAGCAAGTTGAAGTGCGGAATTCACACACACATATCTCTCAAACTGAGCTTGTGGAGAGACTTTCGTTCATCTTGCACAAAGGGAACGGGTTGCAGGAAAAATTTTACTCTGGTTTCTCTGTCTGTTTCCTAGTGCCGGTTAGAAGTTCCTACAGGTATCACTGTAAAACCGAGTTGGAGCTAGTAAATCCCCATATATATGTTTCGTGTGGAGTTTGCAAATGAAAAGAAACTTCGTGTTCCCAACAAGCTAGGTGAAGAACGGCTTTCACACACAATTATCCCTCAGAACTGAGCATGTGGAGAGACGTTCGTTCAACTAGCACAAAGGGAACGGGTTTCAGGAAATCTTTTACTATGGTTTCATAGTATGTATTATAGAGCCCGTATGAAGTTCCTGCAGTTTTCACTGTAAAACCGAGTTGGAGTTGTACCTCCCCATATATATGTATTGAGAGGAGTTTGCACCTGAAAAGGAACTTTGTGTTCCAAACCAGCTACGTGAAAGCCGGTTTTCACCCTCAATTATCTCTCAGAACTGAGCATCTGAAGAGACGTTCGTTCATCTAGCACAACGGGAACGGGTTGCAGGAGGAAAATTTACTCTGTTTTCTCAGTATGTTTCATAGTGCCGATTTGAAGTTCCTGCCGTTTTCTCTGTAAAATGGATTTGGTGCTAGTACCACCCCATATATATGTATGGAATGGAGTTTCCAACTGAAATGAAACATTGTGTTCCCAACAATCTAGGTGAAGTACGGCTTTCACACACAGTTATCTCTCAGTACTGAGCTTGTGGAGAGAATTTCGTTCATCTAGCACAAAGGGAACGTGTTGCATGAGAAAATATTTCTGTGGTCTCAGTGTGTTTCCTAGTTCCGGTTTGAAATTCCTGCCGTTTTCACTGTAAAACCAAGTTGGAGCTGGTAATTCCCCGTATATATGTATGAAATGGTGTTTTCAACTGAAAAGAAATTTGTGTTCCCAACATGATAGGTGAAGGACGGTTTTCACACACACTTATCCCTCAGAAATGAGCATCTGGAGAGAAGTACGTTCATCTAGCACAAAGGGAACCGGTTGCAGGAGAACTTTTACTCTGGTTTCTCAGTCTGTTTCGTAATGCCGGTTTGAATTTCCTGCAGTTTTCACAGTAAAACCGAGTTGGTGCTAGAACTTCCCCACATATTTGTATGGAGTGGAGTTTGCAACTGAAAAAAAACTTTGTGTTCCCAACAAGCTACGATAAGGACGGCTTTCACACACACTTATCTCTCAGAATTGAACATGTAGAGAGACGTTCGTTCATCTAGCACAAAAGGGAACGGGTTGCAGGAGAAACATTTACTCTGATTTCTCAGTCTGTCTCCTAGTGCCTGTATGTAGTTCCTGCAGTTTTCCCTGTAAAACCGAGTTGGATCTTGTACCTACCCTCATATATATATGGAGTGGGTTTTGCAACTGAAAACAAAATTTGTGTTCCCAACAAGCTAGGTTAAGTGCGGATTTCACACACACTTATCTCTCAAACTGAGCTTGTGGAGAGACTTTCGTTCATCTTGTACAAAGGGAACGAGTTGCAGGAAAAACTTTTACTCTGGTTTCTCAGTCTGTTTCCTAGTGCCGGTTAGAAGTTCCTGCAGGTATCACTGTAAAACCGAGTTGGAGTTAGTACCTCCCCATATATATGTACTGAGAGTTGTTTGCACCTGAAAAGGAACTTTGTGTTCAAAACCAGCTACGTGAAGGACGGTTTTCACCCTCAATTATCACTCAGAACTGAGAATCTGAAGAGACGTTCGTTCATCTAGCACAAAGGGAACGGTTTGCAGGTGAAACTTTTACTATGATTTTTCAGTCTGTTTCCTAGTGCCTGTTTGAATTTCCTGCAGTTTTCACTGTAAAACCGAGTTGGAGCTATTACCTCCCCATATATATGTATGGAGTGGAGAGTGCTACTTAAAAGGAACTTTGTGTTCCCAGGAAGCTAAAGAAGTACGGCTTTCACACACACTTATCTCTCAGTATTGAGCTTGTGGAGAGAATTTCCTTCATCTAGCACAAAGGGAACCGGTTGCATGAGAAACTATTACTCTGGTTTCTCAGTGTGTTTCCTAGTGCCGGTTTGAAATTCCTGCCTTTTTCTCTGTAAACCAAGTTGGAGCAAGTACATCCCCATATATATTTATGATGTGGAGACTGCAACTGAAAAGAAGTATGTTTTCCCAACAAGCTAGGTGAAGGACGGCTTTCACACACACTTATACCTCAGAACAGATCATGTGGAGAAACGTTCGTTCAACTAGCACAACTAGAACGGGATGCTGGAGGAATTTTACTCTGTTTTCTCAGTCTGTTTCGTAGTGCCGGTTTGAAGTTCCTGCTGTTTTCACTGTAAAACCGAGTTGGAGCTAGTACCTCCCCATATATATGTATTGAGAGGAGTTTGCACCTGAAAAGGAACTATGTGTTCCAAACCAGGTACGTGAAGTACGGTTTTCACCCTCAATTATCTCTCAGAACTGAGCATCTGAAGAGACGTTCGTTCATCTACCACAACGGGAACGCGTTGCAGGGGAATTTTTACTCTGGTTTCTCAGTCTGTTTCCTAGTGCCGGTTTGAAGTTCCTGCAGATTTCACAGTAAAACCGAGTTGGAGCTAGAACCTCCCCATATATATGTATGGATTGGAGTTTGCAACTGAAAAGAAACTTTGTGTTCCCAACAAGCAATGTGATGGACGGCTTTCACACAAAACATATCTCTCAGAAATGAGCTTGTGGAGAGAATTTCGTTCATCTAGCACAAAGGGGAACGGGTTGCAGGAGAAACATTTACTCTGTTTTCTCTGTCTGTTTCCTAGTGCCTGTATGAAGTTCCTGCAGTTTTCCCTGTAAAACCGAGTTGGATCTTGTACCTACCCTCATATATATATGGAGTGGGTTTTGCAACTGAAAACAAAATTTGTGTTCCCAACAATCAAGGTGAAGTGCGGATTTCACACACACTTATCTCTCAAACTGAGCTTGTGGAGAGACTTTCGTTCATCTTGTACAAAGGGAACGGGTTGCAGGAAAAACTTTAACTCTGGTTTCTCAGTCTGTTTCCTAGTGCCGGTTAGAAGTTCCTGCAGGTATCACTGTAAACCCGAGTTGGAGCTATATATACCCATATATATGTATCCTGTGGAGTTTGCAAATGAAAAGAAACACTGTGTTCCCAACAAGCTAGTTGAAGGACGGCTTTCACACACACTTATCTCTCAGAACTGAGCATATGGAGAGACGTTCGTTCAACTAGCACAAAGGGAACGGATTTCTGGAAATCTTTTACTATGATTTCATAGTATGTTTCCTAGAACCGGTATGAAGTTCCTGCAGTTTTCACTGTAAAACCGAGTTGGAGCTAGTACCTCCCCATATATATGTATTGAGAGTAGTTTTCACCTGAAAAGGATCTTTGTGTTCCAAACCAGCTACGTGAAGGACGGTTTTCACCCTCAATTATCTCTCAGAACTGAGCCTCTGAAGAGACGTTCTTTCATCTAGCACAAAGGGAACGATTTGCAGGTGAAACTTTTACTCTGATTTTTCAGTCTGTTTCCTAGTGCCTGTTTGAATTTCCTGCAGTTTTCACTGTAAAACCGAGTTGGAGCTAGTACCTCACCATATATATGTATGGAGTGGAGATTGCTACTGAAAAGGAACTTTGTGTTCCCAACAAGCTAAGTAATTACGGCTTTCACAAACACTTATCTCTCAGAATTGAGCTTGTGGAGAGAATTTCCTTCATCTAGCACAAAGGGAACTGGTTGCATGAAAATCTATTATTCTGGTTTCTCAGTGTGTTTCCTAGTGCCGGTTTGATATTCCTGCCTTTTTCTCTGTAAACAAAGTTGGAGCAAGTACATCCCCATATATATGTATGGAGTGGAGATTGCAACTGAAAAAAAATTTGTTTTCCCAACAAGCTAGTTGAAGGACACCTTTCACACACACTTATCTCTCAGAACTGAGCATGTGTAGAAAAGTTCGTTCAACTAGCCCAAAGAGAACGGTTTGCTGGAGGAACTTTTACTCTGTTTTCTCAGTCGGTTTCGTAGTGCCGGTTTGAATTTCCTGCCGTTTTCACTGTAAAAGTGACTTGGTGCTAGTACCTCCCCATATATATGAATTTAGTGGGGTTTGCTTCTGAAAAGAATCTCTGTTTTCCCAACAAGCTAGGAGAAGGATGTCTTTCAAACACACTTATCCCTCCGAAATTAGCATGAGGAGACACTAACGTTCATCTAGCACAACGGGAACGGGTTGCAGGGGAACTTTACTCTGGTTTCTCAGTGTGTTTCCTAGTGCCGGTTTGAAGTTCCTGCAGTTTTCATAGTAAAACCGAGTTGGAGCTAGTGCCTCCCCATATATATGTATGGATTGGAGTTTGCAACTGAAAAGAAACTTTGTGTTCCCAACAAGAAAGGTGATGGACGGCTTTCACACACACTTATCTCTCAGAAATGAGCTTGTGGAAAGAATTTCGTTCATCTAGCACAAAGGGAACGGGTTGCATGAGAAACTAATACTCTGGTTTCTCAGTGTGTTTCCTAGTGCCGGTTTGAATTTCATGCCGTTTTCACTGTAAAACCATGTTGGAGCAAGTAAATCCCCATATATATATATGGAGTGGAGTATGCAACTTTAAAGAAATTTTTGTTCCCAACCAGCTAGGTGAAGGACGGCTTTCAAGCACACTTATCTCTCGGAACTGAGCATGTGGAGAGACGTTCGTTCATCTAGCATAAAGGGAACGGGTTGCAGGAGGAAATTTTACTCTGTTTCTCAGTCTGTTTCAAAGTGCCGATTTGAAGTTCCTGCCGTTTTCTCTGTAAAATGGAGTTGGTGCTAGTACCTCCCATATATATGTATGGAGTGAAGTTTCCAACTGAAATGAAACATTGTTTTCCCAACAATCTAGGTGAAGGACGGCTTTCACGCACACTTATCTCTCAGAACTGAACATGCAGAGAGACGTTCGTTCATCTAGCACAAAGGGGAACGGGTTGTAGGAGAAACAATTACCCTGTTTTCTCAGTCTGTTTCCTAGTGCCTGTATGAAGTTCCTGCAGTTTTCACTGTAAAACCGAGTTGGATCTAGTACCTACCCTCATATATATATAGAGTGGGTTTTGCAACTGAAAACAAAATTTGTGTTCTCAAAAAGCTAGGTGAAGTGCGGATTCCACACACACTTATCTCTCAAACTGAGCTTGTGGAGAGACTTTCGTTCATCTTGCACAAAGGGAACGGGTTGCAGTAAAAACTTTTACTCTGGTTTCTCAGTCTGTTTCCTAGTGCCGGTTAGAAGTTCCTGCAGGTATCACTGTAAAACCGAGTTGGAGCTAGTAAATCCCCATATATATGTTTCCTGTGGAGTTTGCAAATGAAAAGAAACTTTGTGTTCCCAACAAGCTAGGTGAAGGACGGCTTTCACACACACTTATCTCTCAGAACTGAGCATATGGAGAGACGTTCGTTCAACTAGCACAAAAGGAACGGGTTTCAGTATATCTTTTACTATGGTTTTATAGTATGTTTCCTAGAGCCGGTATGAAGTTCCTGCATTTTTCACTGTAAAACCGAGTTGGAGCTAGTACCTCCCCATATATATGTATTGAAAAGAGTTTGCACCTGAAAAAGAACTTTGTGTTCCAAACCAGCTACGTGAAGGACGGTTTCACCCTCAATTATCTCTCAGAACTGAGCATCTGAAGAGATGTTCGTTCATCTAGCACAAAGGGAACGGTTTGCAGGTGTAACATTTACACTGGTTTTTCAGTCTGTTTCCTAGTGCCTGTTTGAATTTCCTGCAGTTTTCAATGTAAAACCGAGTTGGTGCTAGTACCACCCCATATATATGTATGGAGTGGAGATTGCTACTGAAAAGGAACTTTGTGTTCCCAACAAGCTAAGGAAGTACGGCTTTCACACACACTTATCTCTCAGAATTGAACTTGTGGAGAGAATTTCCTTCATCTAGCACAAAGGGAACGGGTTGCATGAGAAACTATTACTCTGGTTTCTCAGTGTGTTTCCTAGTGCCGGTTTGAAATTCCTGCCTTTTTCTCTGTAAACCAAGTTGGTCAAGTACATCCTCATATATATTTATGGAGTGGAGATTGCAACTGAAAAGAAGTTTGTTTTCCCAAAAAGCTAGGTGAAGGACGGCTTTCACACACACTTATCCCTCAGAACTGAGCATGTGGAGAAATGTTCGTTCAACTAGCAAAACTAGAAAGGGATGTTGGAGGAACTTTAACTCTGTATTCTCAGTCTGATTCGTAGTGCCGGTTTGAAGTTCCTGCTGTATTCACTGTAAAACCGAGTTGGAGCTAGTACCTCCCCATATATATGTATGTAGTGGAGTTTGCATCTGAAAAGAAACTCTGTGTCCCCAACAAGCTAGGACAAGGACGGCTTTCACACACATTTATCCCTCCGAACTGAGCATGAGGAGAGACGTACGTTCTTCTAGCACAAAGGGAACGGGTTGCAAGAGGAATTTTTACTCTGTTTCTCAGTCTGTTTCGTAGTGCCGGTTTGAATTTCCTGCCGTTTTCTCTGTAAAAAGGAGTTGGTGCTAGTACCTCCCCATATATAAGTATGGAGTGGAGTTTGCGACTGAAATTTGTTTTCCCAACAAGCAAGTTGAAGGACAGGTTTCACACACACTTATGTTCGGATTTGAGCATGTTGAGAGACGTGCGTTCATCTAGCACAACGGGAACGGGTTGCAGGAGGTACATTTGCTCTGTTTTCTCAGTCTGTTTTGTAGTGCCGGTTTCAAGTTCCTTCCGTTTTCACTGTAAAACCGAGTTGGTGCTAGTACTTCCCCATATATATGTATGGATTGTAGTTGGCAACTGAAAAGAAACTCTGTGTTCCCAACAAGCTTGGTGAAGGGAGGCTTTCACACACACTAATCTCTCAGAACTGAGCTTGTGGAGAGAATTTAGTTCATCTAGCACAAAGGGAACAGGTTACATTAGAAAGTATTACTCTGATCTCAGAGTGTTTCCTAGTGCCGGTTTGAAATTCCTGCCATTTTCACTGTAAATCCAAGTTGGAGCTGCTAATTCCCCATATATATGTATGGATTGGAGTTCGCAACTGAAAAGAAATTTGTGTTCCCAACAAGCTAGGTGATGTACGGCTTTCACACACACTTATCTATCCGAACAGATCATGTGGAGATACGTACGTTCATCTAGCACAACGGGAACTGGTTGCAGGAGAACTTTTACTCTGAATTCTCAGTCTGTTTCCTAGTGCCGGTTTGAAGTTCCTGCAGTTTTCACAGTAAAACCGAGTTGGAGCTAGTACCTCCCCATATATATGTATGGAGTGGAGTTTGCAACTGAAAAGAAAATTTGTGTTCCCAACAAGCTACGATAATTATGGCTATCACACACACATATCTCTCAGAAAGTACATTTGGAGAGACGTTGGTTCATCTAGCAAAAAGGGGAACTGGTTGCAGGAGAAACATTTATTCTGGGTTCTCATTCTGTTTCCTAGTGCCGGTTTGAAGTTCCTGCAGTTTTCACTGTAAAACTGATTTGGAGCAAGTACTTCTCCATATATATGTATGGAGAGGAGTTTGTAACTTAAAAGTAACTTTGTGTTCCCAACAAGCTAGGTGAAGGACGGCTTTCACCCTCAATTATCTCTCAGAAACGAGCATGTGGAGAAACGTTCTTTCATCTAGCACAAAGGGGACGGTTTTCAGGTGAAACTATTACTCTGATTTTTCAGTCTGTTTCCTCGTGCCTGTTTGAAGTTCCTGCATTTTTCACTGTAAAACCGAGTTGGAGGTAGTACCTCCCCATATGTATATATGGAGTGGATATTGCTACTGAAAAGTAACTTTGTGTTCCCAACAAGCTAGGTGAAGGACAGCTTTCACACACACTTATCTGTCAGAAATGAGCTTGTGGAGGGAATTTCGTTCATGTAGCACAAAGGCAACGGGTTGCATGAGAAACTATTACCCTGGTTTCTCATTGTGTTTCCTAGTGCCGGTTTGATAATCCTGCAGTTTTCACTTTAAAACCAATTTGGGGCAAGTACATAAACATATAAATGTATGGAGTGGAGTTTGCAACTGAAAAGAAATATGTGTTCCCAAAAATCTAGGTGAAGTACGGCTTTCACACACACATATCTCTCAGAACTGAGCATGTGGAGAGACGTTCGTTCATCTAGCACAACGGGAACGGTTTGCAGGTGGAACTTTTACTCTGTATTCTCAGTCTGTTTCGTAGTGCCGGTTTGAAGTTCCTGCCATTTTCACTGTAAAATCTAGTTGGTGCTAGTACCTCCCCTTATATATGTATGGAGTGGAGTTTGCACCTGAAAAGAAACTTTGTGTTGAAAACAAGCTGTGATATGTACGACTTCCACACACATTTATCTCTCAGAACTGAGCTTGTGGGGAGTATTTCGTTCATGTAGCACAAAGGGAACGGTATGCTGTTTAAACTATTACTCTGGTTTCTCAGTCTGTTTCCTAGTGCCTGTTTGAAATTCCTACAGTTTTCACTGTAAAACCGAGTTGGTGCTAGTACCTCCCCATATATATGTGTATGGAGTGGAGATTGCAACTAAATAGGAGCTTTGTGTTCCCAACAAGCTAGTTGAAGGACGGCTGCCACACACTTATCTCTCAGAACTGAGCATGTGGAGAGACGTTCGTTCGTATACCACAAATTGAACGGGTTGCAGGAGAAACTTTTTCTCTGGTTTCTCAGTCTGTTTCGTAGTGCCGGTTGGAAGTTCCTGCAGTTTTCACTGTAAAACCGAGATGGAGCAAGTAAATCCCCATATATAAGTTTCGAGTGGATTATGCAACTGAAAAGAAACTTTTTGTTCCCAACAAGCTAGGTTAAGGACGGCTTTCACACACACTTATCTCTCAGAACTGAACATGTGGAGAGACGTTCGTTCATCTAGCACAAAGGGAACGGGTTTCAGGAAAACTTTTACTATGTTTTCATAGTATGTTTCCTAGTGCCGGTTTGAATTTCCTGCAGTATTCACAGTAAAACCAAGTTGGAGCTGCTAATTCCCCATATATTTGTATGGAGTGGAGTTTGCAACTGAAAAGAAACTTTGTGTTCCCAACAAGCTACGATAAGTACGGCTTGCACACACACTTATCTCTCAAACTGAGCTTGCGCAGAGATGTTCGTTCATCTTGCACAAAGGGAACGGATTGCAGGAGAAAATTTTACTCTGGTTTCTCAGTCTGTTTCCTTGAGCCGGTTTGAAGATCCTGCAGTTTTCACTGTAAAATTGATTTGGAGCTAGTACCTCCCCATATATATGTATGAGAGGAGTTTGTAAATTAAAAGAAACTTTGTGTTCCCAGCAAGCCAGTTGATGGACGGCTTTCACACACACTTATCTCTCAGAACTGAGCATGTGGAGAGACGTTCGTTCATCTAGCACAACTTGAACGGGTTGCAGGGGGAAGTTTTACTCTGTTTCCTCAGTCTGTGTCGTAGTGACGGTATGAATTTCCTGCCGTTTTCACTGAAAAACTGAGCTGGTGCTAGTACCTCCCCATATATTTGTATGGATTGAAGTTTGCAACTGAAAAGAAAATCGGTGTTCCCAACAAGCTACGTGGAGGACGGCTTTCACACACACTTATCTCTCAGAACTGAGCTTGTGGTGAGAATTTCGTTCATCTAGCACAAAGGGAACGTTTTGCAGGTTAAACTATTACTCTGGATTCTCAGTCTGTTTCCAAGTGCCTGTTTGAAGTTCCTGCAGTTTTCACAGTAAAACCGAGTTGGAGTTAGTACCTACCCTCATATATATATGGAGTGGGTTTTGCAACTGAAAACAAAATTTGTGTTCCCAACAAGCAAGGTGAAGTGCGGAATTCACACACACATATCTCTCAAACTGAGCTTGTGGAGAGACTTTCGTTCATCTTGCACAAAGGGAACGGGTTGCAGGAAAAATTTTACTCTGGTTTCTCTGTCTGTTTCCTAGTGCCGGTTAGAAGTTCCTGCAGGTATCACTGTAAAACCGAG
Organism: Camelus dromedarius; assembly: GCF_036321535.1. Lineage (NCBI taxonomy): Eukaryota > Metazoa > Chordata > Mammalia > Artiodactyla > Camelidae > Camelus > Camelus dromedarius. The sequence continues at coordinate 2,582,199 of NW_026989847.1, read as the reverse complement.
TTGGAGCTAGTAAATCCCCATATATATGTTTCGTGTGGAGTTTGCAAATGAAAAGAAACTTCATGTTCCCAACAAGCTAGGTGAAGGACGGCTTTCACACACAATTATCCCTCAGAACTAAGCATGTGGAGAGACGTTCGTTCAACTAGCACAAAGGGAACGGGTTTCAGGAAATCTTTTACTATGGTTTCATAGTATGTATTATAGAGCCCGTATGAAGTTCCTGCAGTTTTCACTGTAAAACCGAGTTGGAGTTGTACCTCCCCATATATATGTATTGAGAGGAGTTTGCACCTGAAAAGGAACTTTGTGTTCCAAACCAGCTACGTGAAAGCCGGTTTTCACCCTCAATTATCTCTCAGAACTGAGCATCTGAAGAGACGTTCGTTCATCTAGCACAACGGGAACGGGTTGCAGGAGGAAAATTTACTCTGTTTTCTCAGTATGTTTCATAGTGCCGATTTGAAGTTCCTGCCGTTTTCTCTGTAAAATGGATTTGGTGCTAGTACCACCCCATATATATGTATGGAATGGAGTTTCCAACTGAAATGAAACATTGTGTTCCCAACAATCTAGGTGAAGAACGGCTTTCACACACAGTTATCTCTCAGTACTGAGCTTGTGGAGAGAATTTCGTTCATCTAGCACAAAGGGAACGTGTTGCATGAGAAAATATTTCTGTGGTCTCAGTGTGTTTCCTAGTTCCGGTTTGAAATTCCTGCCGTTTTCACTGTAAAACCAAGTTGGAGCTGGTAATTCCCCATATATATGTATGAAATGGTGTTTTCAACTGAAAAGAAATTTGTGTTCCCAACATGATAGGTGAAGGACGGTTTTCACACACACTTATCCCTCAGAAATGAGCATCTGGAGAGAAGTACGTTCATCTAGCACAACGGGAATGGGTTGCAGGAGAACTTTTACTCTGGTTTCTCAGTCTGTTTCGTAATGCCGGTTTGAATTTCCTGCAGTTTTCACAGTAAAACCGAGTTGGTGCTAGAACTTCCCCACATATTTGTATGGAGTGGAGTTTGCAACTGAAAAAAAACTTTGTGTTCCCAACAAGCTACGATAAGGACGGCTTTCACACACACTTATCTCTCAGAATTGAACATGTAGAGAGACGTTCGTTCATCTAGCACAAAAGGGAACGGGTTGCAGGAGAAACATTTACTCTGATTTCTCAGTCTGTCTCCTAGTGCCTGTATGTAGTTCCTGCAGTTTTCCCTGTAAAACCGAGTTGGATCTTGTACCTACCCTCATATATATATGGAGTGGGTTTTGCAACTGAAAACAAAATTTGTGTTCCCAACAAGCTAGGTTAAGTGCGGATTTCACACACACTTATCTCTCAAACTGAGCTTGTGGAGAGACTTTCGTTCATCTTGTACAAAGGGAACGAGTTGCAGGAAAAACTTTTACTCTGGTTTCTCAGTCTGTTTCCTAGTGCCGGTTATAAGTTCCTGCAGGTATCACTGTAAAACCGAGTTGGAGTTAGTACCTCCCCATATATATGTACTGAGAGTTGTTTGCACCTGAAAAGGAACTTTGTGTTCAAAACCAGCTACGTGAAGGACGGTTTTCACCCTCAATTATCACTCAGAACTGAGAATCTGAAGAGACGTTCGTTCATCTAGCACAAAGGGAACGGTTTGCAGGTGAAACTTTTACTCTGATTTTTCAGTCTGTTTCCTAGTGCCTGTTTGAATTTCCTGCAGTTTTCACTGTAAAACCGAGTTGGAGCTAGTACCTCCCCATATATATGTATGGAGTGGAGAGTGCTACTTAAAAGGAACTTTGTGTTCCCAGGAAGCTAAAGAAGTACGGCTTTCACACACACTTATCTCTCAGTATTGAGCTTGTGGAGAGAATTTCCTTCATCTAGCACAAAGGGAACCGGTTGCATGAGAAACTATTACTCTGGTTTCTCAGTGTGTTTCCTAGTGCCGGTTTGAAATTCCTGCCTTTTTCTCTGTAAACCAAGTTGGAGCAAGTACATCCCCATATATATTTATGACGTGGAGATTGCAACTGAAAAGAAGTTTGTTTTCCCAACAAGCTAGGTGAAGGACAGCTTTCACACACACTTATACCTCAGAACAGATCATGTGGAGAAACGTTCGTTCAACTAGCACAACTAGAACGGGATGCTGGAGGAATTTTACTCTGTTTTCTCAGTCTGTTTCGTAGTGCCGGTTTGAAGTTCCTGCTGTTTTCACTGTAAAACCGAGTTGGAGCTAGTACCTCCCCATATATATGTATTGAGAGGAGTTTGCACCTGAAAAGGTACTATGTGTTCCAAACCAGGTACGTGAAGGACGGTTTTCACCCTCAATTATCTCTCAGAACTGAGCATCTGAAGAGACGTTCGTTCATCTAGCACAACGGGAACGGGTTGCAGGGGAACAATTACTCTGGTTTCTCAGTCTGTTTCCTAGTGACGGTTTGAAGTTCCTGCAGTTTTCACAGTAAAACGGAGTTTTAGCTAGTACCTCCCCATATTTATGTATGGATTGGAATTTGCAACTGAAAAGAAACTTTGTGTTCCCAACAAGCTACAATATGTACGGCTTTCACACACACTTATCCCTCCGAACTGAGCATGAGGAGAGACGTACTTTCATCTAGCACAACGGGAACGCGTTGCAGGGGAACTTTTTCTCTGGTTTCTCAGTCTGTTTCCTAGTGCCGGTTTGAAGTTCCTGCAGATTTCACAGTAAAACCGAGTTGGAGCTAGAACCTCCCCATATATATGTATGGATTGGAGTTTGCAACTGAAAAGAAACTTTGTGTTCCCAACAAGCAATGTGATGGACGTCTTTCACACAAAACATATCTCTCAGAAATGAGCTTGTGGAGAGAATTTCGTTCATCTAGCACAAAGGGGAACGGGTTGCAGGAGAAACATTTACTCTGTTTTCTCTGTCTGTTTCCTAGTGCCTGTATGAAGTTCCTGCAGTTTTCCCTGTAAAACCGAGTTGGATCTTGTACCTACTCTCATATATATATGGAGTGGGTTTTGCAACTGAAAACAAAATTTGTGTTCCCAACAATCTAGGTGAAGTGCGGATTTCACACACACTTATCTCTCAAACTGAGCTTGTGGAGAGACTTTCGTTCATCTTGTACAAAGGGAACGGGTTGCAGGAAAAACTTTAACTCTGGTTTCTCAGTCTGTTTCCTAGTGCCGGTTAGAAGTTCCTGCAGGTATCACTGTAAACCCGAGTTGGAGCTATATATACCCATATATATGTATCCTGTGGAGTTTGCAAATGAAAAGAAACACTGTGTTCCCAACAAGCTAGTTGAAGGACGGCTTTCACACACACTTATCTCTCAGAACTGAGCATATGGAGAGACGTTCGTTCAACTAGCACAAAGGGAACGGGTTTCTGGAAATCTTTTACTATGATTTCATAGTATGTTTCCTAGAACCGGTATGAAGATCCTGCAGTTTTCACTGTAAAACCGAGTTGGAGCTAGTACCTCCCCATATATATGTATAGAGAGTACTTTTTACCTGAAAAGGATCTTTGTGTTCCAAACCAGCTACGTGAAGTACGGTTTTCACCCTCAATTATCTCTCAGAACTGAGCATCTGAAGAGACGTTCGTTCATCTAGCACAAAGGGAACGATTTGCAGGTGAAACTTTTACTCTGATTTTTCAGTCTGTTTCCTAGTGCCTGTTTGAATTTCCTGCAGTTTTCACTGTAAAACCGAGTTGGAGCTAGTACCTCACCATATATATGTATGGAGTGGAGATTGCTACTGAAAAGGAACTTTGTGTTCCCAACAAGCTAAGTAATTACGGCTTTCACAAACACTTATCTCTCAGAATTGAGCTTGTGGAGAGAATTTCCTTCATCTAGCACAAAGGTAACTGGTTGCATGAAAAACTATTATTCTGGTTTCTCAGTGTGTTTCCTAGTGCCGGTTTGATATTCCTGCCTTTTTCTCTGTAAACAAAGTTGGAGCAAGTACATCCCCATATATATGTATGGAGTGGAGATTGCAACTGAAAAAAAATTTGTTTTCCCAACAAGCTAGTTGAAGGACACCTTTCACACACACTTATCTCTCAGAACTGAGCATGTGTAGAAAAGTTCGTTCAACTAGCCCAAAGAGAACGGTTTGCTGGAGGAACTTTTACTCTGTTTTCTCAGTCGGTTTCGTAGTGCCGGTTTGAATTTCCTGCCGTTTTCACTGTAAAAGTGACTTGGTGCTAGTACCTCCCCATATATATGAATTTAGTGGGGTTTGCTTCTGAAAAGAATCTCTGTTTTCCCAACAAGCTAGGAGAAGGATGTCTTTCAAACACACTTATCCCTCCGAAATTAGCATGAGGAGACACTAACGTTCATCTAGCACAACGGGAACGGGTTGCAGGGGAACTTTACTCTGGTTTCTCAGTGTGTTTCCTAGTGCCGGTTTGAAGTTCCTGCAGTTTTCACAGTAAAACCGAGTTGGAGCTAGTGCCTCCCCATATATATGTATGGATTGGAGTTTGCAACTGAAAAGAAACTTTGTGTTCCCAACAAGAAAGGTGATGGACGGCTTTCACACACACTTATCTCTCAGAAATGAGCTTGTGGAAAGAATTTCGTTCATCTAGCACAAAGGGAACTGGTTGCATGAGAAACTAATACTCTGGTTTCTCAGTGTGTTTCCTAGTGCCGGTTTGAATTTCATGCCGTTTTCACTGTAAAACCATGTTGGAGCAAGTAAATCCCCATATATATATATGGAGTGGAGTATGCAACTTTAAAGAAATTTTTGTTCCCAACCAGCTAGGTGAAGGACGGCTTTCACACACACTTATCTCTCAGAACTGAGCATATGGAGAGACGTTCGTTCATCTAGCATAAAGGGAACGGGTTGCAGGAGGAAATTTTACTCTGTTTCTCAGTCTGTTTCAAAGTGCCGATTTGAAGTTCCTGCCGTTTTCTCTGTAAAATGGAGTTGGTGCTAGTACCACCCCATATATATGTATGGAGTGAAGTTTCCAACTGAAATGAAACTTTGTTTTCCCAACAATCTAGGTGAAGGACGGCTTTCACGCACACTTATCTCTCAGAAATGAACATGCAGAGAGACGTTCGTTCATCTAGCACAAAGGGGAACGGGTTGTAGGAGAAACAATTACCCTGTTTTCTCAGTCTGTTTCCTAGTGCCTGTATGAAGTTCCTGCAGTTTTCACTGTAAAACCGAGTTGGATCTAGTACCTACCCTCATATATATATGGAGTGGGTTTTGCAACTGAAAACAAAATTTGTGTTCTCAAAAAGCTAGGTGAAGTGCGGATTCCACACACACTTATCTCTCAAACTGAGCTTGTGGAGAGACTTTCGTTCATCTTGCACAAAGGGAACGGGTTGCAGTAAAAACTTTTACTCTGGTTTCTCAGTCTGTTTCCTAGTGCCGGTTAGAAGTTCCTGCAGGTATCACTGTAAAACCGAGTTGGAGCTAGTAAATCCCCATATATATGTTTCCTGTGGAGTTTGCAAATGAAAAGAAACTTTGTGTTCCCAACAAGCTAGGTGAAGGACGGCTTTCACACACACTTATCTCTCAGAACTGAGCATATGGAGAGACGTTCGTTCAACTAGCACAAAAGGAACGGGTTTCAGTATATCTTTTACTATGGTTTTATAGTATGTTTCCTAGAGCCGGTATGAAGTTCCTGCATTTTTCACTGTAAAACCGAGTTGGAGCTAGTACCTCCCCATATATATGTATTGAAAAGGGTTTGCACCTGAAAAAGAACTTTGTGTTCCAAACCAGCTACGTGAAGGACGGTTTCACCCTCAATTATCTCTCAGAACTGAGCATCTGAAGAGATGTTCGTTCATCTAGCACAAAGGGAACGGTTTGCAGGTGTAACATTTACACTGGTTTTTCAGTCTGTTTCCTAGTGCCTGTTTGAATTTCCTGCAGTTTTCAATGTAAAACCGAGTTGGTGCTAGTACCACCCCATATATATGTATGGAGTGGAGATTGCTACTGAAAAGGAACTTTGTGTTCCCAACAAGCTAAGGAAGTACGGCTTTCACACACACTTATCTCTCAGAATTGAACTTGTGGAGAGAATTTCCTTCATCTAGCACAAAGGGAACGGGTTGCATGAGAAACTATTACTCTGGTTTCTCAGTGTGTTTCCTAGTGCCGGTTTGAAATTCCTGCCTTTTTCTCTGTAAACCAAGTTGGTCAAGTACATCCTCATATATATTTATGGAGTGGAGATTGCAACTGAAAAGAAGTTTGTTTTCCCAAAAAGCTAGGTGAAGGACGGCTTTCACACACACTTATCCCTCAGAACTGAGCATGTGGAGAAACGTTCGTTCAACTAGCAAAACTAGAAAGGGATGCTGGAGGAACTTTAACTCTGTATTCTCAGTCTGATTCGTAGTGCCGGTTTGAAGTTCCTGCTGTATTCACTGTAAAACCGAGTTGGAGCTAGTACCTCCCCATATATATGTATGTAGTGGAGTTTGCATCTGAAAAGAAACTCTGTGTCCCCAACAAGCTAGGACAAGGACGGCTTTCACACACATTTATCCCTCCGAACTGAGCATGAGGAGAGACGTACGTTCTTCTAGCACAAAGGGAACGGGTTGCAAGAGGAATTTTTACTCTGTTTCTCAGTCTGTTTCGTAGTGCCGGTTTGAATTTCCTGCCGTTTTCTCTGTAAAAAGGAGTTGGTGCTAGTACCTCCCCATATATAAGTATGGAGTGGAGTTTGCGACTGAAATTTGTTTTCCCAACAAGCAAGTTGAAGGACAGGTTTCACACACACTTATGTTCGGATTTGAGCATGTTGAGAGACGTGCGTTCATCTAGCACAACGGGAACGGGTTGCAGGAGGTACATTTGCTCTGTTTTCTCAGTCTGTTTTGTAGTGCCGGTTTCAAGTTCCTTCCGTTTTCACTGTAAAACCGAGTTGGTGCTAGTACTTCCCCATATATATGTATGGATTGTAGTTGGCAACTGAAAAGAAACTCTGTGTTCCCAACAAGCTTGGTGAAGGGAGGCTTTCACACACACTAATCTCTCAGAACTGAGCTTGTGGAGAGAATTTAGTTCATCTAGCACAAAGGGAACAGGTTACATTAGAAAGTATTACTCTGATCTCAGAGTGTTTCCTAGTGCCGGTTTGAAATTCCTGCCGTTTTCACTGTAAATCCAAGTTGGAGCTGCTAATTCCCCATATATATGTATGGATTGGAGTTCGCAACTGAAAAGAAATTTGTGTTCCCAACAAGCTAGGTGATGTACGGCTTTCACACACACTTATCTATCCGAACAGATCATGTGGAGATACGTACGTTCATCTAGCACAACGGGAACTGGTTGCAGGAGAACTTTTACTCTGAATTCTCAGTCTGTTTCCTAGTGCCGGTTTGAAGTTCCTGCAGTTTTCACAGTAAAACCGAGTTGGAGCTAGTACCTCCCCATATATATGTATGGAGTGGAGTTTGCAACTGAAAAGAAAATTTGTGTTCCCAACAAGCTACGATAATTATGGCTATCACACACACATATCTCTCAGAAAGTACATTTGGAGAGACGTTGGTTCATCTAGCAAAAAGGGGAACTGGTTGCAGGAGAAACATTTATTCTGGGTTCTCATTCTGTTTCCTAGTGCCGGTTTGAAGTTCCTGCAGTTTTCACTGTAAAACTGATTTGGAGCAAGTACTTCTCCATATATATGTATGGAGAGGAGTTTGTAACTTAAAAGTAACTTTGTGTTCCCAACAAGCTAGGTGAAGGACGGCTTTCACCCTCAATTATCTCTCAGAAACGAGCATGTGGAGAAACGTTCTTTCATCTAGCACAAAGGGGACGGTTTTCAGGTGAAACTATTACTCTGATTTTTCAGTCTGTTTCCTCGTGCCTGTTTGAAGTTCCTGCATTTTTCACTGTAAAACCGAGTTGGAGGTAGTACCTCCCCATATGTATATATGGAGTGGATATTGCTACTGAAAAGTAACTTTGTGTTCCCAACTAGCTAGGTGAAGGACAGCTTTCACACACACTTATCTGTCAGAAATGAGCTTGTGGAGGGAATTTCGTTCATGTAGCACAAAGGCAACGGGTTGCATGAGAAACTATTACCCTGGTTTCTCATTGTGTTTCCTAGTGCCGGTTTGATAATCCTGCAGTTTTCACTTTAAAACCAATTTGGGGCAAGTACATAAACATATAAATGTATGGAGTGGAGTTTGCAACTGAAAAGAAATATGTGTTCCCAAAAATCTAGGTGAAGTACGGCTTTCACACACACATATCTCTCAGAACTGAGCATGTGGAGAGACGTTCGTTCATCTAGCAAAACGGGAACGGTTTGCAGGTGGAACTTTTACTCTGTATTCTCAGTCTGTTTCGTAGTGCCGGTTTGAAGTTCCTGCCATTTTCACTGTAAAATCTAGTTGGTGCTAGTACCTCCCCTTATATATGTATGGAGTGGAGTTTGCACCTGAAAAGAAACTTTGTGTTGAAAACAAGCTATGATATGTACGACTTCCACACACATTTATCTCTCAGAACTGAGCTTGTGGGGAGTATTTCGTTCATGTAGCACAAAGGGAACGGTATGCTGTTTAAACTATTACTCTGGTTTCTCAGTCTGTTTCCTAGTGCCTGATTGAAATTCCTGCAGTTTTCACTGTAAAACCGAGTTGGTGCTAGTACCTCCCCATATATATGTGTATGGAGTGGAGATTGCAACTAAATAGGAGCTTTGTGTTCCCAACAAGCTAGTTGAAGGACGGCTGCCACACACTTATCTCTCAGAAATGAGCATGTGGAGAGACGTTCGTTCATATAGCACAAAGGGAACGTGTTGCAGGGGAAACATTTACTCTGGATTCTCAGTCTGTTTCCTAGTGCCGATTTAAACTTCCTGCAGTTTTCACTGTAAATCTGAGTTGGATCAAGTACCTCCCCTCATATATATATGGAGTGGGATTTTCAACCTAAAAGAAAATTTGTGTTCCCAATAAGAAAGTGAAGGACGGCTTTCACACACACTTATCTCTCAAATTGAGCTTGTAGAGAGACGTTCGTTCATCTTGCAAAAAGAGAACGGGTTGCAGGATTAAGTTTTACTCTGTTTTCTCAGTCTGTTTCGTAGTGCCGGTTTGAAGTTTCTGCCGTTTTCACGGTAAAAGCAAGTTGGTGCTAGTACCTCCCCATATATATATATGGAGTGGAGTTTGCAACTGAAAAGAAATTTGTGTTCCCAACAAGCTATGTGAAGGACGGCTTTCACACACACTTATCTCTCAGAAATGAGCATGTGGAGAGACGTTCGTTCATATAGCACTAAGGGAACGTGTTGCAGGGGAAACATTTACTCTGGGTTCTCAGTCTGTTTCCTAGTGCCGATTTAAACTTCCTGCAGTTTTCACTGTAAATCTGAGTTGGATCGAGTACCTCCCCTCATATATATATGGAGTGGGATTTTCAACTGAATAGAAAATTTGTGTTCCCAATAAGAAAGTGAAGGACGGCTTTCACACACACTTATCTCTCAAATTGAGCTTGTAGAGAGACGTTCGTTCATCTTGCAAAAAGAGAACGGGTTGCAGGATTAACTTTTACTCTGTTTTCTCAGTCTGTTTCGTAGTGCCGGTTTGAAGTTTCTGCCGTTTTCACGGTAAAAGCAAGTTGGTGCTAGTACCTCCCCATATATATATATGGAGTGGAGTTTGCAACTGAAAAGAAATTTGTGTTCCCAACAAGCTATGTGAAGGACGGCTTTCACACACACTTATCTCTCAGAAATGAGCATGTGGAGAGACGTTCGTTCATATAGCACTAAGGGAACGTGTTGCAGGGGAAACATTTACTCTGGATTCTCAGTCTGTTTCCTAGTGCCGATTTAAACTTCCTGCAGTTTTCACTGTAAATCTGAGTTGGATCGAGTACCTCCCCTCATATATATATGGAGTGGGATTTTCAACTGAATAGAAAATTTGTGTTCCCAATAAGAAAGTGAAGGACGGCTTTCACACACACTTATCTCTCAAATTGAGCTTGTAGAGAGACGTTCGTTCATCTTGCAAAAAGAGAACGGGTTGCAGGATTAACTTTTACTCTGTTTTCTCAGTCTGTTTCGTAGTGCCGGTTTGAAGTTTCTGCCGTTTTCACGGTAAAAGCAAGTTGGTGCTAGTACCTCCCCATATATATATATGGAGTGGAGTTTGCAACTGAAAAGAAATTTGTGTTCCCAACAAGCTAAGTGAAGGACGGCTTTCACACACACTTATTTCTCAGAACTGAGCTGGTGGAGAGAATTTCGTTCATCTAGCACAAAAGGAATGGCTTGAATGGGAAACTATTACTCTGCTATCTCAGTGTGTTTCCTAGTGCCGACTTAAAATTCCTGCCGTTTTCACTGTAAAACCAAGTTCAAGCTGCTAATTCCCCATATATATGTATGGAGTGGAGTTTGCAACTGAAAAGAAATATGTTTTCCCAACAAGCTAGGTGAAGGACGGCTTTAACACACACTTATCCCTCCGAACTGAGAATGTGGAGAGACGTTCGTTCATCTAGCACCACGGGATCGGGTTGCAGGGAAATTTTACTCTTGTTTCTAAGTATTTTTCCTAGTGTCGGTTTGAAGTTCCTGCAGTATTCACTGTAAAACTGAATTGGATCTAGTACCTCCCCTCATAAAAATATGGAGTGGATTTTGCAACTGAAAAGAAAACTTGTGTTCCCAACAAGCTAGGTGAAGTGCGGCTTTCACTCAAACTTATCTCTCAAACTGAGATTGTGGAGAGACTTTCGTTCATTTTGCACAAATTGAACGGGTTGCAGGAGAAACTTTTACTCTGGTTTCTCAGTCTGTTTCCTAGTGCCGATTTGAAGTTCCTGCAGTTTACACTGTAAAACCGAGTTGGAGCTTGTACCTCCCCATATATATGTACGGAGTGGAGATTGCTACTGAAAAGGATCTTTGTGTTCCCAACAAGATAGGTGAAGGACGGCTTTCACACACAATTATCCCTCAGAAATGAACATGTCGAGAGACATTAATTCATCTAGAAAAAAGTGAACGGGTTGCAGGAGAAATATTTACTCTGGTTTCTCAGTCTGTTCCCTAGTGCTGGTTTGAAGTTCCTGCACTTTTCATTGTAAAACCGAGTTGGAGCTTGTACCTCCCCAAATATATGTACGGATTGGAGATTGCTACTGAAAAGGAACTTTGTGTTCCAAACAAGTTAGGTGAATGACGGCTTTCACACACACTTATCTCTCAGAAATGAACTTGTGGAGAGAATTTCATTCATCTAGCACTAAGGGAACGGGTAGAATGGGAAACTATTACTCTGGTATCTCAGTGTGTTTCCTAGTGCCGGTTTGAAATTCCTGCCGTTTTTACTGTAATACCAATTTGGAGCAAGTACATCCCAATATATATTTATGGAGTGGAGTTTGCAACTGAAAAGAAATTTGTGTTCCCAACAAGCTAGGTGAAGGAAGGCTTTCACACAAAACTATCTCTCAGAACTGACCATGTGGAGAGACGTTCGTTCATCTAGCACAACGTGAACTGGTTGCAGTAGGAAATTTTACTCTGTTTTCTCAGTCTGTTTCGGAGTGTCGGATTGCATTTCCTGCCGTTTTCAATGTAAAACCTAGTTGGTGCCAGTACCTCCCCATATATATATATGGAGTTGAGATTGCAACTGAAAAGAAACTCTGTGTTCCCAACAAGCTATGTGAAGGACGGCTTTCAAAAACACTTATCTCTCAGAACTGAGCTTGTGGAGAGAATTTCGTTAATCTACCACAAAGGGAACGGTTTGCAGGTTAAATTAATACTCTGGATTCTCAGTCTGTTTCCTAGTGCCTGTTTGAAGTTCCTGCAGTTTTCACTGTAAAACCGATTTGGATCTAGTACCTCCCCATATATATGTATGGAGTGGACATAGCAACTGAATAGGAACTTTGTGTTCCCAAAAAGCTTGGTGAATGACGGGATTCACACGCACTTATCTCTCGGAACTGAGCATGTGGAGAGACGTTCGCTCATCTTGCACAACGGGAACGGGTTGCAGGAGGAACTATTACTCTGTATTCTCAGTCTTTTTCATAGTGCCGGTTTGAAATTCCTGCCGTTTTCACTGTTAAACCGAGTTGGTGCTAGTACTTCCCCATATATATGTATGGAGTGGAGTGTGCAGCTGAATATTTAATTGTGTTCCTAAGAAGCTAGGTGAAGGCCGGCTTTCACACACACTTAACTCTCAGAACTGAGCATGTGGAGAGACGTTCGTTCATCTAGCACAATGGGATCGGGTTGCAGGAGGAACTTTTACTCTGGTTTCTCAGTCTGTTTCCTAGTGACGGTTTGACGTTCCTGCAGTTTACACTGTAAAACCAAGTTCTAGCTAGTACCTCCCCATATATATGTATGGTGTGGAGTTTGCACCTGAAAAGAAACTATGTGTTCCCAACAAGCTATGATATGTACGGCTTCCACTCACACTTATCTCTCAGAACTGAGCTCGTGGAAAGTATTTCGTTCATCTAGCACAAAGGGAACGGTTTGCTGTTTAAACTATTTCTCTGGTTTGTCAGTCTGTTTCCTAGTGCCTGTTTGAAATTCCTGCATTTTTCACTGTAAAACAGATTTGGAGCAAGTACCTCCACATATATATGTGTATGGAGTGGAGATTGCAACTGAATATGAACTTTGTGTTCCTAACGAGCTAGTTGAAGGAAGGCTATCATACACAATTATCTCTCAGAACTGAGCATGTGGAGAGACATTCGTTCATATAGCACAAATTGAACGGGTTGCAGGAGAAACTATTACTCTGGTTTCTCAGTCTGTTTCGTAGTGCCGGTTTGAAGTTCCTGCAGTTTTCACTGTAAAACCGAGATGGAGCAAGTAAATCCCCATATATATGTTTCGAGTGGATTTTGCTAATGAAAAGAAACTTTGTGTTCCCAACAAGCTAGGTTAAGGACGGCTTTCACACACACTTATCACTCAGAACTGAACATGTGGAGAGACGTTCATTCATCTAACACAAAGGGAACGGGTTATAGGAAAACTTTTACTATGCTTTCATTGTCTGTTTCCTAGTGCCTGTTAGAAGTTCCTGAAGTTTTCACTGTAAAACCGAGTTAGAGCTTGTACCTCCCCATATATATGTATGGAGAGGAGTTTGCAACTGAAAAGAAACTCTGTGTTCCCAACAAGCTATGTGAAGGACGGCTTTCAAAAACACTTATCTCTCAGAACTGAGCTTGTGGAGAGAATTTCGTTAATCTACCACAAAGGGAACGGTTTGCAGGTTAAATTAATACTCTGGTTTCTCAGTCTGTTTCCTAGTGCCTGTTTGAAGTTCCTGCAGTTTTCACTGTAAAACCGATTTGGATCTAGTACCTCCCCATATATATGTATGGAGTGGACATAGCAACTGAATAGGAACTTTGTGTTCCCAAAAAGCTTGGTGAAGGACGGGATTCACACGCACTTATCTCTCGGAACTGAGCATGTGGAGAGACGTTCGCTCATCTTGCACAACGGGAACGGGTTGCAGGAGGAACTATTACTCTGTATTCTCAGTCTTTTTCGTAGTGCCTGTTTGAAATTCCTGCCGTTTTCACTGTAAAACCGAGTTGGTGCTAGTACTTCCCCATATATATGTATGGAGTGGAGTGTGCATGTGAATATTTAATTGTGTTCCTAAGAAGCTAGGTGAAGGCCGGCTTTCACACACACTTAACTCTCAGAACTGAGCATGTGGAGAGACGTTCGTTCATCTAGCACAATGGGATCGGGTTGCAGGAGGAACTTTTACTCTGGTTTCTCAGTCTGTTTCCTAGTGACGGTTTGACGTTCCTGCAGTTTACACTGTAAAACCAAGTTCTAGCTAGTACCTCCCCATATATATGTATGGTGTGGAGTTTGCACCTGAAAAGAAACTATGTGTTCCCAACAAGCTATGATATGTACGGCTTCCACTCACACTTATCTCTCAGAACTGAGCTCGTGGAAAGTATTTCGTTCATCTAGCACAAAGGGAACGGTTTGCTGTTTAAACTATTTCTCTGGTTTGTCAGTCTGTTTCCTAGTGCCTGTTTGAAATTCCTGCATTTTTCACTGTAAAACAGATTTGGAGCTAGTACCTCCACATATATATGTGTATTGGGTGGAGATTGCAACTGAATATGAACTTTGTGTTCCTAACGAGCTAGTTGAAGGAAGGCTATCATACACACTTATCTCTCAGAACTGAGCATGTGGAGAGACATTCGTTCATATAGCACAAATTGAACGGGTTGCAAGAGAAACTATTACTCTGGTTTCTCAGTCTGTTTCATAGTGCCGGTTTGAAGTTCCTGCAGTTTTCACTGTAAAACCGAGATGGAGCAAGTAAATACCCATATATATGTTTCGAGTGGATTTTGCTAATGAAAAGAAACTTTGTGTTACCAACAAGCTAGGTTAAGGACGGCTTTCACACACACTTATCACTCAGAACTGAACATGTGGAGAGACGTTCATTCATCTAACACAAAGGGAACGGGTTTTATGAAAACTTTTACTATGGTTTCATTGTCTGTTTCCTAGTGCCTGTTAGATGTTCCTGAAGTTTTCACTGTAAAACCGAGTTAGAGCTTGTACCTCCCCATATATATGTATGGAGAGGAGTTTGCAACTGAAAAGAAACTTTGTGTTCCCAATCAGCTAGGTGAAGGACGGCTTTCACACACACTTATCTGACAGACCTGAGATGGTGGAGAGAATTTCGTTCATTTAGCACAAAACGAACGGGTTACTTTAGAAACTATTTGTATGGTCTCAGAGTGTTTCCTAGTGCCGGTTTGAAATTCCTGCCGTTTTCACTGTAAAACCAAGTTGGATCTGCTTATTCCCCATATATATGTATGGATTGGAGTTTGCAACTGAAAAGAAATTTGTGTTCCCAACAAGCTAGGTGAAGGATGGCTTTAAAAAACACTTATCCCTCCAAACTGAGAATGTGGAGAGACGTACGTTCATCTAGCACCACGGGATCGGGTTGCAGGAGAACATTTACTCTGGTTTCTCAGTCTGTTTCCTAGTGCCGGTTTGATGTTCCTGCCGTTTTCACTGTAAAACGGAGTTGGTGCTAGTACCTTCCCATATATATGTATGGAATGGAGATTGCAGCTGAATATTTAATTGTGTTCCTAAGAACCTAGGTGAAGGCCGGCTTTCACACACACTTAACTCTCAGAACTGAGCATGTGGAGAGACGATCGTTCATCTAGCAAGATTGGATCGGGTTGCAGGAGGAACTTTTACTCTGGTTTCTCAGTCTGTTTCCTAGTGACGGTTTGAAGTTCCTGCAGTTTACACTGTAAAAACAAGTTCTAGCTAGTACATCCCCAGATATAATTGAGGAGTGGATTTTGCATCTGAAAAGAAACATTGTGTTCCCTACAAGCTAGGGGAAGGACGGCTTTCACACACAAATATCTCTCAGAACTGAGCATGAGGATAGGCGTTCGTTCATCTAGCCCAAGGGAACGTGTTGCATGTGAAACTTTTACTCTGGTTTCTCAGTCTGTTTCCTAGTGCCGGTTTGAAGTTCCTGCAATTTTCACTGTTAAACGGAGTTGAAGCTTGTTCCTCCCCATATATATGTATGGAGAGGAGATTGCAACTGAAAAGAAACTTTGTGTTCCCAATCAGCTAGATGAAGGACGGCTTTCACACACACTTATTTCTCAGGCCTGATCTGGTGGAGAGAATTTCGTTCATTTAGCACAAAAGGAACGGGTTACATTAGAAACTATTACTCTGGTCTCAGAATTTTTCCTAGTGCCGGTTTGAAATTCCTGCCGTTTTCACTGTAAAACCAAGTTGGAGCTACTAATTACCCATATATATGTACGGATTAGAGTTTGCAACTGAAAAGAAATTTGTGTTCCCAACAAGCTAGGTGAAGGACGGCTTTAACACACACTTATCCCTCCAAACTGAGAATGTGGAGAGACGTACGTTCATCTAGCACCACGGGATCGGGTTGCAGGAGAACTTTTACTCTGGTTTCTCAGTCTGTTTCCTAGTGCCGGTTTGAAATTCCTGCAGTTTTCACTGTAAAACTGAGTTGGATCTAGTACCTCCCCTCATAAATATATGGAATGGATTTTGCAACTGAAAAGAAAATTTGTGTTCCCAACAAGCTAGGTGAAGTGCGGCTTTCACTCACAATTATCTCTCAAAATGAGCTTGTGGAGAGACGTTCGTTCATCTTTCACAAAGTGAACGGGTGGCAGGAGAAACTTTTACTCTGGTTTCTCAGTCTGTTTCCTTGAGTCGGTTTGAAGTTCTTGCAATTTTCACTGTAAACCGATTTGCAGCTAGTACCTCCCCATATATATGTATGAAGAGGAGTTTGCAACTGAAAAGAAACTTTGTGTTCCCAACAAGCTAGGTGAAGGACGGCTTTCACCCTCAATTATCTCTCATAAATGAGCATGTGGAGAGAAGTTCGTTCATCTAGCACAAAGGGAACGGGTTGCATGGGAAACTATTACTCTGGTTTCTCAGTGTGTTTCCTAGTGCCGGATAGATATTCCTGACTTTTTCACTGTAAAACCAAGTTGGAGCAAGTACATACCAATATAAATATATGGAAGGCAGTTTGCAACTGAAAAGGAATTTGTGTTCCCAACAAGCTAGGTGAAGGACGGCTTTCACACAAACCTATCTCTCAGAACTGACCATGTGGAGAGACGTTCGTTCATCTAGCACAACGTGAACTGGTTGCAGTAGGAACTTTTACTCTATTTTCTCAGTCTGTTTCGAAGTGTCGGATTGAATTTCCTGCCGTTTTCACTGTTAAACCGAGTTGGTGCTAGTACCTCCCCATATATATGTATGGAGTGGAGATTGCAACTTAACAGAAAGTCTGTGTTCCCAACAAGCTAGGTGAAGGACGGCTTTCACACACACTTATTTCTCAGTACTGAGCTTGTGGAGAGAATTTCGTTCATCTACCACAAAGGGAATGGTTTGCAGATTAAATTAATACTCTTGTTTCTCAGTCTGTTTCCTAGTGCCTGTTTGAAGTTCCTGCAGTTTTCACTGTAAAACCTATTTGGAGCTAGTACCTCCCCATATATATGTATGGAGTGGACATTGCTACTGAATAGGAACTTTGTTTTCCCGAAATTCTATGTGAAGGACGGCTTTCACACACACTTATCTCTCGGAACTGAGCATGTGGAGAGACGTTCGTTCATCTAGCACAACGGGAACTGGTTGCAGGGGGAACTGTTACTCTGTATTCTCAGTCTTTTTTGTAGTGCCGGTTTGAAGTTCCTGCCGTTTTCACTGTAAAACCGAGTTGGTGCTTGTACCTCCCCTTAAATATGTATGGAGTGGAATTTGCAGCTGAATATTTAATTGTGTTCCTAAGAAGCTAGGTGAAGGCCGGGTTTCACACAAACTTATCTCTCAGAACTGTGCATGTGTAGAGACGTTCGTTCATCTAACAAAATGGGATCGGGTTGCAGGAGAAACTTTTACTCTGGTTTCTCAGTCTGTTTCCTAGTGACGGTTTGAAGTTCCTGCAGTTTACACTGTACAACCAAGTTCTAGCTAGTACATCCCCATATATATTTGAGGATTGGATTTTGCATCTGAAAAGAAACCTTGTTTTCCCAACAAGCTATGTGAAGGACGGCATTCACACACACATATCTCTCAGAACTGAGCATGTGGAGAGGCGTTCGTTCATCTAGCAGAAGGGAACGTGTTGCATGTGAAACTTTTACTCTGGTTTCTCAGTCTGTTTCCTAGTGCCTGTTTGAAGTTCCTGCAGTTTTCACTGTAAAAACAATTTGGAATTTGTACCACCGCATATGTATATTTGGATTGGAGTTTACAACTGAAAAGAAACTTTGTGTTCCCAACAAGCTAGTTGAAGGACGGCTTTCACAGACAGTTAACTCTCAGAACTGAGCATGTGGAGAGACGTTCGTTCATTTAGCACAAACGGAACGGGTTGCAGGGGAAACTTTTTCTCTGGTTTCTCATTCTGTTTCCTAGTTCCGGTTTGAAGTTCCCGCAGTTATCACTATAAAAACGTGTTGGAGCTAGTACCTACCCATATATCGGTTTGGAGTGGAGTTCTCAACTGAGAAGAAACTTTGTGTTCCCAAAAAGCTATTTTAAAGATGGCATTCACACACACTTATCTCTCAGAACTGAGCAGGTGGAGAGACGTTCTTTCATCTAGCAAAATTGGAACGGGTTGCAGGAGAAACTTTTACTCTTGTATCTCAGTCTGTTTCCTAGTGCCTGTTTGAAGTTCCTGCAGTTTTCTCTATAAAAAAGATTTGGATCTAGTACGTCCCCATATATATGTTTGGAGAGGTGTTTGCATCTGAAAAGAAACTTTGTGTTCCCAACAAGCTATGTGAAGGACGGCTTTCACACACACTTAACTATCAGAAATGAACTTGTGGAGAGAATTTCATTCATCTAGCAAAAAGGGAACGGGTTGAATGGGAAACTATTACTCTGGTTTCTCATTGTGTTTCCTAGTGCCGGGTTGAAATTCCTGCCGTTTTCACTGTTAAACCAAGTTGGAGCAAGTATATCCGAATTTATATGTATGGAGTGGAGTTTGCAACTGAAAAGAAATTTGTGTTCCCAACAAGCTAGGTGAAGCACGGCTTTCACACAAACCTATCTCTCAGAACTGACCATGTGGAGAGACTTTCGTTCATCTAGCAAAACTTGAACTGGTTGCAGTAGGAACTTTTACTCTGTTTTCTCAGTCTGTTTCGTAGTGTCGGATTGAATTTCCTGCCGTTTTCACTGTAAAACCGAGTTGGTGCTAGTACCTCCCCATATATATGTATGGAGTGGAGTTTGCAAATTAAAAGAAAGTCTTTGTTCCCAACAAGCTAGGTGAAGGACGTCTTTCACACACACTTATCTCTCAGAACTGAGCTTGTGGAGAGAATTTCGTTCATCTACCAAAAAGGGAATGGTTTGCAGATTAAATTAATACTCTTGTTTCTCAGTCTGTTTCCTAGTGCCTGTTTGAAGTTCCTGCAGTTTTCACTGTAAAACCTATTTGGAGCTAGTACCTCCCCATATATATGTATGGAGTGGACATTGCAACTGAATAGGAACTTTATATTCCCGAAATGCTAGGTGAAGGACGGCTTTCACACACACTTATCTCTCGGAACTGAGCATGTGGAGAGACGTTCGTTCATCTAGCACAACTTGAAATGGTTGCAGTAGGAACTTTTACTCTGTTTTCTCATTCTGTTTCCTAGTGCCGGTTTGAAGTTCCTGCAGTTTTCACTGTAAATACGAGTTGGAAATAGTACCTCCCCATATATATGTTTGGATTGGAGTTTGCATCTGAAAATAAACTTTGTGTTCCCAACAAGCTATTTGAAGTTTGGCTTTCACACACACTTTACTCTCAGAACTGTGCATGTGGAGAGACTTTCGTTCATTTACCACAAAAGGAACGGGTTGCAGGAGAAAATTTTTCTCTGTTTTCTCATTCTTTTTCCTAGTGCCGGTTTGAATTTCCTGCAGATTTCACCTTAAAAACTTGTTGGAGCTTGTACTTCCCCATATATATATATGGGGTGTAGTTAGAAACTGAAAAGAAAATTTGTGTTCAAAACAACCTAGGTGAAGTACGGCTTTCACACACATTTATCTCTCAGAAATGAACATGTGGAGAGACGTTCATTCATCTAGCACAAAGGGAAATATTTACAGGTGAAACTATTACCCTTGTTTCTCAGTCTGTTTCCTAGTGCCGGTTTGAAATTCCTGCAGTATTCACTGTAAAAGTGAGTTGGATCTAGTACCTCCCCTCATAAATATATGGAATGGATTTTGCAACTGAAAAGAAAATTTGTGTTCCCAACAAGCTAGGTGTAGTGCTGCTTTCACTCATACTTTTAACTCAAAATGAGCTTGTGGAGAGACGTTCGTTCATTTTCACAAAGTGAACTGGTGGCAGGAGAAACTTTTACTCTGGTTTCTCAGTCTGTTTCCTTGAGTCGGATTGAAGTTCCTGCAATTTTCACTGTAAAACCGATTTGCAGCTAGTACCTCCCCAAATATATGTATGGAGAGGAGTTTGCAACTGAAAAGAAACTTTGTGTTCCCAACCAGCTAGTTGAAGGACGGCTTTCACCCTCAATTATCTCTCAGAAATGAGCATGTGGAGAGATGTTCGTTCATCTAGCACAAAGGGAACGGTTTGCAGTTGAAACGATTTCTCTGGATTTTCAGTCTGTTTCCTAGTGCCTGTTTTAAGTTCCTGCAGTTTTCACTGTAAAACCGAGTGGGAGCTTGTACCTACCCATATATATTTATGGAGTGGAGATTGCCCCTGAAAAGGAACTTTGTGTTCCCAACAAGCTAGGTGAAGGACGGCTTTCACACACAGTTATTTCTCAGAAATGAACTTGTGGAGGTAATTTCGTTCATCTAGCACAAAGGGAACGGGTTGCATGGAAACTATTACTCTGGTTTCTCAGTGTGTTTCCTAGTGCCGGATAGAAATTCCTGACATTTTCACTGTAAAACCAAGTTGGAGTAAGTACATCCCCATATATATGTATGGAGTGGATTTTGCAACTGAAAAGAAATTTTTGTTCCCAACAAGCTACTTGAAGGACGGCTTTCACACACACTTATCTCTCAGATCTTAGCTTGTGGAGAGAATTTCTTTCATCTAGCACAAAGGGAACGGTTTGCAGGTAAAACTATTAGTGTGTTTTCTCAGTCTGGTTCCTAGTGCCTGCTTGAAATTCCTTCATTTTTCACTGTAAACCCGATTTGGGGCTAGTGCCTCCCTATATATATGTGTATGGAGTGGAGATTGCAACTGAATAGGAACTTTGTGTTCCCAAAAAGCTAGGTGAAGAACGGCTTTCACACACAATTATCTCTCAGAAATGAGCATGTGGAGAGACGTTCGTTCATATAGCACAAATGGAACGGGTTGCAGGAGAAACTTTTACTCTGTTTTCTCAGTCTATTTCTTAGTGCCGGTTTGAATTTCCTGCAGTTTTTACTTTAAAATCGTTTTGGACCTAGTACCCCCCATATAAATGTATGGAGTGGACATTGCAAATGAATAGGAACATTGTGTTCCCAACAAGCTAGGTGAAGGAAGGCTTTCACACACACTTATCTCTCAGAACTGAACATGTGGAGAGAGTTTCGTTCATCTAACACAAAAGGAACAGGTTTCAGGAAAACTTTTACTATGGTTTCTTAGTCTGTTTCCTAGTGCCGGATAGAAGTTCCTGCAGTTTTCACTGTAAAACCGAGTTTAAGTTAGTACCTCCCAATATATATGTATGGAGAGGTGTTTGCAACTGAAAAGAAACTTTGTGTTCCCAACCAGCTATGTGAAGGACGGCTTTCACCCTCACTTATCTCTCAGAAATGAACATGTGGAGAGAAGTTCCTTCATCTAGCACAAAGGGAACGGGTTGCATGTGAAACTATTACTCTGATTTCTCAGTATGTTTCCTAGTGCCGGTTTGAAATTCCTGCTTTTTTCACTGTAATACCAATTTGGAGCATGTACATCCCCATATATATGTATGGAGTGGAGTTTGCAACTGATAAGAAATTTGTTTTCCCAACAAGCTATGTGAAGGACGGCTTTCACACACACTTATCTCTCAGACATGAGCATGTGGAGTGACATTCGTTCATATACCCAAAAGGGAACGTGTTGCAAGAGAAACTTTTACTCTGATTTCTCAGTCTGTTTCCTAGTGCCGATTTAAAATTCCTGCATTTTTCACTGTAAAACCGAGTTGGAGCTAGTAAATCCCCATATATATGTTTCGAGTGGAGTTTGCAAATGAAAAGAAACTTTGTGTTCCTAACAAGATAGGTGAAGTATGGCTTTCATACACAATTATCCCTCAGAACTTAACATGTGGAGAGACGTTCGTTCATCTAGCACAAAGGAACGTGATGCAGGAGAAATATTTACTCTGGGTTCTCAGTCTGTTCCCTAGTGCCGGTTTGAAGTTCCTGCAGTTTTCATTGTAAAACTGAGTTGGATCTAGTACCTACCCTCATATATATATGGATTGGGAATTTCAACTGAAAAGAAAATTTGTGTTCCCAATAAGAAAGGTGAAGGACGGCTTTCACACACACTTATCTCTCAAATTGAGCTTGTAGAGAGACGTTCTTTCATCTTGCATAAAGAGAACGGGTTGCAGGATTAACTTTTACTCTGATTTCTCAGTCTGTTTCCTAGTGCCGGTTTGAAGTTCCTGCAGTTTTCACTGTAAAACCGAGATGGAGCAAGTAAATACCCATATATATGTTTCCAGCGGATTTTGCAAATGAAAAGAAAGTTTGTGCTCCCAACAAGCTAGGTGAAGGACAGCATTCACACTCAATTATCCCTCAGAACTGAACATGTTGTGAGACGTTCGTTCATCTAACACAAATGGAACGGGTTTCAGGAAAACTTCTACTATGGTTTCATTGTCTGTTTCCTAGTGCCGTTTTGAAGTTCCTGCATTTTTCACTGTAAAATCGGGTTGGAGCTTGTACATCCCCATATATATGTATGGAGAGGTGTTTGCAACTGAAAAGAAAATTTGTGTTCCCAATCAGCTAGGTGAAGGACGGCTTTCACACACACTTATCACTCAGAACATAGCATTTGGAGAGACGTTCGTTCATCTAGCACAATGGGAACGATTTGCATGAGGAACATTTACTGTTTTCTCAGTCTGTTTCGTAGTGCCGGTTTGAAGTTTCTGCCGTTTTCACTGTAAAAGCGAGTTGGTGCTAGTACCTCCCCATATATATGTATGGAGTGGAGTTTGCAACTGAAAAGAAATTTGTGTTCCCAACAAGCTAATTGAAGGACGGCTTTCACACACACTTATCTCTCAGAACTGAGCTGGTGGAGAGAATTTCGTTCATCTAGCACAAAAGGAATGGGTAACATTAGAAAATATTACTCTGGTATAAGAGTGTTTCCTAGTGCCAGTTTGGAATTCCTGCCGTTTTCACTGTAAAACCATGTTGTAGCTGTTAATTCCCCATATATATGTATGGAATGGAGTTTGCAACTGTAAAGAAATTTGTGCTCCGAAAAAGCTAGTTGAAGGACGGCTTTAACACACACTTATCCCTCCGAACTGAGAATGTGGAGAGACGTACGTTCATCTAGCACCACGGGATCGGATTGCAGGAGAACTTTTACACTGGTTTCTAAGTCTGTTTCCTAATGTCGGTTTGAAGTTCCTGCAGTATTCACTGTAAAACTGAGTTGGATCTAGTACTTCCCCTCATAAATATATGGAGTGGATTTTGCAACTGAAAAGAAAATTTGTGTTCCCAACAAGCTAGGTGAAGTGCGGCTTTCACTCACACTTATCTCTCAAACTGAGCTTGTGGAGAGATGTTTGTTCATTTTGCACAAAGTGAACGGGTTGCAGGAGAAACATTTACTCTGGTTTCTCAGTTTGTTTCCTACTGCCGTTTTGAAGTTCCTGCAGTTTAAACTGTAAAACCGAGTTGGAGCTTGTACCTCCCCATATATATGTACCGAGTGGAGATTGCTACTTAAAGGGAACTTTGTGTTCCCAACAAGCTAGGTGAAGGACGGCTTTCACACACAATTATCCCTCAGAAATGAACATGTCGAGAGACATTAGTTCATCTAGAAAAAAGGGAACGGTTTGAAGGAGAAATATTTTCTCTGGTTTCTCAGTCTGTTCCCTAGTGCCGGTTAGAATTTCCTGCACTTTTCACTGTAAAACCGAGTTGGAGCTTGTACCTCCCCAAATATATGTCCGGATTGGAGATTGCTACTGAAATGAAACTTTGTGTTCCCAACAAGCTAGGTGAAGGACGGCTTTCACACAAAACTATCTCTCAGAACTGACCATGTGGAGAGACGTTCGTTCATCTAGCACAACGTGAAATGGTTGCAGTAGGAACTTTTACTGTGTTTTCTCAGTCTGTTTCGTAGTGTCGGATTGAATTTCCTGCCGTTTTCACTGTAAAACAGAGTTGGTGCTAGTACCTACCCATTTATATGTATGGAGTGGAGTTTGCAACTGAAAAGAAAGTCTGTGTTCCCAACAAGCTAGGTGACGGACGGCTTTCACACACACTTATCTCTCAGAACAGAGCTTGTGGAGAGAATTTCGTTCATCTACCACAAAGGGAATGGTTTGCAGATTAAATTAATACTCCGGTTTCTCAGTCTGTTTCCTAGTGCCTGTTTGAAGTTCCTGCAGTTTTCACTGTAAAACCGAGTTGGTGCAAGTTCCTCCCCATAAATATGTATGGAGTGGAGTTTGCAGCTGAATATTTTATTGTGTTCCTAAGAAGCTAGTTGAAGGCCGGGTTTCACACAAACATAAATCTCAGAACTGAGCATGTGGAGAGACATTGGTTCATCTAGCACAATGGGATCGGGTTACAGGAGGAACTTTTACTCTGGCTTCTCAATCTGTTTCCTAGTGACGGATTGAATTTCCTGCAGTTTACACTGTAAAACCAAGTTCTAGCTAGTACATCCCCATATATATTTGAGGATTGGATTTTGCATCTGAAAAGAAACTTTGTGTTCCCATCAAGCTAGGTGAAGGACGGCTTTCACACACAAATATCTCTCAGAACTGAGCATGTGGAGAGGCGTTCGTTCATCTAGCACAAGGGAACGTGTTGCATGTGAATCTTTTACTCTGGTTTCTCAGTCTGTTTCCTAGTGCCTGTTTGAAGTTCCTGCAGTTTTCACTGTAAAAACGAGTTGGATTTAGTACCTACCCATATATATGTTTGGATTGGAGTTTACAACTGAAAAGAAACTTTCTGTTCCCAACAAGCTAGTTGAAGGAAGGCATTCACACACAGTTAACTCTCAGAACTGAGCATGTGGGGAGACGTTCGTTCATCTAGCATAAAAGGAACGAGTTGCAGGAGAAACTTTTTCTCTGGTTTCTCATTCTGTTTCCTAGTTCCAGTTCGAACTTCATGCAGTTTTCACTATAAAAACGTGTTTGATCTAGTACCTACCCATATATATGTTTGGAGTGTAGTTCTCAACTGAGAAGAAACTTTGTGTTTCCAAAAAGCTATTTTAAAAATGGCATTCACACACACTTATCTCTCAGAACTGAGCAGGTGGAGAGACGTTCTTTCATCTAGCAAAAATGGAACGGGTTGCAGGAGAAACTTTTACTCTGGTATCTCAGTATGTTTCCTAGAGCCTGTTAGAAGTTCCTGCAGTTTTCTCTATAAAAAGTTTGGATCTAGAACCTCCCCATATATATGTTTGGAGAGGAGTTTGCAACTGAAAAGAAACTTTGTTTTCCCCACAAGCTAGGTGAAGGACGGCTTTCACACACACTTTTCTCTCAGAAATGAACTTGTGGAGAGAATTTCATTCATCTAGCACAAAGGGAACGGGTTGAATGGGAAACTATTACTCTGGTTTCTCAGTGTGTTTCCTAGTGCCGGTTTGAAATTCCTGCCATTTTCACTGTAAAACCAAGTTGGAGCAAGTACATCTGAATTTATATGTATGGAGTGGAGTTTGCAACTGAAAAGAAATTTGTTTTCCCAACAAGGTAGGTGAAGGACGGCTTTCACACAAACTTATCTCTCAGAAGTGACCATGTGGAGAGACGTTCGTTCATCTATCACAGCGTGACCTGGTTGCAGTAGGAACTTTTACTCTGTTTTCTCAGTCTGTTTCGTAGTGCCGGTTTGAAGTTCCTGCCGTTTTCACTGTAAAACGGAGTTGGTGTTAGTACCTCCCCATATATATGTATGGAGTGGAGTTTGCAACTGAAAAGAAACTCTGTGTTCCCAACAAGCTAGGTGAAGGACGGCTTTAACACACTTATCTCTCAGAACTGAGTTTGTGGAGAGAATTTCGTTCATCTACCACTAAGGGAATGGATTGCATGTTAAATTAATACTCTGGTTTCTCAGTCTGTTTCCTATTGCCTGTTTGAACTTCCTGCCGTTTTCACTGTAAAACCGAGTTGGTGCTAGTACCTCCCCATATATATGTATGGAGTGGAGATTGCAGCTGAATATTTAATTGTGTTCCTAAGAAGCTAGTTGAAGGCCGGCTTTCACACACAAATAACTCTCTGAAATGAGCATGTGGAGAGACGTTCGTTCATCTAGCACAATGGGATCGGGTTGCAGGAGGAACTTTTACTCTGGTTTCTCAGTCTGTTTCCTAGTGACGGTTTGAAGTTCCTGCAGTTTACACTGTAAAACCAAGTTCTAGCTGGTACATCCCCATATATATTTGAGGATTGGATTTTGCATCTGAAAAGAAACTTTGTGTTCCCATCAAGCTAGGTGAAGGACGGCTTTCACACACAAATATCTCTCATAACTGAGCATGTGGAGAGGCCTTGATTCATCTAGCACAAGGGAACGTGTTGCATGTGAATCTTTTACTCTGGTTTCTCAGTCTGTTTCCTAGTGCCTGTTTGAAGTTCCTGCAGTTTTCACTGTAAAAACGAGTTGGATTTAGTACCTACCCATATATATGTTTGGATTGGAGTTTACAACTGAAAAGAAACTTTCTGTTCCCAACAAGCTAGTTGAAGGAAGGCATTCACACACAGTTAACTCTCAGAACTGAGCATGTGGGGAGACGTTCGTTCATCTAGCATAAAAGGAACGAGTTGCAGGAGAAACTTTTTCTCTGGTTTCTCATTCTGTTTCCTAGTTCCGGTTCAAACTTCCTGCAGTTTTCACTATAAAAACGTGTTTGAGCTAGTACCTACCCATATATATGTTTGGAGTGTAGTTCTCAACTGAGAAGAAACTTTGTGTTCACAACAAGCTATTTTAAAAATGGCATTCACACACACTTATCTCTCAGAACTGAGCAGGTGGAGAGACGTTCTTTCATCTAGCAAAAATGGAACGGGTTGCAGGAGAAACTTTTACTCTGGTATCTCAGTATGTTTCCTAGAGCCTGTTAGAAGTTCCTGCAGTTTTCTCTATAAAAAGTTTGGATCTAGGACCTCCCCATATATATGTTTGGAGAGGAGTTTGCAACAGAAAAGAAACTTTGTTTTCCCCACAAGCTAGGTGAAGGACGGCTTTCACACACATTTTCTCTCAGAAATGAACTTGTGGAGAGAATTTCATTCATCTAGCACAAAGGGAACGGGTTGAATGGGAAACTATTACTCTGGTTTCTCAGTGTGTTTCCTAGTGCTGGTTTGAAATTCCTGCCATTTTCACTGTAAAACCAAGTTGGAGCAAGTACATCTGAATTTATATGTATGGAGTGGAGTTTGCAACTGAAAAGAAATTTGTGTTCCCAACAAGCTAGGTGAAGAACGGCTTTCACACAAACTTATCTCTCAGAAGTGACCATGTGGAGAGACGTTCGTTCATCTATCACAGCGTGACCTGGTTGCAGTAGGAACTTTTACTCTGTTTTCTCAGTCTGTTTCGTAGTGCCGGTTTGAAGTTCCTGCCGTTTTCACTGTAAAACGGAGTTGGTGTTAGTACCTCCCCATATATATGTATGGAGTGGTGTTTGCAACTGAAAAGAAACACTGTGTTCCCAACAAGCTAGGTGAAGGACGGCTTTAACACACTTATCTCTCAGAACTGAGTTTGTGGAGAGAATTTCGTTCATCTACCACTAAGGGAATGGTTTGCATGTTAAATTAATACTCTGGTTTCTCAGTCTGTTTCCTATGGCCTGTTTGAACTTCCTGCCGTTTTCACTGTAAAACCGAGTTGGTGCTAGTACCTCCCCATATATATGTATGGAGTGGAGATTGCAGCTGAATATTTAATTGTGTTCCTAAGAAGCTAGGTGAAGGCCGGCTTTCACACACACTTAACTCTCTGAAATGAGCATGTGGAGAGACGTTCGTTCATCTAGCACAATGGGATCGGGTTGCAGGAGGAACTTTTACTCTGGTTTCTCAGTCTGTTTCCTAGTGACGGTTTGAAGTTCCTGCAGTTTACACTGTAAAACCAAGTTCTAGCTGGTACATCCCCATATATATTTGAGGATTGGATTTTGCATCTGAAAAGAAACATTGTGTTCCCAACAAGCTACTTGAAGGACGGCTTTCACACACACATATCTCTCACAACTGAGCATGTGTAGAGGCGTTGGTTCATCTAGCACAAGGGAACGTGTTGTATGTGAAACTTTTACTCTGGTTTCTCAATCTGTTTCCTAGTGCCGGTTTGAAGTTCCTGCAGTTTTCACTGTAAATATGAGTTGGAAATAGTACCTCCCCATATATATGTTTGGATTAGAGTTTGTATCTGAAAATAAACTTTGTATTCCCAACAAGCTAGTTGAAGTTCGGCTTTCACACTCACTTTACTCTCAGAACTGTGCATGTGGAGAGACGTTCGTTCATTTAGCACAAAAGGAACGGGTTGCAGGAGAAAATTTTTCTCTGGTTTCTCATTCTTTTTCCTAGTGCCGGTTTGAATTTCCTGCACTTTTCACCTTAAAAACGTGTTGGAGCTTGTACTTCCCCATATATATATATGGAGTGTAATTTGAAACTGAAAAGAAAATTTGTGTTCCCAACAAGCTAGGTGAAGAACGGCTTTCACACACACTTATCTCTCAGAACTGAGCTTGTGGAAAGAATTTCGTTCATCTACCACAAAGGGAACGGTTTGCAGGTTAAATTAATACTCTGGTTTCTCAGTCTTTTTCCTAGTGCTTGTTTGAATTTCCTGCAGTTTTCACTGTAAAACTGATTTGAAGCTAGTAACTCCCCACATATATGTATGGAATGGACATTGCAACTGAATAGGAACTTTGTGTTCCAAAATGCTAGGTGAAGGACGGCTTTCACACACACTTATCTCTCGGAACTGAGCATGTGGAGAGACGTTCGTTCATCTAGCACAACGGGAACGGGTTGCAGGGGAACTTTTACTCTGGATTCTCAGTCTGTTTCCTAGTGCCGTTTTGAAATTCCTGCAGTTTTCACTGTAAAACTGAGTTGTATCTAGTACCTCCCCTCATAAATATATGGAATGGATTTTGCAACTGAAAAGAAAATGTGTGTTCCCAACAAGCTAGGTGAAGGACGGCTTTACACACATTTATTTCTCAGAAATAAACTTGTGGATCGAATTTCGTTCATCTAGCACAAAGGGAACGGGTTGCATGGGAAACTTTTACTCTGGTTTCTCAGTGTGTTTCATAGTGCCGGATAGAAATTCCTGACCTTTTCACTGTAAAACCAAGTTGGATTAAGTACATCCCCATATATATGTATGGAGTGGAGTTTGCAACTGAAAATAAATTTTTGTTCCCAACAAGCTACGTGAAGGACGACTTTCACAGACACTTATCTCTCAGATCTGAGCTTGTGGAGAGAATTTCCTTCATCTAGCACAAAGGGAACGGTTTGCAGGTTAAACTATTAGTGTGGTTTCTCAGTCTGGTTCCTAGTGCCTGTTTGAAGTTCCTGCATTTTTCACTGTAAAACCGATTTGGAGCTAGTGCCTCCCTATATATATGTGTATGGAGTGGAGATTGCAACTGAATAGGAACTTTGTGTTCCCAAAAAGCTAGGTGAAGTACGGCTTTCACACACACTTATCTCTCAGTAATGAGCATGTGGAGAGACGTTCGTTCATATAGCACAAATGGAACCGGTTGCAGGAGAATCTTTTACTCTGTTTTCTCAGTCTATTTCTTAGTGCCGGTTTGAATTTCCTGCAGTTTTTACTGTAAAACCGTTTTGGACCTTGTACCTCCCATATATATGTATGGAGTGGACATTGCAAATGAATAGGAACATTGTGTTCCCAACAAGCTAGGTGAAGGAAGGCTTTCACACACACTTATATCTCAGAACTGAACATGTGGAGAGACCTTAGTTCATCTAGCACAAAAGGAACGGGTTTCAGGAAAACTTTTACTATGATATCATAGTCTGTTTCCTAGTGCCGGATAGAAGTTCCTGCTGTTTTCACTGTAAAACCGAGTTTAAGTTAGTACCTCCCAATATATATGTATGGAGAGGAGTTTGCAACTGAAAAGAAACTTTGTGTTCCCAACCAGCTATGTGAAGGACAGCTTTCACCCTCACTTATCTCTCAGAACTGAACATGTGGAGAGAAATTCCTTCATCTAGCACAAAGGGAACGGGTTGCATGAGAAACTATTATTCTGATTTCTCAGTGTGTTTCCTAGGGCCGGTTTGAAATTCCTGCAGTTTTCAGTGTAATACAAATTTGGATGAATTACATCCCCATATATATGTATGGAGTGGAGTTTGCAACTGATAAGAAATTTGTTTCCCCAACAAGCTATGTGAAGTACGGCTTTCACACAAACATATCTCTCAGATCTGAGCATGTGGAGAGAAGTTGTTCACCTAGCACAAAAAAAGGTTTGCAGGAGAAACTTTTACTCTCATTCATCTGTCTGTTTCCTAGTGCCGGTATGAATTTCCTGCAGTTTTCACTGAAAAAACGAGTTGGAGCTAGTACTTCCCCATATATATGTATGGAGAGGTGTTTGCAACTGAAAAGAAGCTTTGTGTTCCCAACAAGCTAGGTGAAGTACGGCTTTCACACACTATTATCTCTCAGAACTGAGCACGTGGAGAGACATTCGTTCACCTATCACAAAAGGAACGGGTTGTAGGAGAAATTTTACTCTGGTTTCTCAGTCTGTTTCCAAGTGACGGTTTGAAGTTCCTGTAGTTTTCACAGTAAATTCGAGTTGCAGCTAGTACTTCCCCATATATATATAAGGAGAGGTGTTTGCAACTTAAATAAACTTTGTGTCCCCAACATGCTAGGTAAAGGACGGCTTTCAAACCCACTTATCTCTCAGAACTGAGCATGTGGAGAGACGTTCGTTCATCTAGCACAAAGGGAACGGGTTGCAGGAGAAACTTTTACTCTGGTTTCTCAGTCTGTTTCCAAGTGCCGGTTTGAAGTTCCTGCAGTTTTCATTGTAAAACCGAGATGGAGCTATTACCTCCCCATATATATGTATGGAGAGGTGTTTGCAACTGAAAAGAAACTTTGTGTTCCCAACAAGCTAGGTGAATGCGGCTTTCACACACACTTATATCTCAGAACTGAACATGTGTAGAGACGTTCATTCATCTAGCACAAAGGGAACGGGTTGCAGGAGAAACTTTTGCTCTGGTGTCTTAGTAAGTTTCCTAGTGCCGGTTTGGAGTTCCTGCAGTTTTCACTGTAAAACAGAGTTGGAGCTAGTACCTCCCCATATATATGTATGGATTGGAGTTTGCAAATCAAAAGAAACTTTGTGTTCCCAACAAGCTAGGTGAAGGACGGCTTTCACACACACTTATCTCTCAGAACAGAGCATGTGGAGAGACGTTCGTTCACCTAGAACAAAAAGAACGGGTTGCAGAAAGAACTTTTACTCTTGTTTCTCAGTCTGTTTCCTAGTGTTGGTTTGAA
This sequence comes from Camelus dromedarius, assembly GCF_036321535.1. Classification (NCBI taxonomy): domain Eukaryota; kingdom Metazoa; phylum Chordata; class Mammalia; order Artiodactyla; family Camelidae; genus Camelus; species Camelus dromedarius. Next base: position 2,550,718 of record NW_026989847.1, on the reverse strand, counting down.
GTTCCTGCAGTTTTCACTGAGAACCCGATTTGGAGCTAGTATTTCCCCATATATATGTATGGAGAGATGTTTGCAACTGAAAAGAAACTTTGTGTTCCCAACAAACTATGTGAAGGACGGCTTTCACACACAATTATCTCTCAGAACTTAGAATTTGGAGAAACGTTCGTTCATCTAGCACAAAGGGAAAGGCTTGCATGTGTAACTTTTACTCTGGTTTCTCTGTCTGTTTCCTTCTGCCGGTTAGAATTTCCTGCAGATTTCACTGTAAAAACGAGTTCGAGCTAGTAATTCCCTTTATATATGTATAGAGTGGAATTTGCAACTGAAAAGAATCTTTGTGTTCCCAACAAGCTAGATGAAGTACGGCTTTCACAAACACTTATCTCTCAGAACTTAGCATGTGGAGAGACGTACGTTCCTCTAGCACAAAGGGAACGGGTTGCATGAGAAAATTTTACTGTGGATTCTCAGTCTGTTTCCTAGTGCCGGTTTGATGTTCCTGCAGTTTTCACTGTAAAACCGAGTTGGAGCTAGAACCTCCCCATATATATGTATGGAGAGGTGTTTGCAACTGAAAAGAATCTTTGTGTATCCAACAAGCTAGGTGAAGGACGGCTTTCACAAACACTTATCTCTCAGAAATGAGCATGTGGAGAGACGTTCGTTCATCCAGCACATGGGAACGGTTTGAAGAAGAAACTTTACTCTGGTTTCTCAGTCTGTTTCCTAGTGCCGGTTTGAAGTTCCTGCAGATTTCACTGTAAAAACGAGTTGGAGCTAGTACCTACCCATATATATGTATGGAGGGAAGTTTGCAACTATAAAGAAACTTTGTGTTCCCAACAAGCAAGTTGAATGACGGCTTTCACACACACTTAACTCTCAGAACTGAGCATGTGGAGAGACGTCCAATCATCTAGCACAAATGGAAGGGGTTGAAGGAGAAACTTTTACTCTGGTTTCTCAGTCTGTTTCCTTGTGCTGGTTTGAATTTTCTGCAGTTTTCACTGTAAAACCGAGTTGGAGCTAGTAACCTCCCCATATATATGTATGGAGTGGAGTTTCTACTGAAAAGAATCTTTGTGTTCCCAACAAGCTAGTTTAAGGACGGATTTCACACACACTTATCTCTCAGAACTGAGCATGTGGAGAGATGTTCGTTCATCTAGCACATAGGGAACGGGTTGCAGGAGAATCTTTTACTCTGGTTTCTCAATCTGTTTCCTAGTGCCTGTTTCAATTTCCTGCAGCTTTCACTGTAAAACAGAGTTGGAGCTAGTACCTCCCCATATATATGTATGGAGAGGTGTTTGCAACTGAAAAGAAACTTTGTGTTCCCAACAAGCTAGTTGAAGGACGGCTTTCACACACAATTATCTCTCAGAACTGAGCATGTGGAGAGACGTTCGTTCATCTAGCACAAATGGAACGAGTTGCTGGTGAATCTTTTACTCTGGTTTCTCAGTCTGTTTCCTTGTGCCGGTTTGAATTTCCTGCAGTTTTCACTGTAAAACCGAGTTGGAGCTAGTACCTCCCCATATATATGTATGGATAGGAGTTTGCAACTAAAAACAAACATAGTTTTCCCAACAATTTATGTGAAGGACAGCCTTCACACACACTTATCTCTCAGAACTGAGCATGTGGAGAGACGTTCGTTCATCTAGCACAAAGGGAACGGAATGCATGGGAAACTTTTACTCTGGTTTCTCAGTCTATTTCTAGTGCTGGTTTGTAGTTCCTGCAATTTTCACTGTAAAACAGATTTGGAGCTTGTACCTCCCCATATATATGTATGGAGTGGAGTTTGCAAATGAAAAGGAACTTTGTGTTTCCAACAAGCTAGGTGAAGGACGGCTTTCACACAAAATTATCTCTCAGAACTGAGCATGTGGAGAGATTTTCGATCATCTAGCACAAAGGGTACGGGTTGCAGGTGTAACTATTACTCTGGTTTCTCAGTCTGTTTCCTAGTGCCGGTTTGAAGTTCCAGCAGTTTTCACTGTAAAACCGAGTTGCAGCTATTACTTCCCCATATATATTTATGGATTGGAGTTTGCAACTGAAAAGAAACTTTGTGTTCACAACAAGATATTTGAAGGACCGCTTTCACACACAATTATCTCTCAGAACTTAGCATTTGAGAGACGTTCGTTCATCTAGCACAAAGCGAAAGTGTTGCATGTGTAACTTTTACTCTGGTTTCTCTGTCTGTTTCCTTTTGCCGGTTTGAATTTCCTGCAGATTTCACTGTAAAAACGAGTTCGAGCTAGTACTTCCCTTTATATATGTATAGAGTGGAATTTGCAACTGAAAAGAATCTTTGTGTTCCCAACAAGCTAGATGAAGTACGGCTTTCACAAACAATTATCTCTCAGAACTTAGCATGTGGAGAGACGTACGTTCCTCTAGCACAAAGGGAACGGGTTGCATGAGAAAATTTTACTCTGGATTCACAGTCTGTTTCCTAGTGCCGGTTTGATGTTCCTGCAGTTTTCACTGTAAAACCGAGTTGGAGCTAGAACCTCCCCATATATATGTATGGAGAGGTGTTTGCAACTGAAAAGAATCTTTGTGTATCCAACAAGCTAGGTGAAGGACGGCTTTCACAAACACTTATCTCTCAGAAATGAGCATGTGGAGAGACGTTCGTTCATCCAGCACATGGGAACGGTTTGAAGAAGAAACTTTACTCTGGTTTCTCAGTCTGTTTCCTAGTGCCGGTTTGAAGTTCCTGCAGATTTCACTGTAAAAACGAGTTGGAGCTATTACCTACCCATATATATGTATGGAGTGAAGTTTGCAACTATAAAGAAACTTTGTTTTCACAACAAGCAAGTTGAATGACGGCTTTCACACACACTTATCTCTCAGAACTGAGCATGTGGAGAGACGTCCAATCATCTAGCACAAATGGAAGGGGTTGAAGGAGAAACTTTTACTCTGGATTCTCAGTCTGTTTCCTTGTGCCGGTTTGAATTTCCTGCAGTTTTCACTGTAAAACCGAGTTGGAGCTAGTAACCTCCCCATATATATGTATGGAGTGGAGTTTCTACTGAAAAGAATCTTTGTGTTCCCAACAAGCTAGTTTAAGGATGGCTTTCACACACACTTATCTCTCAGAACTGAGCATGTGGAGAGATGTTCGTTCATCTAGCACAAAGGGAACGGGTTGCAGGAGAATCTTTTACTCTGGTTTCTCAATCTGTTTCCTAGTGCCGGTTTCAATTTCCTGCAGCTTTCACTGTAAAACCGAGTTGGAGCTAGTACCTCCCCATATATATGTATGGAGAGGTGTTTGCAACTGAAAAGAAACTTTGTGTTCCCAACAAGCTAGTTGAAGGACGGCTTTCACACACAATTATCTCTCAGATCTGAGCATGTGAAGAGACGTTCGTTCATCTAGCACAAATGGAACGGGTTGCTGGTGAATCTTTTACTCTGGTTTCTCAGTCTGTTTCCTAGTGCCGGTTTGAATTTCCTGCAGTTTTCACTGTAAAACCGAGTTGGAGCTAGTACCTCCCCATATATATATATGGACAGGAGTTTGCAACTAAAAAGAAACATTGTGTTCCCAACAATCTATGTGAAGGACAGCCTTCACACACACATATCTCTCAGAACTGAGCATGTGGAGAGACGTTCGTTCATCTAGCACAAAGGGAACGGAATGCAAGGGAAACTTTTACTCTGGTTTCTCAGTCTATTTCTAGTGCTGGTTTGTAGTTCCTGCAAATTTCACTGTAAAACCGAGTAGGAGCTTGTACCTGCCCATATATGTATGGAGTGGAATATGCAACTGAAAAGAATCTTTGTGTTCCCAAAAAGATAGGTGAAGGACGGCTTTCACACACACATATCTCTCAGAACTGAGCATGTGGAGAGAAGTTCGTTCACCTAGCACAAAATACGGATTGCAGGAGAAACTATTACTCGCGTTTCTCTGTCTGTTTCCTTGTGCCGGTTTGAATTTCCTGCAGTTTTCACTGAAAAACCGAGTTGGAGCTAGTACTTCCCCATATATAAGTATGGAGAGGTGTTTGCAACTGAAAAGAAACTTTGTGTTCCCAACAAGCTATGTGAAGGACGGCTTTCACACACACTTATCTTCCAGAACTTATCATTGGAGAGACGTTCGTTCATCTAGCACAAAGGGAACGGGTTGCATGTGTAAATTTTACTCTGGTTTCTTTGTCTGTTTCCTTTTGCCGGTTTGAATTTCCTGCAGTTTTCACTGTAAAACCGTGTTGGAACTAGTACCTCCCCATATATATGTATGGAGTGGAGTTTGCAACTGAAAAGAAACTTTGTGTTCCCAACAAGCTAGGTGAAGGACGGCTTTCACACAAAATTATCTCTCAGAACTGAGCATGTGGAGAGATTTTCGATCATCTAGCACAAAGGGTACGGGTTGCAGGTGTAACTATTACTCTGGTTTTTCAGTCTGTTTCCTAGTGCCGGTTTGAAGTTCCAGCAGTTTTCACTGTAAAACCGAGTTGCAGCTATTACTTCCCCATATATATTTATGGATTGGAGTTTGCAACTGAAAAGAAACTTTGTGTTCACAACAAGATATTTGAAGGACCGCTTTCACACACAATTATCTCTCAGAACTTAGCATTTGAGAGACGTTCGTTCATCTAGCACAAAGCGAAAGTGTTGCATGTGTAACTTTTACTCTGGTTTCTCTGTCTGTTTCCTTTTGCCGGTTTGAATTTCCTGCAGATTTCACTGTAAAAACGAGTTCGAGCTAGTACTTCCCTTTATATATGTATAGAGTGGAATTTGCAACTGAAAAGAATCTTTGTGTTCCCAACAAGCTAGATGAAGTACGGCTTTCACAAACAATTATCTCTCAGAACTTAGCATGTGGAGAGACGTACGTTCCTCTAGCACAAAGGGAACGGGTTGCATGAGAAAATTTTACTCTGGATTCACAGTCTGTTTCCTAGTGCCGGTTTGATGTTCCTGCAGTTTTCACTGTAAAACCGAGTTGGAGCTAGAACCTCCCCATATATATGTATGGAGAGGTGTTTGCAACTGAAAAGAATCTTTGTGTATCCAACAAGCTAGGTGAAGGACGGCTTTCACAAACACTTATCTCTCAGAAATGAGCATGTGGAGAGACGTTCGTTCATCCAGCACATGGGAACGGTTTGAAGAAGAAACTTTACTCTGGTTTCTCAGTCTGTTTCCTAGTGCCGGTTTGAAGTTCCTGCAGATTTCACTGTAAAAACGAGTTGGAGCTATTACCTACCCATATATATGTATGGAGTGAAGTTTGCAACTATAAAGAAACTTTGTGTTCACAACAAGCAAGTTGAATGACGGCTTTCACACACACTTATCTCTCAGAACTGAGCATGTGGAGAGACGTCCAATCATCTAGCACAAATGGAAGGGGTTGAAGGAGAAACTTTTACTCTGGATTCTCAGTCTGTTTCCTTGTGCCGGTTTGAATTTCCTGCAGTTTTCACTGTAAAACCGAGTTGGAGCTAGTAACCTCCCCATATATATGTATGGAGTGGAGTTTCTACTGAAAAGAATCTTTGTGTTCCCAACAAGCTAGTTTAAGGATGGCTTTCACACACACTTATCTCTCAGAACTGAGCATGTGGAGAGATGTTCGTTCATCTAGCACAAAGGGAACGGGTTGCAGGAGAATCTTTTACTCTGGTTTCTCAATCTGTTTCCTAGTGCCGGTTTCAATTTCCTGCAGCTTTCACTGTAAAACCGAGTTGGAGCTAGTACCTCCCCATATATATGTATGGAGAGGTGTTTGCAACTGAAAAGAAACTTTGTGTTCCCAACAAGCTAGTTGAAGGACGGCTTTCACACACAATTATCTCTCAGATCTGAGCATGTGAAGAGACGTTCGTTCATCTAGCACAAATGGAACGGGTTGCTGGTGAATCTTTTACTCTGGTTTCTCAGTCTGTTTCCTAGTGCCGGTTTGAATTTCCTGCAGTTTTCACTGTAAAACCGAGTTGGAGCTAGTACCTCCCCATATATATATATGGACAGGAGTTTGCAACTAAAAAGAAACATTGTGTTCCCAACAATCTATGTGAAGGACAGCCTTCACACACACATATCTCTCAGAACTGAGCATGTGGAGAGACGTTCGTTCATCTAGCACAAAGGGAACGGAATGCAAGGGAAACTTTTACTCTGGTTTCTCAGTCTATTTCTAGTGCTGGTTTGTAGTTCCTGCAAATTTCACTGTAAAACCGAGTAGGAGCTTGTACCTGCCCATATATGTATGGAGTGGAATATGCAACTGAAAAGAATCTTTGTGTTCCCAAAAAGATAGGTGAAGGACGGCTTTCACACACACATATCTCTCAGAACTGAGCATGTGGAGAGAAGTTCGTTCACCTAGCACAAAATACGGATTGCAGGAGAAACTATTACTCGCGTTTCTCTGTCTGTTTCCTTGTGCCGGTTTGAATTTCCTGCAGTTTTCACTGAAAAACCGAGTTGGAGCTAGTACTTCCCCATATATAAGTATGGAGAGGTGTTTGCAACTGAAAAGAAACTTTGTGTTCCCAACAAGCTATGTGAAGGACGGCTTTCACACACACTTATCTTCCAGAACTTATCATTGGAGAGACGTTCGTTCATCTAGCACAAAGGGAACGGGTTGCATGTGTAAATTTTACTCTGGTTTCTTTGTCTGTTTCCTTTTGCCGGTTTGAATTTCCTGCAGTTTTCACTGTAAAACCGTGTTGGAACTAGTACCTCCCCATATATATGTATGGAGTGGAGTTTGCAACTGAAAAGAAACTTTGTGTTCCCAACAAGCTAGGTGAAGGACGGCTTTCACACACACTTATCTCTCAGAACTGAGCATGTGGAGAGACTTTCGTTCATCTAGCACAAAAGGAACGGGTTGCAGGAGAAACTTTTACTCTGGCTTCTCAGTCTGTTTCCTAGTGCCAGTTTGAATTTCCTGCTGTTTTCAGTGTAAAACCGTGTTGGAGCTAGTACTTCCCAATATATATGTATGGAGAGGTGTTTGCAACTGAAAAGAAACTTTTTTTATCCCAACAATCTAGGTGAAGGACGGCTTTCACACACAATTATCTCTCAGAAATGAGCATGTGGAGAGACGGTCGTTCATGTAGCAAAATTGAACGGGTTGCAGGAGAAACTTTTACTCTGGTTTCTCAGTCTGTTTCCTAGTGCCGGTTTGAAGTTCCAGCAGTTTTCACTGTAAAACCGAGTTGCAGCTATTACCTCCCCATATAAATGTATGGAGTGGACTTGGCAACTGAAAAGAAACTTTGTGTTCCCAACAAGCTAGGTGAAGGACGGCTTTCACACACAATTATCTCTCAGAAATGAGCATGTGGAGAGACGTTCGTTCATCTAGCACAAATGGAACGGGTTGCTGGTGAAACTTTACTCTGTTTTCTCAGTCTGTTTCCTAGTGCCGGTTTGAATTTCCTGCAGTTTTCACTGTAAAACCGAGTTTTAGCTAGTACCTCCCCATATATATGTATGGATAGGAGTTTGCAACTGAAAACAAACATTGTGTTCCCAACAAGCTATGTGAAGGACAGCTTTCACACTCACTTATCTCTCAGAACTGAGCATGTGGAGAGACGTTCGTTCATCTAGCACAAAGGGAACGGAATGCAAGGGAAAATTTTACTCTGGTTTCTCAGTCTATTTCTAGTGCTGGTTTGAAGTTCCTGCAGTTTTCACTGTAAAACAGATTTGGAGCTAGTACCTCCCCATATGTATGTATGGAGTGGAGTTTGCAACTGAAAAGAAACTTTGTGTTTCCAACAAGCTAGGTGAAGGACGGCTTTCACACAAACATATCTCTCAGAACTGAGCATGTAGAGAGATTTTCGATCCTCTAGCACAAAGGGAACGGTTTGCAGGAGTAACATTCACTCTGGTTTCTCAGTCTGTTTCCCAGGGCCGGTTTGAATTTCCTGCAGTTTTCACTCTAAAACCGTGTTGGAACTAGTACCTCCCCATATATATGTATGGAGTGGAGTTTGCAACTGAAAAGAAACTTTGTGTTCCCAACAAGCTAGGTGAAGGACGGCTTTCACACACACTTATTTCTCAGAACTGAGATTGTGGAGAGATGTTCGTTCATCTAGCACAAAAGGAACGGGTTGCAGGGGCAACTTTTTCTCTGGTTTCTCAGTCTGTTTCCTAGTGCCGGTTTGAAGTTCCTGCAGTTTTCACTGTAAAATCGAGTTGGAGCTTGTACCTCCCCATATATATGTATGGAGAGGTGTTTGCAACTGAAAAGAAACTTTGTGTTCCCAACAAGCTAGGTGAAGGACGGCTTTCACACACACATATCTCTCAGAACAGAGCATGTGGAGAGACGTTCGTTCATCTAGCACAAAGGGAAAGGTTTGCAGGGGAATCTTTTACTCTGGTATCTTAGTCTTTTTCCTAGTGCCAGTTTGTAGTTCCTGCAGTTTTCACTGTAAAACCGAGTAGGTGCTTGTACCTGCCCATATATGTATGGAGTGGAATATGCAACTGAAAAGAATCTTTGTGTTCCCAAAAAGATAGGTGAAGGACGGATTTCACACACACATATCTCTCAGACCTGAGCATGTGGAGAGAAGTTCGTTCACCTAGCACAAAATACGGATTGCAGGAGAAACTATTACTCGCGTTTTTCTGTCTGTTTCCTTGTGCCGGTTTGAATTTCCTGCAGTTTTCACTGAAAAACCGAGTTGGAGCTAGTACTTCCCCATATATAAGTATGGAGAGGTGTTTGCAACTGAAAAGAAACTTTGTGTTCCCAACAAGCTATGTGAAGGACGGCTTTCACACACACTTATCTTCCAGAACTTAGCATTGGAGAGACGTTCGTTCATCTAGCACAAAGGGAACGGGTTGCATGTGTAAATTTTACTCTGGTTTCTCTGTCTGTTTCCTTTTGCCGGTTTGAATTTCCTGCAGTTTTCACTATAAAACCGTGTTGGAACTAGTACCTCCCCATATATATGTATGGAGTGGAGTTTGCAACTGAAAAGAAACTTTGTGTTCCCAACAAGCTAGGTGAAGGACGGCTTTCACACACACTTATCTCTCAGAACTGAGCATGTGGAGAGACTTTCGTTCATCTAGCACAAAAGGAACGGGTTGCAGGAGAAACTTTTACTCTGGCTTCTCAGTCTGTTTCCTAGTGCCAGTTTGAATTTCCTGCTGTTTTCAGTGTAAAACCGTGTTGGAGCTAGTACTTCCCAATATATATGTATGGAGAGGTGTTTGCAACTGAAAAGAAACTTTTTTGATCCCAACAATCTAGGTGAAGGACGGCTTTCACACACAATTATCTCTCAGAAATGAGCATGTGGAGAGACGGTCGTTCATGTAGCAAAATTGAACGGGTTGCAGGAGAAACTTTTACTCTGGTTTCTCAGTCTGTTTCCTAGTGCCAGTTTGAATTTCCTGCTGTTTTCAGTGTAAAACCGTGTTGGAGCTAGTACTTCCCAATATATATGTATGGAGAGGTGTTTGCAACTGAAAAGAAACTTTTTTGATCCCAACAATCTAGGTGAAGGACGGCTTTCACACACAATTATCTCTCAGAAATGAGCATGTGGAGAGACGGTCGTTCATGTAGCAAAATTGAACGGGTTGCAGGAGAAACTTTTACTCTGGTTTCTCAGTCTATTTCTAGTGCTGGTGTGTAGTTCCTGCAAATTTCACTGTAAAACCGAGTAGGAGCTTGTACCTGCCCATATATGTATGGAGTGGAATATGCAACTGAAAAGAATCTTTGTGTTCCCAAAAAGATAGGTGAAGGACGGCTTTCACACACACATATCTCTCAGAACTGAGCATGTGGAGAGAAGTTCGTTCACCTAGCACAAAATACGGATTGCAGGAGAAACTATTACTCGCGTTTCTCTGTCTGTTTCCTTGTGCCGGTTTGAATTTCCTGCAGTTTTCACTGAAAAACCGAGTTGGAGCTAGTACTTCCCCATATATAAGTATGGAGAGGTGTTTGCAACTGAAAAGAAACTTTGTGTTCCCAACAAGCTATGTGAAGGACGGCTTTCACACACACTTATCTTCCAGAACTTAGCATTGGAGAGACGTTCGTTCATCTAGCACAAAGGGAACGGGTTGCATGTGTAAATTTTACTCTGGTTTCTTTGTCTGTTTCCTTTTGCCGGTTTGAATTTCCTGCAGTTTTCACTGTAAAACCGTGTTGGAACTAGTACCTCCCCATATATATGTATGGAGTGGAGTTTGCAACTGAAAAGAAACTTTGTGTTCCCAACAAGCTAGGTGAAGGACGGCTTTCACACACACTTATCTCTCAGAACTGAGCATGTGGAGAGACTTTCGTTCATCTAGCACAAAAGGAACGGGTTGCAGGAGAAACTTTTACTCTGGCTTCTCAGTCTGTTTCCTAGTGCCAGTTTGAATTTCCTGCTGTTTTCAGTGTAAAACCGTGTTGGAGCTAGTACTTCCCAATATATATGTATGGAGAGGTGTTTGCAACTGAAAAGAAACTTTTTTGATCCCAACAATCTAGGTGAAGGACGGCTTTCACACACAATTATCTCTCAGAAATGAGCATGTGGAGAGACGGTCGTTCATGTAGCAAAATTGAACGGGTTGCAGGAGAAACTTTTACTCTGGTTTCTCAGTCTGTTTCCTAGTGCCGGTTTGAAGTTCCAGCAGTTTTCACTGTAAAACCGAGTTGCAGCTATTACCTCCCCATATAAATGTATGGAGTGGACTTGGCAACTGAAAAGAAACTTTGTGTTCCCAACAAGCTAGGTGAAGGACGGCTTTCACACACAATTATCTCTCAGAAATGAGCATGTGGAGAGACGTTCGTTCATCTAGCACAAATGGAACGGGTTGCTGGTGAAACTTTTACTCTGTTTTCTCAGTCTGTTTCATAGTGCCGGTTTGAATTTCCTGCAGTTTTCACTGTAAAACCGAGTTTTAGCTAGTACCTCCCCATATATATGTATGGATAGGAGTTTGCAACTGAAAAGAAACATTGTGTTCCCAACAAGCTATGTGAAGGACAGCTTTCACACTCACTTATCTCTCAGAACTGAGCATGTGGAGAGACGTTCGTTCATCTAGCACAAAGGGAACGGAATGCAAGGGAAAATTTTACTCTGGTTTCTCAGTCTATTTCTAGTGCTGGTTTGAAGTTCCTGCAGTTTTCACTGTAAAACAGATTTGGAGCTAGTACCTCCCCATATGTATGTATGGAGTGGAGTTTGCAACTGAAAAGAAACTTTGTGTTTCCAACAAGCTAGGTGAAGGACGGCTTTCACACAAACATATCTCTCAGAACTGAGCATGTAGAGAGATTTTCGATCCTCTAGCACAAAAGGAACGGTTTGCAGGAGAAACATTCACTCTGGTTTCTCAGTCTGTTTCCCAGGGCCGGTTTGAATTTCCTGCAGTTTTCACTGTAAAACCGTGTTGGAACTAGTACCTCCCCATATATATGTATGGAGTGGAGTTTGCAACTGAAAAGAAACTTTGTGTTCCCAACAAGCTAGGTGAAGGACGGCTTTCACACACACTTATTTCTCAGAACTGAGATTGTGGAGAGATGTTCGTTCATCTAGCACAAAAGGAACGGGTTGCAGGGGCAACTTTTTCTCTGGTTTCTCAGTCTGTTTCCTAGTGCCGGTTTGAAGTTCCTGCAGTTTTCACTGTAAAACCGAGTAGGTGCTTGTACCTGCCCATATATGTATGGAGTGGAATATGCAACTGAAAAGAATCTTTGTGTTCCCAAAAAGATAGGTGAAGGACGGATTTCACACACACATATCTCTCAGACCTGAGCATGTGGAGAGAAGTTCGTTCACCTAGCACAAAATACGGATTGCAGGAGAAACTATTACTCGCGTTTTTCTGTCTGTTTCCTTGTGCCGGTTTGAATTTCCTGCAGTTTTCACTGAAAAACCGAGTTGGAGCTAGTACTTCCCCATATATAAGTATGGAGAGGTGTTTGCAACTGAAAAGAAACTTTGTGTTCCCAACAAGCTATGTGAAGGACGGCTTTCACACACACTTATCTTCCAGAACTTAGCATTGGAGAGACGTTCGTTCATCTAGCACAAAGGGAACGGGTTGCATGTGTAAATTTTACTCTGGTTTCTCTGTCTGTTTCCTTTTGCCGGTTTGAATTTCCTGCAGTTTTCACTGTAAAACCGTGTTGGAACTAGTACCTCCCCATATATATGTATGGAGTGGAGTTTGCAACTGAAAAGAAACTTTGTGTTCCCAACAAGCTAGGTGAAGGACGGCTTTCACACACACTTATCTCTCAGAACTGAGCATGTGGAGAGACTTTCGTTCATCTAGCACAAAAGGAACGGGTTGCAGGAGAAACTTTTACTCTGGCTTCTCAGTCTGTTTCCTAGTGCCAGTTTGAATTTCCTGCTGTTTTCAGTGTAAAACCGTGTTGGAGCTAGTACTTCCCAATATATATGTATGGAGAGGTGTTTGCAACTGAAAAGAAACTTTTTTGATCCCAACAATCTAGGTGAAGGACGGCTTTCACACACAATTATCTCTCAGAAATGAGCATGTGGAGAGACGGTCGTTCATGTAGCAAAATTGAACGGGTTGCAGGAGAAACTTTTACTCTGGTTTCTCAGTCTGTTTCCTAGTGCCGGTTTGAATTTCCTGCAGTTTTCACTGTAAAACCGAGTTTTAGCTAGTACCTCCCCATATATATGTATGGATAGGAGTTTGCAACTGAAAAGAAACATTGTGTTCCCAACAAGCTATGTGAAGGACAGCTTTCACACTCACTTATCTCTCAGAACTGAGCATGTGGAGAGACTTTCGTTCATCTAGCACAAAGGGAACGGAATGCAAGGGAAAATTTTACTCTGGTTTCTCAGTCTATTTCTAGTGCTGGTTTGAAGTTCCTGCAGTTTTCACTGTAAAACAGATTTGGAGCTAGTACCTCCCCATATGTATGTATGGAGTGGAGTTTGCAACTGAAAAGAAACTTTGTGTTTCCAACAAGCTAGGTGAAGGACGGCTTTCACACAAACATATCTCTCAGAACTGAGCATGTAGAGAGATTTTCGATCCTCTAGCACAAAGGGAACGGTTTGCAGGAGAAACATTCACTCTGGTTTCTCAGTCTGTTTCCCAGGGCCGGTTTGAATTTCCTGCAGTTTTCACTGTAAAACCGTGTTGGAACTAGTACCTCCCCATATATATGTATGGAGTGGAGTTTGCAACTGAAAAGAAACTTTGTGTTCCCAACAAGCTAGGTGAAGGACGGCTTTCACACACACTTATTTCTCAGAACTGAGATTGTGGATAGATGTTCGTTCATCTAGCACAAAAGGAACGGGTTGCAGGGGCAACTTTTTCTCTGGTTTCTCAGTCTGTTTCCTAGTGCCGGTTTGAAGTTCCTGCAGTTTTCACTGTAAAATCGAGTTGGAGCTTGTACCTCCCCATATATATGTATGGAGAGGTGTTTGCAACTGAAAAGAAACTTTGTGTTCCCAACAAGCTAGGTGAAGGACGGCTTTCACACACACATATCTCTCAGAACAGAGCATGTGGAGAGACGTTCGTTCATCTAGCACAAAGGGAAAGGTTTGCAGGGGAATCTTTTACTCTGGTATCTTAGTCTGTTTCCTAGTGCCAGTTTGTAGTTCCTGCAGTTTTCACTGTAAAACCGAGTAGGTGCTTGTACCTGCCCATATATGTATGGAGTGGAATATGCAACTGAAAAGAATCTTTGTGTTCCCAAAAAGATAGGTGAAGGACGGATTTCACACACACATATCTCTCAGACCTGAGCATGTGGAGAGAAGTTCGTTCACCTAGCACAAAATACGGATTGCAGGAGAAACTATTACTCGCGTTTCTCTGTCTGTTTCCTTGTGCCGGTTTGAATTTCCTGCAGTTTTCACTGAAAAACCGAGTTGGAGCTAGTACTTCCCTATATATAAGTATGGAGAGGTGTTTGCAACTGAAAAGAAACTTTGTGTTCCCAACAAGCTATGTGAAGGACGGCTTTCACACACACTTATCTTCCAGAACTTAGCATTGGATAGACGTTCGTTCATCTAGCACAAAGAGAACGGGTTTCATGTGTAAATTTTACTCTGGTTTCTCTGTCTGTTTCCTTTTGCCGGTTTGAATTTCCTGCAGTTTTCACTGTAAAACCCAGTTGCAGCTATTACCTCCCCATATAAATGTATGGAGTGGACTTGGCAACTGAAAAGAAACTTTGTGTTCCCAACAAGCTAGGTGAAGGACGGCTTTCACACACAATTATCTCTCAGAAATGAGCATGTGGAGAGACGTTCGTTCATCTAGCACAAATGGAACGGGTTGCTGGTGAAATTTTACTCTGGTTTCTCAGTCTGTTTCCTAGTGCCGGTTTGAATTTCCTGCAGTTTTCACTGTAAAACCGAGTTTTAGCTAGTACCTCCCCATATATATGTATGGATAGGAGTTTGCAACTGAAAAGAAACATTGTGTTCCCAACAAGCTATGTGAAGTACAGCTTTCACACTCACTTACCTCTCAGAACTGAGCATGTGGAGAGACGTTCGTTCATCTAGCACAAAGGGAACGGAATGCAAGGGAAAATTTTACTCTGGTTTCTCAGTCTATTTCTAGTGCTGGTTTGAAGTTCCTGCAGTTTTCACTGTAAAACAGATTTGGAGCTAGTACCTCCCCATATATATGTATGGAGTGGAGTTTGCAACTGAAAAGAAACTTTGTGTTTCCAACAAGCTAGGTGAAGGACGGCTTTCACACAAACATATCTCTCAGAACTGAGCATGTAGAGAGATTTTCGATCCTCTAGCACAAATGGAACGGTTTGCAGGAGAAACATTCACTCTGGTTTCTCAGTCTGTTTCCCAGGGCCGGTTTGAATTTCCTGCAGTTTTCACTGTAAAACCGTGTTGGAACTAGTACCTCCCCATATATATATTTATGGAGTGGAGTTTGCAACTGAAAAGAAACTTTGTGTTCCCAACAAGCTAGGTGAAGGACGGCTTTCACACACACTTTTTTCTCAGAACTGAGATTGTGGAGAGATGTTCGTTCATCTAGCACAAAAGGAACGGGCTGCAGGGGCAACTTTTTCTCTGGTTTCTCAGTCTGTTTCCTAGTGCCGGTTTGAAGTTCCTGCAGTTTTCACTGTAAAATCGAGTTGGAGCTAGTACCTCCCCATATATATGTATGGAGAGGTGTTTGCAAATGAAAAGAAACTTTGTGTTCCCAACAAGCTAGGTGAAGGACGGCTTTCACACACACTTATCTCTCAGAACAGAGCATGTGGAGAGACGTTCGTTCACATAGCACAAAAAGACGGGTTGCAGAAGAAATTTTTCTCTGGTTTCTCAGTCTGTTTCCTAGTGCCGGTTTGAAGTTCCTGCAGTTTTCACTGTAAAACCGAGTTGGATCTAGTACCTCCCCATATATATGTATGGAGATGTGTTTGCAACTGAAAAGAAACTTTGTGTTCCCAAGAAGCTAGGTGAAGGACGGCTTTCACACACACTTATCTCTCAGAACTGAGAATGTGGAGAGACTTTCGTTCATTTAGTTCAAAGGGAACGGGTTGAAGGAGAAACTTTTACTCTTGTTTCTCAGTCTGTTTACTAGTGCCGGTTTGAAGTTCCTGCAGTTTTCATTGTAAAACCGAGTTGGAGCTTGTACCTCCCTTTATATATGTAAGGAGAGGTGTTTGCAACTGAGAAGAAACTTTGTGTTCCCAGCAAGCTAGGTGAAGGACGGCTTTTACACACACTTATCTCTCAGAACAGAGCATGTGGAGAGACGTTCGTTCATCTAGCACAAAGGGAAAGGTTTGCAGGAGAAACTTTTACTCTGGTATCTTAGTCTGTTTCCTAGTGCCGGTTTGTTGTTCATGCAGTTTTCACTGTAAAACCGAGGAGTAGCTTGAACCTGCCCATATATATGTATGGAGTGGAATTTGCAACTGAAAAGAAACTTTGTGTTCCCAACAAGATAGGTGAAGGACGGCTTTCACACACACATATCTCTCTGAACTGAGCATGTGGAGAGAAGTTCGTTCAAATAGCACAATAAACGGGTTGCAGTAGAAACTTTTACTCTAGTTTCTCTGTCTGTTTCCTTGTGCCGGTTTGAATTTCCTGCAGTTTTCACTGTAAAACCGAGTTGCAGCTCTTACCTCCCCATATAAATGTATGGAGTGGAGTTTGCAACTGAATAGAAACTATGTGTTCCCAACAAGATAGGTGAAGGACCGCTTTCACAGACAATTATCTCCCAGAACTGAGCATGTGGAGAGACATTCGTTTACCTATCACAAAAGGAACGGGTTGTAGGAGAAACTTTTTCTCTGGTTTCTCAGTCTGTTTCCTAGTGCCGGTTTGAAGTTCCTGTAGATTTCACTGTAAATTCGAGTTGGAGCCAGTACCTCCCCATATATATATATGGAGAGGTGCTTGCAACTGAAAAGAAACTTTGTGTCCCCAACAAGCTAGGTGTACGACGGCTTTCACACAGAATTATCTCTCAGAACAAAGCATGTGGAGAGACGTTCCTTCACCTAGCACAAAAAGAACGGGTTGCAGGAGAAACTTTTACTCTGGTTTCTCAGTCTGTTTCCTAGTGCCGGTTTGAAGTTCCAGCAGTTTTCACTGTAAAACAGATTTGGAGCTATTACCTCCCCATATATATGTATGGAGTGGAGTTTGCAACTGAAAAGAAACTTTGTGTTTCCAACAAGCTAGGTGAAGGACGGCTTTCACACAAACATATCTCTCAGAACTGAGCATGTGGAGAGATTTTCGATCCTCTAGCACAAAGGGAACTGTTTGCAGGAGAAACATTCATTCTGGTTTCTAAGTCTGTTTCCAAGTGCCGGTTTGAATTTCCTGCAATTTTCACTGTAAAACAGTGTTGGAACTAGTACCTCCCCATATATATGTATGGAGTGGAGTTTGCAACTGAAAAGAAACTTTGTGTTCCCAACAAGCTAGGTGAAGGACAGCTTTCACACACACTTATCTCTCAGAACTGAGAATGTGGAGAGATGTTCGTTATTCTAGCACAAAACGAACGGGTTGCAGGGGCAACTTTTTCTCTGGTTTCTCAGTCTGTTTCCTAGTGCCGGTTTGAAGTTCCTGCAGTTTTCACTGTAAAATCGAGTTGGAGCTAGTACCTCCCCATATATATGTATGGAGAGGTGTTTGCAACTGAAAAGAAACTTTGTGTTCCCAACAAGCTAGGTGAAGGACGGATTTCACACACAATTATCTCTCAGAACTGAGCATGTCGAGAGACATTCGTTCACTTATCACAAAAGGAACGGGTTGTAGGAGAAAGTTTTACTTTGGTTTCTCATTCTGTTTCCTCGTGCCGGTTTGAAGTTCCTGTAGTTTTCACTGTAAATTCGAGTTGGAGATAGTACTTCCCCATATATATATAAGGAGAGGTATTTGCAACTGAAAAGAAACTTTGTGTCCCCAACAAGCTAGGTGAAGCACGGTTTTCAAACCCACTTATCTCTCAGAACTGAGCATGTGGAGAGACGTTCGTTCATCTAGCAAAAAGGGAACGGGTTGCATGTGTAACTTTTACTCTGGTTTCTCTGTCTGTTTCCTTTTGCCGGTTTGAATTTCCTGCTGTTTTCACTGTAAAACCGAGTTGGAGCTAGTACCTCCCAATATATATGTATGGAGAGGTGTTTGCAACTGAAAAGAAACTTTTTTGACCCCAACAAGCCAGGTGAAGGACGGCTTTCACACACAATTATCTCTCAGAACTGAGCATGTGGAGAGACTGTCGTTCATCTAGCACAAAGGGAACGGGTTGCAGGAGAAACTTTTGCTCTGGTTTCTCAGTCTGTTTCCTAGTGCCGGTTTGAAGTTCCTGTAGATTTCACTGTAAATTCGAGTTGGAGCTTGTACCTCCCCATATATATATATGGAGAGGTGTTTGCAACTGAAAAGAAACTTTGTGTCCCCAACAAGCGAGGTGAAGGACTGCTTTCAAACACACTTATCTCTCAGAAATGAGCATGTGGAGAGACGTTCGTTCATATAGCACAAAGGGAACGGGTTGCAGGGGAAACTTTTACTCTGGTTTGTCATTCTGTTTCCTAGTGCCGGTTTGAAGTTCCTGCAGTTTTCACTGTAAAACCGAGTTGGAGCTATTACCTCCCCATATATATGTATGGAGAGGTGTTTGCAACTGAAAAGAAACTGGGTTCTCAACAAGCTAGGTAAATGCGGCTTTCACACACACTTATATCTCAGAACTGAACATGTGGAGAGACGTTCATTCATCTAGCACAAAGGGAACGGGTTGCAGGAGAAACTTTTACTCTGCTTTCTCAGTCTGTTTCCTAGTGCCGGTTTGATGTTCCTGCAGTTTTCACTGTAAAACCGAGTTGGAGCTAGTACCTCCCCATATATATGTATGGATTGGAGTTTGCAACTCAAAAGAACCTTTGTGTTCCCAACAAGCTAGGTGAAGGACGGCTTTCACACACACTTATCTCTCAGAACAGAGCATGTGGAGAGACTTTCGTTCACCTAGCACAAAAAGAACGGGAAGCAGAAGAAACTTTTACTCTGGTTTCTCAGTCTGTTTCCTATTGCCGGTTTGAAGTTCCTGCAGTTTTCACTGTAAAACCGATTTGGAGCTAGTACATCCCCATATATATGTATGGAGACGTGTTTGCAAATGAAAAGAAACTTTGTGTTCCCAAGAAGCTAGGTGAAGGACGGCTTTCACACACAATTATCTCTCCGAAAATAGCATGTGGAAAGAATTTCGTTTATTTAGCACAAAGGGATCGGGTTGCAGGCGAAACTTTTACTCTGGTTTCTCAGTCTGTTTCCTAGTGCCGGTTTGATGTTCCTGCAGATTTCACTGTAAAAACGAGTTGGAGCTAGTACCTCCCCATATATATGTATGGAGTGAAGTTTGCAACTATAAAGAAACTTTGTGTTCCCAACATGCAAGGTGAAGGACGGCTTTCACACACACTTATCACTCAGAACAGAGCATGTGTAGAGACGTTCGTTCATCTAGCACAAAAGGAATGGTATGCAGAAGAAACTTTTACTCTGGTATCTTAGTCTGATTCCTAATGCCGGTTTGAACTTCCTGCAGTTTTCACTGTATAACCGAGTTGGAGCTTGTACCTGCCCATATATATGTATGGATTGGAATTTGCAAATGAAAAGAACCTTTGTGTTCCCAACAAGATAGGTGAAGGACGGCTTTCACACACACTTATCTCGCAGAAATGAGCATGTGGTGAGACGTTCGTTCATCTAGCACATGGGAACGGTTTGAAGGAGAAACTTTTACTCTGGTTTCTCAGTCTGTTTCCTAATGCCGGTTTGAAGTTCCTGCAGATTTCACTTTAAAAGGATTTGGAGCTAGTACCTCCCCATATATATGTATGGAGTGAAGTTTGCAACTATAAAGAAACTTTGTGTTCCCAACAAGCAAGGTGAATGACGGCTTTCACACACACTTATCTCTCAGAACTGAGCATGTGGAGAGACGTTCAATCATCTAGCACAAATGGAACGGGTTGAAGGTGAAACTTTTACTCTGGTTTCTCAGTCTGTTTCCTTATGCCGGTTTGAATTTCCTGCAGTTTTCACTATAAAACCGAGTTGGAGCTAGTACCTCCCCATATATATGTATGGAGTGGAGTTTCTACTGAAAAGAAACTTTGTCTTCCCAACAAGCTATGTGAAGGACGGCTTTCACACACACATATATATCAGAACTGAGCATGTGGAGAGAAGTTGTTCACCTAGCTCAAAAAACGGGTTGCAGGAGAAACTTTTACTCTCATTTCTCTGTCTGTTTCCTAGTGCCGGTTTGAATATCCTGCAGTTTTCACTGAAAAACCGAGTTGGAGCTAGTACATCCCCATATATATATAAGGAGAGGTGTTTTCAACTGAAAAGAAACTTTGTGTCCCCAACAAGCTAGGTGAAGCACGGTTTTCAAACCCACTTATCTCTCAGAACTGAGCATGTGGAGAGACGTTCGTTCATCTAGCACAAAGGGAACTGGTTGCATGTGTATCTTTTACTCTGGTTTCTCTGTGTGTTTCCTTTTCCCGGTTTGAATTTCCTGCAGTTTTCACTGAAAAACCGAGTTGGAGCTAGTACTTCCCAATATATATGTATGGAGAGGTGTTTGCAACTGAAAAGAAACTTTGTGTTTCCAACAAGCTAGGTGAAGGGCGGTTTTAAAACACACTTATCTCTCAGAAATGAGCATGTGGAGAGACGTTCGATCATCTAGCACATGGGACGGTTTGAAGGAGAAACTTTTATCTGGTTTCTCAGTCTGTTTCCTAGTGCCGGTTTGAAGTTCCTGCATATTTCACTGTAAAAACGAGTTGGAGCTTGTACCTCCCCATATATATGTATGGAGTGAAGTTTGCAACTATAAAGAAACTTTGTGTTCCCAAGAAGCAAAGTGAATGACGGCATTCACACACACTTATCTCTCAGAACTGAGCATGTGGAGAGAAGTTCAATCATCTAGCACAAATGGAAAGGGTTGAAGAAAAAACTTTTACTCTGGTTTCTCAGTCTGTTTCCTTGTGCCGGTTTGAATTTCCTGCAGTTTTAACTGTAAAACCGATTTGGTGCTAGTACCTCCCCATATACATGTATGGAGTGGAGTTTCTACTGAAAAGAAACTTTGTGTTCCCAACAAGCTAGGTTAAGGCCTGCTTTCACACGCATTTATCTCTCAGAACTGAGCATGTGGAGAGACGATCGTTCATCTAGAACAAAGTGAACGGGTTGCAGGAGATACTTTTACTCTGGTTTCTCAATCTGTTTCCTAGTGCCGGTTTGAAATTCCTGCAGCTTTCACTGTAAAATCGAGTTGGAGTTACTACCTCCCCTTATATATGTATGGAGTGGATTTTGCAACTGAATAGAAACTTTGTGTTCCCAACAAGCTAGGTGAAGGACGGCTTTCACACACAATTATCTCTCAGAACTGAGCATGTGGAGAGACGTTCGTTCATCTACGATAAATGGAACGGGTTGCAAGTGAATCCTTTACTCTGGTTTCTCAGTCTGTTTCCTAGTGCCGGTTTGAATTTCCTGCAGTTTTCACTGTAAAACCGAGTTGGAGCTAGTACCTTCCCATATATATGTATGGATTGGAGTTTGCAACTGAAAAGAAACATTGTGTTCCCAACAAGCTATGTGAAGGACAGCTTTCACACACAATTATCTCTCAGAACTGAGCATGTGGAGAGAAGTTCGTTCATCTAGAACAAATGGAACGGAATGCAAGGGAAACTTTTACTCTGGTTTCGCAGTCTATTTCTAGTGCTTCTTTGAAGTTCCTGCAGTTATCAATGTAAAACAGAATTGGAGCTAGTACCTCCCCAAATATATGTATGGAGTGGAGTTTGCAACAGAAAAGAAACTTTGTTTTTCCAACAAGCTAGGTGAAGGACGGCTTTCACACAAACTTATCTCTCAGAACTGAGCATGTGGAGAGATTTTCGATCATCTAGCACAAAGTGAACGGTTTGCAGGAGAAACATTCACTCCGGTGTCTCAGTCTGTTTCCCAGGGCCGGTTTGAATTTCCTGCAGTTTTCACTGTAAAACCGTGTTGGAACTAGTACCTACCCATATATATGTATGGAGTGGAATTTGCAACTGAAAAGAAACTCTGTGTTCCCAACAAGGTAGGTGAAGGACGGCTTTCACACACACATATCTCTCAGAACTGAGCATGTGGAGAGAAGTTCGTTCACGTAGCAGAAAAAACGGGTTGCCGGAGAAACTTTTACTCTCGTTTCTCTGTCTGTTTCAGTGTGCCAGTTTGAATTTCCTGCAGTTTTCACTGAAAAACCGAGTTGGAGCTAGTACTTCCCCATATATAAGTATGGAGAGGTGTTTGCAACTGAAAAGAAACTTTGTGTTCCCAACAAGCTATGTGAAGTACGGCTTACACACACACTTATCTCTCAGATCTTAGCATTTGGAGAGACGTTCGTTCATCTAGCACAAAGGAAACGGGTTGCATGTGTAACTATTACTCTGGTTTCTCTGTCTGTTTCCTTTTGCCGGTTTGAATTTCCTGCAGTTTTCACTGTAAAACCGTGTTGGAACTAGTACTTCCACATATATATGTATGGAGTGGAGTTTGCAACTGAAAAGAAACTTTGTTCCCAACAAGCTAGGTGAAGGACGGCTTTCACACACACTTATCTCTCAGAAATGATCATGTGGAGAGACGTTCGTTCATCTAGCACAAATGGAACGGGTGGTAGGAGAAACTTTAACTCTGGTTTCTCAATCTCTTTCTTAGTGCCGGTTTGAAGTTCCAGCACTTTTCACTGTAAAACCGATTTGCAGCTAGTACCTCCCCATATATATATTTGGAGTGGAGTTTGCAACTGAAAAGAAACTTTGTGTTCCCAACAAGCTAGGTGAAGGACGGCTTTCAAGCACAATTATCTCTCAGAACTGGGCATGTGGAGAGACGTTCGTTCATCTAGCAAAAAAGGAACAGGTTGCAAGAGAAAATTTTACTCTGATTTCTCAGTCTATTTCCTAGTGCCGGGTTGAAGTTCCTGCAGTTTTCACTGTGAAACAGAGTTGGAGCTAGTACCTCCCCATATATATGTATGGAGTGGAGGTGGCAACTGAAAAAACTTTGTGTTCCCAATAAGCTAGGGGAAGGACGGCTTTCACACACACTTATCTCTCAGAACTGAGCATGTGGAGAGACGTTCGTTCATCTAGCACAAATGGAATGGGTTGCATCAGAAACATTTACTCTGGTTCCTCAGTCTGTTTCCTAGTGCCGGTTTGAAGTTCCTGCAGTTTTCACAGTGACACCGAGTTGTATCTAGTACCTCCCCATATATATGTATGGAGTGGAGTTTGCAACTGAAAAGAAACTTTGTGTTCCCAACAGCTAGATGAAGGACGGCTTTCACACACACTTTCTCTCAGAACTGAGAATGTGGAGAGACGTTTGTTCATCCAGCACAAAGGGAGCGGGTTGCAAGAAAAACATTTACTCTGGTTTCTCAGTATGTTTCCTAGTGCCGGTTTGAAGTTCCTGCACTTTTCACTGTAAAACAATGTTGGAGCTAGTACCTCCCCATATATATGTTTGGAGTGGAGTTTGCAACTGAAAAGAAACTTTGTTTTCCCAACAAGCTAGGTGAAGGACGGCTTTCACACACACTTACATCTCAGAACTGAGCATGTGGAGATACGTTCGTTCATCCAGCACAAAGGGAGCAGGTTGCAAGAAAAACATTTACTCTGGTTTCTCAGTATGTTTCCTAGTGCAGGTTTGAAGTTCCTGCAGTTTTCACTGTAAAACAATTTTGAAGCTAGTACCTCCCCATATATATGTATGGAGAGGTGTTTGCAACTGAAAAGAAACTTTGTGTTCCTAACAAGCTAGGTTAAGGACGGCTTTCACACACAATTATCTCTCAGAACTGAGCATGTGGAAAGACGTTCGTTCATCTAGCAAAAATGGAACCGGTTGCAGGAGAAACTTTTACATTTGTTTCTCAGTCTGTTTCCTAGTGCTAGTTTGAAGTTCCTGCAGTATTCACTGTGAAAGCTAGTTGGAGCTAGTACCTCCCCATATATATGTATGGAGTGGAATTTACGAATGAAAAGAAACTTTGTGTTCCCAACAAGCTATGTGAAGGACGGCTTTCACACACACTTTTCTCTCAGAACTGGGCATGTGTAGAGACGTTCGTTCATCTAGCACAAAGGAACAGGTTGCAAGAGAATATTTTACTCTGATTTCTCAGTCTATTTCCTAGTTCCTGGTTGAAGTTCCTGCAGTTATCACTGTGAAACCGAGTTGGAGCTAGTACCTCCCCATATATATGTATGGAGTGGAGGTGGCAACTGAAAAAAACTTTGTGTTCCCAACAAGCTAGATGAAGGACGGCTTTCACACACACTTATCTCTCAGAACTGAGCATGTGGAGAGACGTTCGTTCATCTAGCACAAAGGGAATGGGTTGCATCAGAAACATTTACTCTGGTTTCTCAGTCTGTTTCCTAGTGCCGGTTTGAAGTTCCTGCAGTTTTCACTGTAAAATCGAGTTGGAGCTTGTACCTCCCCATATATATGTATGGAGTGGAGTTTGCAACTGAAAAGAAACTTTGTGTTCCCAACAAGCTAGCTGAAGTACGGCATTCACACACACTTATCTCCCAGAACTGAGCATGTGGAGAGACGTTTGTTCATCTAGCACAAAAGGATTGGGTTGCAGGAGAAACTTTTACTCTGGTTCCACAGTCTGTTTCCTAGTGCCAGTTTTTAAGTTCATGCAGTTTTCACTGTAACACCGAGTTGGAGCTAGTACCAAACCATATATATATATATGGAGTTGAGTTTGCAAATGAAAAGAGACTTTGTGTTCCCGAAAAGATATGTGAAGGACGGCTTTCACACACACTTATCTCTCAGAACTGAGCATGTGGAGAGACGTTCGTTCATCTAGCACAAAGGGAACGTTTTGCAGGAGAACTTTTACTCTGGTTTCTCAGTCTCTTTCCTAGTGCCGGTTTGATGTTCCTGCAGTTTTCACTGTAAATTCCAGTTGGAGTTAGTACCTCCCCATATATATGTATGGAGTGGAGTTTGCAACTGAACAGAAGCTTTGTGTTCCCAACAAGCTATGTGAAGGACGGCTTTCACACACAATTATCTCTCAGACCTGAGCATGTGGAGGGACTTTCGTTCATCAATCACAAAGGGAACGGGTTGTAGGAGAAACTTTTACTCAGGTTTCTCCGTCTTTTTCCTAGTGCCGGTTTGAATTTCCTGCAGTTTTCACTGTAAAACCGAGTTGGAGCAGGTACCTCCCCATATATTTGTATGGATTGGTGTTTGAACCTGAAAAGAAACTTTGTGTTCCAAACAAGGTTGGTTAAGAATGGCTTTCACACACACATATCTCTCAGAAGTGAGCATGTGGAGAGACGTTCGTTCATCTAGCAGAAATGGAACGGTTTGCAGGAGAAAATTTTACTCTGGTTTCTCAGTCTCTTTCCTAGTGACGGTCTGAAGTTCCTGCAGTTTTCACTGTAAAACAATGTTGGAGCTAGTACCTCCCCATATATATATAAGGAGAGGTGTTTGCAACTGAAAAGAACCTTTATGTTCCCAACAAGCTAGGTGAAGGACGGCTTTAACACACACTTATCTCTCAGAACTGAGCATATGGAGAGACGTTAGTTCATCTAGCACAAAGAGAAATGTTGGCAGGAGAAATGTTACTCTGGTTTCTCAGTCTCTTTCCTGGTGCCGTTTTGAATTTCCGGCAGTTTTCACTTTAAACCCGAGTTGGAGCTAGTACTTCCCCATATATTTGTATGGATTTTTGTTTGAAACTGAAAAGAAACTTTGTGTTCCCAACAAGCTAGGTGAAGGTCGGTTTACACAAACACTTATATCTCAGAACTGAGCATGTGGAGAAACGTTCGTTCATCTAGCACAAATGGAACGGGTTGCAGGACAAACTTTTACTCAGGTTTCTCAGTCTGTTTCCTAGTGCCGGTTTGAATTTCCTGCAGTTTTCTCTGTAAAACCGAGTTGGAGCTAGTACCTCCCCATATATTTGTTTGGATTGGGGTTTGAAGCTGAAAAGAAACTTTGTGTTCCCAACAAGCTAGGTTAAGGATGGCTTTCACACACACTTATCTCTCAGAAGTGAGCATGTGGAGAGACGTTCGTTCATCTAGCACAAATGGAACGGTTTGCAGGAGAAACTTATACTCTGGTTTCTCAGTATGTTTCCTATTGCCGGTTTGAAGTTCCTGCAGTTTTCACTGTAAAACCGTGTTGGAGCTTGTACCTCCCCATATATAAGTATGGAGTGGAGTTTGCAACTTAAAAGAAAATATGTGTTCCCAACAAGCTAGGTGATGGACGGCTTTCACACACAATTTTCTCTGAGAACTGAGCATGTGGAGAGACGTTCGTTCATCTAGCACAAAGGGAACCTTTTGCAGGAGAAACATTTACTCTGGTTTCTCAGTCTGTTTCCAAGTGCCGGGTTGAAATTACTGCAGTTTTCACTGTAAAAAGATTTGGAGTTAGTACCTCCCCAAATATATGTATGGAGTGGAGTTTGCAACTGAAAAGAAACTTTGAGATCCTAACAAGCTAGGTGAAAGCCGGCTTTCACACACACATATCTCTCAGAAATGAGCATGTGGAGAGACGTTCGTTCATCTAGGAAAAATGGAACGGTTTGCATGAGAAACTTTTACTCTGATTTCTCAGTATGTTTCCTAGTGCCGGTTTGAAGTTCCTGCAGTTTTCACTGTAAAACCGTGTTGGAGCTTATACCTCCCCATATATATGTATGGAGTGGAGTTTGCAACTGAAAAGAAACATTGTGTTCCCAACAAGGTAGGTGAAGTACGGCTTTCACACACACTTATCTCTCAGAACTGAGAATGTGGAGATACGTTCGTTCATCTAGCACAAAGGGAACGGGTTGCAGGAAAAACTTTTACTCTGGTTTCTCAGTATGTTTCCTAGTGCCGGTTTGATGTTCCTGCATTTTTCACTGTAAAACAATGTTGGATCTAGTACCTCCCCAAATATATGTATAGAGAGGTGTTTGCAACTGAAAAGAAACTTTGTGTTCCCAACAAGCTAGGTGAAGGACGGCTTTCACACACACTTTTCTCTCAGAACTGAGCATGTGGAAAGACGTTCGTTCATCTAGCACAATTGGAACGGGTTGCAGGAGAAACTTCAACTCTGGATTCTCAGTCTGTTTCCTAGAGACGGTTTGAAGTTCCTGCAGTTTTCACTGTGAAAGCGAGTTGAAGCTAGTACCTCCCCATATATTTGTATGGAATGGAGTTTGCAACTGAAAAGAAACTATGTGTTCCCAACAAGCTAGGTGAAGGACGGCTTTCACACACAATTCTCTCTCAGAACTGAGCATGTGGAGAGACGTTCTTTCATCTAGCACAAAAGGATCGGGTTGCAGAAGAAACTTTTACTCTGGTTACACAGTCTGTTTCCTAGTGCCAGTTTTTAAGTTCATGCAGTTTTCACTGTAACACCGAGTTGGAGCTAGTACCAAACCATATATATATATATGGAGTTGAGTTTGCAAATGAAAAGAGACTTTGTTTTCCCGACAAGCTATGTGAAGGACGGCTTTCACACACACTTATCTCTCAGAACTGAGCATGTGGAGAGACGTTCGTTCATCTAGCACAAAGGGAAAGTTTTGCAGGAGAACTTTTACTCTGGTTTCTCAGTCTCTTTCCTAGTGCCGGTTTGAAGTTCCTGCAGTTTTCACTGTAAATTCCAGTTGGAGCTAGTAACTCCCCATATATATGTATGGAGTGGAGTTTGCAACTGAAAAGAAACTTTGTGTTCCCAACAAGCTAGGTGAAGGACGGCTTTCACACACACTTATCTCTCAGACCTGAGCATGTGGAGGGACTTTCGTTCATCAAGCACAAAGGGAACGGGTTGTAGGAGAAACTTTTACTCAGGTTTCTCCGTCTTTTTCCTAGTGCCGGTTTGAATTTCCTGCAGTTTTCACTGTAAAACCGAGTTGGAGCAGGTACCTCCCCATATATTTGTATGGATTGGTGTTTGAAGCTGAAAAGAAACTTTGTGTTCCAAACAAACTTGGTTAAGTATGGCTTTCACACACACATATCTCTCAGAAGTGAGCATGTGGAGAGACGTTCGTTCATCTAGCAAAAATGGAACGGTTTGCAGGAGAAACTTTTAATCTTGTTTCTCTGTCTCTTTCCTAGTGACGGTCTGAATTTCCTGCAGTTTTCACTGTAAAACAATGTTGGAGCTAGTACCTCCCCATATATATATAAGGAGAGTTGTTTGCAACTGAAAAGAACCTTTTTGTTCCCAACAAGCTAGGTGAAGGATGGCTTTAACACACACTTATCTCTCAGAACTGAGCATATGGAGAGACGTTAGTTCATCTAGCACAAAGGGAAATGTTTGCAGGAGAAATTTTACTCTGGTTTCTCAGTCTCTTTCCTGGTGCCGTTTTGAATTTCCGGCAGTTTTCACTTTAAACCCGAGTTGGAGCTAGTACTTCCCCATATATTTGTATGGATTTTTGTTTGAAACTGAAAAGAAACTTTGTGTTCCCAACAAGCTAGGTGAAGTTCGGCTTTCACAAACACTTATATCTCAGAACTGAGCATGTGGAGAAACGTTCGTTCATCTAGCACAAATGGAACGGGTTGCAGGACAAACTTTTACTCAGGTTTCTCAGTCTGTTTCCTAGTGCCGGTTTGAATTTCCTGCAGTTTTCTCTGTAAAACCGAGTTGAAGCTAGTACCTCCCCATATATTTGTATGGATTGGGTTTTGAAGCTGAAAAGAAACTTTGTGTTCCCAACAAGCTAGGTTAAGGATGGCTTTCACACACACTTATCTCTCAGAAGTGAGCAAGTGGAGAGACGTTCGTTCATCTAGCACAAATGGAACGGTTTGCAGGAAAAACTTATACTCTGGTTTCTCAGTATGTTTCCTAGTGCCGGTTTGAATTTCCTGCAGTTTTCACTGTAAAACCGTGTTGGAGCTTGTACCTCCCCATATATAAGTATGGAGTGGAGTTTGCAACTTAAAAGAATATATGTGTTCCCAACAAGCTAGGTGATGTACGGCTTTCACACACAATTTTCTCTCAGAACTGAGCATGTGGAGAGACGTTCGTTCATCTAGCACAAAGGGAACCTTTTGCAGGAGAAACATTTACTCTGGTTTCTCAGTCTGTTTCCAAGTGCCGGGTTGAAATTACTGCAGTTTTCACTGTAAAAAGGATTTGGAGTTAGTACCTCCCCAAATATATGTATGGAGTGGAGTTTGCAACTGAAAAGAAACTTTGAGTTCCTAACAAGCTAGGTGAAAGCCGGCTTTCACACACACTTATCTCTCAGAAATGGGCATGTGGAGAGACGTACGTTCATCTATCACAAAGGGAACTGTTTGCAAGAGAAACTTTTACTCTGGTTTCTCAGTGTGTTTCCTAGTGCCGGTTTGAAGTTCCTGCAGTTTTCACTGTGACACAGAATTGTATCTAGTACCTCCCCATATATATGTATTGAGAGGAGTTTGCAACAGAAAAGAAACTTTGTGTTCCCAAAAAGCAAGGTGAAGGAAGGCTTTCACACACACTTATCTCTCAGAAATGAGCATGTGGAGAGACGTTCGTTCATCTAGCAAAAAGGGAACGGGTTGCAAGAAAAACTTTTACTCTGGATTCCCAGTCTGTTTCCAAGTGCCGTTTTGAAGTTCCTGCAGTTTTCACCGTGAAACCGAGTTGGAGCTAGTGCCTCCCCATATATATGTATGGATTGGAGTTTGCAACTGAAAAGGAACTTTGTGTTCCCAACAAGCTAGGTTAAGGACGGCTTTCACACATACCTATCTCTCAAAAGTGAGCATGTGGAGAGACGTTGTTTCATCTAGAACAAAGGGAATGGGTTGCATCAGAAAATTTTACTCTGGTTTCTCAGTCTCTTTCCTAGTGAGGTTTTGAAGTTCCTGCAGTATTCACTGTGAAAGCGAGTTGGAGCTAGTACCTCCCCATAAATATGTATGGAGTGGAGTTTGCAACTGAAAAGAAACTTTGTGTTCCCAACAAGCTAGATGAAGGACGGCTTTCACACACACTTTCTCTCAGAACTGAGAATGTGGAGAGACGTTTGTTCATCCAGCACAAAAGGAACGGGTTGCAAGAAAAACATTTACTCTGGTTTCTCAGTATGTTTCCTATTGCCGGTTTGAAGTTCCTGCACTTTTCACTGTAAAACAATGTTGGAGCTAGTACCTCCCAATATATATGTATGGAGTGGAGTTTGCAACTGAAAAGAAACTTTGTTTTCCCAACAAGCTAGGTGAAGGACGGCTTTCACACACACTTACCTCTCAGAACTGAGCATGTGGAGATACGTTCGTTCATCTAGCACAAAGGGAACGGGTTGCAGTTAAAATTTTACTCTTGTTTCTCAGTATGTTTCCTAGTGCAGTTTTGAAGTTCCTGCAGTTTTCACTGTAAAACAATGTTGGAGCTAGTACCTCCCCATATATATGTATGGAGAGGTGTTTGCAACTGAAAAGAAACTTTGTGTTCCAAACAAGCTGTTTGAAGGACGGCTTTCACACACACTTATCTCTCAGAACTGAGCATGTGGAAAGACGTTCGTTCATCTAGCAAAAATGGAACCGGTTGCAGGAGAAACTTTAACTCTGGTTTCTCAGTCTGTTTCCTAGTGCCGGTTTGAAGTTCCTGCAGTATTCACTGTGAAAGCGAGTTGGAGCTAGTACCTCCCCATATATATGTATGGAGTGGAGTTTACGAATGAAAAGAAACTTTGTGTTCCCAACAAGCTAGTTGCAGGACGGCTTACACACACACTTATCTCTCAGAAATGAGCATGTGAAGAGACGTTCGTTCATCTAGCACAAAGGGAACGGGATGCAGGTGAAACTTTTACTCTGGTTTCTCAGTCTGTTTTCAGGTGCTGGTTTTAAGTTCCTGAAGATTTCCCTGTAAAACCGAGTTGGAGCTAGTACCTCCCCATATATATGTATGGAGTGGAGTTTGCAACTGAAAAGAAACTTTGTGTTCCCAACAAGCTTGGTGAAGGACGGTTTTCACACACACATACCTCTCAGAACTGAGCATGTGGAGAGACGTTCGTTCATCTAGCACAAATGGAACGGGTTGCAGGAAAAACTTTTACTCTGGTTTCTCAGTCTGTTTCCTAGTGCCGGTTTGAAGTTCCTGCAGTTTTCACTGTGAAAGCGAGTTGGAGCTAGAACCTCCCCATATATATGTATGGAGTGGAGTTTGCAACTGAAAAGAAACTTTGTGTTCCCAACAAGCTAAGTGAAGTGCGGCTTTCACACACACTTATCTCTCAGAACTGAGAATGTGGAGAGACTTTCGTTCATCTAGCACAAATTGAACAGGTTGCAGGAAAAACTTTTACTCTGGTTTCTCAGTCTGTTTCCTAGTGCCGGTTTGAAATTCCTGCAGTATTCACTGTAAAACCGAGTTGGAGCTATTACCTCTCCTTATATATGTATGGATTGGAGTGTGAAGCTGAAAAGAATTTTTGTGTTCCCAACAAGCTTGGTGAAGGACGGTTTTCAAACCAAATTATCTCTCAGAACTGAGCATGTGGAGAGACGTTCGTTCATCTAGCACAAAGGAACGGGTTGTAGGAGAAATTTTTACTCTGGTTTCTCATACTGTTTCCTAGGGCCGGTTTGAAGTTCCTGCAAATTTCACTGTAAAACGGAGTTGCAGCTAGTACCTCCCCATATATATGTATGGATTGGAGTTTGAAACTGATAAGAAACTTTGTGTTCCCAACAAGATAAGTGAAGGATGGCTTTCACACCCACTTATCTCTCAGAATTGAGAATGTGGAGAGACGTTCGTTCATCTAGCACAAAGGGAAGCTTTTGCAGGAAAAACTTTTACTCTGGTTTCTCAGTCTGTTTCCTAGAGCCGGTTTGAAGTTCCTGCAGTTTTCACTGTTAAACAAAGTTGGAGCTAGTACCTCCCCATATATATGTATGGAGAGGTTTTTGCAACTGAAAAGAAACTCTGTGTTACCAAAAAGCTACGTGAAGGACGGCTTTCACACACACTTATCTCTCAGAACTGAGCATGTGGAGAGACGTTTGTTCATCTAGGAAAAAGGGAACAGGTTGCAAGAGAAACATTTACTCTGGTTTCTCAGTCTATTTCCTAGTGCCGGTTTGAAGTTCCTGCAGTTTTCACTGTGAAAACGAGTTGGAGCTTGTAACTCCACATATATATGTATGGAGTGGAGTTTGCAACTGAAAAGAAACTTTGTGTTCCCAACAAGCTAGGTGAAGAACGGCTTTCACACACACTTATCTCTCAGAAATTAGGATGTGGAGAGATGTTCGTTCATCTAGCACAAAGGGAATGGGTTGCATCGGAAACTTTTACTCTGTTTTCTCAGACTGTTACCTAGTGCCAGTTTGAAGTTCCTGCAGTTTTCACTGTAAAACCGAGTTGGAGCTAGTACCTCCCCATATATATGTATGGAGTGGAGTTTCAACTGAAAAGAAACTTTGTGTTCCCAACAATCTATTAGAAGGACGACTTTCACACACACTTATCTCTCAGAATTGAGCATGTTGAGAGACGTTCTTTCATCTAGAAAAAGGGAACGGGTTGCAGGAAAAATTCTTACTCTGTTTTCTCAGTCTGTTTCCTAGTGACGGTTTGAAGTTCCTGCAGTATTCACTGTGAAAGCGAGTTGAAGCTAGTACCTCCCCATATATATGTATGGAGTGGAGTTTGCAACTGAAAAGAAACTTTGTGTTCCCAACAAGCTAGATGAAGGACGGCTTTCACACACACTTTCTCTCAGAACTGAGAATGTGGAGAGACGTTTGTTCATCCAGCACAAAGGGAACGGGTTGCAAGAAAAACATTTACTCTGGTTTCTCAGTATGTTTCCTAGTGCCGGTTTGAAGTTCCTGCACTTTTCACTGTAAAACAATGTTGGAGCTAGTACCTCCCCATATATATGTGTGGAGTGGAGTTTGCAACTGAAAAGAAACTTTGTTTTCCCAACAAGCTAGGTGAAGGACGGCTTTCACACACACTTACCTCTCAGAACTGAGCATGTGGAGATACGTTCGTTCATGTAGCACAAAGGGAACGGGTTGCAGGTAAAACTTTACTCTGGTTTCTCAGTATGTTTCCTAGTGCAGGTTTGAAGTTCCTGCAGTTTTCACTGTAAAAACATGTTGGAGCTAGTACCTCCCCATATATATGTATGGAGAGGTGTTTGCAACTGAAAAGAAACTTTGTGTTCCCAACAAGCTAGGTGAAGGACGGCTTTCACACACACTTATCTCTCAGAACTGAGCATGTGGAAAGACGTTCGTTCATCTAGCAAAAATGGAACCGGTTGCAGGAGAAACTTTAACTCTGGGTTCTCAGTCTGTTTCCTAGTGCCGGTTTGAAATTCCTGCAGTATTCACTGTGAAAGCGAGTTGGAGCTAGTAACTCCTCATATATATGTATGGAGTGGGGTTTACGAATGAAAAGACACTTTGTGTTCCCAACAAACTAGTTGCAGGACGGCTTACACACACACTTATCTCTCAGAACTGAGCATGTGGAGAGACGTTCGTTCATCTAGCACAAAGGGAACGGGATGCAGGGGAAACTTTTACTCTGGTTTCTCAGTCTGTTTCCAGGTGCTGGTTTTTAAGTTCCTGAAGATTTCCCTGTAAAACCGAGTTGGAGCTAGTACCTCCCCATATATATGTATGGATTGGAGTTTGCAACTGAAAAGAAACTTTGTGTTCCCAACAAGCTAGGTGAAGGACGGCTTCACACACACATAACTCTCAGAACTGAGCATGTGGAGAGACGTTCGTTCATCTAGCACAAAGGGAACGGGTTGCAGGGAAAATTTTTACTCTGGTTTCTCAGTCTGTTTCCTAGTGCCGGTTTGAAGTTCCTGCAGTTTTCACAGTAAAACAATGTTGGAGCTAGTACCTCCCCATATATATGTATGGAGAGGTGTTTGCAACTGAAAAGAAACTTTGTGTTCCCAACAAGCTGGTTGAAGGACGGCTTTCACACACACTTATCTCTCAGAAATGAGCATGTGGAGAGACGTTTGTTCATCTAGGAAAAAGGGAACAGGTTGAAAGAGAAACATTTACTCTGGTTTCTCAGTCTATTTCCTAGTGCCGGTTTGAAGTTCCTGCAGTTTTCACTGTGAAAACGAGTTGGAGCTTGTAACTCCACATATATATGTATTGAGTGGAGTTTGCAACTGAAAAGAAACTTTGTGTTCCCAACAAGCTAGGTGAAGAACGGCTTTCACACACACTTATCTCTCAGAAATGAGGATGTGGAGAGATGTTCGTTCATCTAGCACAAAGGGAATGGGTTGCATCGGAAACTTTTACTCTGTTTTCTCAGACTGTTTCCTAGTGCCGGTTTGAAGTTCCTGCAGTTTTCACTGTAAAACCGAGTTGGAGCTAGTACCTCCCCATATATATGTATGGAGTGGAGTTTCAACTGAAAAGAAACTTTGTGTTCCCAACAATCTATTAGAAGGACGACTTCACACACACTTATCTCTCAGAATTGAGCATGTTGAGAGACGTTCTTTCATCTAGAAAAAGGGAACGGGTTGCAGGAAAAATTCTTACTCTATTTCTCAGTCTGTTTCCTAGTGACGGTTTGAAGTTCCTGCAGTATTCACTGTGAAAGCGAGTTGAAGCTAGTACCTCCCCATATATATGTATGGAGTGGAGTTTGCAACTGAAAAGAAACTTTGTGTTCCCAACAAGATAGATGAAGGACGGCTTTCACACACAGTTTCACTCAGAACTGAGAATGTGGAGAGACGTTTGTTCATCCAGCACAAAGGGATCGGGTTGCAAGAAAAACATTTACTCTGGTTTCTCAGTATGTTTCCTAGTGCCGGTTTGAAGTTCCTGCACTTTTCACTGTAAAACAATGTTGGAGCTATTACCTCCCCATATATATGTAGGCATTGGAGTTTGCAACTGAAAAGAAACTTTGTTTTCCCAACAAGCTAGGTGAAGGACGGCTTTCACACACACTTACCTCTCAGAACTGAGCATGTGGAGATACGTTCGTTCATGTAGCACAAAGGGAACGGGTTGCAGGTAAAACTTTACTCTGGTTTCTCAGTATGTTTCCTAGTGCAGGTTTGAAGTTCCTGCAGTTTTCACTGTAAAAACATTTTGGAGCTAGTACCTCCCTATATATATGTATGGAGAGGTGTTTGCAACTGAAAAGAAACTTTGTGTTCCCAACAAGCTAGGTGAAGGACGGCTTTCACACACACTTATCTCTCAGAACTGAGCATGTGGAAAGACGTTCATTCATCTAGCAAAAATGGAACCGGTTGCAGGAGAAACTTTAACTCTGGGTTCTCAGTCTGTTTCCTAGTGCCGGTTTGAAGTTCCTGCAGTTTTCACAGTAAAACAATGTTGGAGCTAGTACCTCCCCATATATATGTATGGAGAGGTGTTTGCAACTGAAAAGAAACTTTGTGTTCCCAACAAGCTGGTTGAAGGACGGCTTTCACACACACTTATCTCTCAGAAATGAGCATGTGGAGAGACGTTTGTTCATCTAGGAAAAAGGGAACAGGTTGAAAGAGAAACATTTACTCTGGTTTCTCAGTCTATTTCCTAGTGCCGGTTTGAAGTTCCTGCAGTTTTCACTGTGAAAACGAGTTGGAGCTTGTAACTCCACATATATATGTATTGAGTGGAGTTTGCAACTGAAAAGAAACTTTGTGTTCCCAACAAGCTAGGTGAAGAACGGCTTTCACACACACTTATCTCTCAGAAATGAGGATGTGGAGAGACGTTCGTTCATCTAGCACAAAGGGAATGGGTTGCATCGGAAACTTTTACTCTGTTTTCTCAGACTGTTTCCTAGTGCCGGTTTGAAGTTCCTGCAGTTTTCACTGTAAAACCGAGTTGGAGCTAGTACCTCCCCATATATATGTATGGAGTGGAGTTTCAACTGAAAAGAAACTTTGTGTTCCCAACAATCTATTAGAAGGACGACTTTCACACACACTTATCTCTCAGAATTGAGCATGTTGAGAGACGTTCTTTCATCTAGAAAAAGGGAACGGGTTGCAGGAAAAATTCTTACTCTGATTTCTCAGTCTGTTTCCTAGTGACGGTTTGAAGTTCCTGCAGTATTCACTGTGAAAGCGAGTTGAAGCTAGTACCTCCCCATATATATGTATGGAGTGGAGTTTGCAACTGAAAAGAAACTTTGTGTTCCCAACAAGATAGATGAAGGACGGCTTTCACACACAGTTTCACTCAGAACTGAGAATGTGGAGAGACGTTTGTTCATCCAGCACAAAGGGAAAGGGTTGCAAGAAAAACATTTACTCTGGTTTCTCAGTATGTTTCCTAGTGCCGGTTTGAAGTTCCTGCACTTTTCACTGTAAAACAATGTTGGAGCTATTACCTCCCCATATATATGTAGGCATTGGAGTTTGCAACTGAAAAGAAACTTTGTTTTCCCAACAAGCTAGGTGAAGGACGGCTTTCACACACACTTACCTCTCAGAACTGAGCATGTGGAGATACGTTCGTTCATGTAGCACAAAGGGAACGGGTTGCAGGTAAAACTTTACTCTGGTTTCTCAGTATGTTTCCTAGTGCAGGTTTGAAGTTCCTGCAGTTTTCACTGTAAAAACATTTTGGAGCTAGTACCTCCCTATATATATGTATGGAGAGGTGTTTGCAACTGAAAAGAAACTTTGTGTTCCCAACAAGCTAGGTGAAGGACGGCTTTCACACACACTTATCTCTCAGAACTGAGCATGTGGAAAGACGTTCATTCATCTAGCAAAAATGGAACCGGTTGCAGGAGAAACTTTAACTCTGGGTTCTCAGTCTGTTTCCTAGTGCCGGTTTGAAATTCCTGCAGTATTCACTGTGAAAGCGAGTTGGAGCTAGTACCCCCTCATATATATGTATGGAGTGGGGTTTACGAATGAAAAGAAACTTTGTGTTCCCAACAAGCTAGTTGCAGGACGGCTTACAAACACACTTATCTCTCAGAACTGAGCATGTGGAGAGACGTTCGTTCATCTAGCACAAATGGAACGGGATGCAGGGGAAACTTTTACTCTGGTTTCTCAGTCTGTTTCCAGGTGCTGGTTTTTAAGTTCCTGAAGATTTCCCTGTAAAACCGAGTTGGAGCTAGTACCTCCCCATAAATATGTATTGAGTGGAGTTTGCAACTGAAAAGAAACTTTGTGTTCCCAACAAGCTAGGTGAAGGACGGCTTTCACACACACATAACTCTCAGAACTGAGCATGTGGAGAGACGTTCGTTCATCTAGCACAAAGGGAACGGGTTGCAGGGAAAATTTTTACTCTGGTATCTCAGTCTGTTTCCTAGTGCCGGTTTGAAGTTCCTGCAGTTTTCACAGTAAAACAATGTTGGAGCTAGTACCTCCCCATATATATGTATGGAGAGGTGTTTGCAACTGAAAAGAAAGTTTGTGTTACCAACAAGCTAGTTGAAGGACGGCTTTCACACACACTTATCTCTCAGAACTGAGCATGTGGAGAGACGTTCGTTCATCAAGCACCAAGGGAACAGGTTGCAAGAGAAACTATTACTCTGGTTTCTCAGTCTGTTTCCTAGTGCCGGTTTGAGGTTCCTGCAGTTTTCACTGTGAAAGCGAGTTGGAGCTAGTACCTCCCCATATATATGTATGGAGTGGAGTTTGCATCTGAAAAGAAACTTTGTGTTCCCAACAAGCTATTTGAAGGTCGGCTCTCACACACACTTATCTCTCAGAACTGAGCATGTGGAGAGACGTTCGTTCATCTAGCACAAAAGGAGTGGGTTGCATCAGAACCTTTTACTCCGGGTTCTCAGGCTGTTTCCTAGTGCCGGTTTGAATTTCCTCCAGTTTTCACTGTAAAACAGAGTTGGAACTAGTACCTCCCCTTATATATGTATGGATTGGAGATTGCAACTGAAAAGAAACTTTTTGATCCCAACAAGCTAGGTGAAGGACGGCTTTCAAACACACTTATCTCTCAGAGCTGAGCATGTGGAGAGACGTTCGTTCATCTAGCACCAAGGGGACAGGTTGCAAGAGAAACTTTTACTCTGGTTAATTAGTCTGTTTCCTAGTGCCGGTTTGAGGTTCCTGCAGTTTTCACTGTGAAAGCGAGTTGGAGCTAGTACCTCCCCCCATATATGTATGGAGTGGAGTTTGCAACTGAAAAGAAACTTTGTGTTCCCAACAAGCTAGTTGAAGGACGGCTTTCACACACACTTATCTCTCAGAACTGAGCATGTGGAGAGACGTTCGTTCATCTAGAACCAAGGGAACAAGTTGCAAGAGAAACTTTTACTCTGGTTTCTCAGTCTGTTTCCTAGTGCCGGTTTGAGGTTCCTGCACTTTTCACTGTGAAAGCGAGTTGGAGCTAGTACCTCCCCATATATATGTATGGAGTGGAGTTTGCAACTGAAAAGAAACTTTGTGTTCCCAACAAGCTAGTTGAAGTACGTCTCTCACACACACTTATCTCTCAGAACTGAGCATGTGGAGAGACGTTCGTTCATCTAGCACTAAGGGAGTGGGTTGCATCAGAAACTTTTACTCCGGTTTCTCAGGCTGTTTCCTAGTGCCGGTTTGAATTTCCTCCAGTTTTCACTGTAAAACAGAGTTGGAGCTAGTACTTCCACATATATATGTATGGAGAGGTGATTTCAACTGAAGAAAAACTTTGTGTTCCCAACATGCTAGGTGAAGTACGGCTTTCAAACCCTCTTATCTCTCAGAACTGAGCAAGTGGAGAGACGTTCGTTCATCTAGCACAAAGGGAACCGGTTGCAAGAGAAACTTTTACTCTGGTATCTCATTCTGTTTCCTCGTGCCGGTTTGAATTTCGTGCAGTTTTCACTGTAAAAATGAGTTGGAGCTACTACCTCCCCATATATATGTATGGAATGGAGTTTCAACTGAAAAGAAACTTTGTGTTCCCAACAAGCTAGGTGAAGTGCGGCTTTCACACACACTTATCTCTCAGAACTGAGAATGTGGAGAGACTTTCGTTCATCTAGCACAAATTGAACAGGTTGCAGGAGAAACTTTTACTCTGGTTTCTCAGTCTGTTTCCTAGTGTCGGTTTGAAATTCCTGCAGTATTCACTGTAAAACCGAGTTGGAGCTATTACCTCTCCTTATATATGTATGGATTGGAGTGTGAAGCTGAAAAGAATTTTTGTGTTCCCAACAAGCTAGGTGAAGGACGGTTTTCAAACCCAATTATCTCTCAGAACTGAGCATGTGGAGAGACGTTCGTTCATCTAGCACAAAGGAACGGGTTGCAGGAGAAATTTTTACTCTGGTTTCTCATACTGTTTCCTAGGGCCGGTTTGAAGTTCCTGCAATTTTCACTGTAAAATGGAGTTGCAGCTTGTACCTCCCCATATATATGTATGGATTGGAGTTTGAAACTCGTAAGAAACTTTGTGTTCCCAACAAGATAAGTGAAGGACGGCTTTCACACCCACTTATCTCTCAGAATTGAGAATGTGGAGAGACGTTCGTTCATCTAGCACAAAGGGAAACTTTTGCAGGAAAAAATTTTACTCTGGTTTCTCAGTCTGTTTCCTAGAGCCGGTTTGAAGTTCCTGCAGTTTTCACTGTTAAACAAAGTTGGAGCTAGTACCTCCCCATATATATGTATGGAGAGGTGTTTGCAACTGAAAAGAAACTCTTTGTTCCCAACAAGCTAGGTGAAGGACGGCTTTCACACACACTTATCTCTCAGAACTGAGCATGTGGAGAGACGTTTGTTCATCTAGGAAAAAGGGAACAGGTTGCAAGAGAAACATTTACTCTGGTTTCTCAGTCTATTTCCTAGTGCCGGTTTGAAGTTCCTGCAGTTTTCACTGTGAAAACGAGTTGGAGCTTGTAACTCCACATATATATGTATGGAGTGGAGTTTGCAACTGAAAAGATACTTTGTGTTCCTAACAAGCTAGGTGAAGAACGGCTTTCACACACACTTATCTCTCAGAAATGAGGATGTGGAGAGATGTTCGTTCATCTAGCACAAAGGGAATGGGTTGCATCGGAAACTTTTACTCTGTTTTCTCAGACTGTTTCCTAGTGCCGGTTTGAAGTTCCTGCATTTTTCACTGTAAAACCGAGTTGGAGCTAGTACCTCCCCATATAAATGTATGGAGTGGAGTTTGCAACTGAAAAGAAACTTTGTTTTCCCAACAAGCTAGGTGAAGGACGGCATTCACACACACTTACCTCTCAGAACTGAGCATGTGGAGATACGTTCGTTCATGTAGCACAAAGGGAACGGGTTGCAGGTAAAACTTTACTCTGGTTTCTCAGTATGTTTCCAGGTGCTGGTTTTTAAGTTCCTGAAGATTTCCCTGTAAAACCGAGTTGGAGCTAGTACCTCCCCATATATATGTATGGAGTGGAGTTGGCAACTGAAAAGAAACTTTGTGTTCCCAACAAGCTAGGTGAAGGACGGCTTTCACACACACATAACTCTCAGAACTGAGCATGTGGAGAGACGTTCGTTCAACTAGCAGATAGGAACGGGTTGCAGGGGAAACATTTACTCTGGATTCTCAGTCTGTTTCCTAGTGCCAATTTGAATTTCCTGCAGTTTTCACTGTAAAAAAGAGTTGGACCTAGTACCTCCACATATAAATGTATGGAGTGGAGTTTGCAACTGAAAAGAAACTTTGTGTTCCCAACAAGCTAGGTGAAGAATTGATTTCACTCACACTTATCTCTCTGAAATGAGCATGTGGAGAGACTTTCGTTCATCTAGCACAAAGGGAACGGGTTGCAGGGAAAACTTTTACTCTGGTTTCTCAGTCTGTTTCCTAGTGCCGGTTTGAAGTTCCTGCACTTTTCACTGTAAAACCGAGTTGGAGCTAGTACTTCCCCATATATATGTATGGAGAGGTGATATCAACTGAAGAGAAACTTTGTGTTCCCAACATGCTAGGTGAAGTACGGCTTTCAAACCCACATATCTCTCAGAACTGAGCAAGTGGAGAGACGTTCGTTCATCTAGCACAAAGGGAACCGGTTGCAGGAGAAACTTTTACTCTGGTTTCTCATTCTGTTTCCTCGTGCCGGTTTGAAGTTCCTGCAGTTTTCACTGTAAAAATGAGTTGGAGCTAGTACCTCCCCTTATATATGTATGGAATGGAGTTTTAACTGAAAAGAAACTTTGTGTTCCAAACAAGCTAGTTGAAGGACGGCTTTCACACACACTTATCTCTCAGAACTGAGCATGTGGAGAGACGTTCGTTCATCTAGCACCAAGGGGACAGGTTGCAAGAGAAACTTTTACTCTGGTTACTCAGTCTGTTTCCTAGTGCCGTTTTGAGGTTCCTGCAGTTTTCATTGTGAAAGCGAGTTGGAGCTAGTACCTCCCCATATATATGTATGGAGTGGAGTTTGCAACTGAAAAGAAACTTTGTGTTCCCAACAAGCTAGTTGAAGGACGGCTTTCACACACACTTATCTCTCAGAACTGAGCATGTGGAGAGACGTTCGTTCATCTAGCACCAAGGGAACAGGTTGCAAGAGAAACTTTTACTCTGGTTTCTCAGTCTGTTTCCTAGTGCCGGTTTGAGGTTCCTGCAGTTTTCACTGTGAAAGCGAGTTGGAGCTAGTACCTCCCCATATATATGTATGAAGTGGAATTTGCAACTGAAAAGAAACTTTGTGTTCCCAACAAGCTAGTTGAAGTACGGCTCTCACACCCACTTATCTCTCAGAACTGAACATGTGGAGAGACGTTCGTTCATCTAGCACAAAGTGAGTGGGTTGCATCAGAAACTTTTACTCCGGTTTCTCAGGCTGTTTCCTAGTGCCGGTTTGAATTTCCTCCAGTTTTCACTGTAAAACCGAGTTGGAGCTAGTACTTCCCCATATATATGTATGGAGAGGTGATTTCAACTGAAGAGAAACTTTGTGTTCCCAACATGCTAGGTGAAGTACGGCTTTCAACCCTCTTATCTCTCAGAACTGAGCAAGTGGAGAGAACGTTCGTTCATCTAGCACAAAGGGAACCGGTTGCAAGAGAAACTTTTACTCTGGTATCTCATTCTGATTCCTCGTGCCGGTTTGAAGTTCCTGCAGTATTCACTGTAAAAATGAGTTGGAGCTAGTACCTCCCCATATATATGTATGGAATGGAGTTTCAACTGAAAAGAAACTTTGTGTTCCCAACAAGCTAGGTGAAGTGGGGCTTTCACACACACTTATCTCTCAGAACTGAGAATGTGGAGAGACTTTCGTTCATGTAGCACAAATTGAACAGGTTGCAGGAGAAACTTTTACTCTGGTTTCTCAGTCTGTTTCCTAGTGCCGGTTTGAAATTCCTGCAGTATTCACTGTAAAACCGAGTTGGAGCTATTACCTATCCTTATATATGTATGGATTGGAGTGTGAAGCTGAAAAGAATTTATGTGTTCCCAACAAGCTAGGTGAAGGACGGTTTTCAAACCCAATTATCTCTCAGAGCTGAGCATGTGGAGAGACGTTCGTTCATCTAGCAGATAGGAACGGGTTGCAGGGGAAACATTTACTCTGGATTCTCAGTCTGTTTCCTAGTGCCAATTTGAATTTCCTGCAGTTTTCACTGTAAAAAAGAGTTGGACCTAGTACCTCCACATATAAATGTATGGAGTGGAGTTTGCAACTGAAAAGAAACTTTGTGTTCCCAACAAGCTAGGTGAAGAATGGATTTCACTCACACTTATCTCTCTGAACTGAGCATGTGGAGAGACTTCGTTCATCTAGCACAAAGGGAACGGGTTGCAGGGAAAACTTTTACTCTGGTTTCTCAGTCTGTTTCCTAGTGCCGTTTTGACGTTCCTGCAGTTTTCACTGTAAAACCGAGTTGGAGCTAGTACTTCCCCATATATATGTATGGAGAGGTGATATCAACTGAAGAGAAACTTTGTGTTCCCAACATGCTAGGTGAAGTACGGCTTTCAAACCCACTTATCTCTCAGAACTGAGCAAGTGGAGAGACGTTCGTTCATCTAGCACAAAGGGAACCGGTTGCAGGAGAAACTTTTACTCTGGTATCTCATTCTGTTTCCTCGTGCCGGTTTGAAGTTCCTGCAGTTTTCACTGTAAAAATGAGTTGGAGCTAGT
Organism: Camelus dromedarius; assembly: GCF_036321535.1. Classification (NCBI taxonomy): domain Eukaryota; kingdom Metazoa; phylum Chordata; class Mammalia; order Artiodactyla; family Camelidae; genus Camelus; species Camelus dromedarius. The sequence goes on along the minus strand of NW_026989847.1, from coordinate 2,507,945 downwards.
ACCTCCCCTTATATATGTATGGAATGGAGTTTCAGCTGAAAAGAAACTTTGTGTTCCAAACAAGCTAGTTGAAGGACGGCTTTCACACACACTTATCTCTCAGAACTGAGCATGTGGAGAGACGTTCGTTCATCTAGCACCAAGGGGACAGGTTGCAAGAGAAACTTTTACTCTGGTTAATCAGTCTGTTTCCTAGTGCCGTTTTGAGGTTCCTGCAGTTTTCATTGTGAAAGCGAGTTGGAGCTAGTACCTCCCCATATATATGTATGGAGTGGAGTTTGCAACTGAAAAGAAACTTTGTGTTCCCAACAAGCTAGTTGAAGGACGGCTTTCACACACACTTATCTCTCAGAACTGAGCATGTGGAGAGACGTTCGTTCATCTAGCACAAAGGGAAACTTTTGCAGGAAAAAATTTTACTCTGGTTTCTCAGTCTGTTTCCTAGAGCCGGTTTGAAGTTCCTGCAGTTTTCACTGTTAAACAAAGTTGGAGCTAGTACCTCCCCATATATATGTATGGAGAGGTGTTTGCAACTGAAAAGAAACTCTTTGTTCCCAACAAGCTAGGTGAAGGACGGCTTTCACACACACTTATCTCTCAGAACTGAGCATGTGGAGAGATGTTTGTTCATCTAGGAAAAAGGGAACAGGTTGCAAGAGAAACATTTACTCTGGTTTCTCAGTCTATTTCCTAGTGCCGGTTTGAAGTTCCTGCAGTTTTCACTGTGAAAACGAGTTGGAGCTTGTAACTCCACATATATATGTATGGAGTGGAGTTTGCAACTGAAAAGATACTTTGTGTTCCTAACAAGCTAGGTGAAGAACGGCTTTCACACACACTTATCTCTCAGAAATGAGGATGTGGAGAGATGTTCGTTCATCTAGCACAAAGGGAATGGGTTGCATCGGAAACTTTTACTCTGTTTTCTCAGACTGTTTCCTAGTGCCGGTTTGAAGTTCCTGCATTTTTCACTGTAAAACCGAGTTGGAGCTAGTACCTCCCCATATAAATGTATGGAGTGGAGTTTGCAACTGAAAAGAAACTTTGTTTTCCCAACAAGCTAGGTGAAGGACGGCATTCACACACACTTACCTCTCAGAACTGAGCATGTGGAGATACGTTCGTTCATGTAGCACAAAGGGAACGGGTTGCAGGTAAAACTTTACTCTGGTTTCTCAGTATGTTTCCAGGTGCTGGTTTTTAAGTTCCTGAAGATTTCCCTGTAAAACCGAGTTGGAGCTAGTACCTCCCCATATATATGTATGGAGTGGAGTTGGCAACTGAAAAGAAACTTTGTGTTCCCAACAAGCTAGGTGAAGGACGGCTTTCACACACACATAACTCTCAGAACTGAGCATGTGGAGAGACGTTCGTTCAACTAGCAGATAGGAACGGGTTGCAGGGGAAACATTTACTCTGGATTCTCAGTCTGTTTCCTAGTGCCAATTTGAATTTCCTGCAGTTTTCACTGTAAAAAAGAGTTGGACCTAGTACCTCCACATATAAATGTATGGAGTTGAGTTTGCAACTGAAAAGAAACTTTGTGTTCCCAACAAGCTAGGTGAAGAATTGATTTCACTCACACTTATCTCTCTGAAATGAGCATGTGGAGAGACTTTCGTTCATCTAGCACAAAGGGAACGGGTTGCAGGGAAAACTTTTACTCTGGTTTCTCAGTCTGTTTCCTAGTGCCGGTTTGAAGTTCCTGCACTTTTCACTGTAAAACCGAGTTGGAGCTAGTACTTCCCCATATATATGTATGGAGAGGTGATATCAACTGAAGAGAAACTTTGTGTTCCCAACATGCTAGGTGAAGTACGGCTTTCAAACCCACATATCTCTCAGAACTGAGCAAGTGGAGAGACGTTCGTTCATCTAGCACAAAGGGAACCGGTTGCAGGAGAAACTTTTACTCTGGTTTCTCATTCTGTTTCCTCGTGCCGGTTTGAAGTTCCTGCAGTTTTCACTGTAAAAATGAGTTGGAGCTAGTACCTCCCCTTATATATGTATGGAATGGAGTTTTAACTGAAAAGAAACTTTGTGTTCCAAACAAGCTAGTTGAAGGACGGCTTTCACACACACTTATCTCTCAGAACTGAGCATGTGGAGAGACGTTCGTTCATCTAGCACCAAGGGGACAGGTTGCAAGAGAAACTTTTACTCTGGTTACTCAGTCTGTTTCCTAGTGCCGTTTTGAGGTTCCTGCAGTTTTCATTGTGAAAGCGAGTTGGAGCTAGTACCTCCCCATATATATGTATGGAGTGGAGTTTGCAACTGAAAAGAAACTTTGTGTTCCCAACAAGCTAGTTGAAGGACGGCTTTCACACACACTTATCTCTCAGAACTGAGCATGTGGAGAGACGTTCGTTCATCTAGCACCAAGGGAACAGGTTGCAAGAGAAACTTTTACTCTGGTTTCTCAGTCTGTTTCCTAGTGCCGGTTTGAGGTTCCTGCAGTTTTCACTGTGAAAGCGAGTTGGAGCTAGTACCTCCCCATATATATGTATGAAGTGGAATTTGCAACTGAAAAGAAACTTTGTGTTCCCAACAAGCTAGTTGAAGTACGGCTCTCACACCCACTTATCTCTCAGAACTGAACATGTGGAGAGACGTTCGTTCATCTAGCACAAAGTGAGTGGGTTGCATCAGAAACTTTTACTCCGGTTTCTCAGGCTGTTTCCTAGTGCCGGTTTGAATTTCCTCCAGTTTTCACTGTAAAACCGAGTTGGAGCTAGTACTTCCCCATATATATGTATGGAGAGGTGATTTCAACTGAAGAGAAACTTTGTGTTCCCAACATGCTAGGTGAAGTACGGCTTTCAACCCTCTTATCTCTCAGAACTGAGCAAGTGGAGAGAACGTTCGTTCATCTAGCACAAAGGGAACCGGTTGCAAGAGAAACTTTTACTCTGGTATCTCATTCTGATTCCTCGTGCCGGTTTGAAGTTCCTGCAGTATTCACTGTAAAAATGAGTTGGAGCTAGTACCTCCCCATATATATGTATGGAATGGAGTTTCAACTGAAAAGAAACTTTGTGTTCCCAACAAGCTAGGTGAAGTGGGGCTTTCACACACACTTATCTCTCAGAACTGAGAATGTGGAGAGACTTTCGTTCATGTAGCACAAATTGAACAGGTTGCAGGAGAAACTTTTACTCTGGTTTCTCAGTCTGTTTCCTAGTGCCGGTTTGAAATTCCTGCAGTATTCACTGTAAAACCGAGTTGGAGCTATTACCTATCCTTATATATGTATGGATTGGAGTGTGAAGCTGAAAAGAATTTATGTGTTCCCAACAAGCTAGGTGAAGGACGGTTTTCAAACCCAATTATCTCTCAGAGCTGAGCATGTGGAGAGACGTTCGTTCATCTAGCAGATAGGAACGGGTTGCAGGGGAAACATTTACTCTGGATTCTCAGTCTGTTTCCTAGTGCCAATTTGAATTTCCTGCAGTTTTCACTGTAAAAAAGAGTTGGACCTAGTACCTCCACATATAAATGTATGGAGTGGAGTTTGCAACTGAAAAGAAACTTTGTGTTCCCAACAAGCTAGGTGAAGAATGGATTTCACTCACACTTATCTCTCTGAACTGAGCATGTGGAGAGACTTCGTTCATCTAGCACAAAGGGAACGGGTTGCAGGGAAAACTTTTACTCTGGTTTCTCAGTCTGTTTCCTAGTGCCGGTTTGACGTTCCTGCAGTTTTCACTGTAAAACCGAGTTGGAGCTAGTACTTCCCCATATATATGTATGGAGAGGTGATATCAACTGAAGAGAAACTTTGTGTTCCCAACATGCTAGGTGAAGTACGGCTTTCAAACCCACTTATCTCTCAGAACTGAGCAAGTGGAGAGACGTTCGTTCATCTAGCACAAAGGGAACCGGTTGCAGGAGAAACTTTTACTCTGGTTTCTCATTCTGTTTCCTCGTGCCGGTTTGAAGTTCCTGCAGTTTTCACTGTAAAAATGAGTTGGAGCTAGTACCTCCCCTTATATATGTATGGAATGGAGTTTCAGCTGAAAAGAAACTTTGTGTTCCAAACAAGCTAGTTGAAGGACGGCTTTCACACACACTTATCTCTCAGAACTGAGCATGTGGAGAGACGTTCGTTCATCTAGCACCAAGGGGACAGGTTGCAAGAGAAACTTTTACTCTGGTTAATCAGTCTGTTTCCTAGTGCCGTTTTGAGGTTCCTGCAGTTTTCATTGTGAAAGCGAGTTGGAGCTAGTACCTCCCCATATATATGTATGGAGTGGAGTTTGCAACTGAAAAGAAACTTTGTGTTCCCAACAAGCTAGTTGAAGGACGGCTTTCACACACACTTATCTCTCAGAACTGAGCATGTGGAGAGACGTTCGTTCATCTAGCACCAAGGGAACAGGTTGCAAGAGAAACTTTTACTCTGGTTTCTCAGTCTGTTTCCTAGTGCCGGTTTGAGGTTCCTGCAGTTTTCACTGTGAAAGCGAGTTGGAGCTAGTACCTCCCCATATATATGTATGGAGTGGAATTTGCAACTGAAAAGAAACTTTGTGTTCCCAACAAGCTAGTTGAAGTACGGCTCTCACACCCACTTATCTCTCAGAACTGAACATGTGGAGAGACGTTCGTTCATCTAGCACAAAGTGAGTGGGTTGCATCAGAAACTTTTACTCCGGTTTCTCAGGCTGTTTCCTAGTGCCGGTTTGAATTTCCTCCAGTTTTCACTGTAAAACCGAGTTGGAGCTAGTACTTCCCCATATATATGTATGGAGAGGTGATTTCAACTGAAGAGAAACTTTGTGTTCCCAACATGCTAGGTGAAGTACGGCTTTCAACCCTCTTATCTCTCAGAACTGAGCAAGTGGAGAGAACGTTCGTTCATCTAGCACAAAGGGAACCGGTTGCAAGAGAAACTTTTACTCTGGTATCTCATTCTGATTCCTCGTGCCGGTTTGAAGTTCCTGCAGTTTTCACTGTAAAAATGAGTTGGAGCTAGTACCTCTCCTTATATATGTATGGATTGGAGTGTGAAGCTGAAAAGAATTTTTGTGTTCCCAACAAGCTAGGTGAAGGACGGTTTTCAAACCCAATTATCTCTCAGAACTGAGCATGTGGAGAGACGTTCGTTCATCTAGCACAAATTGAACAGGTTGCAGGAGAAACTTTTACTCTGGTTTCTCAGTCTGTTTCCTAGAGCCGGTTTGAAGTTCCTGCAGTTTTCACTGTTAAACAAAGTTGGAGCAAGTACCTCCCCATATATATGTATGGAGAGGTGTTTGCAACTGAAAAGAAACTCTGTGTTCCCAACAAGCTAGGTGAAGGACGGCTTTCACACACACTTATCTCTCAGAACTGAGCATGTGGAGAGACGTTTGTTCATCTAGGAAAAAGGGAACAGGTTGCAAGAGAAACATTTAGTCTGGTTTCTCAGTCTATTTCCTAGTGCCGGTTTGAAATTCCTGCAGTATTCACTGTGAAAGCGAGTTGGAGCTAGTACCTCCCCATATATATGTAAGGAGTGGAGTTTACGAATGAAAAGAAACTTTGTGTTCCCAACAAGCTAGTTGCAGGACGGCTTACACACACACTTATCTCTCAGAACTGAGCATGTGGAGAGACGTTCGTTCATCTAGCACAAAGGGAACGGGATGCAGGGGAATCTTTTACTCTGGTTTCTCAGTCTGTTTCCAGGTGCTGGTTTTTAAGTTCCTGAAGATTTCCCTGTAAAACCGAGTTGGAGCTAGTACCTCCCCATATATATGTATGGAGTGGAGTTTGCAACTGAAAAGAAACTTTGTGTTCCCAACAAGCTAGGTGAAGGACGGCTTTCACACACACATAACTCTCTGAACTGAGCATGTGGAGAGACGTTCGTTCATCTAGCACAAAGGGAACGGGTTGCAGGGAAATCTTTTACTCTGGTTTCTCAGTCTGTTTCCTAGTGCCGGTTTAAAGTTCCTGCAGTTTTCACAGTAAAACAATTTTGGAGCTAGTACCTCCCCATATATATGTATGGAGAGGTGTTTGCAACTGAAAAGAAACTTTGTGTTCCCAACAAGCTAGTTGAAGGACGGCTTTCACACACACTTATCTCTCAGAACTGAGCATGTGGAGAGACGTTCGTTCATCAAGCACCAAGGGAACAGGTTGCAAGAGAAACTTTTACTCTGGTTTCTCAGTCTGTTTCCTAGTGCCGGTTTGAGGTTCCTGCAGTTTTCACTGTGAAAGCGAGTTGGAGCTAGTACCTCCCCATATATATGTATGGAGTGGAGTTTGCAACTGAAAAGAAACTTTGTGTTCCCAACAAGTTAGTTGAAGGACGGCTCTCACACACACTTATCTCTCAGAAATGAGCATGTGGAGAGACGTTCGTTCATCTAGCACAAAGGGAGTGGGTTGCATCAGAAACTTTTACTCCGGTTTCTCAGGCTGTTTCCTAGTGCCAGGTTGAATTTCCTCCAGTTTACACTGTAAAACCGAGTTGGTTTTAGTACCTCCCCTTATATATGTATGGATTGGAGTTTGCAACTGAAAAGAAACTTTTTGATCCCAACAAGCTAGGTGAAGGACGGCTTTCAAACACACTTATCTCTCAGAGCTGAGCATGTGGAGAGACGTTCGTTCATCTAGCAGAAAGGAACGGGTTGCAGGGGAAACATTTACTCTGGTTTCTCAGTCTGTTTCCTAGTGCCAATTTGAATTTCCTGCAGTTTTCACTGTAAAAAAAGTTGGACCTAGTACCTCCCCAAATAAATGTATGGAGTGGAGTTTGCAACTGAAAAGAAACTTTGTGTTCCCAACAAGCTAGGTGAAGAATGGATTTCACACACACTTATCTCTCTGAACTGAGCAAGTGGAGAGACGTTCGTTCATCTAGCACAAAGGGAACCGGTTGCAGGAGATACTTTTACTCTGGTTTCTCATTCTGTTTCCTCGTGCCGGTTTGAAGTTCCTGCAGTTTTCACTGTAAAAATGAGTTGGAGCTAGAACCTCCACATATATATGTATGGAATGGAGTTTCAACTGAAAAGAAACTTTGTGTTCCCAAAAAGCTAGGTGAAGGACGGTTTTCATACACATGATCTCCCAGAACTGAGCATGTGGAGAGACGTTCGTTCATCTAGCACAAAGGGAACGGGTTGCAGGAGAAACTTTTACTCTGGTTTCTCTGTCTGTTTCCTAGTGCCGATTTGAATTTCCTGCAGTTTTCACTGTAAAAACGAGTTGGACCTAGTACCTCCCCATATAAATGTATGGAGTGGATTTTGCAACTGAAAAGAAACTTTGTGTTCCCAACAAGCAAGGTGAAGAATGGATTTCAAACACACTTATCTCTCAGAAATGAGGATGTGGAGAGATATTCGTTCATCTAGCACAAAGGGAACAGTTTGCATCGGAAACTTTTACTCTGTATTCTCAGTCTGTTTCCTAGTGCCGGTTTGAAGTTCCTGCAGTTTTCACTGTAAAACCTAGTTGGAGCTAGTACCTCCCCATATATATGTATGGAGTGGAGTTTGCAACTGAAAAGAATCTTTGTGTTCCCAACAATCTATTTGAAGGACGACTTTCACACACACTTATCTCTCAGAATTGAGCATGTTGAGAGATGTTCTTTCATCTAGAAAAAGGGAACGGTTTGCAGGAAAAATTCTTACTCTGGTTTCTCAGTCTGTTTCCTAGTGGCGGTTTGAAGTTCCTGCAGTTATCACTGTAAAACAGAGTTGGAGCTAGAACCCCCCATATATATGTATGGAATGGAGTTTGCAAATGAAAAGAAACTTTGTGTTCCCAACAAGCTATTTGAAGGACGGCTTTCAAACACACTTATCTCTCAGAACTGAGTTGGGGAGAGACGTTCGTTCATCTAGCACAAAGGGAAAGGGTTGCAGGAGAAACTTTTACTCTAGTTTCTCAGACTGTTTCCTAGTGCTGGTTTGAAGTTCCTGCAGTTTTCACTGTAAAACGGAGTTGCAGCTAGTTCCTACCCATATATATGTATGGAGTGGAGTTTGAAACTGAAAAGAAACTTTGTGTTCCCAACAAGATAGTTGAAGTACGGCTTTCACACACACTTATCTCTCAGAACTGAGCATGTGGAGAGACGTTCGTTCGTCTAGCAAAAAGGGAACCGGTTTCAAGGGAAACATATACTCTGGTTTCTCAGTCTATTTCCTAATGCCGGTTTGAAGTTCCTGCAGTTTTCACTGTGAAACAGAATTGGAGCTAGTAACTCCCCATATATATGTATGGATTGGGGTCTGCAACTGAAAAGATTCTTTGTGTTCTCAACAAGCTAGGTGAAGGACGGCTTTCACACACACTTATCTCTCAGAAATGAGCATGTGGAGAGACTTTCGTTCATCTAGCACAAAGGGAATGGGTTGCATCCGAAATTTTTACTCTGTTTTCTCAGTCTGTTTCCTTGTTCCGGTTTGAAGTTCCTGCAGTTTTCACTGTAAAACCGATTTGGAGCCAGTACCTCCCCATATATATGTATGGATTGGAGCTTGCAACTGAAAAGAAACTTTTTGTACCCAACAATCTAGTTGAAGGACGGCTTTCACACACACTTATCACTCAGAATTGAGCATGTGGAGAGACGTTCGTTCATCTAGCACAAAGGGAACGGGTTGCAGGAGACACTTTTTCTCTGCTTTCTCAGTCTGTTTCCCAGTGCCGGTTTGAATTTCCTGCAGTTTTCACTGTAAATGCGAGTTGGAGCTAGTACTTCCACATATATATTTATGGAGAGGTGTTTGCAACTGAAAAGAAACTTTGTGTTCCCAACAAGCTAGGGGAAGGACGGCTTCACACACACATAACTCTCAGAACTGAGCATGTGGAGAGACGTTCGTTCATCTAGCACAAATGGAAAGGTATGCAGGAGAAACATTTACTCTGGTTTCTCAGTCTGTTTCCTAGTGCCGGTTTGAAGTTCCTGCAGTTTTCACTGTAAAATCGAGTTGGAGCTAGAACCTCCCCATATATATGTATGGAGAGGAGTTTGCATCTGAAAGAAACTATGTGTTCCCAACAAGCTAGGTGAAGGACGGCTTTCACACACTCTTTTCTCTCAGAACTGAGCATTTGGAGAGACTTTCGTTCATCTAGAACAAGAGGAACGGTTTGCAGTAGAAAGTTTACTATGGTTTCTCAGTCTGTTTCCCAGTGTCGGTTTGAAGTTCCTGCAGTTTTCACTGTAATACCGAGTTGGAAATAGTACTTCCCCATATATATGTATGGAGAGGTGTTTGCACCTGAAAAGAAACTTTGAGTTCCCAACAAGATAGGTGAAGGACGGCTTTCACACACAATTATCTCTCAGAACTGAGCATGTGGAGAGACGTTCGTTCATCTAGCACAAAGGGAACGACTTGCATGAGAAAATTTTACTCTGGTTTCTCAGTCTGTTTCCTAGTGCCGGTTTGAAGTTCGTGCAGTTTTACCTGTAAAACAGTTTTGGAGCTAGTACATCCCCTTAATTATGTATGCACTGGTGTTTGCTACTGAAAAAAATTTTTGTGTTGCCAACAATCCTTGTGAAGGACGGCTTTCACACACAATTATCTCTCAGAACTGAGCATGTGGGAGACGTTCGTTCAACTAGAACATAGGGAACGGGTTGCAGGAAAAACTTTTACTCTGGTTTCTCAGTCTGTATACTACTGCCGTTTTCAATTTCCTGCCCTTTCCACTGTAAAACCGAGTTGGAGCTTGTACCTCCCCATATATATGTATGGAGTGGATTTTGCAACTGAAAAGAAACTTTGTGTTCCCAACAAGCAAGGTGAAGGGCGGCTTTCACACACAGTTTTCTCTCAGAAATGAGCATGTGGATAGACGTTCGTTCATCTAGCACAAAGGGAACGGGTTGCAGGAGAAACTTTTACTCTGGTTTCTCAGTCTGTTTCCTAGTGCCGGTTTGAATTTCCTGCAGTTTTCACTGTAAAACCGAGTTGGAGCTAGTACATCCCCTTATATATGTATGGAGTGGACTTAGAAACTGAAAAGAAACTTTGTGTTCCCAACAAGCTAGATGAAGTACGGCTTTCACACACACTTATCTCTCAGAACTGAGCATGTGGAGAGACCTTCGTTCATCTATCACAAATGGTACGGGTTGCAGGAGAAATTTTTACTCTGGTTTCTCAGTCTGTTTCCTAGTGCCAGTTTGAAGTTCCTGCATTTTTCACAGTGAAACCGAGTTTGAGCTAGTACCTCCCCATATATATATATGGAGTGGTGTTTGCAACTGAAAAGAAACTTTGTGTTCCCAACAAGCGAGGAGAAGGACGGCTTTCACACACAATTTCCTCTCAGAACTGAGCACGTGGAGAGACGTTCGTTCATCTAGCACAAAGGGAACCGGTTACAGGTGTAACTTTTACTCTGGTTTCTCAGTCTGTTTCCTAGTGCCGGTTTGAATTTCCTGCAGTTTTCACTGTAAAGACGAGTTGTAGCTAGTTCCACCCCATATATTTATGGAGTTGAATTTGCAACTGGAAAGAAACTTTGTGTTCCCAACAAGCTAGGTGAAGGACGGCTTTCACACACACTAATCTCTCAGAACCTAGCATGTGGAGAGACGTTCGTTTATCTAGCACAAAGGGAACGGTTTGAAGGAGAAACATTTCCTCTGATTTCTCATGCTGTTTCCTAGTTCCGGTTTGAAGTTCCTGCAGTTTTCCGTGTAAAACTGATTTGGAGCTAGTACCTCACATTATATATGTATGCTGTGGAGTTTGCTACTGAAAAGAAACTTTCTCTTCCCAACAAGCTAGGTGAAAGACGGCTTTCACACACCCTTATCTCTCAGAACTGAGCATGTGGAGAGGCGTTCATTCATCTAGCAAAAAGGGAACGGTTTGCAGGAGAAACTTTTACTCTGGTTTCTCATTATTTTTCCAAGTGCCGGTTGGATGTTCCTGCAGTTTTCACTGTAAAACCGAGTTGGAGCTAGTACCTCCCCATATATATGTATGGAGTGGAGTTTGCAACTGAAAAGAAACTTTGTGTTCCCAGCAACCTAGGTGAAGGACGGCATTCACACACACTTCTCCCTCAGAACTGAGCATGTGGAGAGACGTTCGTTCATCTAGCACAAAGGGAACGGTTTTCAGGACAAACTTTTACTCTGGTTTCTCAGTCTGTATACTAGTGCCGTTTTCAATTTCCTGCCCTTTCCACTGTAAAACCGTGTTGGTACTAGTACCTCCCCATATATATGTATGGAGTGGATTTTGCAACTCTATAGAAACTGTGTTCCCAACAAGCTATGTGAAGGAAGGCTTCCACACACACTTATCTCTCAGACCTGAGCATGTGGAGAGACGTTCGTTCATCTAGCACAAAAGGGAACGGGTTGCTGGAGAAACATTTACTCTGGTTTCTCAGTCTGTTTCCTAGTGCCGGTTTGAAGTTCCTGCAGTTTTCACTGTAAAACAGATTTGGAGCTAGTACCTCCCCATATATATGTATGGAGTGCATTTGCATCTGAAAAGAAAATATGTGTTCCCAACAAGCTGGTTGAAGGACGCCTTTCAAACACACTTATTTCTCAGAACTCAGCATGTGTAGAGACGTTCGTTCATCTAGCACAAAGGGAGTGGGTTGCATCAGAAACTTTTACTCCGGTATCTCAGTCTGTTTCCTAGTGCCAGTTTTTAAGTTCTTGCTGTTTTCATTGTAAAACCGAGTAGGAGCTAGTACCAAACCATATATATGTATGGAGTGGAGTTTGCAACTGAAAAGAATCTTTATGTTCCCAACAAGATAGGTGAAGGACGGCTTTCACACACACTTAAGTCTCAGAACTGAGCATGTGGAGAGACTTTCGTTCATCTAGCACAAAGTGAACGGTTTGCAGGAGAACTTTTACTCTGGTTTCTCAGTCTCTTTCCTAGTGCCGGTTTGAAGTTCCTGCATTTTTCACTGTAAAATCGAGTTGGAGCTAGTACCTCCCCATGTATATGTATGGAGTGAAGTTTGCAACTGAAAGAAACTTTGTGTTCCCAACAAGCTAGTTGAAGGACGGCTTTCACACACTTATCTCTCAGACCTGAGCATGTGGAGGGACGTTCGTTCATCTAGCACAAAGGGAACGGGTTGCAGGAGAACTTTTACTCAGGTTTCTCAGTCTGTTTCCTAGTGCCGGTTTTAATTTCCTGCAGTTTTCACTGTAAAACCGATTTGGAGCTAGTACCTCTCCATATATATGTATGGAGAGGTGTTTGCAACTGTAAAGAAACTTTGTGTTCCTAACAAGCTAGGCGATGGACGGCTTTCACACACACATATCTCTCAGAACTGAGCATGTGGAGTGAAGTTCTTTCATCTAGCACAAAGGGAACGGGTTGCAGGAGAAACTTTTACTCTGCTTTCTCAGTCTGTTTCCTAGTGCCGGTTTGATACTCTTGCAATTTTCACTGTAAAATCGAGTTGGATCTTGTACCACCCCATATATATGTATGGAGTGGTGTTTGCATCTGAAAAGTAAATTTGTGTTACCAACAAGCTAGTTTAAGTACGGCTTTCACAGACACTTATCTCTCAGAACTTAGCATGTGGAGATACGTTCGTTCATCTAGCACAAAGGGAACGGGTTGCAGAGGTAACTATTACTCTGGTTTCTCAGTCTGTTTCTTATTGCCGGTTTGAAGTTCTTGCAGTTTTCACTGTAAAACAGAGTTGGAGCTTGTACTTACGCATATATATGTATGGAGAGTTGTTTGCATTTGAAAAGAAATTTGTGTTCCCAACAAGCTAGGTGAAGGACGGATTTCACACACAATTATATCTCAGAACTGAGCATGTGGAGAGACGTACGTTCATCTAGCACAAAGTGAACGGGTTGCAGGAGAAATTTTTACTCTGGTTTCTCAGTCTGTTTCCTAGTGCCAGTTTGAAATTCCTGCATTTTTCACAGTAAAACCGAGTTGGAGCTAGTACCTCCCCATATATATATATGGAGAGGTGTTTGCAACTGAAAAGAAACTTTGTTTTCCCAACAAGCTAGGTGAAGGACGGCTTTCACACACAATTTTCTCTCAGAACTGAGCACGTGTAGAGAGGTTCGTTCATCTAGCACAAAGGGAACCGGTTACATGTGTAAGTTTTACTCTGGTTTCTCAGTCTGTTTCCTAGTGCCGGATTGAATTTCCTGCAGTATTAACTGTAAAGACGAGTTGGTGCTAGTATCACCCCATAAAATTATGGAGTTGAAATTGCAACTGTAAAGAAACTTTGTGTTCCCAACAAGCTAGGTGAAGGACGGCTTTCACACACACTTATCTCTCAGAACCTAGCATGTGGAGATACGTTCGTTTATCTAGCACAAAGGGAACGGATTCCAGGAGAAACATTTCCTCTGGTTTCTCAGTCTGTTTCCTAGTGCCGGTTTGAAGTTCATGCAGTTTTCCGTGTAAAACTGATTTGGAGCTAGTACCTCCCATTATATATGTATGCTGTGGAGTTTGCTACTGAAAAGAAACTTTCTGTTCCCAACAAGCTATGTGAAGGACAGCTTTCAAACACACTTATCTCTCAGAACTGAGCATGTGGAGAGGCGTTCATTCATCTAGCAAAAATGGAACGGGTTGCAGTTGAAAGTTTTACTCTGGTTTCTCAGTCTGTTTCCTCGTGCCGTTTTGAAGTTCCTGCAGTTTTCACTGTAAAACCGAGTTGGAGCTTGTACCTCCCCATATTTATGTATGGATTGGAGTTTGAAGCTTAAAAAACTTTGTGTTCCCAGCAAGTTAAGTGAAGTACGGCTTTCACACACACTTATCTCTCAGAAATGAACATGTGGAGAGACGTTCGTTCATCTAGCACAAAGTGAACGGGTTGAAGTGGAAACATTTACTCTGGTTTCTCAGTCTGTTTCCTAGTGCCAGTTTGAAGTTCCTGCAGTTTTCACTGTAAAAGAGATTTGGAGCTAGTACCACCCCATATATATGTATGTAGTGGAGTTTGCAACTGAAAAGAAACTTTGTGTTCCAAACAAGCTAGGTGAACGATGGCTTTCACACAAACTTATCTCTCAGAAATTACCACGTGGAGAGACGTTCGTTCATCTAGCACAAAGGGAACGGGTTGTAGCTGAAACTTTTACTCTGCTTTCTCAGTCTGTTTTCTAGTGCCGGTTTGAATTTCCTACAGTTTTCACTGTAAAACCGATTTGGAGCTAGTACCACCCCATATATATGTATGGAGAGGAGTTTGCAACTGAAAAGTAACTTTGTGTTCCCAACAAGCTAAGTGAAGGACGGCTTTCACACACACTTTTCTCTCAGAACTGAGCATGTGGAGAGACGTTCGTTCATCTACCACAAAAGGAATCTTTTGCAGGAGAAACATTTACTCTGGTTTCTCAGACTGTTTCCAAGTGCCAGTTTGAAATTCCTGCAGTTTTCACTGTGAAACTGTGTTGTATCTAGTACCTCCCCATATATATGTATAGAGTGGAGTTTGCAACTGAAAAGAAACTTTGTGTTCCCAACAAGCAAGGTGAAGGAAGGCTTTCACACCCACTTTTCTCTCAGAACTGAGCATGTGGAGAGACGTTCGTTCATCTAGCACCAAGGAAACGGGTTGCAGGAGAAACTTTTACTCCGGTTTCTCAGTCTGTTTCCCAGTGCCGGTTTGAAGTTCCTGCAGTTTTCACTGTGAAACCGAGTTGGAGCTAATACCACCAAATATATATATATATGGAGAGGAGTTTGCAACTGAAAAGTAACTTTGTGTTCTCAACAAGCTAAGTGAAGGACGGCTTTCACTCACACTTATCTCTCAGAACTGAACAAGTGGAGAGACGTTCGTTCATCCAGCACGAAGGGAACGGGTTGCAGGGGAAAAATTTACTCTGGTATCTCAGTCTGTTTCCTAGTGTCAGTATTTAAGTTCTTGCAGTTTTCATTGTAAAACCGAGTAGGAGCTAGTACCAAACAATATATATGTATGGAGTGGAGTTTGCAACTGAAAAGAAACTTTATGTTCCCAACAAGATAGGTGAAGGACGGCTTTCACACACACTCTTCTCTCAGAACTGAGCATGTGGAGAGACGTTCGTTCATCTAGCACAAACGGAACATTTTGCAGGAGAAACATTTACTCTGGTTTCTCAGTCTGTTTCCAAGTGCCGGTTTGAAATTCCTGCAGTTTTCACTGTAAAAAGGTTTTGGAGCTAGTACCTCCCCAAATATATGTATGGATTGGAGTTCGCAACTGAAAAGAAACTTTGTGTTCCCAACAAGACAGGTGAAAGCCGGCTATAAAACACACTTATTTCTCAGAACTGGGCTTGTGGAGAGGCTTTCGTTCATCTAGCACAAAGGGAACGGGTTGCAAGAGAAACTTTTACTCTGGTTTCTTAGTCTGTTTCCTAGTGCCGGTTTGAAGTTCTTGCAGTTTTCACTGTGAAACCGTGTTGTATCTAGTACCTCCCCATATATATGTATGGAGTGGAGTTTGCAACTGAAAAGAAACTTTGTGTTCCCAACATGCAAGGTGAAGGAAGGCTTTCACACACACTTATCTCTCAGAACTGAGCATGTGGAGAGACGTTCGTTCATCTACCTCTAAGGGAACCTTTTGCAGGAGAAATAATTACTCTGGTTTCTCAGTCTGTTTCCAAGTACCGGTATGAAATTCCTGCAGTTTTCACTGTAAAAAGGATTTGGAGCTTGTACCTCCCCAAATATATGTATGGATTGGAGTTCGCAACTGAAAAGAAACTTTGTGTTCCCAACAAGCTATGTGAAAGCCGGCTTTCACACACACTTATCTCTCAGAATTGGGCATGTGGAGAGACGTTCGTTCATTTAGCACAAAGGGAACGGGTTGCAAGAGAAACTTTTACTCTGGTTTCTCAGCCTGTTTCCTAGTGCCCGTTTGAAGTTCCTGCAGTTTTCACTGTGAAATAGAGCTGTATCTAGTACCTCCCCATATATATGTATGGAGTGGTGTTTGCAACTGAAAAGAAACTTTGTGTTCCCAACAAGCAAGGTGAAGGAAGGCTTTCACACAAACTTATCTCTCAGAACTGTGCATGTGGAGAGACGTACTTTCATCTAGCTCAAATGGAACGGGTTGCAGGAGAACTTTTACTCTAGTTTCTCAGTCTCTTTCCTAGTGCCGGTTTGAAATTCCTGCAGTTTTCACTGTAAAACGGAATTGGAGCTTGTACCTCCCCAAATATATGTATGGAGTGGGGTTTCAACTGAAAAGAAACTTTTTGTTCCCAACAAGCTAGGTGAAGGACGGCTTTAACACTCATATCTCTCAGAACTGGGCATGTGGAGAGAAGTTCGTTCATCTAGCACAAAGGGAACATGTTGCAAGAGAAAATTTTACTCTGGTTTCTCATTCTGTTTCCTAGTGCCGGTTTGAAGATCCTGCAGTTTTCACTGTGAAACCGAGTTGGAGCTTGTACCTCCCCATATATATGTATGGAGTGGAGTTGGCAACTGTGAAGAAACTTTGTGTTCCCAACAAGCTTGGTGAAGGACGGCTTTCACACACACTTATCTCTCAGAACAGAGCATGTGGAGAGACGTTCGTTCATCTAGCACAAAGGAATGGGTTGCATCCGTAACTTTTACTCTGGTTTCTCAGTCTGTTTCCTAGTGCCGGTTTGATATTCCTGCAGTTTTCACTGTAAAACAGAGTTGGATCTAGTACCTTCCCATATATATGTATGGAGTGGAGTTTGAAACTGAAAAGAAACTTTGTGTTCCCAACAAGCTAGGTGAAGGACGGCTTTCACACACACTAATCTCCCAGAACTGAGCATGTGGTGAGACGTTCGTTCATCCATCACAAAGGGAACGGGTTGCAGGAGAAAATTTTACTCTGGATTCTCAGTCTGTTTCCTAGTGCCGGCTTGAAATTCCTGCAGTTTTCACTGTAAAATGGAATTGGAGCTAGTACCTCCCCAAATATATGTATGGAGAGGGGTTTCAACTGAAAAGAATCTTTGTGTTCCCAACAAGCTAGGTGAAGGACGGCTTTCACACACACTTATCTCTCAGAACTGGGCATGTGGGGAGATGTTCGTTCATCTAGCACAAAGGGAACGGGTAGCAGGAAAAGCTTTTACTTTGGTTTCTCAGTCTGTTTCCTAGTGCCGGTTTGAAGTTTCTGCAGTTTTCACTGTGAAAGCGAGTTGGAGCTTATACCTCCCCATATATATGTAAGGAGTGGAGTTTGCAACTGAAAATAAACTTTGTGTTCCCAACAAGATAGGTTAAGGACGGCTTTCACACACACTTATTTCTCAGAACTGAGCATGTGGAGAGACGTTCGTTCATCTAGCACAAAGGGAATGGGTTGCATCAGAAACTTTTCCTCTGTTTTCTCAGTCTGTTTCCTAGTGCCGGTTTGAAGTTCCTGCAGTTTTCACTGTAAAAACGAGTTGGAGATAGTACCTCCCCAAAAATATGTATTGAGTGGTGATTGCAACTGAAAAGAAACTTTGTGTTCCCAACAAGCTAGTTGAAGGACGGCTTTCACACACCCTTATCTCTCAGAAATGAGCATGTGGAGAGACGTTCGTTCATCTAGCACAAATGGAACAGGATGCAGGGGAAACTTTTACTCTGGTATCTCAGTCTGTTTCCAGGTGCTTGTTTTTAATTTCCTGAAGTTTTCACTGTAAAACCGAGTTGGAGCTAGTACCTCCCCATATATATGTATGGAGTGGAGTTTGCAACTGAAAAGAAACTTTGTGTTCCCAACAAGCTAGGTGAAGGAAGGTATTCAAACCCAATTATCTCTCAGAACTGAGAATGTGGAGAGACGTTCTTTCATCTAGCACAAAGGGAACGTTTTGCAGGAAAAACTTTTACTCAGGTTTCTCAGTCTGTTTCCTAGTGCCGGTTTGAATTTCCTGCATTTTTCACTGTAAAACCGAGTTGGAGCTAGTACCTCCCCATATATTTGTATGGATTGTTGTTTGAAGCTGAAAAGAAACTTTGTGTTCCCAACAAGCTAGATGAAGTACTGCTTTCACACACCCTTATCTCTCAGAACTGAGCATGTGGAGAGAATTTGTTCATCTAGCACATAGGGAACGGTATGAAGGAGAAACTTTTACTCTGGTTTCTCAGTCTGTTTCCTAGTGCCGGTTTGTTGTTCCTTCAGTTTTCAGTGTAAATCTGAGTCGGATCTAGTACCTCCCCGTGTATATGTACGGAGATGAGTTTGCAACTGAAAAGAAACTTTGTGTTCTCAACAAGCTGGGTGAAGGATGGCTTTTACAAAAAATTAACTCTCAGAATTAAGCATGTGGAGAGACGTTCCTTCATCTAGCAAAAAGGGAACGGTTTGCAGGGGAAACTTTTACTCTTGTATCTCAGTCTGTTTCCTAGTGCCGGTTTGAAGTTCCTGCAGTTTTCACTGTAAAAGCGAGTTGAAGCTACTACCTCCCCATATATATGTATGGAGAGGTGTTTGCAACTGAAAAGAAACTTTGTGTTCCCAACAGGCTTGGTGAAGCACGGCTTTCACACACACTTATCTCTCAGAACTGGGCATGTGTAGAGATGTTCGTTCATCTAGCACAAAGGAAACGGGTAGCAGGAAAAACTTTTACTGTGGTTTCTCAGTCTGTTTCCTAGTGCCGGTTTGAAGTTCCTGCAGTTTTCACTGTGAAAGCGAGTTGGAGCTAGTACCTCCCCATATATTTGTATGGAGTGGAGTTTGCAACTGAAAAGAATCTTTGTGTTCCCAACAAGCTAGGTGAAGGACGGCATTCACACACAATTATTTCTCAGAACTGAGCATGTGGAGAGACGTTCGTTCATCTAGCACAAAGGGAAAGGGATGCAGGGGAAACTTTTACTCTGGTATCTCAGTCTGTTTCCAGGTGCTGGTTTTTAATTTCCTGAAGTTTTCACTGTAAAAGCGAGTTGGAGCTAGTACCTCCCCAAATATATGTATGGATTGGAGTTCGCAACTGAAAAGAAACTTTGTGTTCCCAACAAGCTATGTGAAAGCCGGCTTTCACACACACGTATCTCTCAGAATTGGGCATGTGGAGAGACGTTCGTTCATTTAGCACAAAGGGAACGGGTTGCAAGAGAAACTTTTACTCTGGTTTCTCAGCCTGTTTCCTAGTGCCCGTTTGAAGTTCCTGCAGTTTTCACTGTGAAATAGAGCTGTATCTAGTACCTCCCCATATATATGTATGGAGTGGTGTTTGCAACTGAAAAGAAACTTTGTGTTCCCAACAAGCAAGGTGAAGGAAGGCTTTCACACAAACTTATCTCTCAGAACTGAGCATGTGGAGAGACGTACTTTCATCTAGCTCAAATGGAACGGGTTGCAGGAAAACTTTTACTCTAGTTTCTCAGTCTCTTTCCTAGTGCCGGTTTGAAATTCCTGCAGTTTTCACTGTAAAACGGAATTGGAACTTGTACCTCTCCAAATATATGTATGGAGTGGGGTTTCAACTGAAAAGAAACTTTGTGTTCCCAACAAGCTAAGTGAAGGACGCCTTTAACACTCATATCTCTCAGAACTGGGCATGTGGAGAGACGTTCGTTCATCTAGCACAAAGGAATGGGTTGCTTGAGAAACTTTTACTCTGGTTTCTCATTCTGTTTCCTAGTGCCGGTTTGAAGTTCCTGCAGTTTTCACTGTGAAACCGAGTTGGAGCTAGTACCTCCCCATATATATGTATGGAGTGGAGTTGGTAACTGAAAAGAAACTTTGTGTTCCCAACAAGCTAGGTGAAGGACGGCTTTCACACACACTTATCTCTCAGAACAGAGCATGTGGAGAGACGTTCGTTCATCTATCACAAAGAATGGGTTGCATCCGAAACTTTTACTCTGGTTTCTCAGTCTGTTTCCTAGTGCCGGTTTGATATTCCTGCAGTTTTCACTGTAAAACAGAGTTGGAGCTAGCACCTTCCCATATATATGTATGGAGTGGAGTTTGAAACTGAAAAGAAACTTTGTGTTCCCAACAAGCTAGGTGAAGGACGGCTTTCACACACACTAATCTCCCAGAACTGAGCATGTGGTGAGACGTTCGTTCATCCAGCACAAAGGGAACGGGTTGCAGGAGAAAATTTTACTCTGGATTGTCAGTCTGTTTCCTAGTTCCGGTTTGAAATTCCTGCAGTTTTCACTGTAAAATGGAATTGGAGCTATTACCTCCCCAAATATATGTATGGAGTGGGGTTTCAACTGAAAAGAATCTTTGTGTTCCCAACAAGCTAGGTGAAGGACGGCTTTCACACACACTTATCTCTCAGAACTGGGCATGTGGGGAGATGTTCGTTCATCTAGCACAAAGGGAACGGGTAGCAGGAAAAGCTTTTACTTTGGTTTCTCAGTCTGTTTCCTAGTGCCGGTTTGAAGTTTCTGCAGTTTTCACTGTGAAAGCGAGTTGGAGCTTATACCTCCCCATATATATGTAAGGAGTGGAGTTTGCAACTGAAAATAAACTTTGTGTTCCCAACAAGATAGGTTAAGGACGGCTTTCACACACACTTATTTCTCAGAACTGAGCATGTGGAGAGACGTTCGTTCATCTAGCACAAAGGGAATGGGTTGCAGCAGAAACTTTTCCTCTGGTTTCTCAGTCTGTTTCCTAGTGCCGGTTTGAAGTTCCTGCAGTTTTCACTGTAAAATCGAGTTGGAGATAGTACCTCACCAAAAATATGTATTGAGTGGTGATTGCAACTGAAAAGAAACTTTGTGTTCCCAACAAGCTAGTTGAAGGACGGCTTTCACACACCCTTATCTCTCAGAACTGAGCATGTTTAGAGACGTTCGTTCATCTAGCACAAAGGGAACGGGATGCAGGGGAAACTTTTACTCTGGTATATCAGTCTGTTTCCAGGTGCTTGTTTTTAATTTCCTGAAGTTTTCACTGTAAAACCGAGTTGGAGCTAGTAACTCCTCATATATATGTATGGAGTGGAGTTTGCAACTGAAAAGAAACTTTGTGTTCCCAACAAGCTAGGTGAAGGAAGGTATTCAAACCCAATTATCTCTCAGAACTGAGAATGTGGAGAGACGTTCGTTCATCTAGCACAAAGGGAACGTTTTTCCGGAAAAACTTTTACTCAGGTTTCTCAGTCTGTTTCCTAGTGCCGGTTTGAATTTCCTGCATTTTTCACTGTAAACCGAGTTGAAGCTTCTGCCTCCCCATATATATGTATGGAGAGGTGTTTGCTACTGAAAAGAAACTTTGTGTTCCCAACAAACTTGCTGAAGGACGGTTTCACACACACTTATCTCTCAGAACTGAGCATGAGGAGATACTTTCATTCATCTAGATTAAAAGGAATGGGTTGCAGGAGAAACTTTTACTCGGGTTTTCTCAGTCTTTTTCCTAGTGCCTGTTTGAATTTCCTGCAGTATTCACTGTAAATCCGAGTTGGAGCTAGTACCTCACCATATATATGTATGGAGAGGAGTTTGCAACTGAAAAGAAACTTTGTGTTCCCAACAAGCTAGGGGAAGGTCTGTTTTCACACACAACTATCTCTCAGAACTGAGCATGTGGAGAGACGTTCGTTCATCTAGCAGAAAGTGAACGGGTTGCAGGAGAAAATTTTACTCTGGTTTCTCAGTCTGTTTCTTAGTGCCGGTTTGAAGTTCCTGCAGTTTTCAGTGTAAAACCGAGTTGGAGCTAGTACCTCCCCATATATATGTATGGAGAGGAGTTTACAACTGAAAAGAAACTATGTGTTCCCAACAAGCTAGGTGAAGGACGGCTTTCACACCCACTTATCTCTCAGAACTGAGCATGTGGAGAGACGTTCGTTCATCTAGAATAAAGGGAACGGTTTGCAGGAGAAACTATTACTCTTGTTTCTCAGTCTGTTTCCCAGTGCCGGTTTGAATTTCCTGCAGTTTTCACTATAAAACCGAGTTGGAGCTTGTACCTCCCCATATATATGTATGGAGAACTGTTTGCAACTGAAAAGAAACTTTGTGTTCCCGACAAGCTAAGTGAAGGAAGACTTTCACACACATTTATCTCTCAGAAATTAGCATGTGGATAGACGTTCGTTAATCTAGCACAAATGGAACGGGTTGCATTGGTATCTTTTTCTCTGGTTTCTCAGTCTTATTCCTATTGCCGGTTTGAAGTACCTGCAGTTTTCACTGTAAATCCGAGTTGGACCTAGTACCTCCCCTTATATATGTATGGAGTGGAATTTGCTACTGAAAAGAAACTTTGTGTTCCCAACAAGCTAGGTGAAAAATGGCTTTCACACACACTTATCTCTCAGAACTGAGCATGTGGAGAGACGTTCGTTCTTCTAGAATAAAAGGAACGGGTTGCAGGAGAAACTTTTACTCGGGTTTCTCAGTCTGTTTCCTAGTGCTGGTTTGAATTTCCTGCAGTTTTCATTGCTAAAGCGAGTTGGAGATAGTACCACCCCATATATATGTATGTAGTGGAGTTTGCAACTGAAAAGTATCTTTGTGTTCCCAACAAGTTAGGTGAAGGACGGCATTCACACACAATTATCTCTCAGAACCGAGCATGTGGAGAGACGTTCGTTCATCTAGAACAAAGGGAACGGGTTGCAGGAGAAACTATTACTCTTGTTTCTCAGTCTGTTTCCCAGTGACGGTTTGAATTTCCTGCAGTTTTCACTGTAAAACCGAGTTGGAGCTAGTACCTCCCCATATATATGTATGGATTGGGGTTTCTACTGAAAAGAAAATTTGTGTTCCTAACAAGCTAGGTTAAGGACGGCTTTCACACACACTTATCTCTCAGAACAGAGCATGTGGAGCGACGATCGTTCATCTAGCACAAAGGGAACGGGTTGCAGGAGAAACTTTTACTCCGGATTCTCAGTCTGTTTCCTAGTGCTGTTTTGATGTTCCTGCAGTTTTCACTTTAAAACCGAGTTAGAGCTTGAACAATCCCATATATATGTACGGAGTGGAGTTTGCAACTGAAAAGAATCCTTGTGTTCACAACAAGCTAAGTGAAGGTCGGCTTTCACACACACTTTTCTCTCAGAACTGAGCATGTGGAGAGACGTTCGTTCATCTAGCACAAAGTGAACGTGTTGCAAGAGAAACTTTTACTCTGGTTTCTCAGTCTGTTTCCTAGTACCGGTTTGATGTTCCTGCAGATTTCACGGTAAAACCGAATTTGTGCTTGTACCTCCCCATATATATGTATGGAGTGGAGTTTGCAACTGAAAAGAAACTTTGTGTTCCCAACAAGCTAGGTGAAGGAAGGTATTCAAACCCAATTATCTCTCAGAACTGAGAATGTGGAGAGACGTTCGTTCATCTAGCACAAAGGGAACGTTTTTCCGGAAAAACTTTTACTCAGGTTTCTCAGTCTGTTTCCTAGTGCCGGTTTGAATTTCCTGCATTTTTCACTGTAAACCGAGTTGAAGCTTCTGCCTCCCCATATATATGTATGGAGAGGTGTTTGCTACTGAAAAGAAACTTTGTGTTCCCAACAAGCTTGCTGAAGGACGGTTTCACACACACTTATCTCTCAGAACTGAGCATGAGGAGATACTTTCATTCATCTAGATTAAAAGGAATGGGTTGCAGGAGAAACTTTTACTCGGGTTTTCTCAGTCTTTTTCCTAGTGCCTGTTTGAATTTCCTGCAGTATTCACTGTAAATCCGAGTTGGAGCTAGTACCTCACCATATATATGTATGGAGAGGAGTTTGCAACTGAAAAGAAACTTTGTGTTCAAAACAAGCTAGGGGAAGGTCTGTTTTCACACACAACTATCTCTCAGAACTGAGCATGTGGAGAGACGTTCGTTCATCTAGCAGAAAGTGAACGGGTTGCAGGAGAAAATTTTACTCTGGTTTCTCAGTCTGTTTCTTAGTGCCGGTTTGAAGTTCCTGCAGTTTTCAGTGTAAAACCGAGTTGGAGCTAGTACCTCCCCATATATATGTATGGAGAGGAGTTTACAACTGAAAAGAAACTATGTGTTCCCAACAAGCTAGGTGAAGGACGGCTTTCACACCCACTTATCTCTCAGAACTGAGCATGTGGAGAGACGTTCGTTCATCTAGAATAAAGGGAACGGTTTGCAGGAGAAACTATTACTCTTGTTTCTCAGTCTGTTTCCCAGTGCCGGTTTGAATTTCCTGCAGTTTTCACTGTAAAACCGCGTTGGAGCTTGTACCTCCCCATATATATGTATGGAGAACTGTTTGCAACTGAAAAGAAACTTTGTGTTCCCGACAAGCTAAGTGAAGGAAGACTTTCACACACATTTATCTCTCAGAAATTAGCATGTGGATAGACGTTCGTTCATCTAGCACAAATGGAACGGGTTGCATTGGTATCTTTTTCTCTGGTTTCTCAGTCTTATTCCTATTGCCGGTTTGAAGTACCTGCAGTTTTCACTGTAAATCCGAGTTGGAGCTAGTACCTCCCCTTATATATGTATGGAGTGGAATTTGCTACTGAAAAGAAACTTTGTGTTCCCAACAAGCTAGGTGAAAAATGGCTTTCACACACACTTATCTCTCAGAACTGAGCATGTGGAGAGACGTTCGTTCTTCTAGAATAAAAGGAACGGGTTGCAGGAGAAACTTTTACTCGGGTTTCTCAGTCTGTTTCCTAGTGCTGGTTTGAATTTCCTGCAGTTTTCATTGCTAAAGCGAGTTGGAGATAGTACCACCCCATATATATGTATGTAGTGGAGTTTGCAACTGAAAAGAATCTTTGTGTTCCCAACAAGTTAGGTGAAGGACGGCATTCACACACAATTATCTCTCAGAACCGAGCATGTGGAGAGACGTTCGTTCATCTAGAACAAAGGGAACGGGTTGCAAGAGAAACTATTACTCTTGTTTCTCAGTCTGTTTCCCAGTGACGGTTTGAATTTCCTGCAGTTTTCACTGTAAAACCGAGTTGGAGCTAGTACCTCCCCATATATATGTATGGATTGGGGTTTCTACTGAAAAGAAAATTTGTGTTCCTAACAAGCTAGGTTAAGGACGGCTTTCACACACACTTATCTCTCAGAACAGAGCATGTGGAGCGACGATCGTTCATCTAGCACAAAGGGAACGGGTTGCAGGAGAAACTTTTACTCCGGATTCTCAGTCTGTTTCCTAGTGCTGTTTTGATGTTCCTGCAGTTTTCACTTTAAAACCGAGTTAGAGCTTGAACAATCCCATATATATGTACGGAGTGGAGTTTGCAACTGAAAAGAATCCTTGTGTTCACAACAAGCTAAGTGAAGGTCGGCTTTCACACACACTTTTCTCTCAGAACTGAGCATGTGGAGAGACGTTCGTTCATCTAGCACAAAGTGAACCTGTTGCAAGAGAAACTTTTACTCTGGTTTCTCAGTCTGTTTCCTAGTACCGGTTAGATGTTCCTGCAGATTTCACGGTAAAACCGAATTTGTGCTTGTACCTCCCCATATATATGTATGGAGTGGAGTTTGCAACTGAAAAAAAACTTTGTGTTCCCAACAAGCTAAGTTAAGGACGGCTTTCACACACAATTTTCTCTCAGAACTGAGCATGTGGATAGACGTACGTTCACCTAGCAAAAAATGAACGGGTTGCAGGAGAAACTTTTACTCTGGTTTCTCAGTCGGTTTCCTAGTGCCGGTTAGAATTTCCTGCAGTTTTCACTGCAAAACAGATTTGGAGCTAGTACCTCCCCATATATATGTATGGATTGGAGTTTGCAACTGAAAAGAAACTTTGTGTTCCAAACAAGCTATGTGAAATACAGCATTCACACACACTTATCCCTCAGAACTGAGCATGTGGAGAGACGTTCTTTCATCTAGCACAAAGGGAACGTGTTGCAGGAGAAAATTTACTCTGGTTTCTCAGTCTGATTCCTAGTGCCGGTTTGAAGTTTCTGCAGTTTTCACTGTAAAACCAAGTTGGAGCTAGTACCTCCCCATATATATGTATGCAGTGGGGTTAGCAACTGAAAAGGATCTTTGTGTTCCCAACAAGCTAGGTGAAGGAAGGCTTTCACACACACTTATATCTCAGAACTGAGCATGTGGAGAGACGTTCGATCATCTAGCACAAAGGGAACGGGTTGCTGGAGAAACTTTTTCTCTGGATTCTCAGTCTGTTTCCTAGTGCTGGTTTGAATTTCCTGCAGTTTTCACTGTAAAACCTTGTTGGAACTAGTACCTCCCAATATATATGTATGGAGTGGGGTTTGCAACTGAAAAGAAACTTTGTGTTCCCAACAAACAAGTGAAGGGCGGCTTTCACACACATTTATCTCTCAGAACTGAGCATGTAGAGAGACGTTCGTTCACCTAGCACAAAAAAGGACGGTTTGCAGGAGAAACTTTTACTCTGGTTTCTCAGACTGTTTCCTAGTGCCGGTTTGAAGTTCCTGCAGTTTTCACTGTAAAACCGAGTTGGAGATAGTACTTCTCCATATATATGTATGGAGAGGTGTTGGCAACTGAAAAGTAACTTTG
The DNA here is from genome assembly GCF_036321535.1 of Camelus dromedarius. Taxonomy (NCBI): domain Eukaryota; kingdom Metazoa; phylum Chordata; class Mammalia; order Artiodactyla; family Camelidae; genus Camelus; species Camelus dromedarius. The sequence continues at coordinate 2,481,543 of NW_026989847.1, read as the reverse complement.
TGTTCCCAACAAGCTATGTGAAGGACGGCTTTCACACACACTTATCTCTCAGAAATTAGCATGTGGAGAGACGTTCTTTCATCTAGCACAAAGGGAATGTGTTGCAGGGTTAACTTTTACTCTGGTTTCTCAGTCTGTTTCCTATTGCCGGTATGAAGTTCCTGCAGCTTTCACTTTAAATCCGAGTTGGGGCTAGTACCTCCCCTTATATATATATGGAGTGGAATTTGCAACTGAAAAGAAACTTTGTGTTCACAACAAGCTAGATGAAGGACTAATTTCACACACACTTATCTTTCAAAACTGGGCATGTGGAGAGACGTTCGTTCATCTAGCACAATTGGAACGGGTTGCAGGTGAAAGTTTTACTCTGGTTTCTCAGTCTGATTCCTAGTGCCGGTTTGAAGTTCCTGCAGTTTTCACTGTAAAACCGATTTGGAGCTAGAACCTCCCCATATATATGTATATAGAGGTGCTTGCAACTGAAAAGAAACTTTGTGTTCCCAACAAGCTAGGTGAAGGACGGCTTTCACACACAATTATCTCTCAGAACTGAGCATGTGGATAGACGTTCGTTCACCTAGGAAAAAATGAACGGGTTGCAGGAGAAACTTTTACTCTTTTTTCTCAGTCGGTTTCCTAGTGCCGGTTAGAATTTCCTGCAGTTTTCACTGTAAAACAGATTTGGAGCTAGTACCTCCCCATATATATGTATGGATTGGAGTTTGCAACTGAAAAGAAACTTTGTGTTCCAAACAAGCTATGTGAAATACAGCATTCACACACACTTATCTATCAGAACTGAGCATGTGGAGAGACGTTCTTTCATCTAGCACAAAGGGAAGGTGTTGCAGGAGAAAATTTACTCTGGTTTCTCAGTCTGATTCCTAGTGCCGGTTTGAAGTTTCTGCAGTTTTCACTGTAAAACCAAGTTGGAGCTAGTACCTCCCCATATATATGTATGCAGTGGAGTTAGCAACTGAAAAGAAACTTTGTGTTCCCAACAAGCTAGGTGAAGGAAGGCTTTCACACACACTTATCTCTCAGAACTGAGCATGTGGAGAGACGTTCGATCATCTAGCACAAAGGGAACGGGTTGCTGGAGAAACTTTTTCTCTGGATTCTCAGTCTGTTTCCTAGTGCTGGTTTGAATTTCCTGCAGTTTTCACTGTAAAACCTAGTTGGAAGTAGTACCACCCAATATATATGTATGGAGTGGAGTTTGCAACTGAAAAGAAACTTTGTGTTCCCAACAAACAAGTGAAGGGCGGCTTTCACACACATTTATCTCTCAGAACTGAGCATGTAGAGAGACGTTCGTTCACCTAGCACAAAAAAGAACGGTTTGCAGGAGAAACTTTTACTCTGGTTTCTCAGACTGTTTCCAAGTGCCGGTTTGAAGTTCCTGCAGTTTTCACTGTAAAACCGAGTTGGAGATAGTACTTCTCCATATATATGTATGGAGAGGTGTTGGCAACTGAAAAGTAACTTTGTGTTCCCAACAAGCTATGTGAAGGACGGCTTTCACACACACTTATCTCTCAGAAATTAGCATGTGGAGAGACGTTCTTTCATCTAGCACAAAGGGAATGTGTTGCAGGGAAACTTTTACTCTGGTTTCTCAGTCTGTTTCTTAGTGCCGGTTTGAAGTTCCTGCAGATTTCACTGTAAAACCGAGTTGGAGCTAGTACCACCCCATATATATGTATGGAGTGGAGTTTGCAACTGAAAAGAAACTTTGTAATCCCAACAAGCTAGGTGATGGACGGCTTTCACACACACATGTATCAGAAATGAGCATGTGGAGAGTCTTTCGATAATCTAGCACAAAGGGAACGGGATTCAGGAGAAACTTTTACTCTGGTTTCTCCGTCTGTTTCCTTCTGACGGTTTGATGTTCCTGCAGATTTAACTGTAAAAGCGACTTGGAGCTTGTACCTCCCCATATATATGTATGGAGTGCAGTTTACAACTGAAAAGAAACTTTGTGTTCCCAACAAGCTAGGTGAAGTACGGCTTTCACACACACATATTTCTCAGGACTGAGCATGTGGAGAGTCTTTCGATTATCTAGCACAAAGGGAACGGGATTCAGGAGAAACTTTCACACTGGTTTCTCAGTCTGTTTCCTAGTGACGGTTTGATGTTCCTGCAGATTTAACTGTAAAAGCGACTTGGAGCTTGTACCTCCCCATATATATGTATGGAGTGCAGTTTACAACTGAAAAGAAACTTTGTGTTCCCAACAAGCAAGGTGAAGGACGGCTTTCACACACACATATTTCTCAGAACTGAGCATGTGGAGAGTCTTTCGATCATCTAGCACAAAGGGAACGGCATTTAGGAGAAACTTTTACTATGGTTTCTCAGTCTGTTTCCTAGTGCTGGTTTGAATTTCCTGCAGTTTTCACTGTAAAACGGAGTTGGAGCTAGTACCTCCACAAAAAAATATATGGAGTGGAGTTTGCAACTGAAAAGAAACATTGTATTCCCAACAAGCAAGGTGAAGGACGGCTTTCACACACACATGTCTCAGAAATGAGCATGTGGAGAGACGTTCGTTCATCTAGCACAAAGGGAACGGGTTGCAGGAGAAAGTTTTACTCTGGTTTCTCAGTCTGTTTCCTAGTGCCGTTTTGAAGTTCCTGCAGTTTTCACTTTAAAACCGATTTGGAGCTTGTACCTCCCCATATATATGTAAGGAGAGGTGTTTGCTACTGAAAAGAAACTTTGTGTTCTCAACAAGTTATTTGAAGGACGGCTTTCACACACACTTATCTCTCAGAACTTAGCATGTGTAGAGACGTTCGTTCATCTAGCACAAAGGGAAAGGGTTGCAGGAGAAACTTTACTCCGGTTTCTTAGTCTGTTTCAAAGTGCCGGTTTGAAGTTCCTGCAAATTTCACTGTAAAAACGAGGTGGAGCTTGTACCTACGCATATAATTGTATGGAGTTTAGTTTGCAACTGAAAAGAAACTTTGTGTTCCCAACAAGCTAGGTGAAGGACAGCTTTCACACACACATATCTCTCAGAACTGAGCATGTGGAGAGACGTTCGTTCATCTAGCACAAAGGGAACGGGTTGCATTCGTATCTTTTTCTCTGGTTTCTCAGTCTTTTTCCTATTGCCGGTTTGAAGTTCCTGCAGTTTTCACTGTAAATCCGAGTTGGAGCTAGTACCTCCCCTTATATATGTATGGATTGGAATTTGCTACTGAAAAGAAACTTTGTGTTCCCAACAAGCTAGGTGAAGAATGGCTTTCACACACACTTATCTCTCAGAACTGAGCATGTGGAGACACGTTCGTTCTTCTAGAATAAAAGGAACGGGTAGCAGGAGAAACTTTTACTCGGGTTTCTCAGTCTGTTTCCTAGTGCTGGTTTGAATTTCCTGCAGTTTTCACTGTAAACCCGAGTTGGAGCTAGTACCTCCCCATATATATGTATGGAGAGGGGTTTGCAACTGAAAAGAAACTTTGGGTTCCCAACAAGCTAGGGTAAGGTCTGCTTTCACACACAATTATCTCTCAGAACTGAGCATGTGGAGAGAAGTTCGTTCATCTAGCACAAAGGGAACGGGTTGCAGGGAAACTTTTACTCTGGTTTCTCAGTCTGTTTCTTAGTGCCGGTTTGAAGTTCCTGCAATTTTCACTGTAAAACTTATTTGGAGCTAGTACCTCCCCATATATATGTATGGAGAGGAGTTTGCAACTGAAAAGAAACTATGTGTTCATAACAAGCTAGGTGAAGTACGGCTTTCACACACACTTATCTCTCAGAACTGAGCATGTGGAGAGACGTTCGTTCATCTAGCACAAAAGGAACGGGTTGCAGGAGAAAGTTTTCTCGGGTTTCTCAGTCTGTTTCCTAGTGCCGGTAAGAAGTTCCTTCACTTTTCATTGCAAAAGCGAGTTGGAGATAGTACCACCCCATATATATGTATGTAGTGGAGTTTGCAACTGAAAAGAATCTTTGTGTTCCCAACAAGTTAGGTGAAGGACGACTTTCACACACAATTATCTCTCAGAACCGAGCATGTGGAGAGACGTTCGTTCATCTAGAACAAATGGAACGGGTTGCAGGAGAAACTATTACTCTTGTTTCTCAGTCTGTTTCCAGTGACGGTTTGAATTTCCTGCAGTTTTCACTGTAAAACCGAGTTGGAAATAGTACCTCCACATATATAGTTATGGAGTGGAATTTGCAACTGAAAGAAACTTTGTGTTCCCAACAAGATAGGTGAAGGACGGCTTTCACACACACTTATCTCTCAGAACAGAGCATGTGGAGCGACGATCGTTCATCTAGCACAAAGGGAACGGGTTGCAGGAGAAACTTTTACTCCGGATTCTCAGTCTGTTTCTAGTGCTGTTTTGATGTTCCTGCAGTTTTCACTTTAAAACCGAGTTTGAGCTAGAACAATCCCATATATATGTAAGGAGTGGAGTTTGCAACTGAAAAGAATCCTTGTGTTCACAACAAGCTAAGTGAAGGTCGGCTTTCACACACACTTTTCTCTTAGAAATGAGCATGTGGAGAGACGTTCGTTCATCTAGCACAAAGTGAACGTGTTGCAAGAGAAACTTTTACTCTGGTTTCTCAGTCTGTTTCCTAGTACCGGTTTGATGTTCCTGCAGATTTCACGGTAAAACCGAATTTGAGATTGTACCTCCCCATATATATGTATGGAATGGAGTTTGCAACTGAAAAAAAACTTTGTGTTCCCAACAAGCTAAGTTAAGGACGGCTTTCACACACAATTTTCTCTCAGAACTGAGCATGTGGATAGACGTTCGTTCACCTAGCAAAAAATGAATGGGTTGCAGGAGAAACTTTTACTCTGGTTTCTCAGTCGGTTTCCTAGTGCCGGTTAGAATTTCCTGCAGTTTTCACTGTAAAACAGATTTGGAGCTAGTACCTCCCCATATATATGTATGGATTGGAGTTTGCAACTGAAAAGAAACTTTGTGTTCCAAACAAGCTATGTGAAATACAGCATTCACACACACTTATCTCTCAGAACTGAACATGTGGAGAGACGTTCTTTCATCTAGCACCAAGGGATCGGGTTGCAGTAGAAATTTTTACTCTGGTTTCTCAGTCTTTTTCCTAATGACAGTTTGATGTTCCTTCAGTTTTCACTGTAAAACGGAATTGGAGCTAGTACTTCCCCATATATATGTATGGATATGAGTTTACAACTGAAATGAAACTTTGTGTTCCCAACAAGCTAAGTGAAGGACGGCTTTCACACACACTTATCTCTCAGAAATGAGCATGTGGAGAGACGTTCGTTCATCTAGCACAAAGGGAACGGTTTGCAGGGGAAACATTTACTCTGGTTTCTCAGTCTGTTTCCTAGTGCCGGTTTGATGTTCCTGCATTTTTCACTGTAAAACCGAGTTGGAGCTAGTACCTCCCCATATATATGTATAGAGGAGTTGTCATCTGATAAGAAACTATGTGTTCTCAACAAACTAGGTTAAGGACGGCATTCACACACAATTATCTCTCAGAAATGAGCATGTGTAGAGACGTTCGTTCATCTAGCACAAAGGGAACGGTTTGCAGGAGAAACATTACTCTGGTTTCTCAGTCTGTTTCCTACTGCCGTTTTGAATTTCCTGCAGTTTTCACTGTAAAACCGAGTTGGAGCTAGTACCTCCCCATATATATGTATGGAATGGAGTTTGCAACTGAAAAGAAACTTTGTGTTCCCAACAAGCGAGGTTAAGTACGGCTTTCAAACACACTTATCTCTCAGAACTGAGCATGTGGAGAGACGTTCGATCATCTCGCACAACGGAAACTGGTTGCAGGAGAAACTTTTACTCTGGTTTCTCATTCTGTTTCCCAGTGCCGGTTTGAATTTCCTGCAGTATTCACTGTAAAACCGAGTTTGAGCTAGTACCTTCCCATGTATATGTATTGAGTGGAGTTGGCAACTGAAAAGAATCTTTGTGTTCCCAACAAGCTAGGTGAAAGGTGGCTTTCACACACACTTATCTCTCAGAACTGAGCATGTGGAGAGACGTTCGTTCATCTAGCACAAAGGAAACGGGTTGCAGGGGAAACTTTTACTCTGGTTTCTCAGTCTGTTTCCCAGTGCCGGTTTGAATTTCCTGCAGTTTTCACTGTAAAACCGAGTTGGAGTTAGTAATTCCCCATATATATATAAGGAGAGGTGTTTGCAACTGAAAAGAAACTTTGTGTTCCCAACAAGCTAGGTGAATGACGGCTTTCACACACACTTATCTCTCAGAACTGAGCATGTGGAGAGACGTTCGTTCATCTATCACAAAGGGAAAGGTTTGTAGGAGAAACTTTTACTCTGGATTCTCAGTCTGTTTCCTAGTGCCGGTTTGAAGTACCTGCAGTTTTCACTGTAAAACCGTGTTGGAGCTAGTACTTCCCCATATATATTTATGGAGAGGTGTTTGCAACTGAAAAGAAACTTTGTGTTCCCAACAAGCTAGGTGAAGTGCGGCTTTCACACACAATTATCTCTCACAAATGAGTATGTGGAGAGACGTTCGTTCATCTAGCACCAAGGGATCGGTTTGCAGGGGAAATTTTTACACTGGTTTCTCAGTCTGTTTCCTAGTGACAGTTTGAAGTTCCTTCAGTTTTCACTGTAAAACGGAATTGGAGCTTGTACTTCCCCATATATATGCATGGATTGGAGTTGGCAACTGAAAAGGAACTTTGTGTTCCCAACAAGCTAGGTGAATGACGGCTTTAACACACACAAATTACTCAGAACTGAGCATGTGGAGAGACTTTCGTTCATCTAGAACAAATGGAAAGGTTTGCATGGGAAACATTTACTCTGGTTTCTCAGTCTGTTTCCTTGTGCCGGTTTGAATTTCCTGCATTTTTCACTGTAAAACCGAGTTGGAGCTAGTACCTCCCCATATACATTTATGCAGAGGATTTGGCAACTGAAAAGAAACTTTGTGTTCCCAATAAGCAAGGTGAAGGACGGCTTTCACACACAGTTATCTCTCAGAACTGAGCATGTGGATAGACGTTCGATCATCTAGCACAAAAGGAACAGGTTGCAGGAGAAACTTTTACTCTGGTTTCTCAGTCTGTTTCCTACTGCCGGTTTGAATTTCCTGCAGTTTTCACTGTAAAACCGAGTTGGAGATAGTACCTACCCATATATATGTATGGAATGGAGTTTGCAACTGAAAAGAATCTTTGTGTTCCCAACAAGCTAGGTGAAGGACAGCTTTCACACACACTTATCTCTCAGAACTGAGCATGAGGAGAGACGTTCATTCATCTAGCACAAAGGAACGTGTTGCAGGAAAAATTTTACTCTGGTTTCTCAGTCTGTTTCCTAGTGCCGGTTTGATGTTCCTGCAGTTTTCACTGTAAAACCGAGTTGGAGCTAGTACCTCCCCATATATATGTATGGATTGGAGTTTGCAACTAAAAAGAAACTTTGTGTTCCCAACAAGATAGTTGAAGGACAGCTTTAACACACACTTATCTCTCAGAACTGAGCATGTGGAGAGACGTTCGATCATCTAGCAAAAAGGAAACTGATTGCAGGAGAAAATTTTACTCTGGTTTCTCAGTCTATTTTCCAGTGCCGATTTGAATTTCCTGCAGTTTTCACTGTAAAACCGAGTTGGAGTTAGTACCTCCCCATATATATATATTGGGAGGTGTTTACAACTGAAAAGATACTTTGTGTTCCCAACTAGCTACGTGAAGGACGGCTTTAACACACACTTATCTCTCAGAACTGAGCATGTGGAGAGACGTTCGTTCATCTAGCAAAAAGGGAACGGGTAGCAGGAGAATCTTTTACTCTGGTTTCTCAGTCTGTTTCCTAGTGCCGGTTTGAAGTTCCTGCAGTTTTCACTGTAAAACCCAGTTGGAGCTCGTACCTACCCATATATATGTATGGAGAGGTGTTTGCAACTGAAAAGAAACTTTGTGTTCCCAACAAGCTATTTGTAAGACGGCTTTCACACACACTTATCTCTCAGAACTGAGCATGTGGAGAGACGTTCGTTCATCTAGCACAAAAAGAACGGGTTGCAGGAGAAACTTTTACTGTGGTTTCTCAGTCTGTTTCCTAGTGCCGGTTTGAAGTTCCTGCAGTTTTCACTGTAAATCCGAGTTGGAGTTCGTACCTCCCCATATATATCTATGGAGAGGTGTTTGCAACTGAAAAGAAACTTTGTGTTCCCAACAAGCTATTTGTAAGACGGCTTTCACACACACTTATCTCTCAGAACTGAGCATGTGGAGAGACGTTCGTTCATCTAGCACAAAAAGAACGGGTGGCAGGAGAAACTTTTACTGTGGTTTCTCAGTCTGTTTCCTAGTGCCGGTTTGAAGTTCCTGCAGTTTTCATTGTAAAACCGAGTTGGAGCTAGAACCTCCCCATAAATATGTATGGAGAGGAGTTGGCAACTGATAAGAAACTTTGTGTTCTCAACAAGCTAGTTGAAGGACGGCTTTCACACACAATTATCTCTCAGAACTGAGCATGTGTAGAGACGTTCGTTCATCTAGAACAAAGGGAATGGGTTGCAGGAGAAATTTTTGCTCCAGTTTCTCAGTCTGTTTCCAAGTGCCGGTATGAAGTTCCTGCAGATTTCATTGTAAAACCGAGGTGGAGCTTGTACCTCCCCATATATATGTATGGATTGTAATTTGCAACTGAAAAGAAACTTTGTGTTCCCAACAAGCAAGGTGAAGTTCGGCTTTCACACACACTTATCTCTCAGAACTGAACATGTGGAGAGACATTCGTTCATCTAGCACCAAGGGATCGGGTTGCAGTAGAAATTTTTACTCTGGTTTCTCAGTCTTTTTCCTAATGACAGTTTGATGTTCCTTCAGTTTTCACTGTAAAACGGAATTGGAGCTAGTACTTCCCCATATATATGTATGGATATGAGTTTAAAACTGAAAAGAAACTTTGTGTTCCCAACAAGCTAAGTGAAGGACGGCTTTCACACACACTTATCTCTCAGAAATGAGCATGTGGAGAGACGTTCGTTCATCTAGCACAAAGGGAACGGTTTGCAGGGGAAACATTTACTCTGGTTTCTCAGTCTGTTTCCTAGTGCCGGTTTGATGTTCCTGCATTTTTCACTGTAAAACCGAGTTGGAGCTAGTACCTCCCCATATATATGTATAGAGGAGTTGTCATCTGATAAGAAACTATGTGTTCTCAACAAGCTAGGTTAAGGACGGCATTCACACACAATTATCTCTCAGAAATGAGCATGTGTAGAGACGTTCGTTCATCTAGCACAAAGGGAACGGTTTGCAGGAGAAACATTACTCTGGTTTCTCAGTCTATTTCCTACTGCCGTTATGAATTTCCTGCAGTTTTCACTGTAAAACCGAGTTGGAGCTAGTACCTCCCCATATATATGTATGGAATGGAGTTTGCAACTGAAAAGAAACTTTGTGTTCCCAACAAGCGAGGTTCAGTACGGCTTTCAAACACACTTATCTCTCAGAACTGAGCATGTGGAGAGACGTTCGATCATCTCGCACAACGGAAACTGGTTGCAGGAGAAACTTTTACTCTGGTTTCTCATTCTGTTTCCCAGTGCCGGTTTGAATTTCCTGCAGTATTCACTGTAAAACCGAGTTTGAGCTAGTACCTTCCCATATATATGTATTGAGTGGAGTTGGCAACTGAAAAGAATCTTTGTGTTCCCAACAAGCTAGGTGAAAGGTGGCTTTCACACACACTTATCTCTCAGAACTGAGCATGTGGAGAGACGTTCGTTCATCTAGCACAAAGGAAACGGGTTGCAGGGGAAACTTTTACTCTGGTTTCTCAGTCTGTTTCCCAGTGCCGGTTTGAATTTCCTGCAGTTTTCACTGTAAAACCGAGTTGGAGTTAGTAATTCCCCATATATATATAAGGAGAGGTGTTTGCAACTGAAAAGAAACTTTGTGTTCCCAACAAGCTAGGTGAATGACGGCTTTCACACACACTTATCTCTCAGAACTGAGCATGTGGAGAGACGTTCGTTCATCTATCACAAAGGGAAAGGTTTGTAGGAGAAACTTTTACTCTGGATTCTCAGTCTGTTTCCTAGTGCCGGTTTGAAGTACCTGCAGTTTTCACTGTAAAACCGTGTTGGGGCTAGTACTTCCCCATATATATTTATGGAGAGGTGTTTGCAATTGAAAAGAAACTTTGTGTTCCCAACAAGCTAGGTGAAGTGCGGCTTTCACACACAATTATCTCTCACAAATGAGTATGTGCAGAGACGTTCGTTCATCTAGCACCAAGGGATCGGTTTGCAGGGGAAATTTTTACACTGGTTTCTCAGTCTGTTTCCTAGTGACAGTTTGAAGTTCCTTCAGTTTTCACTGTAAAACGGAATTGGAGCTTGTACTTCCCCATATATATGCATGGATTGGAGTTGGCAACTGAAAAGGAACTTTGTGTTCCCAACAAGCTAGGTGAATGACGGCTTTAACACACACAAATTACTCAGAACTGAGCATGTGGAGAGACTTTCGTTCATCTAGAACAAATGGAAAGGTTTGCATGGGAAACATTTACTCTGGTTTCTCAGTCTGTTTCCTTGTGCCGGTTTGAATTTCCTGCATTTTTCACTGTAAAACCGAGTTGGAGCTAGTACCTCCCCATATATATTTATGCAGAGGATTTGGCAACTGAAAAGAAACTTTGTGTTCCCAATAAGCAAGGTGAAGGACGGCTTTCACACACAGTTATCTCTCAGAACTGAGCATGTGGATAGACGTTCGATCATCTAGCACAAAAGGAACAGGTTGCAGGAGAAACTTTTACTCTGGTTTCTCAGTCTGTTTCCTACTGCCGGTTTGAATTTCCTGCAGTTTTCACTGTAAAACCGAGTTGGAGCTAGTACCTACCCATATATATGTATGGAATGGAGTTTGCAACTGAAAAGAATCTTTGTGTTCCCAACAAGCTAGGTGAAGGACAGCTTTCACACACACTTATCTCTCAGAACTGAGCATGAGGAGAGACGTTCCTTCATCTAGCACAAAGGATCGTGTTGCAGGAAAAATTTTACTCTGGTTTCTCAGTCTGTTTCCTAGTGCCGGTTTGATGTTCCTGCAGTTTTCACTGTAAAACCGAGTTGGAGCTAGTACCTCCCCATATATATGTATGGATTGGAGTTTGCAACTGAAAAGAAACTTTGTGTTCCCAACAAGATAGTTGAAGGACAGCTTTAACACACACTTATCTCTCAGAACTGAGCATGTGGAGAGACGTTCGATCATCTAGCAAAAAGGAAACTGATTGCAGGAGAAAATTTTACTCTGGTTTCTCAGTCTATTTTCCAGTGCCGATTTGAATTTCCTGCATTTTTCACTGTAAAACCGAGTTGGAGTTAGTACCTCCCCATATATATATATGGAAAGGTGTTTACAACTGAAAAGATACTTTGTGTTCCCAACAAGCTACGTGAAGGACGGCTTTAACACACACTTATCTCTCAGAACTGAGCATGTGGAGAGACGTTCGTTCATCTAGCACAAAAAGAACGGGTTGCAGGAGAAACTTTTACTGTGGTTTCTCAGTCTGTTTCCTAGTGCCGGTTTGAAGTTCCTGCAGTTTTCACTGTAAATCCGAGTTGGAGTTCGTACCTCCCCATATATATCTATGGAGAGGTGTTTGCAACTGAAAAGAAACTTTGTGTTCCCAACAAGCTATTTGTAAGACGGCTTTCACACACACTTATCTCTCAGAACTGAGCATGTGGAGAGACGTTCGTTCATCTAGCACAAAAAGAACGGGTTGCAGGAGAAACTTTTACTGTGGTTTCTCAGTCTGTTTCCTAGTGCCGGTTTGAAGTTCCTGCAGTTTTCATTGTAAAACCGAGTTGGAGCTAGAACCTCCCCATAAATATGTATGGAGAGGAGTTGGCAACTGATAAGAAACTTTGTGTTCTCAACAAGCTAGTTGAAGGACGGCTTTCACACACAATTATCTCTCAGAACTGAGCATGTGTAGAGACGTTCGTTCATCTAGAACAAAGGGAATGGGTTGCAGGAGAAATTTTTGCTCCAGTTTCTCAGTCTGTTTCCAAGTGCCGGTATGAAGTTCCTGCAGATTTCACTGTAAAACCGAGGTGGAGCTTGTACCTCCCCATATATATGTATGGATTGTAATTTGCAACTGAAAAGAAACTTTGTGTTCCCAACAAGCAAGGTGAAGTTCGGCTTTCACACAAACTTATCTCTCCGAACTGAGCATGTGGAGAGACTTTCGATCATCCAGCACAAAGGGAACGGGTTGAAGGAGAAACTTTTACTCTGGATTCTCAGTCTGTTTCCTAGTGCCGGTTTGAAGTTACTGCAGTTTTCACTGTAAAACCGAGTTGGAGCTAGTACCTCCCCATATATATGTATGGATTGGAGTTTGCAACTGAAAAGAAAATGTGTTCCCAACAAGCAAGGTGAAGGACAACTTTCACACACAATTATCTCTCAGAACTGAGTATGTGGAGAGACCTTCTTTCATCTAGCACAAAGTAACGGGTTGCAGGAGAAACTTTACTCTGGTTTCTAAGTCTGTTTCCAGTGCCGTTTTGTAATTCCTGCAGTTTTCACTGTAAAACCGAGTTGGAGCTAATACCTACCCATATATATGTATGGAATGGATTTTGCAACTGAAAAGAATCTTTGTGTTCCCAACAAGCTAGGTGAAGTACTGCATTCACACACACTTATCTCTCAGAACTGAGCATGTAGAGAGACGTTCTTTCATCTAGCAGAAAGGGAACTGTTTGCAGGAGAAATTTTACTCTGGTATCTTAGTCTGTTTCCTAGTGACTGTTTGAAGTTCCTGCAGTTTTCACTGTAAAACCGAGTTGGAGCTAGTACTTCCCCATATATATGTATGGAGAGGTGTTTGAAACTGAAAAAAAAATTTGTGTTCCCAACAAGCTATGTGAAGAACGGCTTTCACACACACTTATCTCTCATGAATTAGCATTTGGAGAGACATTCGTTCATCTAGCACAAAGGGAACGGGTGGCAGGAGAAACTTTTACTCTGGTTTCTCAGTCTGTTTCCTAGTGCCGGTTTGAAGTTCCTGCAATTTTCACTGTAAATCCGATTTGGAGCTATTACCTCCCCTTATATATATATGGAGTGGAATTTGCAACTGAAAAGAAACTTTGTGTTCCCAACAAGCTTGATGAAGGAAGGCTTTCACACACATTTATATCTCAGAACTGAGCATGTGAGAGACGTTCGTTCATCTCGCACAAAGGTAACGGGTGGTAGGAGAAACTTTTACTCTGGTTTCTCAGTCTGTTTCCTAGTGCCGGTTTCAAGTTCCTGCAGTTTTCCCTGTAAAACAGATTTGGAGCTAGTACCTCCCTTTATATATGAATGCTGTGGAATTTGCTACTGAAAAGAATCTTTGTGTTCCCAACAAGCTAGGTGAAGTACGGCATTCACACACACTTATCTCTCAGAACTGAGCATGTGGAGAGACGTTCGTTCACCTAGCAAAAAGGGAACTGGTTGCAGGGGAATCTTTTACTCTAGTATCTTAGTCTGTTTCCTAGTGACTGTTTGAATTTCCTGCAGTTTTCACTGTAAAACCGAGTTGGAGCTAGAACTTCCCCATATATATGTATGGCGAGGTGTTTGCAACTGAAAAGAAAATTTGTGTTCCCAACAAGCTAGTTGAAGGACGGCTTTCACACACACTTATCTCTCAGAACTGAGCATGTGGAGAGACGTTCGTTCATCTAGCAAAAAGGGAACGTGTTGCAGGAGAAAATTATTCTCTGGTTTCTCAGTCTGTTTCCTATTGCCGGTTTGAAGTTCCTGCAATTTTCAATGTAAATTCGAGTTGGAGCTATTAACTCCCCTTATATATATATGGATTGGAATTTGCAACTGAAAAGGTACTTTGTGTTCCCAACAACCTAGATGAAGGATGGCTTTCACACACACTTATCTCTCAGAACTGAGCATGTGAGAGACGTTCGTTCATCTAGCACAAAGGGAACGGGTTGCAGGAGAAACTTTTACTCTAGTTTCACAGTCTGTTTCCTAGTGCCGGTTTCAAGTTCCTGCAGTTTTCCCAGTAAAACAGATTTGGTGCTAGTACCTCCCCTTATATATGCATGCTTTGGAGTTTGCTACTGAAAAGAATCTTTGTGTTCCCAACTAGCTAAGTGAAGGACGGCTTTCACACACACTTATCTCTCAGGACTTAGCATGTGGAGAGACGTTCGTTCATCTAGCACAAAGGGAACGGGTTGCAGCTCTAACTTTTACTCTGATTTTTCAGTCTGTTTCCTATTGCCGGTTTGAAGTTCCTGCAATTTTCAGTGTAAATCCGAGCTGGAGCTATTACTTCCCCTTATATATATATGGAGTGGAATTTGAAACTGAAAAGACACTTTGTGTTCCCAACAAGCTAGATGAAGGACGGATTCCACACAAACCTTTCTCTCAGAACTGAGCATGTGAGAGACGTTCGTTCATCTAGCAAAAACGGAACGGGTTTCAGGAGAAACTTTTACTCTGCTTTCTCAGTCTGTTTCCTAGTGCCGGTTTGAAGTTCCTGCAGTTTTCACTGTAAAACAGAGTTGGAGCTAGTACCTCTCCTTATATATGCATGATGTGGGGTTTGCTACTGAAAAGAATCTTTGTGTTCCCAACAAGCAAGTTGAAGGACGGCTTTCACACACACATATCTCTCAGAACTGTGCATGTGGAGAGACGTTCGTTCATCTAGCACAAAGGGAACGTGTTGAAGGAGAAAATTTTTCTCTGGTTCCTCAGTCTGTTTCCTATTGCCGGTTTGATGTTCCTGAAATTTTCAATGTAAATCCGAGTTGGAACTATTACCTCCCCTTATATATATATGGATTGGAATTTGCAACTGAAAAGATACTTTGTGTTCCAAACAACCTAGATGAAGGACGGCTTTCACACACACTTATCTCTCAGAACTGAGCATGTGAGAGACGTTCGTTCATCTAGCACAAACGGAACGGGTTGCAGGAGAAACTATTATTCTGGTATCTTATTCTGTTTCCTAGTGACTGTTTGAAGTTCCTGCAGTTTTCACTGTAGAACCGAGTTAGACATAGAACCTCCCCATATATATGTATGGAGTGGATTTTGCAACTGAAAAGAAACTTTGTGTTCCCAACAAGCTAGATGAAGGACGGCTTCCACACAAACCTTTCTCTCAGAACTGAGCACGTGAGAGACGTTCGTTCATCTAGCAAAAACGGAACGGGTTTCAGGAGAAACTTTTACTCTGCTTTCTCAGTCTGTTTCCTAGTGCCGGTTTGAAGTTCCTGCAGTTTTCACTGTAAAACAGAGTTGGAGCTAGTACCTCTCCTTATATATGCATGATGTGGAGTTTGCTACTGAAAAGAATCTTTGTGTTCCCAACAAGCTAGGTGAATGACGGCTTTCACACACACTTATCTCTCAGAACTGAGCATGTGTAGAGATTTTCGTTCATCTAGCACAAAGGGAACGGGTTGCAGGAGAAACTTTTACTCTGCTATCTTAGTCTGTTTCCAAGTGACAGTTTGAAGTTCCTTCAGTTTTCACTGTAAAACGGAATTGGAGCTTGTACTTCCCCATATATATGTATGGAGTGTAGTTTGCAACTGAAAAGAAACTTTGTGTTCCCAATAATCTACGTGAAGGACGGCTTTCACACACAATAATCTTTCAGAACTTAGCATGAGGAGAGACGTTCGTTCACCTAGCAAAAAAGGAACGGGGTGCAGGAGAAATTTTACTCTGGTTTCTCAGTCTGTTTCCTTGTGCCGGTTTGAAGTTCCTGCAGTTTTCTCTGTAAAACCGAGTTGTAGCTTGTACCTCCACATATATATATATGGATTGGAGTTTACAACTGAAAAGAAACTTTGTGTTCCCAACAAGCTATGTGAAGGACAGCCTTCACACACACTTATCTCTCAGAACTGAGCATGTGGAGAGACGTTCGTTCATCAAGCACAAAGGGAATGGGTGGCAGGTGAAACTTTTACTCTGGTATCTTTGTCTGTTTCCTACTGACGGTTTGAAGTTCCTGCAGTTTTCACTGTAAAACCGAGTTGGAGCTAGAATCTCCCCATATATATGTATGGAGTGGAGTTTGCAACTGAAAAGAAACTTTGTGTTCCCAACAAGCTAGTTGAAGGACGGCTTTCACACACAATTATGTCTCAGAAATTAGCATGTGGAAAGAAGTTCGTTCACCTAGCACAAAATGAACGGTGTGCAGGAGAAACTTTTACTCTGGTTTCTCAGTCTGTTTCCTAGTGCCGGTTGTAAGTTCCTGCAGTTTTCACTGTAAAACCGAGTTGGAACTAGTACTTCCCCATATATATGTACGGAGAGGTGTTTGCAACTGAAAAGAAAATTTGTGTTCCCAACAAGATATGTGAAGAACGGCTTTCACACACACTTATATCTCCCGACATAGCATGTGGAGAGACATTCATTCACCTAGCACAAAGGGAACGGGTTGCAGCGTTAACTTTTCTCTGGTTTCTCAGTCTGTTTCCTAATGCCGGTTTGAAGTTCCTGCAATTTTCACTGTAAATCCGTGTTGGAGCTATAACCTCCCCTTATATATATATGGAGTGGAATTTGCAACTGAAAAGAAACTTTGTGTTCCCAACATGCTAGTTGAAGGACGGCTTTCACACACACTTATCTCTCAGAACTGAGCATGTGAGGGATGTTCGTTCATCTAGCACAAAGGGAACGGGTGGCAGGAGAAACTTTTACTCTGGTTTCTCAGTCTGTTTCCCAGTGCCGGTTTGAAGTTCCTGCAGTTTTCATTGTAAAACCGAGTTGGAGTTAGTACTTCCCCATATATATATGTATGGAGAGGTGTTTGCAACTGAAAAGAAAATATGTGTTCCCAACAAGCTAGGTGAATGACGGCTTTCACACACAATTATTTCTCAGAACTGAGCATGTGGAGAGACGTTCGTTCATCTAGCACAAAGGGAACGTGTTGCAGGAGAAACTTTTACTCTGGTATCTTAGTCTGTTTACAAGTGACAGTTTGAAGTTCCTTCAGTTTTCACTGTAAAACAGAATTGGAGCTTGTACTTCCCCATATATATGTATGGAGTGGAGATTGCAAATGAAAAGAAACTTTGTGTTCCCAACAAGCTACGTGAAGGACGGCTTTCACACACATTTATCTTTCAGAACTTAGCATGAGGAGAGACGTTCGTTCATCTAGCAAAAAAGGAATGGGCTGCAGGAGAAATTTTACTCTGGTTTCTCAGTCTGTTTCCTAGTGCCTGTTTGAAGTTCCTGCAGTTTTCACTGTAAAACAGTTTTGGAGTTAGTACTTCCCAATATATATGTATGGAGAGGTGTTTGCAACTGAAAAGAAAATTTGTGTTCCCAACAAGCTATGTGAAGGACGGCTTTCACACACATTTATCTCTCAGGACTTACATTGTGGAGTTGCGTTCGTTCATCTAACACAAATGGAACGGGTTGCAGGATAAACTATTACTCTGGTTTCTCAGTCTGTTTCCCAGTGCAGGTTTGAATTTCCTGCAGTTTTCACTGTAAAACCAATTTGGAAATAATACCTCCCTTATATAAGTATGGAGTGGAGTTAGCAACTGAAAAGAAACTTTGTGTTCCCAACAACCTAGGTGAAGGAAGGCTTTCACACACACTTATCTCTCAGAACTGAGCATGTGGAGAGGCGTTCGTTCATCTAGCACAAATGGAACGGGTTGCAGGAGAAAATTTTACTCTGGTTTCTCAGTCTGTTTCCTTGTGCCGGTTTGAAGTTCCTGCAGTTTTCTCTGTAAAATCGAGTTGGAGCTTGTACCTCCCCATATATATTTATGGAGATGTGTTTGCAACTGAAAAGAAAATTTGTGTTCCCAACAAGCTAGGTGAAGGACGGCATTCACACACACTTATCTTCAGAACAGAGCATGTGGAGAGACGTTCGTTCATCTAGCAAAAAGGGAACGGGTTGCAGGAGAAAATTTTACTCTGGATCCTCAGTCTGTTTCCTAGTGCCGGTTTGAAATTCCTGCAGTTTTCATTGTAAAACCGAGTTGGAGCTATTACCTACCCGTATATATGTATGGAGAGGTGTTTGCAACTGAAAAGAAAATTTGTGTTCCCAACAAGTTATGTGAAGAACGGCTTTCACACACACTTATCTCTCAGGACTTAACATGTGGAGAGACGTTCATTCATCTAGCACAAAGGAACGGGTTGCAGCTGTAACTTTTACTCTGGTTTCTCAATCTGTTTCCTATTGCCGGTTTGAAGTTCCTGCAATTTTCACTGTAAATCCGAGCTGGAGCTATTACCTCCCCTTATATATATATGGAGTGGAATTTGCAACTGAAAAGAAAATTTGTGTTCCCAACAAGCTAGATGAAGGACGGCTTCCTCACAAACATATCTCTCAGAACTGAGCATGTGAGAGACGTTCGTTCATCTAGCACAAAGGAACGGGTTGCTGGAGAAACTTTTACTCTGGATTCTCAGTCTGTTTCCTAGTGCCGGTTTGAAGTTCCTGCAGTTTTCCCTGTAAAACAGATTTGGAGCTAGTACCTCCCCTTATATATGCATGCTGTGGAGTTGGCTACTGAAAAGAATCTTTGTGTTCCCAACAAGCAAGGTGAAGGACGGCTTTCACACACACTAAGCTCTCAGAAATGAGCATGTGGAGAGACGTTCAATGATCTAGCACAAATAGAACGGTTTGCAGGAGAAACTTTTACTCTGGTTTCTCAGTCTGTTTCCTAGTGCCGGTTGGAAATTCCTGCAGTTTTCACTGTAAAACCGAGTTGGAAATAGTACCACCCCATATATATTTATAGATTGGAGTTAGCAACTGAAAAGAAATTTTGTGTTCCCAACAAGCTAGGTGAAGGTCGGCATTCACACACACTTATCTCTCAGAACTGAGCATGTGGAGAGACGTTCGTTCATCTAGCACAAAGGGAACGGGCTGCAGGAGAAACTTTTACTCTGGTATCTTAGTCTGTTTCCTAGTGACTGTTTGAAGTTCCTGCAGTTTTCACTGTAAAACCGAGTTGGCACTAGAACCTCCCCATATATATGTATGGCGAGGTGTTTGCAACAGAAAAGAAACTTTGTGTTCCCAACAAGCTAGTTGAAGGACGGCTTTCACACACACTTTTCTCTCAGAACTGAGCATGTGGAGAGACGTTCGTTCATCTAGCACAAAAGGAACGGGTTGCAGGAGAAACTTTTTCTCTGGCTTCTCAGTCTGTTTAATAGTGCCGTTTTGAAGTTCCTGCAGTTTTCACTGTAAAACCGAGTTGGAGCTAGAATCTCCCCATATATATGTACGGAGTGGTGTTTGCAACTGAAAAGAAACTTTGTGTTCCCAACAAGCTAGCTGAAGGACGGCTTTCACACACACTTGTCTCTCAGAACTTAGCATGTGGAGAGATGTTCGTTCACCTAGCACAAAAGGAATGGGGTGCAGGAGAAAATTTTACTCTGGTTTCTCAATCTGTTTCCTAGTGCCGGTTGGAAGTTCCTGCAGTTTTCACTGTAAAACCGATTTGAAGCTAGTACTTCCCCATATATATGTATGGAGAGGTGTTTACAACTGAAAAGAAAATTTGTGTTCCCAACAAGCTATGTGAAGAACGGCTTACACAAACACTTATCTCTCCTGACTTAGCATGTGGAGAGACTTTCGTTCATCTAGCACATAGGGAACGGTTGGCAGGAGAAACTTTTTCTCTGGTTTCTCAGTCAGTTTCCTAGTGCCGGTATCAAGTTCCTGCAGTTTTCCCTGTAAAACAGATTTCGAGATAGTACCTCCCCTTATATTTGCATGCTGTGGATTTTGCTACTGAAAAGGATCTTTGTGTTCCCAACAAGCTATGTGAAGAACGGCATTCACACACACTTATCTATCAGAACTGAGCATGTGGAGATACGTTCGTTCATCTAGCAAAAAGGGAACGGTTTGCAGGAGAAACATTTACTCTGGTATCTTAGTCTGTTTCCTAGTGACTGTTTGAAGTTCCTGCAGTTTTCACTGTAAAACCGAGTTGGAGCTAGAATCTCCCCATATACATGTACGGAGTGGAGTTTGCAACTGAAAAGAAACTTTGTGTTCCCAACAAGCTAGGTGAAGGACGGCTTTCACACACACTTCTCTCTCAGAACTTAGCATGTGGAGAGATGTTCGTTCACCTAGCACAAAAGGAACGGGGTGCAGGAGAAAATTTTACTCTGGTTTCTCAATCTGTTTCCTAGTGCCGGTTTGATTTTCATGCAGTTTTCACTGTAAAAACGAGTTGGAGCTAGTACCTCCCCATATATATGTATGGAGAGGTGTTTGCAACTGAAAAGAAACTTTGTGTTCCCAACAAGCTAGGTGAATGACGGCTTTCACACACACTTAACTCTCAGAACAGAGCATGTGGAGAGACGTTCGTTCATCTAGCACAAAGGGAACGGGTTGCAGGAGAAATTTTTACTCTGTTATCTTAGACTGTTTCCTAGTGACGGTTTGACGTTCCTGCAGTTTTCACTGTAAAACCGAGTTGGAGCTAGAATCTCCCCATATAAATGTATGGAGTGGAGTTTGCAACTGAAAAGATACTTTGTGTTCCCAACAAGCTAGGTGAAAGAAGGCTTTCACACACACTTATCCCTCAGAACTTAGCATGTGGAGAGACGTTCGTTCACCTAGCACAAAAGGAACGGGGTGCAGGAGAAACTTTTACTCTGGTTTCTCAGTCTGTTTCCTAGTGCCGGTTGGAAGTTCCTGCAGTTTTCACTGTAAAACCGAGTTGGAGCTTGTATTTCCCCATATATATGTATGGAGAGGTGTTTCCAACTGAAAAGAAAATTTGTGTTCCCAACAAGCTATGTGAAGAACGGCTTTCACACACACTTATCTCTCAGGAATTAGCATTTGGAGAGACGTTCGTTCATGTAGCACAAAGGGAACGGGTTGCAGCTGTAACTTTTACTCTGGTTTCTCAGCCTGTTTCCTATTGCCGGATTAAAGTTCCTGCAATTTTCACTGTAAATCCGAGCTGGAGCTATTACCTCCACTTATATATATATGGAGTGGAATTTGCAAATTAAAAGAATCTTTGTGTTCCCAACAAGCTAGATGAAGGACGGCTTCCACACAAACTTATCACTCAGAACTGAGCATGTGAGAGACGTTCGTTCATCTAGCAAAAACGGAAAGGGTTTCAGGAGAAACTTTTACTCTGGTTTCTCAGTCTGTTTCCTAGTGCCGGTTTGAAGTTCCTGCACTTTTCCCTGTAAAACAGATTTGGAGTTGTACCTCCCCTTATATATGCATGATGTGGAGTTTGCTACTGAAAAGAATCTTTGTGTTCCCAACAAGCTAGGTGAAGGACGGCTTTCACACACAATTATCTCTCAGAACTGAGCATGTGGAGAGACGATCGATCATCTAGCACAAAGAGAACGGGTTGCAGGGGAAACTTTTACTCTGGTTTCTCAGTCTGTTTCCTAGGGCCAGTTAGAAGATCCTGCAGTTTTCATTGTAAAACGGAGTTGGAGCTAGTACCTCCCCATATATATATATGGATTGCAGTTTGCAACTGAAAAGAAACTTTGTGTTCCCAACAAGCTAATTGAAGGACAGCCTTCACACACACTTATCTCTCAGATCTGAGCATGTGGAGAGACGTTCGTTCATCTAGCACAAATGGAACGGGTTGCAGGAGAAACTTTTACTCTGGTATCTTAGTCTGTTTCCTACTGACGGTTTGAAGTTCCTGCAGTTTTCACTGTAAAACCGAGTTGGAGCTAGAATCTCCCCATATATATGTATGGAGAGGAGTTTGCAACTGAAAAGAAACTTTGTGTTCCCAACAAGCTAGGTGAAGGACGGCTTTCACACACACTTATCTCTCAGAAATTAGCATGTGGAGAGAAGTTCGTTCACCTAGCAAAAAAGGAACGGGTTGCAGGAGAAACTTTTACTCTGGTTTCTCAGTCTGTTTCCTAGTGCCGGTTGAAAGTTTCTGCAGTTATCACTGTAAAACCGAGTTGGAACTAGTACTTCCCCATATATATGTATGGAGAGGTGTTTGCAACTGAAAAGAAAATTTGTGTTCCCAACAAGCTATGTGAAGAACGGCTTTCACACACACTTATCTCTCCCGAATTAGCATGTGGAGAGACATTCGTTCATCTAGCACAAAGTGAACGGGGTGCAGCTGTAAATATTACTCTGGTTTCTCAATCTGTTTCCTAATGCCGGTTTGAAGTTCCTGCAATTTTCACTGTAAATCCGAGTTGGAGCTATTACCTCCCCTTGTATATATATGGAGTGGAAATTGCAAGTGAAAAGAAACTTTGTGTTCCCAACAAGCTAGATGAAGAACGGCTTTCACACACACTTATCTCTCAGAACTGAGCATGTGAGAGATGTTCGTTCATCTAGCACAAAGGGAACGGGTGGCAGGAGAAACATTTACTCTGGTTTCTCAGTCTGTTTCCTAGTGCCGGTTTGAAGTTCCTGCACTTTTCCCTGTAAAACAGATTTGGAGCTAGTACCTCCGCTTATATATGCATGCTGTGAAGTTTGCTACTGAAAAGAATCTTTGCGTTCCCAACAAGCTAGGTGAAGGACGGCATTCACACATACTTATCTATCAGAACTGAGCATGGGGAGAGACGTTCGTTCATCTAGCACAAAGGGAACGGCTTGCAGCAGAAACTTTTACTCTGGTTTCTCAGTCTGTTTCCTAGTGCCGGTTGGAAGTTCCTGCAGTTTTCACTGTAAAACCGAGTTGGAGCTTGTCCTTCCCCATATATATGTATGGAGAGGTGTTTGCAACTGAAAAGAAAATTTGTGTTCCCAAAAAGCTATGTGAAGAACGGCTTTCACACACACTTATCTCTCAGGAATTAGCATGTGGAGAGACGTTCATTCATCTAGCACAAAGGGAACGGGTTGCAGCTGTAACTTTTACTCTGGTTTCTCAGTCTGTTTCATATTTCCGATTTGAAGTTCCTGCAATTTTCACTGTAAATCCGAGCTGGAGCTAATACCTCCACTTATATATATATGGAGTGGAATTTGCAACTGAAAAGAAACTTTGTGTTCCCAACAAGCTAGATGAAGGACGGCTTCCACACAAACTTATCACTCAGAACTGAGCATGTGAGAGACGTTTGTTCATCTAGCAAAAACGGAAAGGGTTTCAGGAGAAACTTTTACTCTGGTTTCTCAGTCTGTTTCCTAGTGCCGGTTTGAAGTTCCTGCACTTTTCCCTGTAAAACAGATTTGGAGTTGTACCTCCCCTTATATATGCATGATGTGGAGTTTGCTACTGAAAAGAATCTTTGTGTTCCCAACAAGCTAGGTGAAGGACGGCTTTCACACACAATTATCTCTCAGAACTGAGCATGTGGAGAGACGATCGATCATCTAGCACAAAGAGAACGGTTTGCAGGGGAAACTTTTACTCTGGTTTCTCAGTCTGTTTCCTAGGGCCAGTTAGAAGATCCTGCAGTTTTCATTGTAAAACGGAGTTGGAGCTAGTACCTCCCCATATATATATATGGATTGCAGTTTGCAACTGAAAAGAAACTTTGTGTTCCCAACAAGCTAATTGAAGGACAGCCTTCACACACACTTATCTCTCAGACCTGAGCATGTGGAGAGACGTTCGTTCATCTAGCACAAAGGGAACGGGTTGCAGGAGAAACTTTTACTCTGGTATCTTAGTCTGTTTCCTACTGACGGTTTGAAGTTCCTGCAGTTTTCACTGTAAAACCGAGTTTGAGCTAGAATCTTCCCATATATATGTATGGAGAGGAGTTTGCAACTGAAAAGAAACTTTGTGTTCCCAACAAGCTAGGTGAAGGACGGCTTTCACACACACTTATCTCTCAGAAATTAGCATGTGGAGAGAAGTTCGTTCACCTAGCACAAAAGGAACGGGTTGCAGGAGAAACTTTTACTCTGGTTTCTCAGTCTGTTTCCTAGTGCCGGTTGAAAGTTTCTGCAGTTATCACTGTAAAACCGAGTTGGAACTAGTACTTCCCCATATATATGTATGGAGAGGTGTTTGCAACTGAAAAGAAAATTTGTGTTCCCAACAAGCTATGTGAAGAACGGCTTTCACACACACTTATCTCTCCCGAATTAGCATGTGGAGAGACATTCGTTCATCTAGCACAAAGTGAACGGGGTGCAGCTGTAAATATTACTCTGGTTTCTCAGTCTGTTTCCTAATGCCGGTTTGAAGTTCCTGCAATTTTCACTGTAAATCCGAGTTGGAGCTATTACCTCCCCTTATATATATATGGAGTGGAAATTGCAAGTGAAAAGAAACTTTGTGTTCCCAACAAGCTAGATGAAGAACGGCTTTCACACACACTTATCTCTCAGAACTGAGCATGTGAGAGATGTTCGTTCATCTAGCACAAAGGGAACGGGTGGCAGGAGAAACATTTACTCTGGTTTCTCAGTCTGTTTCCTAGTGCCGGTTTGAAGTTCCTGCACTTTTCCCTGTATAACAGATTTGGAGCTAGTACCTCCGCTTATATATGCATGCTGTGAAGTTTGCTACTGAAAAGAATCTTTGCGTTCCCAACAAGCTAGGTGAAGGACGGCATTCACACACACTTATCTCTTAGGAATTAGCATGTGGAGAGACGTTCATTCATCTAGCACAAAGGGAAAGGGTTGCAGCTGTAACTTTTACTCTGGTTTCTCAGTCTGTTTCATATTTCCGATTTGAAGTTCCTGCAATTTTCACTGTAAATCCGAGCTGGAGCTAATACCTCCACTTATATATATATGGAGTGGAATTTGCAACTGAAAAGAAACTTTGTGTTCCCAACAAGCTAGATGAAGGACGGCTTCCACACAAAATTATCTCTCAGAACTTTGCATGTGAGAGACGTTCGTTCATCTAGCAAAAACGGAAAGGGTTTCAGGAGAAACTTTTACTCTGGATTCTCAGTCTGTTTCCTAGTGCCGGTTTGAAGTTCCTGCAGTTTTCACTGTAAAATATAGTTGGAGCTAGTACCAACCCATATATTTGTACGGATTGGAGTTAGCACCTGAAAAGAAACTTTGTGTTCCCAACAAGCTCGGTGAAGAAGGGCATTCACACACACTTATCTCTCAGAACTGAGCATGTGGAGATAAGATCGTTCATCAAGCACAAAGGGAACGGGTTGCAGGAGAATCTTTTACTCTGGATTCTCAGTCTGTTTCCTAGTGCCGGTTTGAAGTTCCTGCAATTTTCACTGTAAAACCGAGTTGGAGCTAGTACCTCACCACAAATAATTATGGATTGGAGTTTTCAACTGTAAAGAAACTTTGTTTTCCCAACATGCTAGTTTAAGGACGGCTTTAAAACACAGTTTCTCTCAGAAATGGACATGTGGAGAGACGTTCGTTCATCTAGCGCAAAGGGAACCGGTTGCAGGAATATCTTTTACTCTGGTTTCTCAGTCTGTTTCCTAGTGCCGGGTTCAAGTTCCTGCAGTTTTCACTGTAAAACCGAGTTGGAGCAAGTACCTCCACATATATATTTATGGATTGGAGTTTGCAACTGAAAAGAAACTTTGTGTTCCCAAGAAGCTAGGTGAAGATCGGCTTTCACACACAATTATCTTTCAGAACTTAGCATGTGGAGAGGCGTTCGTTCCTCTAGCACAAAAGGAACGGGTTGCAGGTGAACTTTTACTCTGGTTTCTCAGTCTGTTTCCTAGTGCCGGTTTGAAGTTCCTGCAGTTTACATGGTAAAACCGAGTTGGAGCTACTACCTACCCATATATATGTATGGAGTGGAGTTTGCAACTGGAAAGAAACTTTGTGTTCCCAAGAAGCTATGTGAAGGATGGCATTAACACACACTTATCTCTCATAACTGAGCATAAGGAGAGACGTTCGTTTTCTAGCACAAATGGAACGTGCTGCAGGAGAAAGTTTTACTCTGGATTCTCAGTATGTTTCCTAGTGCCGAGTTGAAGCTCCTGCAATTTTCACTGTAAAACCGATTTGGAGCTAGTACCTCCCCATTTATAAGTATGGAGTGGAATTTGCTACTGAAAAGAATCTTTGTGTTCCCAACAAGCTTGGTGAAGTACGGCTTCCACACACACATTTCTCTCAGAACTGAGCATGTGGAGAATCGTTCGTTCATCTAGCACAATGGGAACGGATTGAAGGAGAAACTTTTTCTCTGGTTTCTCAGTCTGTTTCCTAGTGCTGGTTTGAAATTCCTGCAGAGTACACTGTAAATCCGAGTTGGAGCTAGTAACTCCCCATATATATTTAATGAGAGGTGTTTGCAACTGAAAAGAAACTTTGTGTTCCCAACAAGGTAGGTGAATGACGGCTTACACACACAGTTATCTCTCAGAACTAAGCATGTGGAGAGACATTCTTTCATCTAGCACAAAGTGAACGGGTTGCAGGAGAAACTTTTACTCTGGTTTCTCAGTCTGTTTCTTAGTGCTGGTTTGAAGTTCCTGCAGTTTTCACTGTAAAACATATTTGGAGCTAGTACCACCCCATATATATGTATGGAGAGGAGATTGCAACTGAAAAGAAACTTTGTGTTCCCAACAAGCTCGGTGAAGGAAGGCTTTCACACACAATTATCTCTCAGAACTGAGCATGTGGAGAGACGATCGTTCATCTAGCACAAATTGATCGGGTTGCAGGAGAAACTTTTACTCTGTTTTCTCAGTCTGTTTCCTTGTCCCGGTTTGAAGTTCCTGCAGTTCTCACTGTAAAACAGAGTTGGAGCTCGTACCTACCCATATATATGTAAGGATTGGAGTTTGCACCTGAAAAGAAACTTTGTGTTCCCAAGAAGCTAGGTGAAGTTCGGCGTTCACAAAGCCTTATCTCTCAGAACTGAGCATGTGGAGAGACGTTCGTTCATCTAGCACAAAGGGAACGGGTTGCAGGAGAAACTTTTACTCTGGTTACTCAGACTGTTTCCTAGTGCCTGTTTGAAGTTCCTGCAGTTATCACTGTAAAACCTAGTAGGAGCTAGTACCAACCTATATATATGTATGGAGTGGAGTTTGCACCTGAAAAGAAACTTTGTGTTCCCAACAAGCTAGGTGAGGGACGGCATTCACACACACTTATCTCTCAGAATTGAGCATGTGGAGAGACTTTCGTACATCTAGCACAAAGGGAACAGGTTTCAGGAGAATCTTTTTACTCTGGTTTCTCAGTCTGTTTCCTAGTGCCGGTTTGAAGTTTCTGAACTTTCACTGTAAAACCGAGTTGGAGCTTGTACTTCCCCATATATATGTATGGAATGGGGTTTGCAACCGGAAAAAAACTTTGTGTTTCCAACAAGCTAGGTGATGGACGGCTTTCACACACAATTTTCCCTCAGAATTGAGCATGTGGAGAGACGTTCTTTCATCTAGCACAAAGGGAACGGTTTGCGGGGAAACATTTACTCTGGTTTCTCAGTCTGTTTCCTAGTGCCGTTTTGAAGTTCCTGCAGTTTTCACTGTAAAACGGAGTTGGAGCTATTACCTCACCATAAATATGTATGGATTGGAGTTTGCAACTGAAAAGAAACTTTGTTTTCCCAACATGCTAGTTGAAGGACGGCTTTCACACACACTTACTCTCAGAAATGAGCATGTGGAGAGATGTTCGTTCATCTAGCACAAAGGGAACGGGTTGCAGGAGTATCTTTTACTCTGGTTTCTCAGTCTGTTTCCTAGTGCCGGTTTCAAGTTCCTGCAATTTTCACTGAAAAACCAAGTTGGAGCTAGTACCTCCCAATATATAATTATGGATTGGAGTTGGCAACTGATAAGAAACTTTGTGTTCCCAAGAAGCTAGGTGAAGGACGGCTTTCACACACAATTTTCTCTCAGAAATTAGCATGTGGAGAGGCGTTCGTTCATCTAGCACAAAGGGAACGGTTTGCAGGGGAATCTTTTACACTGTTATATCAGTCTGTTTCCTAGTGCCGGTTTGAAGTTCCTGCAGTTTACATGGTAAAACCGAGTTGAAGCTAGTACCTCCCCATATATATGTATGGAGTGGAGTTTGCAACTGAAATGATACTTTGTGTTCTAAGAAGCTAGGTGAAGGACGGCATTCACACACAATTATCTCTCAGAACTGAGCATAAGGAGAGAGGTTCGTTCATCTAGCACAAAGGGAACGGGTTGCAGGAGAATCTTTTACTCTGGAATCTCAGTCTGTTTCCTAGTGCCGGTTTGAAGTTCCTGCAGTTTTCACTGTAAAAACGATTTGGAGCGAGTACCTAACCATATATATGTATGGATTGGAGTTTGCAACTGAAAAGTAATTGTGTGTTCCCAACAAGCTAGGTGAAGAACGGCTTTCACACACACTTATCTCTCAGAACTGAGCATGTATAGAGACATTCTTTCATCTAGCACAAAGGGAAAGTATTGCAGGAGAAACTTTTACTCTGGTTTCTCAGTCTGTTTCCTAGTGCCGGTTTGAAGTTCCTGCAGTTTTCACTGTAAAATATAGTTGGCGCTAGTACCAACCCATATATATGTATGGAGTGGAGTTTGCACCTGAAAAGAAACTTTGTGTTCCCAACAAGCTCGGTGAAAAACGGCATTCACACACACTTATCTCTCCGAACTGAGCATGTGGAGAGAAGTTCGTTCATCAAGCACAAAGGGAACGGGTTGCAGGAGAATCTTTTACTCTGGATTCTCAGTCTGTTTCCTAGTGCCGGTTTGAAGTTCCTGCAGTTTTCACTGTAAAACCGAGTTGGAGCTAGTACTTCCCCATATATATGTATGGAGTGGAGTTTGCAACTGAAAAGAATCTTTGTGTTCCCAACAAGCTAGGTGAAGGACGGCTTTCACACACACTTATCCCTCAGAACTGAGCATGTGGAGAGACTTACGTTCATCTAGCAAAAAGGGAACGGGTTGCAGGAGAAATTTTTACTCTGGTTTCTCAGTCTGTTTCCTAGTGCAGGTTTGAAGTTCCTGCACTTTTCACTGTAAAACCGAGTTGGAGCTAGTACCTCACCACAAATAATTATGGATTGGAGTTTTCAACTGAAAAGAAACTTTGTTTTCCCAACATGCTAGTTTATGGACGGCTTTAAAACACAGTTTCTCTCAGAACTGGACATGTGGAGAGACGTTCGTTCATCTAGCACAAAGGGAACCGGTTGCAGGAGTATCTTTTACTCTGCTTTCTCTGTCTGTTTCCTAGTGCCGGGTTCAAGTTCCTGCAGTTTTCACTGAAAAACCGAGTTGGAGCAAGTACCTCCACATATATATTTATGGATTGGAGTTTGCAACTCAAAAGAAACTTTGTGTTCCCAAGAAGCTAGGTGAAGAACGGCTTTCACACACAATTATCTTTCAGAACTTAGCATGTGGAGAGGCGTTCGTTCCTCTAGCACAAAAGGAACGGGTTGCAGGTGAAACATTTACTCTGGTTTCTCAGTCTGTTTCCTAGTGCAGGTTTGAAGTTCCTGCAGTTTACATGGTAAAACCGAGTTGGAGCTACAACCTACCCATATATATGTATGGAGTGGAGTTTGCAACTGAAAAGAAACTTTGTGTTCCCAAGGAGCTAGTTGAAGGATGGCATTAACACACACTTATCTCTCAGAACTGAGCATAAGGAGAGACGTTCATTTTCTAGCACAAATGGAACGTGTTGCAGGAGAAAGTTTTACTCTGGATTCTCAGTATGTTTCCTAGTGCCGAGTTGAAGCTCCTGCAATTTTCACTGTAAAACCGATTTGGAGCTAGTACCTCCCCATATATAAGTATGGAGTGGAATTTGCTACTGAAAATAATCTTTGTGTTCCCAACAAGCTAGGTGAAGGACGGCTTCCACACACACTTATCTCTCAGAATTGAGCATGTGGAGAGACGTTCGTTCATCTAGCACAAGGGGAACAGGTTTCAGGAGAATCTTTTTACTCTGGTTTCTCAGTCTGTTTCCTAGTGCCGGTTTGAAGTTTCTGAACTTTCACTGTAAAACCGAGTTGGAGCTTGTACTTCCCCATATATATGTATGGAATGGAGTTTGCAACCGGAAAGAAACTTTGTGTTTCCAACAAGCTAGGTGATGGACGGCTTTCACACACAATTTTCCCTCAGAATTGAGCATGTGGAGAGACGTTCTTTCATCTAGCACAAAGGGAACGGTTTGCGGGGAAACATTTACTCTGGTTTCTCAGTCTGTTTCCTAGTGCCGGTTTGAAGTTCCTGCAGTTTTCACTGTAAAACCGAGTTGGAGCTATTACCTCACCATAAATATGTATGGATTGGAGTTTGCAACTGAAAAGAAACTTTGTTTTCCCAACATGCTAGTTGAAGGACGGCTTTCACACACACTTACTCTCAGAAATGAGCATGTGGAGAGATGTTCGTTCATCTAGCACAAAGGGAACGGGTTGCAGGAGTATCTTTTACTCTGGTTTCTCAGTCTGTTTCCTAGTGCCGGTTTCAATTTCCTGCAATTTTCACTGAAAAACCGAGTTGGAGCTAGTACCTCCCAATATATAATTATGGATTGGAGTTGGCAACTGAAAAGAAACTTTGTGTTCCCAAGAAGCTAGGTGAAGGACGTCTTTCACACACAATTTTCTCTCAGAAATTAGCATGTGGAGAGGCGTTCGTTCATCTAGCACAAATGGAACGGTTTGCAGGGGAAACTTTTACACTGGTTTCTCAGTCTGTTTCCTAGTGCCGGTTTGAAGTTCCTGCAGTTTACATGGTAAAACCGTGTTGAAGCTAGTACCTCCCCATATATATGTATGGAGTGGAGTTTGCAACTGAAAAGATACTTTGTGTTCAAAGAAGCTAGGTGAAGGACGGCATTCACACACACTTATCTCTCAGAACTGAGCATAAGGAGAGAGGTTCGTTCATCTAACACAAAGGGAACGGGTTGCAGGAGAAACTTTTACTCTGGTTTCTCAGTCTGTTTCCTAGTGCCGGTTTGAAGTTCCTGCACTTTTCACTGTAAAACCGAGTTGGAGCTAGTACCTCACCACAAATAGTTATGGATTGGAGTTTTCAACTGAAAAGAAACTTTGTTTTCCCAACATGCTAGTTTAAGGACGGCTTTAAAACACACTTTCTCTCAGAACTGGACATGTGGAGAGACGTTCGTTCATCTAGCACAAAGGGAACCGGTTGCAGGAGTATCTTTTACTCTGCTTTCTCAGTCTGTTTCCTAGTGCCGGGTTCAAGTTCCTGCAGTTTTCACTGAAAAACCGAGTTGGAGCCAGTACCTCCACATATATATTTATGGATTGGAGTTTGCAACTGAAAAGAAACTTTGTGTTCCCAAGAAGCTAGGTGAAGAACGGCTTTCACACACAATTATCTTTCAGAACTTAGCATGTGGAGAGGCGTTCGTTCCTCAAGAACAAAAGGAACGGGTTGCAGGTGAAACATTTACTCTGGTTTCTCAGTCTGTTTCCTAGTGCCGGTTTGAAGTTCCTGCAGTTTACATGGTAAAACCGAGTTGGAGCTACTACCTACCCATATATATGTATGGAGTGGAGTTTGCAACTGAAAAGAAACTTTGTTTTCCCAACATGCTAGTTGAAGGACGGCTTTCACACACACTTACTCTCAGAAATGAGCATGTGGAGAGATGTTCGTTCATCTAGCACAAAGGGAACGGGTTGCAGGAGTATCTTTTACTCTGGTTTCTCAGTCTGTTTCCTAGTGCCGGTTTCAAGTTCCTGCAATTTTCACTGAAAAACCGAGTAGGAGCTAGTACCTCCCAATATATAATTATGGATTGGAGTTGGCAACTGAAAAGAAACTTTGTGTTCCCAAGAAGCTAGGTGAAGGACGGCTTTCACACACAATTTTCTCTCAGAAATTAGCATGTGGAGAGGCGTTCGTTCATCTAGCACAAAGGGAACGGTTTGCAGGGGAAACTTTTACACTGGTTTCTCAGTCTGTTTCCTAGTGCCGGTTTGAAGTTCCTGCAGTTTACATGGTAAAACCGAGTTGAAGCTAGTACCTCCCATATATATGTATTGAGTGGAGTTTGCAACTTAAAAGAAACTTTGTGTTCCCAACAACCTTTGTGAAGGACGGCATTCACACACACTTATCTCTCAGATCTGAGCATGTGGAGAGACGTTCGTTCATCTAAAACAATGGGAACGTGTTGCAGGAGAATCTTTTACTCTGGTATCTCAGTTTGTTTCCTAGTGAAGGTTTGAAATTTCTGCAGTTTTCACTGTAAAACCGAGTTGGAGCTATTACCTCACCATATATATGTATGGTGTGGAGTTTGCAACTGAAAAAAAACTTTGTGTTCCCAACAAGCTAGGTGAGTGACGGCTTTCACACACACTTATCTCTCAGAATTGAGCATGTGGAGAGACGTTCGTTCATCTAGCACAAAGGGAACGGGTTGCAGGAGAAACTTTTACTCTGGTTTCTCTGTCTGTTTCCTAGTGCCCGTTTGACGTTCCTGCAGTTTTCACTGTAAAACCGAGTTGGAGCTAGAACCTCCCCATATATCGGTATGGAGTGGAGTTTGCAACTGAAAAGAAACTTTGTGTTCCCAACATGTTAGGTGTATGACCGCTTTCACACACACTTATCTCTCAGAACTTAGCATGTTGGGAGACATTCTTTCATCTAGCACAAAGGGAACGGGTTGCAGGAGAAACTTGTACTCTGGTTTCTCAGTCTGTTTCCTAGTGCCGGATTGAAGTTCCTGCAGTTTTCACTGTAAAACATATTTGGAGCTAGTACCACCCCATATATATGTATGGAGTGGAGTTTGCAACTGAAAAGAATCTTTGTGTTCCCAACAAGCTAGGTGAAGGACGGCTTTCACACACACTTATCCCTCAGAACTGAGCATGTGGAGAGACTTACGTTCATCTAGCAAAAAGGGAACGGGTTGCAGGAGAAATTTTTACTCTGGTTTCTCAGTCTGTTTCCTAGTGCAGGTTTGAAGTTCCTGCACTTTTCACTGTAAAACCGAGTTGGAGCTAGTACCTCACCACAAATAATTATGGATTGGAGTTTTCAACTGAAAAGAAACTTTGTTTTCCCAACATGCTAGTTTATGGACGGCTTTAAAACACAGTTTCTCTCAGAACTGGACATGTGGAGAGACGTTCGTTCATCTAGCACAAAGGGAACCGGTTGCAGGAGTATCTTTTACTCTGCTTTCTCTGTCTGTTTCCTAGTGCCGGGTTCAAGTTCCTGCAGTTTTCACTGAAAAACCGAGTTGGAGCAAGTACCTCCACATATATATTTATGGATTGGAGTTTGCAACTCAAAAGAAACTTTGTGTTCCCAAGAAGCTAGGTGAAGAACGGCTTTCACACACAATTATCTTTCAGAACTTAGCATGTGGAGAGGCGTTCGTTCCTCTAGCACAAAAGGAACGGGTTGCAGGTGAAACATTTACTCTGGTTTCTCAGTCTGTTTCCTAGTGCAGGTTTGAAGTTCCTGCAGTTTACATGGTAAAACCGAGTTGGAGCTACAACCTACCCATATATATGTATGGAGTGGAGTTTGCAACTGAAAAGAAACTTTGTGTTCCCAAGGAGCTAGTTGAAGGATGGCATTAACACACACTTATCTCTCAGAACTGAGCATAAGGAGAGACGTTCATTTTCTAGCACAAATGGAACGTGTTGCAGGAGAAAGTTTTACTCTGGATTCTCAGTATGTTTCCTAGTGCCGAGTTGAAGCTCCTGCAATTTTCACTGTAAAACCGATTTGGAGCTAGTACCTCCCCATATATAAGTATGGAGTGGAATTTGCTACTGAAAATAATCTTTGTGTTCCCAACAAGCTAGGTGAAGGACGGCTTCCACACACACTTATCTCTCAGAATTGAGCATGTGGAGAGACGTTCGTTCATCTAGCACAAGGGGAACAGGTTTCAGGAGAATCTTTTTACTCTGGTTTCTCAGTCTGTTTCCTAGTGCCGGTTTGAAGTTTCTGAACTTTCACTGTAAAACCGAGTTGGAGCTTGTACTTCCCCATATATATGTATGGAATGGAGTTTGCAACCGGAAAGAAACTTTGTGTTTCCAACAAGCTAGGTGATGGACGGCTTTCACACACAATTTTCCCTCAGAATTGAGCATGTGGAGAGACGTTCTTTCATCTAGCACAAAGGGAACGGTTTGCGGGGAAACATTTACTCTGGTTTCTCAGTCTGTTTCCTAGTGCCGGTTTGAAGTTCCTGCAGTTTTCACTGTAAAACCGAGTTGGAGCTATTACCTCACCATAAATATGTATGGATTGGAGTTTGCAACTGAAAAGAAACTTTGTTTTCCCAACATGCTAGTTGAAGGACGGCTTTCACACACACTTACTCTCAGAAATGAGCATGTGGAGAGATGTTCGTTCATCTAGCACAAAGGGAACGGGTTGCAGGAGTATCTTTTACTCTGGTTTCTCAGTCTGTTTCCTAGTGCCGGTTTCAATTTCCTGCAATTTTCACTGAAAAACCGAGTTGGAGCTAGTACCTCCCAATATATAATTATGGATTGGAGTTGGCAACTGAAAAGAAACTTTGTGTTCCCAAGAAGCTAGGTGAAGGACGTCTTTCACACACAATTTTCTCTCAGAAATTAGCATGTGGAGAGGCGTTCGTTCATCTAGCACAAATGGAACGGTTTGCAGGGGAAACTTTTACACTGGTTTCTCAGTCTGTTTCCTAGTGCCGGTTTGAAGTTCCTGCAGTTTACATGGTAAAACCGTGTTGAAGCTAGTACCTCCCCATATATATGTATGGAGTGGAGTTTGCAACTGAAAAGATACTTTGTGTTCAAAGAAGCTAGGTGAAGGACGGCATTCACACACACTTATCTCTCAGAACTGAGCATAAGGAGAGAGGTTCGTTCATCTAACACAAAGGGAACGGGTTGCAGGAGAAACTTTTACTCTGGTTTCTCAGTCTGTTTCCTAGTGCCGGTTTGAAGTTCCTGCACTTTTCACTGTAAAACCGAGTTGGAGCTAGTACCTCACCACAAATAGTTATGGATTGGAGTTTTCAACTGAAAAGAAACTTTGTTTTCCCAACATGCTAGTTTAAGGACGGCTTTAAAACACACTTTCTCTCAGAACTGGACATGTGGAGAGACGTTCGTTCATCTAGCACAAAGGGAACCGGTTGCAGGAGTATCTTTTACTCTGCTTTCTCAGTCTGTTTCCTAGTGCCGGGTTCAAGTTCCTGCAGTTTTCACTGAAAAACCGAGTTGGAGCCAGTACCTCCACATATATATTTATGGATTGGAGTTTGCAACTGAAAAGAAACTTTGTGTTCCCAAGAAGCTAGGTGAAGAACGGCTTTCACACACAATTATCTTTCAGAACTTAGCATGTGGAGAGGCGTTCGTTCCTCAAGAACAAAAGGAACGGGTTGCAGGTGAAACATTTACTCTGGTTTCTCAGTCTGTTTCCTAGTGCCGGTTTGAAGTTCCTGCAGTTTACATGGTAAAACCGAGTTGGAGCTACTACCTACCCATATATATGTATGGAGTGGAGTTTGCAACTGAAAAGAAACTTTGTTTTCCCAACATGCTAGTTGAAGGACGGCTTTCACACACACTTACTCTCAGAAATGAGCATGTGGAGAGATGTTCGTTCATCTAGCACAAAGGGAACGGGTTGCAGGAGTATCTTTTACTCTGGTTTCTCAGTCTGTTTCCTAGTGCCGGTTTCAAGTTCCTGCAATTTTCACTGAAAAACCGAGTAGGAGCTAGTACCTCCCAATATATAATTATGGATTGGAGTTGGCAACTGAAAAGAAACTTTGTGTTCCCAAGAAGCTAGGTGAAGGACGGCTTTCACACACAATTTTCTCTCAGAAATTAGCATGTGGAGAGGCGTTCGTTCATCTAGCACAAAGGGAACGGTTTGCAGGGGAAACTTTTACACTGGTTTCTCAGTCTGTTTCCTAGTGCCGGTTTGAAGTTCCTGCAGTTTACATGGTAAAACCGAGTTGAAGCTAGTACCTCCCATATATATGTATTGAGTGGAGTTTGCAACTTAAAAGAAACTTTGTGTTCCCAACAACCTTTGTGAAGGACGGCATTCACACACACTTATCTCTCAGATCTGAGCATGTGGAGAGACGTTCGTTCATCTAAAACAATGGGAACGTGTTGCAGGAGAATCTTTTACTCTGGTATCTCAGTTTGTTTCCTAGTGAAGGTTTGAAATTTCTGCAGTTTTCACTGTAAAACCGAGTTGGAGCTATTACCTCACCATATATATGTATGGTGTGGAGTTTGCAACTGAAAAAAAACTTTGTGTTCCCAACAAGCTAGGTGAGTGACGGCTTTCACACACACTTATCTCTCAGAATTGAGCATGTGGAGAGACGTTCGTTCATCTAGCACAAAGGGAACGGGTTGCAGGAGAAACTTTTACTCTGGTTTCTCAGTCTGTTTCCTAGTGCCCGTTTGACGTTCCTGCAGTTTTCACTGTAAAACCGAGTTGGAGCTAGAACCTCCCCATATATCGGTATGGAGTGGAGTTTGCAACTGAAAAGAAACTTTGTGTTCCCAACATGTTAGGTGTATGACCGCTTTCACACACACTTATCTCTCAGAACTTAGCATGTTGGGAGACATTCTTTCATCTAGCACAAAGGGAACGGGTTGCAGGAGAAACTTGTACTCTGGTTTCTCAGTCTGTTTCCTAGTGCCGGATTGAAGTTCCTGCAGTTTTCACTGTAAAACATATTTGGAGCTAGTACCACCCCATATATATGTATGGAGTGGAGTTTGCAACTGAAAAGAATCTTTGTGTTCCCAACAAGCTAGGTGAAGGACGGCTTTCACACACACTTATCCCTCAGAACTGAGCATGTGGAGAGACTTACGTTCATCTAGCAAAAAGGGAACGGGTTGCAGGAGAAATTTTTACTCTGGTTTCTCAGTCTGTTTCCTAGTGCAGGTTTGAAGTTCCTGCACTTTTCACTGTAAAACCGAGTTGGAGCTAGTACCTCACCACAAATAATTATGGATTGGAGTTTTCAACTGAAAAGAAACTTTGTTTTCCCAACATGCTAGTTTATGGACGGCTTTAAAACACAGTTTCTCTCAGAACTGGACATGTGGAGAGACGTTCGTTCATCTAGCACAAAGGGAACCGGTTGCAGGAGTATCTTTTACTCTGCTTTCTCTGTCTGTTTCCTAGTGCCGGGTTCAAGTTCCTGCAGTTTTCACTGAAAAACCGAGTTGGAGCAAGTACCTCCACATATATATTTATGGATTGGAGTTTGCAACTCAAAAGAAACTTTGTGTTCCCAAGAAGCTAGGTGAAGAACGGCTTTCACACACAATTATCTTTCAGAACTTAGCATGTGGAGAGGCGTTCGTTCCTCTAGCACAAAAGGAACGGGTTGCAGGTGAAACATTTACTCTGGTTTCTCAGTCTGTTTCCTAGTGCAGGTTTGAAGTTCCTGCAGTTTACATGGTAAAACCGAGTTGGAGCTACAACCTACCCATATATATGTATGGAGTGGAGTTTGCAACTGAAAAGAAACTTTGTGTTCCCAAGGAGCTAGTTGAAGGATGGCATTAACACACACTTATCTCTCAGAACTGAGCATAAGGAGAGACGTTCATTTTCTAGCACAAATGGAACGTGTTGCAGGAGAAAGTTTTACTCTGGATTCTCAGTATGTTTCCTAGTGCCGAGTTGAAGCTCCTGCAATTTTCACTGTAAAACCGATTTGGAGCTAGTACCTCCCCATATATAAGTATGGAGTGGAATTTGCTACTGAAAATAATCTTTGTGTTCCCAACAAGCTAGGTGAAGGACGGCTTCCACACACACTTATCTCTCAGAATTGAGCATGTGGAGAGACGTTCGTTCATCTAGCACAAGGGGAACAGGTTTCAGGAGAATCTTTTTACTCTGGTTTCTCAGTCTGTTTCCTAGTGCCGGTTTGAAGTTTCTGAACTTTCACTGTAAAACCGAGTTGGAGCTTGTACTTCCCCATATATATGTATGGAATGGAGTTTGCAACCGGAAAGAAACTTTGTGTTTCCAACAAGCTAGGTGATGGACGGCTTTCACACACAATTTTCCCTCAGAATTGAGCATGTGGAGAGACGTTCTTTCATCTAGCACAAAGGGAACGGTTTGCGGGGAAACATTTACTCTGGTTTCTCAGTCTGTTTCCTAGTGCCGGTTTGAAGTTCCTGCAGTTTTCACTGTAAAACCGAGTTGGAGCTATTACCTCACCATAAATATGTATGGATTGGAGTTTGCAACTGAAAAGAAACTTTGTTTTCCCAACATGCTAGTTGAAGGACGGCTTTCACACACACTTACTCTCAGAAATGAGCATGTGGAGAGATGTTCGTTCATCTAGCACAAAGGGAACGGGTTGCAGGAGTATCTTTTACTCTGGTTTCTCAGTCTGTTTCCTAGTGCCGGTTTCAATTTCCTGCAATTTTCACTGAAAAACCGAGTTGGAGCTAGTACCTCCCAATATATAATTATGGATTGGAGTTGGCAACTGAAAAGAAACTTTGTGTTCCCAAGAAGCTAGGTGAAGGACGTCTTTCACACACAATTTTCTCTCAGAAATTAGCATGTGGAGAGGCGTTCGTTCATCTAGCACAAATGGAACGGTTTGCAGGGGAAACTTTTACACTGGTTTCTCAGTCTGTTTCCTAGTGCCGGTTTGAAGTTCCTGCAGTTTACATGGTAAAACCGTGTTGAAGCTAGTACCTCCCCATATATATGTATGGAGTGGAGTTTGCAACTGAAAAGATACTTTGTGTTCAAAGAAGCTAGGTGAAGGACGGCATTCACACACACTTATCTCTCAGAACTGAGCATAAGGAGAGAGGTTCGTTCATCTAACACAAAGGGAACGGGTTGCAGGAGAAACTTTTACTCTGGTTTCTCAGTCTGTTTCCTAGTGCCGGTTTGAAGTTCCTGCACTTTTCACTGTAAAACCGAGTTGGAGCTAGTACCTCACCACAAATAGTTATGGATTGGAGTTTTCAACTGAAAAGAAACTTTGTTTTCCCAACATGCTAGTTTAAGGACGGCTTTAAAACACACTTTCTCTCAGAACTGGACATGTGGAGAGACGTTCGTTCATCTAGCACAAAGGGAACCGGTTGCAGGAGTATCTTTTACTCTGCTTTCTCAGTCTGTTTCCTAGTGCCGGGTTCAAGTTCCTGCAGTTTTCACTGAAAAACCGAGTTGGAGCCAGTACCTCCACATATATATTTATGGATTGGAGTTTGCAACTGAAAAGAAACTTTGTGTTCCCAAGAAGCTAGGTGAAGAACGGCTTTCACACACAATTATCTTTCAGAACTTAGCATGTGGAGAGGCGTTCGTTCCTCAAGAACAAAAGGAACGGGTTGCAGGTGAAACATTTACTCTGGTTTCTCAGTCTGTTTCCTAGTGCCGGTTTGAAGTTCCTGCAGTTTACATGGTAAAACCGAGTTGGAGCTACTACCTACCCATATATATGTATGGAGTGGAGTTTGCAACTGAAAAGAAACTTTGTTTTCCCAACATGCTAGTTGAAGGACGGCTTTCACACACACTTACTCTCAGAAATGAGCATGTGGAGAGATGTTCGTTCATCTAGCACAAAGGGAACGGGTTGCAGGAGTATCTTTTACTCTGGTTTCTCAGTCTGTTTCCTAGTGCCGGTTTCAAGTTCCTGCAATTTTCACTGAAAAACCGAGTAGGAGCTAGTACCTCCCAATATATAATTATGGATTGGAGTTGGCAACTGAAAAGAAACTTTGTGTTCCCAAGAAGCTAGGTGAAGGACGGCTTTCACACACAATTTTCTCTCAGAAATTAGCATGTGGAGAGGCGTTCGTTCATCTAGCACAAAGGGAACGGTTTGCAGGGGAAACTTTTACACTGGTTTCTCAGTCTGTTTCCTAGTGCCGGTTTGAAGTTCCTGCAGTTTACATGGTAAAACCGAGTTGAAGCTAGTACCTCCCATATATATGTATTGAGTGGAGTTTGCAACTTAAAAGAAACTTTGTGTTCCCAACAACCTTTGTGAAGGACGGCATTCACACACACTTATCTCTCAGATCTGAGCATGTGGAGAGACGTTCGTTCATCTAAAACAATGGGAACGTGTTGCAGGAGAATCTTTTACTCTGGTATCTCAGTTTGTTTCCTAGTGAAGGTTTGAAATTTCTGCAGTTTTCACTGTAAAACCGAGTTGGAGCTATTACCTCACCATATATATGTATGGTGTGGAGTTTGCAACTGAAAAAAAACTTTGTGTTCCCAACAAGCTAGGTGAGTGACGGCTTTCACACACACTTATCTCTCAGAATTGAGCATGTGGAGAGACGTTCGTTCATCTAGCACAAAGGGAACGGGTTGCAGGAGAAACTTTTACTCTGGTTTCTCAGTCTGTTTCCTAGTGCCCGTTTGACGTTCCTGCAGTTTTCACTGTAAAACCGAGTTGGAGCTAGAACCTCCCCATATATCGGTATGGAGTGGAGTTTGCAACTGAAAAGAAACTTTGTGTTCCCAACATGTTAGGTGTATGACCGCTTTCACACACACTTATCTCTCAGAACTTAGCATGTTGGGAGACATTCTTTCATCTAGCACAAAGGGAACGGGTTGCAGGAGAAACTTGTACTCTGGTTTCTCAGTCTGTTTCCTAGTGCCGGATTGAAGTTCCTGCAGTTTTCACTGTAAAACATATTTGGAGCTAGTACCACCCCATATATATGTAAGGAGTGGAGTTTGCAAATGAAAAGAAACTTTGTGTTCCCAACAAGATCGGTGAAGGACGTCTTTCACACACAATTATCTCTCAGAACTGAGCATGTGGAGAGACGATCGTTCATCTAGCACAAATTGATCGGGTTGCCGGAGAAACTTTTACTCTGGTTTCTCAGTCTGTTTCCTTGTCCCTGTTTGAAGTTCCTGCAGTTTTCACTGTAAAACAGAGTTGGAGCTCGTACCTACCCATATATATGTAAGGATTGGAGTTTGCACCTGAAAAGAAACTTTCTGTTCCCAACAAGCTTGGTGAAGTACGGCGTTCACACAGCCTTATCTCTCAGAACTGAGCATGAGGAGAGACGTTCGTTCATCTAGCACAAAGGGAACGGGTTGCAGGAGAAACTTTTACTCTGGTTACTCAGTCTGTTTCCTAGTGCCTTTTTGAAGTTCCTGCAGTTATCACTGTAAAACCGAGTAGGAGCTAGTACCAACCCATACATATGTATGGAGTGGAGTTTGCACCTGAATAGAAACTTTGGGTTCCCAAAAAGCTAGGTGAAACACGGCTTTCACACACACTTATCTCTCAGAACTGGGCATGTGGAGAGAAGTTCGTTCATCTAGCACAAATGGAACGGGTTGCAGGAGAAACTATTACTCTGGGTTCTCAGTCTGATCCCTAGTGCGGGTTTGAAGTTCCTGCAGTTTTCTCAGTAAAAGAGATTTGGCGCTAGTACCTCCCCATATATATGTATGGAGAGGTGTTTGCAACTGAAAAGAAACTTGTGTTCCCAACAACCTATGTGAAGGACGGCTTTCACTCACACTTATCACTCAGAACTGAGCATGTGGAGAGACGTTCGTTCATCTAGTACAAAGGGAACGGGTTGCTGGAGAAACTTTTACTCTGGTTTCTCAGTCTGTTTCCTACTTCCGGTTTGAATTTCCCGCAGTTTTCACTGTAAAACCGATTTGGAGCTAGTACTTCCCCATATATATGTGTGGAGTGGAATTTGCAACTGAAAAGAAACTTTGTGTTCCCAACAAGCTAGTTGAAGTATGGCTTTGACACACAATTATCTCTCAGAACTGAGCATGTGGAGAGACTTTCGTTCATCTAGCACAAACGGAACGGTTTGCAGGAGAAACTTTTACTCTGTATTCTCAGTCTTTTTCCTAGTGCCCGTTTGAATTTCCTGCAGTTTTCACTGTAAAAACGATTTGGAGCGTGTACCTAACCATATATATGTATGTATTGGAGTTTGCAACTGAAAAGTAATTGTGTGTTCCCAACAAGCTAGGTGAAGAACGGCTTTCACACACACTTATCTCTCAGAACTGAGCATGTATAGAGACATTCTTTCATCTAGCACAAAGGGAAAGTATTGCAGGAGAAACTTTTACTCTGGTTTCTCAGTCTGTTTCCTAGTGCCGGTTTGAAGTTCCTGCAGTTTTCACTGTAAAATATAGTTGGCGCTAGTACCAATCCATATATATGTATGGAGTGGAGTTTGCACCTGAAAAGAAACTTTGTGTTCCCAACAAGCTCGGTGAAAAACGGCATTCACACACACTTATCTCTCCGAACTGAGCATGTGGAGAGAAGTTCGTTCATCAAGCACAAAGGGAACGGGTTGCAGGAGAATCTTTTACTCTGGATTCTCAGTCTGTTTCCTAGTGCCGGTTTGAAGTTCCTGCAGTTTTCACTGTAAAACCGAGTTGGAGCTAGTACTTCCCCATATATATGTATGGAGTGGAGTTTGCAACTGAAAAGAATCTTTGTGTTCCCAACAAGCTAGGTGAAGGACGGCTTTCACACACAATTATCCCTCAGAACTGAGCATGTGGAGAGACTTACGTTCATCTAGCAAAAAGGGAACGGGTTGCAGGAGAAATTTTTACTCTGGTTTCTCAGTCTGTTTCCTAGTGCAGGTTTGAAGTTCCTGCACTTTTCACTGTAAAACCGAGTTGGAGCTAGTACCTCACCACAAATAATTATGGATTGGAGATTTCAACTGAAAAGAAACTTTGTTTTCCCAACATGCTAGTTTATGGACGGCTTTAAAACACACTTTCTCTCAGAACTGGACATGTGGAGAGACGTTCGTTCATCTAGCACAAAGGGAACCGGTTGCAGGAGTATCTTTTACTCTGCTTTCTCTGTCTGTTTCCTAGTGCCGGGTTCAAGTTCCTGCAGTTTTCACTGAAAAACCGAGTTGGAGCAAGTACCTCCACATATATATTTATGGATTGGAGTTTGCAACTGAAAAGAAACTTTGTGTTCCCAAGAAGCTAGGTGAAGAACGGCTTTCACACACAATTATCTTTCAGAACTTAGCATGTGGAGAGGCGTTCGTTCCTCTAGCACAAAAGGAACGGGTTGCAGGTGAAACATTTACTCTGGTTTCTCAGTCTGTTTCCTAGTGCAGGTTTGAAGTTCCTGCAGTTTACATGGTAAAACCGAGTTGGAGCTACTACCTACCCATATATATGTATGGAGTGGAGTTTGCAACTGAAAAGAAACTTTGTGTTCCCAAGGAGCTAGTTGAAGGATGGCATTAACACACACTTATCTCTCAGAACTGAGCATAAGGAGAGACGTTCATTTTCTAGCACAAATGGAACGTGTTGCAGGAGAAAGTTTTACTCTGGATTCTCAGTATGTTTCCTAGTGCCGAGTTGAAGCTCCTGCAATTTTCACTGTAAAACCGATTTGGAGCTAGTACCTCCCCATATATAAGTATGGAGTGGAATTTGCTACTGAAAATAATCTTTGTGTTCCCAACAAGCTAGGTGAAGGACGGCTTCCACACACACTTATCTCTCAGAATTGAGCATGTGGAGAGACGTTCGTTCATCTAGCACAAAGGGAACAGGTTTCAGGAGAATCTTTTTACTCTGGTTTCTCAGTCTGTTTCCTAGTGCCGGTTTGAAGTTTCTGAACTTTCACTGTAAAACCGAGTTGGAGCTTGTACTTCCCCATATATATGTATGGAATGGAGTTTGCAACCGGAAAGAAACTTTGTGTTTCCAACAAGCTAGGTGATGGACGGCTTTCACACACAATTTTCCCTCAGAATTGAGCATGTGGAGAGACGTTCTTTCATCTAGCACAAAGGGAACGGTTTGCGGGGAAACATTTACTCTGGTTTCTCAGTCTGTTTCCTAGTGCCGGTTTGAAGTTCCTGCAGTTTTCACTGTAAAACCGAGTTGGAGCTATTACCTCACCATAAATATGTATGGATTGGAGTTTGCAACTGAAAAGAAACTTTGTTTTCCCAACATGCTAGTTGAAGGACGGCTTTCACACACACTTACTCTCAGAAATGAGCATGTGGAGAGATGTTCGTTCATCTAGCACAAAGGGAACGGGTTGCAGGAGTATCTTTTACTCTGGTTTCTCAGTCTGTTTCCTAGTGCCGGTTTCAATTTCCTGCAATTTTCACTGAAAAACCGAGTTGGAGCTT
The DNA here is from genome assembly GCF_036321535.1 of Camelus dromedarius. NCBI lineage: Eukaryota > Metazoa > Chordata > Mammalia > Artiodactyla > Camelidae > Camelus > Camelus dromedarius. The sequence continues at coordinate 2,437,357 of NW_026989847.1, read as the reverse complement.
GTACCTCCGAATATATAATTATGGATTGGAGTTGGCAACTGAAAAGAAACTTTGTGTTCCCAAGAAGCTAGGTGAAGGACGTCTTTCACACACAATTTTCTCTCAGAAATTAGCATGTGGAGAGGCGTTCGTTCATCTAGCACAAATGGAACGGTTTGCAGGGGAAACTTTTACACTGGTTTCTCAGTCTGTTTCCTAGTGCCGGTTTGAAGTTCCTGCAGTTTACATGGTAAAACCGTGTTGAAGCTAGTACCTCCCCATATATATGTATGGAGTGGAGTTTGCAACTGAAAAGATACTTTGTGTTCAAAGAAGCTAGGTGAAGGACGGCATTCACACACACTTATCTCTCAGAACTGAGCATAAGGAGAGAGGTTCGTTCATCTAACACAAAGGGAACGGGTTGCAGGAGAAACTTTTACTCTGGTTTCTCAGTCTGTTTCCTAGTGCCGGTTTGAAGTTCCTGCACTTTTCACTGTAAAACCGAGTTGGAGCTAGTACCTCACCACAAATAGTTATGGATTGGAGTTTTCAACTGAAAAGAAACTTTGTTTTCCCAACATGCTAGTTTAAGGACGGCTTTAAAACACACTTTCTCTCAGAACTGGACATGTGGAGAGACGTTCGTTCATCTAGCACAAAGGGAACCGGTTGCAGGAGTATCTTTTACTCTGCTTTCTCAGTCTGTTTCCTAGTGCCGGGTTCAAGTTCCTGCAGTTTTCACTGAAAAACCGAGTTGGAGCCAGTACCTCCACATATATATTTATGGATTGGAGTTTGCAACTGAAAAGAAACTTTGTGTTCCCAAGAAGCTAGGTGAAGAACGGCTTTCACACACAATTATCTTTCAGAACTTAGCATGTGGAGAGGCGTTCGTTCCTCAAGAACAAAAGGAACGGGTTGCAGGTGAAACATTTACTCTGGTTTCTCAGTCTGTTTCCTAGTGCCGGTTTGAAGTTCCTGCAGTTTACATGGTAAAACCGAGTTGGAGCTACTACCTACCCATATATATGTATGGAGTGGAGTTTGCAACTGAAAAGAAACTTTGTTTTCCCAACATGCTAGTTGAAGGACGGCTTTCACACACACTTACTCTCAGAAATGAGCATGTGGAGAGATGTTCGTTCATCTAGCACAAAGGGAACGGGTTGCAGGAGTATCTTTTACTCTGGTTTCTCAGTCTGTTTCCTAGTGCCGGTTTCAAGTTCCTGCAATTTTCACTGAAAAACCGAGTAGGAGCTAGTACCTCCCAATATATAATTATGGATTGGAGTTGGCAACTGAAAAGAAACTTTGTGTTCCCAAGAAGCTAGGTGAAGGACGGCTTTCACACACAATTTTCTCTCAGAAATTAGCATGTGGAGAGGCGTTCGTTCATCTAGCACAAAGGGAACGGTTTGCAGGGGAAACTTTTACACTGGTTTCTCAGTCTGTTTCCTAGTGCCGGTTTGAAGTTCCTGCAGTTTACATGGTAAAACCGAGTTGAAGCTAGTACCTCCCATATATATGTATTGAGTGGAGTTTGCAACTTAAAAGAAACTTTGTGTTCCCAACAACCTTTGTGAAGGACGGCATTCACACACACTTATCTCTCAGATCTGAGCATGTGGAGAGACGTTCGTTCATCTAAAACAATGGGAACGTGTTGCAGGAGAATCTTTTACTCTGGTATCTCAGTTTGTTTCCTAGTGAAGGTTTGAAATTTCTGCAGTTTTCACTGTAAAACCGAGTTGGAGCTATTACCTCACCATATATATGTATGGTGTGGAGTTTGCAACTGAAAAAAAACTTTGTGTTCCCAACAAGCTAGGTGAGTGACGGCTTTCACACACACTTATCTCTCAGAATTGAGCATGTGGAGAGACGTTCGTTCATCTAGCACAAAGGGAACGGGTTGCAGGAGAAACTTTTACTCTGGTTTCTCAGTCTGTTTCCTAGTGCCCGTTTGACGTTCCTGCAGTTTTCACTGTAAAACCGAGTTGGAGCTAGAACCTCCCCATATATCGGTATGGAGTGGAGTTTGCAACTGAAAAGAAACTTTGTGTTCCCAACATGTTAGGTGTATGACCGCTTTCACACACACTTATCTCTCAGAACTTAGCATGTTGGGAGACATTCTTTCATCTAGCACAAAGGGAACGGGTTGCAGGAGAAACTTGTACTCTGGTTTCTCAGTCTGTTTCCTAGTGCCGGATTGAAGTTCCTGCAGTTTTCACTGTAAAACATATTTGGAGCTAGTACCACCCCATATATATGTATGGAGTGGAGTTTGCAACTGAAAAGAATCTTTGTGTTCCCAACAAGCTAGGTGAAGGACGGCTTTCACACACACTTATCCCTCAGAACTGAGCATGTGGAGAGACTTACGTTCATCTAGCAAAAAGGGAACGGGTTGCAGGAGAAATTTTTACTCTGGTTTCTCAGTCTGTTTCCTAGTGCAGGTTTGAAGTTCCTGCACTTTTCACTGTAAAACCGAGTTGGAGCTAGTACCTCACCACAAATAATTATGGATTGGAGTTTTCAACTGAAAAGAAACTTTGTTTTCCCAACATGCTAGTTTATGGACGGCTTTAAAACACAGTTTCTCTCAGAACTGGACATGTGGAGAGACGTTCGTTCATCTAGCACAAAGGGAACCGGTTGCAGGAGTATCTTTTACTCTGCTTTCTCTGTCTGTTTCCTAGTGCCGGGTTCAAGTTCCTGCAGTTTTCACTGAAAAACCGAGTTGGAGCAAGTACCTCCACATATATATTTATGGATTGGAGTTTGCAACTCAAAAGAAACTTTGTGTTCCCAAGAAGCTAGGTGAAGAACGGCTTTCACACACAATTATCTTTCAGAACTTAGCATGTGGAGAGGCGTTCGTTCCTCTAGCACAAAAGGAACGGGTTGCAGGTGAAACATTTACTCTGGTTTCTCAGTCTGTTTCCTAGTGCAGGTTTGAAGTTCCTGCAGTTTACATGGTAAAACCGAGTTGGAGCTACAACCTACCCATATATATGTATGGAGTGGAGTTTGCAACTGAAAAGAAACTTTGTGTTCCCAAGGAGCTAGTTGAAGGATGGCATTAACACACACTTATCTCTCAGAACTGAGCATAAGGAGAGACGTTCATTTTCTAGCACAAATGGAACGTGTTGCAGGAGAAAGTTTTACTCTGGATTCTCAGTATGTTTCCTAGTGCCGAGTTGAAGCTCCTGCAATTTTCACTGTAAAACCGATTTGGAGCTAGTACCTCCCCATATATAAGTATGGAGTGGAATTTGCTACTGAAAATAATCTTTGTGTTCCCAACAAGCTAGGTGAAGGACGGCTTCCACACACACTTATCTCTCAGAATTGAGCATGTGGAGAGACGTTCGTTCATCTAGCACAAGGGGAACAGGTTTCAGGAGAATCTTTTTACTCTGGTTTCTCAGTCTGTTTCCTAGTGCCGGTTTGAAGTTTCTGAACTTTCACTGTAAAACCGAGTTGGAGCTTGTACTTCCCCATATATATGTATGGAATGGAGTTTGCAACCGGAAAGAAACTTTGTGTTTCCAACAAGCTAGGTGATGGACGGCTTTCACACACAATTTTCCCTCAGAATTGAGCATGTGGAGAGACGTTCTTTCATCTAGCACAAAGGGAACGGTTTGCGGGGAAACATTTACTCTGGTTTCTCAGTCTGTTTCCTAGTGCCGGTTTGAAGTTCCTGCAGTTTTCACTGTAAAACCGAGTTGGAGCTATTACCTCACCATAAATATGTATGGATTGGAGTTTGCAACTGAAAAGAAACTTTGTTTTCCCAACATGCTAGTTGAAGGACGGCTTTCACACACACTTACTCTCAGAAATGAGCATGTGGAGAGATGTTCGTTCATCTAGCACAAAGGGAACGGGTTGCAGGAGTATCTTTTACTCTGGTTTCTCAGTCTGTTTCCTAGTGCCGGTTTCAATTTCCTGCAATTTTCACTGAAAAACCGAGTTGGAGCTAGTACCTCCCAATATATAATTATGGATTGGAGTTGGCAACTGAAAAGAAACTTTGTGTTCCCAAGAAGCTAGGTGAAGGACGTCTTTCACACACAATTTTCTCTCAGAAATTAGCATGTGGAGAGGCGTTCGTTCATCTAGCACAAATGGAACGGTTTGCAGGGGAAACTTTTACACTGGTTTCTCAGTCTGTTTCCTAGTGCCGGTTTGAAGTTCCTGCAGTTTACATGGTAAAACCGTGTTGAAGCTAGTACCTCCCCATATATATGTATGGAGTGGAGTTTGCAACTGAAAAGATACTTTGTGTTCAAAGAAGCTAGGTGAAGGACGGCATTCACACACACTTATCTCTCAGAACTGAGCATAAGGAGAGAGGTTCGTTCATCTAACACAAAGGGAACGGGTTGCAGGAGAAACTTTTACTCTGGTTTCTCAGTCTGTTTCCTAGTGCCGGTTTGAAGTTCCTGCACTTTTCACTGTAAAACCGAGTTGGAGCTAGTACCTCACCACAAATAGTTATGGATTGGAGTTTTCAACTGAAAAGAAACTTTGTTTTCCCAACATGCTAGTTTAAGGACGGCTTTAAAACACACTTTCTCTCAGAACTGGACATGTGGAGAGACGTTCGTTCATCTAGCACAAAGGGAACCGGTTGCAGGAGTATCTTTTACTCTGCTTTCTCAGTCTGTTTCCTAGTGCCGGGTTCAAGTTCCTGCAGTTTTCACTGAAAAACCGAGTTGGAGCCAGTACCTCCACATATATATTTATGGATTGGAGTTTGCAACTGAAAAGAAACTTTGTGTTCCCAAGAAGCTAGGTGAAGAACGGCTTTCACACACAATTATCTTTCAGAACTTAGCATGTGGAGAGGCGTTCGTTCCTCAAGAACAAAAGGAACGGGTTGCAGGTGAAACATTTACTCTGGTTTCTCAGTCTGTTTCCTAGTGCCGGTTTGAAGTTCCTGCAGTTTACATGGTAAAACCGAGTTGGAGCTACTACCTACCCATATATATGTATGGAGTGGAGTTTGCAACTGAAAAGAAACTTTGTTTTCCCAACATGCTAGTTGAAGGACGGCTTTCACACACACTTACTCTCAGAAATGAGCATGTGGAGAGATGTTCGTTCATCTAGCACAAAGGGAACGGGTTGCAGGAGTATCTTTTACTCTGGTTTCTCAGTCTGTTTCCTAGTGCCGGTTTCAAGTTCCTGCAATTTTCACTGAAAAACCGAGTAGGAGCTAGTACCTCCCAATATATAATTATGGATTGGAGTTGGCAACTGAAAAGAAACTTTGTGTTCCCAAGAAGCTAGGTGAAGGACGGCTTTCACACACAATTTTCTCTCAGAAATTAGCATGTGGAGAGGCGTTCGTTCATCTAGCACAAAGGGAACGGTTTGCAGGGGAAACTTTTACACTGGTTTCTCAGTCTGTTTCCTAGTGCCGGTTTGAAGTTCCTGCAGTTTACATGGTAAAACCGAGTTGAAGCTAGTACCTCCCATATATATGTATTGAGTGGAGTTTGCAACTTAAAAGAAACTTTGTGTTCCCAACAACCTTTGTGAAGGACGGCATTCACACACACTTATCTCTCAGATCTGAGCATGTGGAGAGACGTTCGTTCATCTAAAACAATGGGAACGTGTTGCAGGAGAATCTTTTACTCTGGTATCTCAGTTTGTTTCCTAGTGAAGGTTTGAAATTTCTGCAGTTTTCACTGTAAAACCGAGTTGGAGCTATTACCTCACCATATATATGTATGGTGTGGAGTTTGCAACTGAAAAAAAACTTTGTGTTCCCAACAAGCTAGGTGAGTGACGGCTTTCACACACACTTATCTCTCAGAATTGAGCATGTGGAGAGACGTTCGTTCATCTAGCACAAAGGGAACGGGTTGCAGGAGAAACTTTTACTCTGGTTTCTCAGTCTGTTTCCTAGTGCCCGTTTGACGTTCCTGCAGTTTTCACTGTAAAACCGAGTTGGAGCTAGAACCTCCCCATATATCGGTATGGAGTGGAGTTTGCAACTGAAAAGAAACTTTGTGTTCCCAACATGTTAGGTGTATGACCGCTTTCACACACACTTATCTCTCAGAACTTAGCATGTTGGGAGACATTCTTTCATCTAGCACAAAGGGAACGGGTTGCAGGAGAAACTTGTACTCTGGTTTCTCAGTCTGTTTCCTAGTGCCGGATTGAAGTTCCTGCAGTTTTCACTGTAAAACATATTTGGAGCTAGTACCACCCCATATATATGTAAGGAGTGGAGTTTGCAAATGAAAAGAAACTTTGTGTTCCCAACAAGATCGGTGAAGGACGTCTTTCACACACAATTATCTCTCAGAACTGAGCATGTGGAGAGACGATCGTTCATCTAGCACAAATTGATCGGGTTGCCGGAGAAACTTTTACTCTGGTTTCTCAGTCTGTTTCCTTGTCCCTGTTTGAAGTTCCTGCAGTTTTCACTGTAAAACAGAGTTGGAGCTCGTACCTACCCATATATATGTAAGGATTGGAGTTTGCACCTGAAAAGAAACTTTCTGTTCCCAACAAGCTATGGTGAAGTACGGCGTTCACACAGCCTTATCTCTCAGAACTGAGCATGAGGAGAGACGTTCGTTCATCTAGCACAAAGGGAACGGGTTGCAGGAGAAACTTTTACTCTGGTTACTCAGTCTGTTTCCTAGTGCCTTTTTGAAGTTCCTGCAGTTATCACTGTAAAACCGAGTAGGAGCTAGTACCAACCCATACATATGTATGGAGTGGAGTTTGCACCTGAATAGAAACTTTGGGTTCCCAAAAAGCTAGGTGAAACACGGCTTTCACACACACTTATCTCTCAGAACTGGGCATGTGGAGAGAAGTTCGTTCATCTAGCACAAATGGAACGGGTTGCAGGAGAAACTATTACTCTGGGTTCTCAGTCTGATCCCTAGTGCGGGTTTGAAGTTCCTGCAGTTTTCTCAGTAAAAGAGATTTGGCGCTAGTACCTCCCCATATATATGTATGGAGAGGTGTTTGCAACTGAAAAGAAACTTGTGTTCCCAACAACCTATGTGAAGGACGGCTTTCACTCACACTTATCACTCAGAACTGAGCATGTGGAGAGACGTTCGTTCATCTAGTACAAAGGGAACGGGTTGCTGGAGAAACTTTTACTCTGGTTTCTCAGTCTGTTTCCTACTTCCGGTTTGAATTTCCCGCAGTTTTCACTGTAAAACCGATTTGGAGCTAGTACTTCCCCATATATATGTGTGGAGTGGAATTTGCAACTGAAAAGAAACTTTGTGTTCCCAACAAGCTAGTTGAAGTATGGCTTTGACACACAATTATCTCTCAGAACTGAGCATGTGGAGAGACGTTCGTTCATCTAGCACAAACGGAACGGTTTGCAGGAGAAACTTTTACTCTGTATTCTCAGTCTTTTTCCTAGTGCCCGTTTGAATTTCCTGCAGTTTTCACTGTAAAAACGATTTGGAGCGTGTACCTAACCATATATATGTATGTATTGGAGTTTGCAACTGAAAAGTAATTGTGTGTTCCCAACAAGCTAGGTGAAGAACGGCTTTCACACACACTTATCTCTCAGAACTGAGCATGTATAGAGACATTCTTTCATCTAGCACAAAGGGAAAGTATTGCAGGAGAAACTTTTACTCTGGTTTCTCAGTCTGTTTCCTAGTGCCGGTTTGAAGTTCCTGCAGTTTTCACTGTAAAATATAGTTGGCGCTAGTACCAATCCATATATATGTATGGAGTGGAGTTTGCACCTGAAAAGAAACTTTGTGTTCCCAACAAGCTCGGTGAAAAACGGCATTCACACACACTTATCTCTCCGAACTGAGCATGTGGAGAGAAGTTCGTTCATCAAGCACAAAGGGAACGGGTTGCAGGAGAATCTTTTACTCTGGATTCTCAGTCTGTTTCCTAGTGCCGGTTTGAAGTTCCTGCAGTTTTCACTGTAAAACCGAGTTGGAGCTAGTACTTCCCCATATATATGTATGGAGTGGAGTTTGCAACTGAAAAGAATCTTTGTGTTCCCAACAAGCTAGGTGAAGGACGGCTTTCACACACAATTATCCCTCAGAACTGAGCATGTGGAGAGACTTACGTTCATCTAGCAAAAAGGGAACGGGTTGCAGGAGAAATTTTTACTCTGGTTTCTCAGTCTGTTTCCTAGTGCAGGTTTGAAGTTCCTGCACTTTTCACTGTAAAACCGAGTTGGAGCTAGTACCTCACCACAAATAATTATGGATTGGAGATTTCAACTGAAAAGAAACTTTGTTTTCCCAACATGCTAGTTTATGGACGGCTTTAAAACACACTTTCTCTCAGAACTGGACATGTGGAGAGACGTTCGTTCATCTAGCACAAAGGGAACCGGTTGCAGGAGTATCTTTTACTCTGCTTTCTCTGTCTGTTTCCTAGTGCCGGGTTCAAGTTCCTGCAGTTTTCACTGAAAAACCGAGTTGGAGCAAGTACCTCCACATATATATTTATGGATTGGAGTTTGCAACTCAAAAGAAACTTTGTGTTCCCAAGAAGCTAGGTGAAGAACGGCTTTCACACACAATTATCTTTCAGAACTTAGCATGTGGAGAGGCGTTCGTTCCTCTAGCACAAAAGGAACGGGTTGCAGGTGAAACATTTACTCTGGTTTCTCAGTCTGTTTCCTAGTGCAGGTTTGAAGTTCCTGCAGTTTACATGGTAAAACCGAGTTGGAGCTACTACCTACCCATATATATGTATGGAGTGGAGTTTGCAACTGAAAAGAAACTTTGTGTTCCCAAGGAGCTAGTTGAAGGATGGCATTAACACACACTTATCTCTCAGAACTGAGCATAAGGAGAGACGTTCATTTTCTAGCACAAATGGAACGTGTTGCAGGAGAAAGTTTTACTCTGGATTCTCAGTATGTTTCCTAGTGCCGAGTTGAAGCTCCTGCAATTTTCACTGTAAAACCGATTTGGAGCTAGTACCTCCCCATATATAAGTATGGAGTGGAATTTGCTACTGAAAATAATCTTTGTGTTCCCAACAAGCTAGGTGAAGGACGGCTTCCACACACACTTATCTCTCAGAATTGAGCATGTGGAGAGACGTTCGTTCATCTAGCACAAAGGGAACAGGTTTCAGGAGAATCTTTTTACTCTGGTTTCTCAGTCTGTTTCCTAGTGCCGGTTTGAAGTTTCTGAACTTTCACTGTAAAACCGAGTTGGAGCTTGTACTTCCCCATATATATGTATGGAATGGAGTTTGCAACCGGAAAGAAACTTTGTGTTTCCAACAAGCTAGGTGATGGACGGCTTTCACACACAATTTTCCCTCAGAATTGAGCATGTGGAGAGACGTTCTTTCATCTAGCACAAAGGGAACGGTTTGCGGGGAAACATTTACTCTGGTTTCTCAGTCTGTTTCCTAGTGCCGGTTTGAAGTTCCTGCAGTTTTCACTGTAAAACCGAGTTGGAGCTATTACCTCACCATAAATATGTATGGATTGGAGTTTGCAACTGAAAAGAAACTTTGTTTTCCCAACATGCTAGTTGAAGGACGGCTTTCACACACACTTACTCTCAGAAATGAGCATGTGGAGAGATGTTCGTTCATCTAGCACAAAGGGAACGGGTTGCAGGAGTATCTTTTACTCTGGTTTCTCAGTCTGTTTCCTAGTGCCGGTTTCAATTTCCTGCAATTTTCACTGAAAAACCGAGTTGGAGCTTGTACCTCCCAATATATAATTATGGATTGGAGTTGGCAACTGAAAAGAAACTTTGTGTTCCCAAGAAGCTAGGTGAAGGACGTCTTTCACACACAATTTTCTCTCAGAAATTAGCATGTGGAGAGGCGTTCGTTCATCTAGCACAAATGGAACGGTTTGCAGGGGAAACTTTTACACTGGTTTCTCAGTCTGTTTCCTAGTGCCGGTTTGAAGTTCCTGCAGTTTACATGGTAAAACCGTGTTGAAGCTAGTACCTCCCCATATATATGTATGGAGTGGAGTTTGCAACTGAAAAGATACTTTGTGTTCAAAGAAGCTAGGTGAAGGACGGCATTCACACACACTTATCTCTCAGAACTGAGCATAAGGAGAGAGGTTCGTTCATCTAGCACAAAGGGAACGGGTTGCAGGAGAAACTTTTACTCTGGTTTCTCAGTCTGTTTCCTAGTGCCGGTTTGAAGTTCCTGCACTTTTCACTGTAAAACCGAGTTGGAGCTAGTACCTCACCACAAATAATTATGGATTGGAGATTTCAACTGAAAAGAAACTTTGTTTTCCCAACATGCTAGTTTATGGACGGCTTTAAAACACACTTTCTCTCAGAACTGGACATGTGGAGAGACGTTCGTTCATCTAGCACAAAGGGAACCGGTTGCAGGAGTATCTTTTACTCTGCTTTCTCTGTCTGTTTCCTAGTGCCGGGTTCAAGTTCCTGCAGTTTTCACTGAAAAACCGAGTTGGAGCAAGTACCTCCACATATATATTTATGGATTGGAGTTTGCAACTCAAAAGAAACTTTGTGTTCCCAAGAAGCTAGGTGAAGAACGGCTTTCACACACAATTATCTTTCAGAACTTAGCATGTGGAGAGGCGTTCGTTCCTCTAGCACAAAAGGAACGGGTTGCAGGTGAAACATTTACTCTGGTTTCTCAGTCTGTTTCCTAGTGCAGGTTTGAAGTTCCTGCAGTTTACATGGTAAAACCGAGTTGGAGCTACTACCTACCCATATATATGTATGGAGTGGAGTTTGCAACTGAAAAGAAACTTTGTGTTCCCAAGGAGCTAGTTGAAGGATGGCATTAACACACACTTATCTCTCAGAACTGAGCATAAGGAGAGACGTTCATTTTCTAGCACAAATGGAACGTGTTGCAGGAGAAAGTTTTACTCTGGATTCTCAGTATGTTTCCTAGTGCCGAGTTGAAGCTCCTGCAATTTTCACTGTAAAACCGATTTGGAGCTAGTACCTCCCCATATATAAGTATGGAGTGGAATTTGCTACTGAAAATAATCTTTGTGTTCCCAACAAGCTAGGTGAAGGACGGCTTCCACACACACTTATCTCTCAGAATTGAGCATGTGGAGAGACGTTCGTTCATCTAGCACAAAGGGAACAGGTTTCAGGAGAATCTTTTTACTCTGGTTTCTCAGTCTGTTTCCTAGTGCCGGTTTGAAGTTTCTGAACTTTCACTGTAAAACCGAGTTGGAGCTTGTACTTCCCCATATATATGTATGGAATGGAGTTTGCAACCGGAAAGAAACTTTGTGTTTCCAACAAGCTAGGTGATGGACAGCTTTCACACACAATTTTCCCTCAGAATTGAGCATGTGGAGAGACGTTCTTTCATCTAGCACAAAGGGAACGGTTTGCGGGGAAACATTTACTCTGGTTTCTCAGTCTGTTTCCTAGTGCCGGTTTGAAGTTCCTGCAGTTTTCACTGTAAAACCGAGTTGGAGCTATTACCTCACCATAAATATGTATGGATTGGAGTTTGCAACTGAAAAGAAACTTTGTTTTCCCAACATGCTAGTTGAAGGACGGCTTTCACACACACTTACTCTCAGAAATGAGCATGTGGAGAGATGTTCGTTCATCTAGCACAAAGGGAACGGGTTGCAGGAGTATCTTTTACTCTGGTTTCTCAGTCTGTTTCCTAGTGCCGGTTTCAATTTCCTGCAATTTTCACTGAAAAACCGAGTTGGAGCTTGTACCTCCCAATATATAATTATGGATTGGAGTTGGCAACTGAAAAGAAACTTTGTGTTCCCAAGAAGCTAGGTGAAGGACGTCTTTCACACACAATTTTCTCTCAGAAATTAGCATGTGGAGAGGCGTTCGTTCATCTAGCACAAATGGAACGGTTTGCAGGGGAAACTTTTACACTGGTTTCTCAGTCTGTTTCCTAGTGCCGGTTTGAAGTTCCTGCAGTTTACATGGTAAAACCGTGTTGAAGCTAGTACCTCCCCATATATATGTATGGAGTGGAGTTTGCAACTGAAAAGATACTTTGTGTTCAAAGAAGCTAGGTGAAGGACGGCATTCACACACACTTATCTCTCAGAACTGAGCATAAGGAGAGAGGTTCGTTCATCTAGCACAAAGGGAACGGGTTGCAGGAGAAACTTTTACTCTGGTTTCTCAGTCTGTTTCCTAGTGCCGGTTTGAAGTTCCTGCACTTTTCACTGTAAAACCGAGTTGGAGCTAGTACCTCACCACAAATAATTATGGATTGTAGTTTTCAACTGAAAAGAAACTTTGTTTTCCCAACATGCTAGTTTAAGGACGGCTTTAAAACACACTTTCTCTCAGAACTGGACATGTGGAGAGACGTTCGTTCATCTAGCACAAAGGGAACCGGTTGCAGGAGTATCTATTACTCTGCTTTCTCAGTCTGTTTCCTAGTGCCGGTTTGAAGTTCCTGCAGTTTTCACTGAAAAACCGAGTTGGAGCCAGTACCTCCACATATATATTTATGGATTGGAGTTTGCAACTGAAAAGAAACTTTGTGTTCCCAAGAAGCTAGGTGAAGAACGGCTTTCACACACAATTATCTTTCAGAACTTAGCATGTGGAGAGGCGTTCGTTCCTCAAGCACAAAAGGAACGGGTTGCAGGTGAAACATTTACTCTGGTTTCTCAGTCTGTTTCCTAGTGCCGGTTTGAAGTTCCTGCAGTTTACATGGTAAAACCGAGTTGGAGCTACTACCTACCCATATATATGTATGGAGTGGAGTTTGCAACTGAAAAGAAACTTTGTGTTCCCAAGAAGCTAGGTGAAGGTTGGCATTAACACACACTTATCTCTCAGAACTGAGCATAAGGAGAGACGTTCGTTTTCTAGCACAAATGGAACGTGTTGCAGGAGAAAGTTTTACTCTGCATTCTCAGTATGTTTCCTAGTGCCGAGTTGAAGCTCCTGCAATTTTCACTGTAAAACCGATTTGGAGCTAGTACCTCCCCATATATAAGTATGGAGTGGAATTTGCTACTGAAAAGAATCTTTGTGTTCCCAACAAGCTAGGTGAAGGACGGCTTCCACACACACTTATCTCTCAGAATTGAGCATGTGGAGAGACGTTCGTTCATCTAGCACAAAGGGAACAGGTTTCAGGAGAATCTTTTTACTCTGGTTTCTCAGTCTGTTTCCTAGTGCCGGTTTGAAGTTTCTGAACTTTCACTGTAAAACCGAGTTGGAGCTTGTACTTCCCCATATATATGTATGGAATGGAGTTTGCAACTGGAAAGAAACTTTGTGTTTCCAACAAGCTAGGTGATGGACGGCTTTCACACACAATTTTCCCTCAGAATTGAGCATGTGGAGAGACGTTCTTTCATCTAGCACAAAGGGAACGGTTTGCGGGGAAACATTTACTCTGGTTTCTCAGTCTGTTTCCTAGTGCCGGTTTGAAGTTCCTGCAGTTTTCACTGTAAAACCGAGTTGGAGCTATTACCTCACCATAAATATGTATGGATTGGAGTTTGCAACTGAAAAGAAACTTTGTTTTCCCAACATGCTAGTTGAAGGACGGCTTTCACACACACTTACTCTCAGAAATGAGCATGAGGAGAGATGTTCGTTCATCTAGCACAAAGGGAACGAGTTGCAGGAGTATCTTTTACTCTGGTTTCTCAGTCTGTTTCCTAGTGCCGGTTTCAAGTTCCTGCAATTTTCACTGAAAAACCGAGTTGGAGCTAGTACCTCCCAATATATATTTATGGAATGGAGTTGGAAACTGAAAAGAAACTTTGTGTTCCCAAGAAGCTAGGTGAAAGACGGCTTTCACACACAATTTTCTCTCAGAAATTAGCATGTGGAGAGGCGTTCGTTCATCTAGCAAAAAGGGAAAGGTTTGCAGGGGAAACTTTTACACTGTTTTCTCAGTCTGTTTCCTTGTGCCGGTTTGAAGTTCCTGCAGTTTACATGGTAAAACCGAGTTGAAGCTAGTACCTCCCCATATATATGTATGGAGTGGAGTTTGCAACTGAAAAGATACTTTGTGTTCAAAGAAGCTAGGTGAAGGACGGCATTCACACACACTTATCTCTCAGAACGGAGCATAAGGAGAGAGGTTCGTTCATCTAGCACAAAGGGAACGGGTTGAAGGAGAAACTTTTACTCTGGTTTCTGAGTCTGTTTCCTAGTGCCGGTTTGAAGTTCCTGCAGTTTTCACTGTAAAACAGAGTTGGAGCTAGTACCTCCCCATATATATGTATTGAGTGGAGTTTGCAACTTAAAAGAAACTTTGTGTTCGCAACAACCTTGGTGAAGGTCGGCTTTCACACACAATTATCTCTCAGATCTGAGCATGTGGAGAGACGTTCGTTCATCTAAAACAATGGGAACGTGTTGCAGGAGAATCTTTTACTATGGTATCTCAGTTTGTTTCCTAGTGCCGGTTTGAAATTTCTGCAGTTTTCACTGTAAAACCGAGTTGGAGCTATTACCTCCCCATATATATGTATGGAGTGGAGTTTGCAACTGAAAAGAAACTTTGTGTTCCCAACAAGGTAGGTGAGGGACGGCTTTCACACACACTTATCTCTCAGAATTGAGCATGTGGAGAGACATTCGTTCATCTAGCACAAAGGGAACGGGTTGCAGGAGAAACTTTTACTCTGGTTTCTCAGTCTGTTTCCTAGTGCCCGTTTGACGTTCCTGCAGTTTTCACTGTAAAACCGAGTTGGAGCTAGAACCTCCCCATATATCTGTATGGAGTGGAGTTTGCAACTGAAAAGAAACTTTGTGTTCCCAACATGTTAGGTGAATGACGGCTTTCACACACACTTATCTCTCAGAACTTAGCATGTGGAGAGACATTCTTTCATCTAGCACAAAGGGAACGGGTTGCAGGAGAAACTTGTACTCTGGTTTCTCAGTGTGTTTCCTAGTGCCGGTATGAAGTTCCTGCAGTTTTCACTGTAAAACATATTTGGAGCTTGTACCACCCCATATATATGTAAGGAGTGGAGTTTGCAAATGAAAAGAAACTTTGTGTTCCCAACAAGCTCGGTGAAGGACGGCTTTCACACACAATTATCCCTCAGAACTGAGCATGTGGAGAGACGATCGTTCATCTAGCACAAATTGATCGGGGTGCCGGAGAAACTTTTACTCTGGTTTCTCAGTCTGTTTCCTTGTCCCGGTTTGAAGTTCCTGCAGTTTTCACTGTAAAACAGAGTTGGAGCTCGTACCTACCCATATATATGTAAGGATTGGAGTTTGCACCTGAAAAGAAACTTTCTGTTCCCAACAAGCTAGGTGATGTACGGCGTTCACACAGCCTTATCTCTCAGAACTGAGCATGAGGAGAGACGTTCGTTTTCTAGCACAAATGGAACGTGTTGCAGGAGAAAGTTTTACTCTGGATTCTCAGTATGTTTCCTAGTGCCGAGTTGAAGCTCCTGCAATTTTCACTGTAAAACCGATTTGGAGCTAGTACATCCCCATATATAAGTATGGAGTGGAATTTGCTACTGAAAAGAATCTTTGTGTTCCCAACAAGCTAGGTGAAGGACGGCTTCCACACACACATTTCTCTCAGAACTGAGCATGTGGAGAATCGTTCGTTCATCTAGCACAAATGGAACGGATTGCAGGAGAAACTTTTACTCTGGTTTCTCAGTCTGTTTCCTAGTGTCGGTTTGACGTTCCTGAAATTATCACTGTAAAACAGACTTGGAGATAGTACCTCCCCATATAGATGTATGGAGTGGAGTTTGCAACTGAAAAGTAACTTTGTGTTCCCAACAAGCAAGGTGAAGGACGGCTTTCACACACACTTATCTCTCAGAACTGAGCATGTGGAGAGACGTTCGTTCATCTAGCACAACGGGAACGAGTTGCAGGAGAAACTTTTACTCTGGTTTCTCAGTCTCTTTCCTAGTGCCGGTTTGAAGATCCTGCAGTTTTCACTGTAAAACCGAGTTGGAGCTAGTACCTCCCCATATATATGTATGTAGTGGAGTTTGCAACTGAAAAGAATATTTGTGTTCCCAACAAGCTAAGTGAAAGACGGCTTTCATACACACACTTCTCTCTCAGAACTGAGCATGTGGAGAGACGTTCGTTCATCTAGAACAAACGGAACGGGTTGCAGGAGAATCTTTTAATCTGGAATCTCAGTCTTTTTCCTAGTGACGGTTTGATGTTCCTGCAGTTTTCACTGTAAAACCGAGTTGGAGCTAGTACATCCCCATATATATGTATGGATTGGATTTTGCAACTGAAAAGAAATTTTGTGTTCCCAACAATCTAGGTGAAGGACGGCTTTCACACACACTTATCTCTCAGAACTGAGCATGTGGAGAGACGTTCGTTCATCTAGCACAAAGGGAACGGGATGCTGGAGAAAGTTTTCTCTGGTTTATCAGGGGGTTTACTAGTGCTGGTTTGAAGTTCCTGCAGTTTTCACTGTAAAAAAGAGTTGGAGCTAGTACATCCCCATATATATGTATGGAGTGGAGTTTGCAAATGAAAAGAAACTTTGTGTTCCCAACTAGCTATCTTAAAGACGGCTTTCACACACACTTATCCCTCAGAACTGAGCATGTGGAGTGGCGTTCGTTTATCTAGCCCAAAGGGAACGGGTTGCATGAGAATTTTTTACTCTGGTTTCTCAGTCTGTTTCCTAGTGCCGGTTTGAAGTTAATGCAGTTTTCACTGTAAAACCGTGTTGGAGCTAGTACCTCTCCATTTATATGTATGGATTGGAGTTTGAAACTTAAAAGAACCTTTGTGTTCCCAACAAGCTAGGTGAAGGACGGCTTTCACACACACTTATCTCTCAGAACTGAGCATGTGGAGAGACGTTCGTTCATCTAGCACAAATGGAACTGGTTGAAGGAGAAAATTTTTCTCTGGTTTCTCAGTCTGTTTCCTAGTGCCGGTTTGAAGTTCCTGCAGTTTTCACAATAAAACAGAGTTGGAGCTAGTACCACCCCATATATATGTATGGAGTGTAGTTTGCAACTGAAAAGATACTTTGTGTTCCCAACAAGCAATGTGAAGGACGGCTTTCACACACACTTATCTCTCACAACTGGGCATGTGGAGAGACGTTCGTTCATCTAGCACAAAGGGAACGGGTTCCCGAATAAATTTTTACTCTGGTTTCTCAGTCTGTTTCCTAGTTACGGTTTGAAGTTCCTGCACTTATCACTGTAAAACCGATTTGGAGCTAGTACCGCCCTATATATATTTATAGAGAGGTGTTTGCAACTGAAGAGAAACTTTGTGTTCCCAACAATCTAGGTGAAGGACGGCTTTTACACACAATTATCTCTCAGAACTGAGCATGAGGAGAGACTTTCGTTCATCTAACACAAATGGAAAGGGTAGCAGGAGAAAATATTACTCTGGTTTCTCAGTCTGTTTCCTAGTGCCGGTTTGAAGTTCCTGCAGTTTTCACTGTAAAACCGAGTTGGAGCTAGTACCTACGAATATATATGTATGGAATGATGTTTGCAACTGAAAAGAAACTTTGTGTTCCCAAGAAGCTAAGTGAAGGACTGCTTTCACACACAATTATACCTCAGAACTGAGCATGTAGATAGACGTTCGTTCATCTAGCACAAATGGAACGTGTTGCAGGAGAATCTTTTACTCTGGTATCTCAGTTTGTTTCCTAGTGCCTGTTTGAAATTTCTGCAGTTTTCACTGTAAAAACGAGTTGGAGCTATTACCTCCCCATATATATGTATGGAGTGGAGTTTGCAACTGAAAAGAAACTTTGTGTTCCCAACAAGCTAGTTGAGGGACGGCTTTCACACACACTTATCTCTCAGAATTGAGCATGTGGAGAGACATTCGTTCATCTAGCACAAAGGGAACGGGTTGCAGGAGAAACTTTTACTCTGGTTTCTCAGTCTGTTTCCTAGTGCCCGTTTGACGTTCCTGCAGTTTTCACTGTAAAACCGAGTTGGAGCTAGAACCTCCCCATATATCTGTATGGAGTGGAGTTTGCAACTGAAAAGAAACTTTGTGTTCCCAACATGTTAGGTGAATGACCGCTTTCACACAAACTTATCTCTCAGAACTTAGCATGTGGAGAGACATTCTTTCATCTAGCACATAGGGAACGGGTTGCAGGAGAAACTTGTACTCTGGTTTCTCAGTCTGTTTCCTAGTGCCAGTATGAAGTTCCTGCAGTTTTCACTGTAAAACATATTTGGAGCTTGTACCACCCCATATATATGTAAGGAGTGGAGTTTGCAAATGAAAAGAAACTTTGTGTTCCCAACAAGCTCGGTGAAGGACGGCTTTCACACACAATTATCCCTCAGAACTGAGCATGTGGAGAGACGATCGTTCATCTAGCACAAATTGATCGGGTTGCCGGAGAAACTTTTACTCTGGTTTCTCAGTCTGTTTCCTTGTCCCGGTTTGAAGTTCCTGCAGTTTTCACTGTAAAACAGAGTTGGCGCTCGTACCTACCCATATATATGTAAGGATTGGAGTTTGCACCTGAAAAGAAACTTTCTGTTCCCAACAAGCTAGGTGATGTACGGCGTTCACACAGCCTTATCTCTCAGAACTGAGCATGAGGAGAGACGTTCGTTTTCTAGCACAAATGGAACGTGTTGCAGGAGAAAGTTTTACTCTGGATTCTCAGTATGTTTCCTAGTGCCGAGTTGAAGCTCCTGCAATTTTCACTGTAAAACCGATTTGGAGCTAGTACCTCCCCATATATAAGTATGGAGTGGAATTTGCTACTGAAAAGAATCTTTGTGTTCCCAACAAGCTAGGTGAAGGACGGCTTCCACACACACATTTCTCTCAGAACTGAGCATGTGGAGAATCGTTCGTTCATCTAGCACAAATGGAACGGATTGCAGGAGAAACTTTTATTCTGGTTTCTCAGTCTGTTTCCTAGTGTCGGTTTGACGTTCCTGAAATTATCACTGTAAAACAAACTTGGAGATAGTACCTCCCCATATAGATGTATGGAGTGGAGTTTGCAACTGAAAAGTAACTTTGTGTTCCCAACAAGCAAGGTGAAGGACGGCTTTCACACACACTTATCTCTCAGAACTGAGCATGTGGAGAGACGTTCTTTCATCTAGCACAACGGGAACGAGTTGCAGGAGAAACTTTTACTCTGGTTTCTCAGTATCTTTCCTAGTGCCGGTTTGAAGATCCTGCAGTTTTCACTGTAAAACCGAGTTGGAGCTAGTACCTCCCCATATATATGTATGTAGTGGAGTTTGCAAATGAAAAGAATATTTGTGTTCCCAACAAGCTAAGTGAAAGACGGCTTTCATACACACACTTCTCTCTCAGAACTGAGCATGTGGAGAGACGTTCGTTCATCTAGAACAAACGGAACGGGTTGCAGGAGAATCTTTTAATCTGGAATCTCAGTCTTTTTCCTAGTGACGGCTTGATGTTCCTGCAGTTTTCACTGTAAAACCGAGTTGGAGCTAGTACATCCCCATATATATGTATGGATTGGATTTTGCAACTGAAAAGAAATTTTGTGTTCCCAACAATCTAGGTGAAGGACGGCTTTCACACACACTTATCTCTCAGAACTGAGCATGTGGAGAGACGTTCGTTCATCTAGCACAAAGGGAACGGGTTGCTGGAGAAAGTTTTCTCTGGTTTATCAGGGGGTTTACTAGTGCTGGTTTGAAGTTCCTGCAGTTTTCACTGTAAAAAAGAGTTGGAGCTAGTACCTCCCCATATATATGTATGGAGTGGAGTTTGCAAATGAAAAGAAACTTTGTGTTCCCAACTAGCTATCTTAAAGACGGCTTTCACACACACTTATCCCTCAGAACTGAGCATGTGGAGAGGTATTCGTTTATCTAGCCCAAAGGGAACGGGTTGCAGGATAAACTTTTACTCTGGTTTCTCAGTCTGTTTCCTTGTGCCGGGTTGAATTTCCTGCAGTTTTCACTGTAAAACCGATTTGGAGCTAGAACCTCCCCATAAATATTTATGGATTGGAGTATGCAACTAAAAAGAAACTTTTTGTTCCCAACAAGCTTTCTGAATTATGGCTTTCACACACACTTTCTCTCAGAACTGAGCATGTGGAGAGACGTTCGTTCATCTAGCACAAAGGGAACGGGTTGCAGGAGAAACTTTTACTCTGGTTTCTCAGTATGTTTCCTAGTGCCGGTTTGAAGTTCCTGCGGTTTTAACCGAAAAACCGAGTTGGAGCTAGTACATCCCCATATATATGTATGGAGTGGAGTTTGCAACTGAAAAGAAACTTTGTGTTCCCAAGAAGCTAAGTGAAGGACGGCTTTCATACACACTTGTCTCTCAGAACTTATCATGTGGAGAGGCGTTCGTTTATGTACCGCAAATGGAACGGGTTGCAGGATAAACTTTTACTCTAGTTTCTCACTCTGTTTCCTAGTGCAGGTTTGAAGTTCCTGCAGTTATCACTGTAAAACCGATTTGGAGCTAGTACCGTCCAAAATATATGTATGGAGAGGTGTTTGCAACTGATTAGAAACTTGGTTTTCCCAACAAGCTAGGTGAAGGACGGCTTTCACACACACTTATCTCTCAGAACTGAGCATGTGGAGAGACGTTCGTTCATCTAGAACAAAGGGAACGGGTTGCAGGAGAAACTTTTACTCTGGTGTCTCAGTCTGTTTCCTACTGTCGGTTTGAAGTTCCTGCAATTTTCACTGTAAAACAGAGTTGGTGCTAGTACCTCCCCATAAATATGTATGGATTGGAGTTTGCAACTGAAAAGAAACTTTGTGTTCCCAACAAGCTATCTGAAGGATGGCTTTCACACACATTTTCTCTCAGAACTAAGCATGTGGAGAGACGTTCGTTCATCTAGCACAAAGGGAACGGGTTGCAGGAGAATCTTTTACTCTGGTTTCTCATTCTGTTTCCTAGTGTCGGTTTGACGTTCCTGCAGTTTTAACCGAGAAACCGTGTTGGAGCTAGTACCTCCCCATATATATGTATTGAGTGGGGTTTGCAACTGAAAAGAATCTTTCTTTTCCCAAGAAGATAAGTGAAGGAAGGCTTTCACACACACTTTTCTCTCAGAATTTAGCATGTGGGGAGGCGTTCGTTCATCTAGCACAAATGGAACTTTTGGCAGGGGAAACATTTACTCTGGTTTCTAAGTCTGTTTCCTAGTGCCGGTTTGAAGTTCCTGCAGTTTTCACTGTAAAACAGATTTGCAGCTAGAACCTCACCATAAATATGTATGGATTGGAGTTTGCAACTGAAAATAATCTTTGTGTTCCCAACAAGCTAGGTGAAGGACGGCTTTCACACACACTTTCTCTCAGAACTGAGCATGTGGAGAGACGTTAGTTCATCTAGCACAAGGGAACGGGTTGCAGGAGATACTTTTACTCTGGTTTCTCATTCTGTTTCCTAGTGCCGGTTTGAAGTTCCTGCAGTTTTAACCGAGAAACCGATTTGGAGCTAGTACCTCCCCATAAGTATATATGGATTGGAGATTGCAAATTAAAAGAAACTTTGTTTTCTCAAGAAGCTAAGTGAAGGACGGCTTTCACACAAACTTGTCTCTCAGAACTGAGCATGTGGAGAGACTTTCGTTCAACTAGCACATAGGGAACGGTTTACAGGAGAAACTTTTACTCTGTTTTCTCAGTTTGTTTCCTAGTGCCGGTTAGAAGTTCCTGCAGTTTTCACTGTAAAACAGAGTAGGAGCTAGAACCTCACCATAAATTTGTATAAATTGGAGTTTGCAACTGAAAAGTAACTTTGTGTTCCCAAAAAGCTACGTGAAGGACGGCTTTCACACACAATTATCTCTCAGAACAGAGCATGTGGAGAGACGTCCGTTCATCTAGCACAAAGGGAATGGGATGCAGGTGAAACAATTACTCTGGTTTCCCAGTCTGTTTCCTAGTGCCGGTTTGAATTTCCTGCAGTTTACATTGTAAAACCGAGTTGGAGCTAGTATCTCCCCATATATATGTAAAGAGCGGTGTTTTCAATTGAAGAGAAACATTGTGTTCCCAACAATCTAGTTGAAGTACTGCTTTCACACACACTTATCTCTCAGAACTGAGCATGTGGAGAGACGTTCGTTCATCTAACACAAATGGAACTGTTTGCAGGTGAAACTTTTACTCTGGTTTCTCAGTCTGTTTCCTACTGCCGGTTTGAAGTTCCTGCAGTTTTCACTGTAAAACCGAGTTGGAGCTAGTACCTCCCCATATATATGTATGCAATGGAGTTTGCAAATGAAAAGATACTTTGTGTTCCCAACAAGCTAGGTGAATGAGTGCTTTCACACACAATTATACCTCAGAACTGAGCATGTGGAGAGACGTTCGGTCATCTAGCACAAAGGGAACGGGATGCAGGAGAAACTTTTACTCTGGATTCTCAGTATGTTTCCTAGTGCCGGTTTGAAGTTCCTGCAGTTTTCACTGTAAAACCGAGTTGGAGCTAGTACATACCCCTATATATGTATGTAGTGGAGTTTGCAACTGAAAAGAAACTTTGTGTTCCCAACAAGGTATGTGAAGGACGGTTTCTCACACACTTATCTCTCAGAACTGAGCATGTGGAGAGGCGTTCGTTAATGTACCGCAAATGGAACGGGTTGCAGGATAAACTTTTACTCTGGTTTCTCACTCTGTTTCCTAGTGCAGGTTTGAAGTTCCTGCAGTTATCACTGTAAAACCGATTTGGAGCTAGTACCGTCCAAAATATATGTATGGAGAGGTGTTTGCAACTGATTAGAAACTTGGTTTTCCCAACAAGCTAGGTGAAGGACGGCTTTCACACACACTTATCTCTCAGAACTGAGCATGTGGAGAGACGTTCGTTCATCTAGAACAAAGGGAACGGGTTGCAGGAGAAACTTTTACTCTGGTGTCTCAGTCTGTTTCCTACTGTCGGTTTGAAGTTCCTGCAATTTTCACTGTAAAACAGAGTTGGTGCTAGTACCTCCCCATAAATATGTATGGATTGGAGTTTGCAACTGAAAAGAAACTTTGTGTTCCCAACAAGCTATCTGAAGGATGGCTTTCACACACATTTCCTCTCAGAACTGAGCATGTGGAGAGACGTTCGTTCATCTAGCACAAAGGGAACGGGTTGCAGGAGAATCTTTTACTCTGGTTTCTCATTCTGTTTCCTAGTGTCGGTTTGACGTTCCTGCAGTTTTAACCGAGAAACCGAGTTGGAGCTAGTACCTCCCCATATATATGTATTGAGTGGGGTTTGCAACTGAAAAGAATCTTTCTTTTCCCAAGAAGATAAGTGAAGGAAGGCTTTCACACACATTTATCTCTCAGAATTTAGCATGTGGGGAGGCGTTCGTTCATCTAGCACAAATGGAACTGTTGGCAGGGGAAACATTTACTCTGGTTTCTCAGTCTGTTTCCTAGTGCCGGTTTGAAGTTCCTACAGTTTTCACTGTAAAACAGATTTGCAGCTAGAACCTCACCATAAATATGTATGGATTGGAGTTTGCAACTGAAAATAATCTTTGTGTTCCCAACAAGCTAGGTGAAGGACGGATTTCACACACACTTATCTCTCAGAACTGAGCATGTGGAGAGACGTTAGTTCATCTAGCACAAGGAAACCGGTTGCAGGAGATACTTTTACTCTGGTTTCTCATTCTGTTTCCTAGTGCCGGTTTGAAGTTCCTGCAGTTTTAACCGAGAAACCGATTTGGAGCTAGTACCGCCCCATAAGTATATATGGATTGGAGTTTGCAAATTAAAAGAAACTTTGTTTTCTCAAGAAGCTAAGTGAAGGACGGCTTTCACACAAACTTGTCTCTCAGAACTGAGCATGTGGAGAGACGTTCGTTCAACTAGCACATAGGGAACGGTTTACAGGAGAAACTTTTACTCTGTTTTCTCAGTTTGTTTCCTAGAGCCGGTTAGAAATTCCTGCAGTTTTCACTGTAAAACAGAGTAGGAGCTAGAACCTCACCATAAATTTGTATAAATTGGAGTTTGCAACTGAAAAGTAACTTTGTGTTCCCAAAAAGCTACGTGAAGGACGGCTTTCACACACAATTATCTCTCAGAACAGAGCATGTGGAGAGACGTCCGTTCATCTAGCACAAAGGGAATGGGATGCAGGTGAAACAATTACTCTGGTTTCCCAGTCTGTTTCCTAGTGCCGGTTTGAATTTCCTGCAGTTTACATTGTAAAACCGAGTTGGAGCTAGTATCTCCCCATATATATGTAAAGAGCGGTGTTTTCAATTGAAGAGAAACATTGTGTTCCCAACAATCTAGTTGAAGTAATGCTTTCACACACACTTATCTCTCAGAACTGAGCATGTGGAAAGACGTTCGTTCATCTAGCCCAAAGGGAACGGGTGGCAAGGGAAACTTTTACGCTGGTTTCTCAGTCTGTTTCCTAGTGCCGGTTTGATGTTCTTGCAGTTTTCACTGTAAAACCGAGTTGGACTTAGTACCTCCCCATAAATATGTATGGATTGGAGTTTGCAACTGAAATGAAACTTTGTGTTCCCAACAAGGAATCTGAAAGACGGATTTCACACACTTTCTCTCAGAACTGAGCATGTGGAGAGTCGTTCGTTCATCTAGCACAAAAGGAACGGGTTGCAGGAGAATCTTTTACTCTGGTTTCTCATTCTGTTTCCTAGTGCCGGTTTGAAGTTCCTGCAGTTTTCACAGAAAAACCGATTTGGAGCTAGTATCTCCCCATATATATTTATGGAGTGCTTGGCAACTGAAAAGAAACTTTGTGTTCCCAAAAAGCTAAGTGAATGTCGGCTTTCACACACACTTATCTCTCAGAACTTAGAATGTGGAGAGGCGTTAGTTCATCTAGCACAAAGAGAACGGTTTGCAGGGGAAACTTTTACTCTGGTTTCTCAGTCTTTTTCCTAGTGCAAGTTTGAATTTCCTGCAGTTTACATTGTGAAAGCGAGTTGGAGCTCGTACCTCCCTATATATATGTATGGTGCAGAGATTGCAACTGAAAATAAACTTTGTGTTCCCAACAAGCTAGGTGAAGGACGGCTTTCACACACACTTATCTCTCAGAACTAAGCATGTGGAGAGACATTCGTTCATCTAGCACAAAGGGAATGGTATGCAGGTGTAACATTTACTCTGGTTTCTCAGTCTGTTTCCTAGTGCCGGTTTGAAGTTCCTGCAGTTTTCACTGTAAAACAGAGTTGGTGCTAGTACCTCCCCATAAATATGTTTGGATTGGAGTTTGCAACTGAAAAGAAACTTTGTGTTCCCAACAAGCTATCTGAAGGATGGCTTTCACACACATTTTCTCTCAGAACTGAGCATGTGGAGAGACGTTCGTTCATCTAGCACAAAGGGAACTGGTTGCAGGAGAATCTTTTACTCTGGTTTCTCATTCTGTTTCCTAGTGTCGGTTTGACGTTCCTGCAGTTTTAACCGAGAAACCGAGTTGGAGCTAGTACCTCCCCATTTATATGTATTGAGTGGGGTTTGCAACTGAAAAGAATCTTTCTTTTCCCAAGAAGATAAGTGAAGGAAGGCTTTCACACACACTTATCTCTCAGAATTTAGCATCTGGGGAGGCGTTCGTTCATCTAGCACAAATGGAAAGGTTGTTAGGAAAAACATTTACTCTGGTTTCTCAGTCTGTTTCCTAGTGCCGGTTTGAAGTTCCTGCAGTTTTCACTGTAAAACAGATTTGCAGCTAGAACCTCACCATAAATATGTATGGATTGGAGTTTGCAACTGAAAATAATCTTTGTGTTCCCAACAAGCTAGGTGAAGGACGGCTTTCACACAAACTTGTCTCTCTGAACTGAGCATGTGGAGAGACGTTCGTTCAACTAGCACATAGGGAACGGTTTACAGGAGAAACTTTTACTCTGTTTTCTCAGTTTGTTTCCTAGTGCCGGTTAGAAGTTCCTGCAGTTTTCAGTGTAAAACAGAGTAGGAGCTAGAACCTCACCATAAATTTGTATAAATTGGAGTTTGCAACTGAAAAGTAACTTTGTGTTCCCAAAAAGCTACGTGAAGGACGGCTTTCACACACAATTATGTCTCAGAACAGAGCATGTGGAGAGACGTCCGTTCATCTAGCACAAAGGGAATGGGATGCAGGTGAAACAATTACTCTGGTTTCCCAGTCTGTTTCCTAGTGCCGGTTTGAATTTCCTGCAGTTTACAATGTAAAACCGAGTTGGAGCTAGTATCTCCCCATATATATGTAAAGAGCGGTGTTTTCAATTGAAGAGAAACATTGTGTTCCCAACAATCTAGTTGAAGTACTGCTTTCACACACACTTATCTCTCAGAACTGAGCATGTGGAGAGACGTTCGTTCATCTAACACAAATGGCACTGTTTGCAGGTGAAACTTTTACTCTGGTTCCTCAGTCTGTTTACTAGTGCCGGTTTGAAGTTCCTGCAGTTTTCACTGTAAAACCGAATTGGAGCTAGTACCTCCCCATATATATGTATGCAATGGAGTTTGCAAATGAAAATATACTTTGTGTTCCCAACAAGCTAGGTGAATGAGTGCTTTCACACACAATTATACCTCAGAACTGAGCATGTGGAGAGACGTTCGGTCATCTAGCACAAAGGGAACGGGTTGCAGGAGAAACTTTTACTCTGTTTTCTCAGTCTATTTCCTAGTGCCTTTTTGATGTTCCTGCAGTTTTCTCTGTAAAACCGATTGGAGCTTGTACCTCCCCATATATATGTATGTATTGGAGGTTGCAACTGAAAAGAAACTTTGTGTTCACAACAAGCTAGGTGAAGGACGGCTTTCACACACACTTACCTCTCAGAATTGAGCATGTGGAAAGACGTTCGTTCATCTAGCCCAAAGGGAACGGGTGGCAAGGGAAACTTTTACGCTGGTTTCTCAGTCTGTTTCCTAGTGCCGATTTGATGTTCTTGCAGTTTTCACTGTAAAACCGAGTTGGAGCTAGTACCTCCCCATAAATATGTATGGATTGGAGTTTGCAACTGAAATGAAAATTTGTGTTCCCAACAAGGTATCTGAAAGACGGATTTCACACACTTTCTCTCAGAACTGAGCATGTGGAGAGTCGTTCGTTCATCTAGCACAAAGGGAACAGGTTGCAGGAGAATCTTATACTCTGGTTTCTCATTCTGTTTCCTAGTGCCGGTTTGAAGTTCCTGCAGTTTTCACAGAAAAACCGATTTGGAGCTAGTATCTCCCCATATATATCTATGGAGTGGAGTTGGCAACTGAAAAGAAACTTTGTGTTCCCAAAAAGCTAAGTGAATGACGGCTTTCACACACACTTATCTCTCAGAACTTAGAATGTGGAGAGGCGTTAGTTCATCTAGCACAAAGAGAACGGTTTGCAGGGGAAACTTTTACTCTGGTTTCTCAGTCTTTTTCCTAGTGCAAGTTTGAATTTCCTGCAGTTTACATTGTGAAAGCGAGTTGGAGCTCGTACCTGCCTATATATATGTATGGTGCGGAGATTGCAACTGAAAATAAACTTTGTTTTCCCTACAAGCTAGGTGAAGGACGGCTTTCACACACACTTATCTCTCAGAACTGAGCATGTGGAGAGACATTCGTTCATCTAGCACAAAGGGAATGGTATGCAGGTGTAACATTTACTCTGGTTTCTCAGTCTGTTTCCTAGTGCCGGTTTGAAGTTCCTGCAGTTTTCACTGTAAAACCGATTTGGAGCTAGAACCTCACCATAAATATTTATGGATTGGTGTTTGCAACTGAAAATAAACTTTGTGTTCCCAACAAGCTAGGTGAAGGATGGCTTTCACACACACTTATCTCTCAGAACTGAGCATGTGGAGAGAATTTCGTTCATCTTGCAAAATGGGAAAGTGTTGCAGGAAAAATTATTACTCTGGTTTCTCAGTCTGTTTCCTAGTGCCGGTTGGAAGTTCATGCATTTTTCACAATAAAACCGAGTTGGAGCTAGTACCTCCCCATATATATGTATGGAGAGGTTTTTACATCTGAAAAGAAACTTTGTGTTCCCAACAAGCTAGGTGAAGGACGGCTTTCACACACACTTATCTCTCAGAACTGAGCATGTGGAGAGACGTTCGTTCATCTAGCACAAATGGAACGGTTTGCAGGAGAAACTGTTACTCTGGTTTCTCAGTCTGTTTCCTAGTGCCGGTTTAAAATTCCTGCAGTTTTCACTGTAAAACCGTGTTGGAGCTAGTACCTCCCCATATATATGTATGGATTGTAGTTTGCAAGTGAAAAGAATCTTTGTGTTCCCAAAAAGCCAGGTGAAGTACGGCTTTCACACACAATTATCTCTGAACTGAGCATGTGGAGAGACTTTCGTTCATCCAGCACAAACGGAACGGTTTGCAGGAGAAACTTTTACTCTGGTTTCTCAGTCTGTTTCCTAGTTACGGATTGAAGTTCCTGCAGTTATCACTGCAAAACCGATTTGAAGCTAGTACCTCCCCATATATATGTATGGATTGGAGTTTGCAACTGAAAAGAATTTTTATGTTCCCAACAAGCTAAGTTAAGGACGGCTTTCACACACACTTTTCTCTCAGAACTGAGCATGTGGAGAGACTTTCATTCATCTAGCACTAAAGGAACGGTTTGCAGGAGTAACATTTACTCTGGTTTCTCTGTCTGTTTCGTAGTGCCTGTTTGAAGTTCCTGCAGGTTTCAGTGTAAAATCGAGTTGGAGCTAGAACCTCACCATAAATATGTACGGATTGGAGTTTGCAACTGAAAATAAACTTTGTGTTCCCAACAAGCTAGGTGAAGGACGGCTTTCACACCCAATTATATTTGAGAACTGAGCATTTGGAGAGACGTTCGTTCATCTAGCACAAAGAGAACGGGTTTCAGGGGAATCTTTTACTCTGGTTTCTCAGTCTGTTTCCTAGTTACGGTTTGAAGTTCCTGCAGTTATCACTGCAAAACCGATTTGGAGCTAGTACCTCCCCATATATATGTATTGATTGGAGTTTGCAACTGAAAAGAATTTTTATGTTCCCAACAAGCTAAGTTAAGGACGGCTTTCCCACACACTTTTCTCTCAGAACTGAGCATGTGGAGAGACGTTCGTTCATCTAGCACAAATGGAACGGGTTGCAGGAGAAACTTTTACTGTGAATTCTCAGTCTGTTTCCTAGTGCCGGTTGGAAGTTACTGCATTTTTCACTGTAAAACAGAGTTGGGGCTAGTACCTCCCCATATATATGTATAGAGAGGTGTTTTCAAATGAAGAGAAACTTTGTGTTCCCAAACAATCTTGTTGAAGTACTGCTTTCACACACACATATCTCTCAGAACTGAGCATGTGGAGAGACGTTCGTTCATCTAACACAAAGGGAACGGTTTGCAGGTTAAATTTTACTCTGGTTTCTCAGTCTGTTTCCTAGTGCCGGTTTGAAGTTCCTGCATTTTTCACTGTAAAACCGAGTTGGAGCTAGTACCTCCCCATTTATATGTATGCAATGGGGTTTGCAACTGAAAAGAAACTTTGTGTTCCCAACTAGCTAGGTGAAGGACTGCTTTCACACACAATTATACCTCAGAACTGAGCATGTGGAGAGACTTTCGGTCATCTAGCACAAAGGGAACGTGTTGCAGGAGAAACTTTTACTCTGGTTTCTCAGACTTTTTCCTAGTGCCTTTTTGATGTTCCTGCATTTTTCACTGTAATACCGAGTTGGAGCTTGTATCTCCCCATAAATATGTATGGATTGGAGTTTGCAACTGAAAAGAAACTTTGTGTTCCTAACAAGCTATATAAAGGACGGCTTTCACACAGAATTATCTCTCAGAACTGAGCATGTGGAGAGAATTTCGTTCATCCAGCACAAACGGAACGGTTTGCAGGAGAAACTTTTACTCTGGTTTCTCAGTCTGTTTCCTAGTGCCGGTTTGAAGTTCCTGCAGTTTTCACTGTAAAACCGATTTGGAGCTAGTACATCCCCATATATATATATGGAGAGGTCTTTGCAACTGAAAAGAAACTTTGCGTTCCCAACAAGCTAGATGAAGTACGGCTTTCACACACACTTTTCTCTCAGAACTGATCATGTGGATTGACTTTCGTTCATCTAGCATGAATTGAACGGTTTGCAGGAGAAATTTTCTCTGGTTTCTCAGTCTGTTTCCTAGTGCCGGATTGAAGTTCCTGCAGTTTTCACTGTAAAACCGTGTTGGAGCTAGAACCTCCTCATACATATGTATGGATTGGAGTTTGAAACTGAAGAGAATTTTTGTGTTCCCAACAAGCTATGTGAAGGACGGCTTTCACACAAACTTGTCTCTCAGAACTGAGCATGTGGAGAGACGTCGTTCATCTAGCACAAAGGGAACGGTTTGCAGGAGAAACTTTTACTCTGGATTCTCAGTCTGTTTCCTAGTGCCAGTGTGAAGTTCCTGCAATTTTCATGGTAAAACCGAGTTGGATATAGGCCCTCATCATATATAAGAATGGATTGGAGTTTCCAACTGAAAAGAAATTTTGTGTTCCAAACAAGCTAGGTGAAGGACGGCTTTCACACACACTTATATCTCAGAATTCAGCATGTGGAGAGACGTTCGTTCATCTAGCACAAAAGGAACGGGTTGCAGGTGACACTTTTACTCTGGTTTCTCAGTTTGTTTCCTAGTGCCAGTTTGAAGTTCCTGCAGTTTTCACAGTAAAACAGATTTGGAGCTGGTACCTCCCCATATATATGTATGGATTGGATTTTGCAACTGAAAAGAAAATTTGTGTTCCCAACAAGATAGGTTAAGGACGGCTTTCACACACACATATCTCTCAGAACTGAGCATGTGGAGAAACGTTCGTTCATCTAGCACAAAAGGAACGGGTTGCAGGATACTTTTACTCTGGTTTCTCAGTCTCTTTCCTAATGCCGGTTTAAAGTTCCTGCATTTTTCACAGTAAAACAGATTTGGAGCTGGTACCTCCCCATATATATGTATGGATAGTTGTTTACAACTGAAAAGAAAGTTTGTGTTCCCAACAAGATAAGTGAATGTCGGCTTTGACACACAATTATCTCTCAGAACAGAGCATGTGGAGAGACGTTCGTTCATCTAGCAAAAAGGAACGGGTTGCAGGAGAAACTTTTACTCTGGTTTCTCAGTCTGTTTCCTAGTGCCGGTGTGAAGTTCCTGCAGTTTTCTCTGTAAAACAGAGTTGGATATAGAACCTCCCCATATATATGTATGGAGAGTTGTTTGCATCTGAAAAGAAACTTTGTGTTCCCAAAAAGCTAGGTGAAGAACGGCTTTCACACACACTTATCTCTCAGAAATAAGCATGTGGAGAGTCGTTCTTTCATTTAGCACAAAGGGAACGGGTTGCAGGTGAAACTTTACTCTGGTTTCTCAGTCTGTTTCCTAGTGCCGGTGTGATCTTCCTGCAGTTTTCACTGTAAAACCGAGTTGGATATAGAACCTACCCATATATAAGTATGGAGTGGAGTTTGCAACTGAAGAGAACTTTGTGTTCTCAACAAGCTAGGTGAAGGACGGCTTTCACACACATTTATCTCTCAGAACTGAGCATGTGGAGAGACGTTCGTTCATCTAGCACAAAGGGAACGGTTTGCATGAGAAACTTTTACTTTGGTTTCTCAGTCTGTTTCCTAGTGCCGGTTTGAATTTCCTGCATTTTACATTGTAAAACCGAGTTGGAGCTAGTATCTCCCCATATATATGTAAAGAGCGGTGTTTTCAATTGATGAGAAACATTGTGTTCCCAACAATCTAGTTGAAGTACTGCTTTCACACACACATATCTCTCAGAACTGAGCATGTGGAGAGACGTTCGTTCATCTAACACAAATGGAACTGTTTGCAGGTGAAACTTTTACTCTGGTTTCTCAGTCTGTTTACTAGTGCCGGTTTGAAGTTCCTGCAGTTTTCACTGTAAAACCGAGTTGGGGCTAGTACCTCCCCATATATATGTATGCAATGGAGTTTGCAAATGAAAAGATACTTTGTGTTCCCAACAAGCTAGGTGAATGAGTGCTTTCACACACAATTATACCTCAGAACTGAGCATGTGGAGAGACGTTCGGTCATCTAGCACAAAGGGAACGGGATGCAGGAGAAACTTTTACTCTGGATTCTCAGTCTGTTTCCTAGTGCCGGTTTGAAGTTCCTGCAGTTTTCACTGTAAAACCGAGTTGGAGCTAG
Source organism: Camelus dromedarius (assembly GCF_036321535.1). Classification (NCBI taxonomy): domain Eukaryota; kingdom Metazoa; phylum Chordata; class Mammalia; order Artiodactyla; family Camelidae; genus Camelus; species Camelus dromedarius. Next base: position 2,405,289 of record NW_026989847.1, on the reverse strand, counting down.
TACCTACCCCTATATATGTATGTAGTGGAGTTTGCAACTGAAAAGAAACTTTGTGTTCCCAACAAGGTATGTGAAGGACGGTTTCTCACACACTTATCTCTCAGAACTGAGCATGTGGAGAGGCGTTCGTTTATGTACCGCAAATGGAACGGGTTGCAGGATAAACTTTTACTCTGGTTTCTCATTCTGTTTCCTTGTGCCGGGTTGAATTTCCTGCAGTTTTCACTGTAAAACCGATTTGGATCTAGAACCTCCCCATAAATATTTATGGATTGGAGTATGCAACTAAAAAGAAACTTTTTGTTCCCAACAAGCTTTCTGAATTATGGCTTTCACACACACTTTCTCTCAGAACTGAGCATGTGGAGAGACGTTCGTTCATCTAGCACAAAGGGAACGGGTTGCAGGAGAAACTTTTACTCTGGTTTCTCAGTATGTTTCCTAGTGCCGGTTTGAAGTTCCTGCAGTTTTAACCGAAAAACCGAGTTGGAGCTAGTACATCCCCATATATATGTATGGAGTGGAGTTTGCAACTGAAAAGAAACTTTGTGTTCCCAAGAAGCTAAGTGAAGGACGGCTTTCACACACACTTGTCTCTCAGAACTTATCATGTGGAGAGGCGTTCGTTTATGTACCGCAAATGGAACGGGTTGCAGGATAAACTTTTACTCTGGTTTCTCACTCTGTTTCCTAGTGCAGGTTTGAAGTTCCTGCAGTTATCACTGTAAAACAGATTTGGAGCTAGTACCGTCCAAAATATATGTATGGAGAGGTGTTTGCAACTGATTAGAAACTTGGTTTTCCCAACAAGCTAGGTGAAGGACGGCTTTCACACACACTTATCTCTCAGAACTGAGCATGTGGAGAGACATTCGTTCATCTAGAACAAAGGGAACGGGTTGCAGGAGAAACTTTTACTCTGGTGTCTCAGTCTGTTTCCTACTGTCGGTTTGAAGTTCCTGCAATTTTCACTGTAAAACAGAGTTGGTGCTAGTACCTCCCCATAAATATGTATGGATTGGAGTTTGCAACTGAAAAGAAACTTTGTGTTCCCAACAAGCTATCTGAAGGATGGCTTTCAAACACATTTTCTCTCAGAACTGAGCATGTGGAGAGACGTTCGTTCATCTAGCACAAAGGGAACGGGTTGCAGGAGAATCTTTTACTCTGGTTTCTCATTCTGTTTCCTAGTGTCGGTTTGACGTTCCTGCAGTTTTAACCGAGAAACCGAGTTGGAGCTAGTACCTCCCCATAAGTATATATGGATTGGAGTTTGCAAATTAAAAGAAACTTTGTTTTCTCAAGAAGCTAAGTGAAGGACGGCTTTCACACAAACTTGTCTCTCAGAACTGAGCATGTGGAGAGACGTTCGTTCAACTAGCACATAGGGAACGGTTTACAGGAGAAACTTTTACTCTGTTTTCTCAGTTTGTTTCCTAGTGCCGGTTAGAAGTTCCTGCAGTTTTCACTGTAAAACAGAGTAGGAGCTAGAACCTCACCATAAATTTGTATAAATTGGAGTTTGCAACTGAAAAGTAACTTTGTGTTCCCAAAAAGCTACGTGAAGGACGGCTTTCACACACAATTATCTCTCAGAACAGAGCATGTGGAGAGACGTCCGTTCATCTAGCACAAAGGTAATGGGATGCAGGTGAAACAATTACTCTGGTTTCCCAGTCTGTTTCCTAGTGCCGGTTTGAATTTCCTGCAGTTTACATTGTAAAACCGAGTTGGAGCTAGTATCTCCCCATATATATGTAAAGAGCGGTGTTTTCAATTGATGAGAAACATTGTGTTCCCAACAATCTAGTTGAAGTACTGCTTTCACACACACTTATCTCTCAGAACTGAGCATGTGGAGAGACGTTCGTTCATCTAACACAAATGGAACTGTTTGCAGGTGAAACTTTTACTCTGGTTTCTCAGTCTGTTTACTAGTGCCGGTTTGAAGTTCCTGCAGTTTTCACTGTAAAACCGAGTTGGAGCTAGTACCTCCCCATATATATGTATGTAATGGAGTTTGCAAATGAAAAGATACTTTGTGTTCCCAACAAGCTAGGTGAATGAGTGCTTTCACACACAATTATACCTCAGAACTGAGCATGTGGAGAGACGTTCGGTCATCTAGCACAAAGGGAACGGGATGCAGGAGAAACTTTTACTCTGGATTCTCAGTCTGTTTCCTAGTGCCGGTTTGAAGTTCCTGCAGTTTTCACTGTAAAACCGAGTTGGAGCTAGTACCTACCCCTATATATGTATGTAGTGGAGATTGCAACTGAAAAGAAACTTTGTGTTCCCAACAAGGTATGTGAAGGACGGTTTCTCACACACTTATCTCTCAGAACTGAGCATGTGGAGAGGCGTTCGTTTATGTACCGCAAATGGAACGGGTTGCAGGATAAACTTTTACTCTGGTTTCTCACTCTGTTTCCTTGTGCCGGGTTGAATTTCCTGCAGTTTTCACTCTAAAACCGATTTGGATCTAGAACCTCCCCATAAATATTTATGGATTGGAGTATGCAACTAAAAAGAAACTTTTTGTTCCCAACAAGCTTTCTGAATTATGGCTTTCACACACACTTTCTCTCAGAACTGAGCATGTGGAGAGACGTTCGTTCATCTAGCACAAAGGGAACGGGTTGCAGGAGAAACTTTTACTCTGGTTTCTCAGTATGTTTCCTAGTGCCGGTTTGAAGTTCCTGCAGTTTTAACCGAAAAACCGAGTTGGAGCTAGTACATCCCCATATATATGTATGGAGTGGAGTTTGCAACTGAAAAGAAACTTTGTGTTCCCAAGAAGCTAAGTGAAGGACGGCTTTCACACACACTTGTCTCTCAGAACTTATCATGTGGAGAGGCGTTCGTTTATGTACCGCAAATGGAACGGGTTGCAGGATAAACTTTTACTCTGGTTTCTCACTCTTTTTCCTAGTGCAGGTTTGAAGTTCCTGCAGTTATCACTGTAAAACCGATTTGGAGCTAGTACCGTCCAAAATATATGTATGGAGAGGTGTTTGCAACTGATTAGAAACTTGGTTTTCCCAACAAGCTAGGTGAAGGACGGCTTTCACACACACTTATCTCTCAGAACTGAGCATGTGGAGAGACGTTCGTTCATCTAGAACAAAGGGAACGGGTTGCAGGAGAAACTTTTACTCTGGTGTCTCAGTCTGTTTCCTACTGTCGGTTTGAAGTTCCTGCAATTTTCACTGTAAAACAGAGTTGGTGCTAGTACCTCCCCATAAATATGTATGGATTGGAGTTTGCAACTGAAAAGAAACTTTGTGTTCCCAACAAGCTATCTGAAGGATGGCTTTCACACACATTTTCTCTCAGAACTGAGCATGTGGAGAGACGTTCGTTCATCTAGCACAAAGGGAACGGGTTGCAGGAGAATCTTTACTCTGGTTTCTCATTCTGTTTCCTAGTGTCGGTTTGACGTTCCTGCAGTTTTAACCGAGAAACCGAGTTGGAGCTAGTACCTCCCCATATATATGTATTGAGTGGGGTTTGCAACTGAAAAGAATCTTTCTTTTCCCAAGAAGATAAGTGAAGGAAGGCTTTCACACACACTTATCTCTCAGAATTTAGCATGTGGGGAGGCGTTCGTTCATCTAGCACAAATGGAACTGTTGGCAGGGGAAACATTTACTCTGGTTTCTCAGTCTGTTTCCTAGTGCCGGTTTGAAGTTCCTGCAGTTTTCACTGTAAAACAGATTTGCAGCTAGAACCTCACCATAAATATGTATGGATTGGAGTTTGCAACTGAAAATAATCTTTGTGTTCCCAACAAGCTAGGTGAAGGACGGCTTTCACACACACTTTCTCTCAGAACTGAGCATGTGGAGAGACGTTAGTTCACCTAGCACAAGGAAACGGGTTGCAGGAGATACTTTTACTCTGGTTTCTCATTCTGTTTCCTAGTGCCTGTATGAAGTTCCTGCAGTTTTAACCGAGAAAACGATTTGGAGCTAGTACCTCCCCATAAGTTTATATGGATTGGAGTTTGCAAATTAAAAGAAACTTTGTTTTCTCAAGAAGCTAAGTGAAGGACGGCTTTCACACAAACTTTTCTCTCAGAACTGAGCATGTGGAGAGACGTTCGTTCAACTAGCACATAGGGAACGGTTTACAGGAGAAATTTTTACTCTGTTTTCTCAGTTTGTTTCCTAGTGCCGGTTAGAAGTTCCTGCAGTTTTCACTGTAAAACAGAGTAGGAGCTAGAACCTCACCATAAATTTGTATAAATTGGAGTTTGCAACTGAAAAGTAACTTTGTGTTCCCAAAAAGCTACGTGAAGGACGGCTTTCACACACAATTTTCTCTCAGAACAGAGCATGTGGAGAGACGTCCGTTCATCTAGCACAAAGGGAATGGGATGCAGGTGAAACAATTACTCTGGTTTCCCAGTCTGTTTCCTAGTGCCGGTTTGAATTTCCTGCAGTTTACATTGTAAAACCGAGTTGGAGCTAGTATCTCCCCATATATATGTAAAGAGCGGTGTTTTCAATTGAAGAGAAACATTGTGTTCCCAACAATCTAGTTGAAGTACTGCTTTCACACACACTTATGTCTCAGAACTGAGCATGTGGAGAGACGTTCGTTCATCTAACACAAATGGAACTGTTTGCAGGTGAAACTTTTACTCTGGTTTCTCAGTCTGTTTACTAGTGCCGGTTTGAAGTTCCTGCAGTTTTCACTGTAAAACCGATTTGGAGCTAGTACCTCCCCATATATATGTATGCAATGGACTTGGCAAATGAAAAGATACTTTGTGTTCCCAACAAGCTAGGTGAATGAGTGCTTTCACACACAATTATACCTCAGAACTGAGCATGTGGAAAGACGTTCGGTCATCTAGCACAAAGGGAACGGGTTGCAGGAGAAACTTTTACTCTGTTTTCTCAGTCTGTTTCCTAGTGCCGGTTTGATGTTCTTGCAGTTTTCACTGTAAAACCGAGTTTGACCTAGTACCTCCCCATAAATATGTATGGATTGGAGTTTGCAACTGAAATGAAACTTTGTGTTCCCAACAAGGAATCTGAAAGACGGATTTCACACACTTTCTCTCAGAACTGAGCATGTGGAGAGTCGTTCATTCATCTAGCACAAAGGGAACGGGTTGCAGGAGAATCTTTTACTCTGGTTTCTCATTCTGTTTCCTAGTGCCGGTTTGAAGTTCCTGCAGTTTTCACAGAAAAACCGATTTGGAGCTAGTATCTCCCCATATATATTTATGGAGTGGAGTTTGCAACTGAAAAGAAACTTTGTGTTCCCAAAAAGCTAAGT